>NC_137220.1:29191197-29873697 GCF_949987685.1 Ammodytes marinus | reverse complement strand
CTCCGACTTTTACCTAAACTTAACCCTTTCACCTAACCCTAAATACCGAGTTTTACCTAAACCTAACCCTGGCGTCTCGATAACAACCCTACCATAACCTCTTATCCTAACCCTAGTCGCCGACCTTTACCTAACCCTAACCACTCTGAAATAACAAATCCGATAACATGATTCTACTTCAACATAAACTCTCTTAAAGTTCCTACCAAAACCCGATATGGGAAGATCAAAAACCAGGAAATTTAGAATACAATTGGCATAAAACCGGATACACCCCGTGATTTGATCACCACGGGGGGGGCCTCCCTCGGAGGAGAGTGTCTAGTGAGAAATGGCCGAAACACTCCGTGATTCCGAGGTCCACTACTGATGAAATGTATCCCTAAATTTAGAATTTATCCTAAAAATAATTATCTATTAAAACACGTTTGTTTAGGCTTAGAATAAAAATACTCAAAAGACCTGAAATATAGAACCCTTTCTAGGGCAATCCGAAGTCATGTAACTAATCACTCTGGTTAAATTCAAAAAGGACCTGAAATACAGAACCCTTTCTAGGGCAATTTGAAATCCTGAAATACAGAACCCCATCTAGGGCAAAAGAATAACCTAAGTCAAGTAACAAACCGCTCTGAATAAATTCAAAAGACCGGAAATACATAACCCTTTTTAGGGCAATCCAAAGTCATGTAAATAATCACGCTGGTTAAATTCTAAAAAGACCTGAAATACGGAACCCTTTCTAGGGCAATTCGAAGTCCTGAAATACAGAACCCTTTCTAGGGCAAAAGAATAACCTAAGTCAAGTAACAAATCACTCTGGATAAATCCAAAAGACCTGAAATACAGAACCCTTTTTAGGGCAAACCTAAGTCAGTAACAAATCACTTTGGGTAATATGGAATGAGTAGCTGCAGATAACGTGCGTTGGTCCGTGCATTACCTTTGGCTCCCCAGTTCAACTGCCCAGTCGTTGGATGAGGTGGGGGGGGTCATCGAGATAGCTCAAACTACCTAACCCTAACCCTAACCCTAACCCTAACCCTAACCCTACCCTAAACCTAACCCTAACCCTAACCCTAACCCTAACCCTAACCCTAACCCTAACCCTAAGATTGCTCTTAACCTAACCCTAACCCTAACCCTAACCCTAACCCTAACCCTAACCCTAACCCTAACCCACATTCCACATTCAGATTCCACATTCAGATTCCACATTCCACATTCAGATTCCACATTCAGATTCCACATTCAGATTCCAGATTCCACATTCAGATTCCACATTCAGATTCCACATTCCACATTCAGATTCCACATTCAGATTCCACATTCCACATTCAGATTCCACATTCAGATTCCACATTCAGATTCCAGATTCCACATTCAGATTCCACATTCAGATTCCACATTCCACATTCAGATTCCACATTCAGATTCCACATTCAGATTCCAGATTCCACATTCAGATTCCACATTCAGATTCCACATTCCACATTCAGATTCCACATTCAGATTCCACATTCAGATTCCAGATTCCACATTCAGATTCCACATTCAGATTCCACATTCCACATTCAGATTCCACATTCAGATTCCACATTCCACATTCAGATTCCACATTCAGATTCCACATTCCACATTCAGATTCCACATTCAGATTCCACATTCAGATTCCAGATTCCACATTCAGATTCCACATTCAGATTCCAGATTCCACATTCAGATTCCACATTCAGATTCCACATTCCACATTCAGATTCCACATTCAGATTCCACATTCCACATTCAGATTCCACATTCAGATTCCACATTCAGATTCCAGATTCCACATTCAGATTCCACATTCAGATTCCACATTCCACATTCAGATTCCACATTCAGATTCCACATTCAGATTCCAGATTCCACATTCAGATTCCACATTCAGATTCCACATTCCACATTCAGATTCCACATTCAGATTCCACATTCCACATTCAGATTCCACATTCAGATTCCAGATTCCACATTCAGATTCCACATTCAGATTCCACATTCCACATTCAGATTCCACATTCAGATTCCACATTCTACATTCAGATTCCACATTCAGATTCCACATTCAGATTCCACATTCCACATTCAGATTCCACATTCAGATTCCACATTCCACATTCAGATTCCACATTCAGATTCCACATTCAGATTCCAGATTCCACATTCAGATTCCACATTCAGATTCCAGATTCCACATTCAGATTCCACATTCAGATTCCACATTCCACATTCAGATTCCACATTCAGATTCCACATTCCACATTCAGATTCCACATTCAGATTCCACATTCAGATTCCAGATTCCACATTCAGATTCCACATTCAGATTCCACATTCCACATTCAGATTCCACATTCAGATTCCACATTCAGATTCCAGATTCCACATTCAGATTCCACATTCAGATTCCACATTCCACATTCAGATTCCACATTCAGATTCCACATTCCACATTCAGATTCCACATTCAGATTCCACATTCCACATTCAGATTCCACATTCAGATTCCACATTCAGATTCCAGATTCCACATTCAGATTCCACATTCAGATTCCAGATTCCACATTCAGATTCCACATTCAGATTCCACATTCCACATTCAGATTCCACATTCAGATTCCACATTCTACATTCAGATTCCACATTCAGATTCCACATTCCAACTTCCGATTCCACATTCCGATTCCAACTTTTTACATAGGGTTTTTAGAAAACTTCACCACAGACCATTACCAAACGACTCAAAATGACCTAAAACGTGCTCCTAGACACTTTCTGTGGGAAGTATTTTTGACTCCACACTTAGTCAAATTTTCACACAATTTCACTTGTACTCATTTGGCCATACGGATTCTGATCCGTCCCCACGCCTAGTATCTTGGATAAAAATCTTGTGCAGTTGCCCCTCCCCTACCGGACGTTATTCCCAAAAAACCTGTTTTTCCATGTTAAAAAAAGTTTCTCGGAAATGGCTAAAAATTGGTGAGCATGTAGTCCTGGCCAAGGGCTACAACAGGCACTGCTTGGAATTGTGTTGCCCCTCTGCGTTGGGGAGTTACAGAGCTTCAAACTTTTCAAATCGCGATTGCAGTACCCACAATCTTCACCAGGGGGACGAAACTTTTTCGGCCAATGCGCCTGGTCCCAAGGTATCCGAGGATGGTCTCGGTATGAGGTTGCCCCTCTGCGTTCAAAATTTACATCCAAAAAACCACTTTTGAAAAGTGGGCAGATTGCTCTTAACCTAATCTCCGACTTTTACCTAAAAACCTAACCGTTTCACCTAACCCTAAATACAGAGTTTTACCTAACCCTAACCCTGGAATCTCTATCACAACCTTACCACGACCCTTATCCTAACCCTAATCTCCGACTTTTACCTAAACCTAACCCTTTCACCTAACCCTAAAATACCGAGTTTTACCTAACCCTAACCCTGGCGTCTCTATAACAACCTTACCATGACCCTTATCCTAACCCTAATCGCCGACTTTTACCTAAACCTAACCCTGGCGTCTCGATTATGACCCTACCATGACCTCTATCCTAACCCTAAATCGCCGACTTTTACCTAACCCTAACCACTCTAAAATAACAAACCCGCTTACGACCAATTTTATCCAATTAATGCTGACATTATTTAAACACTTATTCTTTCAAAGTTCCTACCAAAACCCTTTATGGGAAAAACAAAAACTAGGAAATTTAGAATACAATTGGCATAAAACCGGATACACCCCGTGATTTGATCACCACGGGGAGGGCCTCCCTCGGAGGAGAGTGTCTAGTGAGAAATGGCCGAAACACTCTGTGATTCCGAGGTCCACTACTGAAGAAATGTATCCCTAAATTTAAGATTTATCCTAAAAATAACTAGTTATTAAAACACGTTCATTCAACCTAGAACAATAATACCCAAAAGACCTGCAATACAGAACCCTTTCTAGGGCAATCCTAAATCATGTAACTAATCACTCTGGATAAATTCTAAAACCTGAAATACAGAACCCTTTCTAGGGCAATCCTAAATCCTCTAATACAGAACCCTTTCTAGGGCAATCCTAAATCCTGAAATACAGAACCCTTTCTAGGGCAATCCTAAATCATGTAACTAATAACTCTGGATAAATTCTAAGACCTGAAATACAGAACCCTTTTTAGGGCAATCCTAAGTCATTTAACTAATAACTCTGGATAAATTCTAAGACCTGAAATACAGAACCCTTTTTAGGGCAATCCTAAGTCATGTAACTAATAACTCTGGATAAATTCTAAGACCTGAAATACAGAACCCTTTTTAGGGCAATCCTAAGTCATGTAACTAATAACTCTGGATAAATTCTAAGACCTGAAATACAGAACCCTTTCTAGGGCAATCCTAAGTCCTGAAATACAGAACCCTTTTTAGGGCAATCCAAAGTCATGGAACTAATCACTCTAGATAAATTCAAAGGATCGGAATACTTTTCAACATAGAAGTAATGAGAAACTCAAGACAAGAAATACAGAACCCTGTTTAGGGCAATTTAAGTCAAAAAAACAAATCACGTGGGTAATATGGAATGAGAAGCTGCTGACAAACGTGCGTCGGTCCGTGCATTGCCTTTGGCACCCCATTTCAACTGCCCAGTCGTCGGATGAAGCAGGGGGTGTCATCGGGATAACTTAAACTACCTAACCCTAACCCTCTAACCCTAACCCTAACCCTAACCCTAACCCTAACCCTAACCCTAACCCATATTCCATATTCCATATTCCAGATTCCACATTCCAAATTCCACATTCCATATTCAGATTCCACATTCCAACTTCCAACTCCACATTCCGATTCCACCTTTTACATAGGGTTTTTAAAAAAAAACTTCACCACAGACCATTACCAGACGACTCAAAATGGCCTGAAACGTGCTCCTTGACACTTCCTGGGGGAACTTTATTTTTTTGGACTCAACACTTAGAGAAATGTTCAACCTTTTTTACACAGGGGGTCAATGGCAGCTATATGAAGGAAGTGAGCTTGAACTCCAAAACTTCGCACACATGTCTAGGGGCCCTGGGGCACCTCGCGAACCAAAAGGCCGCCCCTGTGCCCATGTCCCTCGCCGAGTGGCACGACGTTGACATTTTCAAATTCGATTTTCTATACCAAAACAAGCCGCCAGGGGGCCAAGATTTTGCACAGACGTAGCCCTCATCCATACCCACCACCCCACATGCTTCAAATTCCCACGCCCCTCTCCCTGTTCCCATGGCAGCGCTTTGAAATGGCCTCCCATGTTAAAAAAAGTTGCCACTAGGGGCGCCACATTTCTCAGGCATGTAGAGGGGGCCCAGGGCTACCACGGGCACTATCCAGAATTCCCATGCCCCTCTGTTTCTTTGAATGGCAGCACTTCAAAGTTTTCAAATCAAGATTACAGTACCCAAACAAGCCGCCAGGGGCGCCACATTTCGTGAGCAGGTCCGCCGGGGCCAGACCTATCCGAGGGTGGTCTCGGAATTCCCATGCCCCTCTGTTTGCCTGAGCTAGGTCCAAAAAACCAACTTTTGAAAAGTGGTAAGTCGCCCTTAACCTAACCTAACCCTAACCCTAACCCTAACCCTAACCCTAACAAATCACTCTGGAAAATCCAAAAGACCTGAAATACAGAACCCTTTTTAGGGCAATCCGAAGTCATGTAACTAAGCACTCTATATAAATTCTAAAGACCAGAAAAAGAAGAAAAATCCAAGAACATATCACTCTGGACAAATTCTAAAGACCTGAAAAACAGAACCCTTTTTAGGGCAATCCGAAGTCATGTAACTAATCACTCTGGGTAAATTCTAAGACCTGAAATACAGAACCCTTTTTAGGGCAAACCTAAGTCAGTAACAAATCACTTTGGGTAATATGAAATGAGTAGCTGCAGATAACGTGCGTTGGTCGGTGCATTACCTTTGGCTCCCCAGTTCAACTGCCCAGTCGTTGGATGAGGTGGGGGGGGGGTCATCGAGATAGCTCAAACTACCTAACCCTAACCCTAACCCACACAGGCGGCACCACGGACCACGCCTCCTCCCTCTTCCAGCTCACGTCCACCCCCCTCCTCTTCAGGACAGACCTTCCCTACGGACGCGGGTGCACCTGGGGCCCATCCCACTAGCCCCGCCTCCCACACTGATGACTGCAGCGCCTTGGAGCTTTGGTCGGAGGCCAACGCCCCCCTCATGCCAACCGGTGAGGGGCCCACGGTCTCCATCACGCTTGACAGCGCCAGCTCCACACCATCCAGTCCAGAACCGGGGCCCAGTAGGTTATCACCTACCCTCACTCTACCTATTGTTATAGGCAACACTCACACCACACCTAACACAGGCACAGCTGCATCACAGACGAGACTCAGCTTTAAAGCACCTGGTAGTCACTCATCTTCACCAGTCTACAGACCACACAGACACCTCAGTACAGGCAAGAATAAGATGAAGGACTGGACCCTCACTCCCTGTAAGAAGTGGTTGATTATGGGTGACTCCAACCTCAGCAGAATGCCACCCTTTCAAGAGCCTGACCTCCAGATTGAGTCCTATCCGGGTGCAACATTCAGGCATGCTGAAGCCATATTGGCAAAAACATTACACACTGATCCTGTTGAAACAATCGTGCTGTCCTTTGGCATTAATGACAGAGCTCAGAGAATGGAGGGGGCCCTGATCGGGCACCTACAGAGGGCGGTGAGAATGGCAGGCCTTGCTTTTCCCCAGGCCCTGACACTCATACCCGAACTGAACTTTTCCGAGTCCCTCCCAGCGGATGAGCAACGCAACCTGAGACGTCTCAACCAACACATTGTGAGCCAGTTCCACTCCATCTCCAGGCTGCCACAGAGGAGTTTCCAGGCGGAGGAAGATGGCATACACTGGACCATCCCTACCGCCAGAAATATCCTCAAGGATTTGGTTGAGGTGTTGAAAGCAAGTGCCCCGTGAAAACTGTTTGTGTACGGGGTTTAAGATTGTCACTGTGTTAGCCAAAAAGTTTATAATTACTGCAGTTCAGCTTTCCCTGCTATACAAAGGTCTTAATTTTATACCTATTATCAGAGAGGAAAAGAATGTAAAAAACCAAACACAAGTAGACATCAGAACCTACCACAGGAGGCTTAAATTAGCTGTACATTTTGAACACGCTAGGGAAACTACATCATTTCCATTTATGCCATAATCCACATGGGTATTAGTAGAACCAACCGTGCCGTGGCCCTTAAGGCAACAGTCACAGTCCGACACGGAATGGTTCAATAACATTATGTTGCCAAGTGTAACACGGGCAATATTGATCAATTTTAATTGAAAGCCCTTAAACAACTTAAAAGTAACAAAAATATAGTCATAATTCATTTTGCACTTTCTTGAATAACTTTAACAGTTCCATCACTATTAAGTCAACACACAGTTTTACTGAGGTGGACTTTATGGACACAACATCCTTTAAGGGCCCCAATTTCCAGCAAACTAACAGATTGGACATTAAAGTTTTCTTTAAAGAAACAGATACACATGCTCTATTGAACAAAAGTAGCCACCATCCGAAGCATACTTTCGCTGGGTTGGTAAAATCTCAATTTTTAAGATTTCATAGGATATGCACAAGGCAAGAGGATTTCAAGACTGCTGTGAAAGTGCTATGCCAAGTGTTATCCACCAGAGGGTACTCTTGGTCCTTTCTGAGACAAGTCTACAGTACTTTTCATACTATTAAACCAATTAACCTGGATCCTATGCTACCACTTGTTATATTCTATTCTGAGTCTGCAACCAAATTGGCTAGGGCCTTTAAGAATAATTTCAAGACACTTCAGGAACAAGGTGGTCTACTGGTGGACCATAGAATTATCACAGCATACAA
Organism: Ammodytes marinus; assembly: GCF_949987685.1. Taxonomy (NCBI): domain Eukaryota; kingdom Metazoa; phylum Chordata; class Actinopteri; order Uranoscopiformes; family Ammodytidae; genus Ammodytes; species Ammodytes marinus. Next base: position 29,865,773 of record NC_137220.1, on the reverse strand, counting down.
GAAAAACAATAATATACAAGATATACTAATTAAAGCCAAACTAGCACCTTTAACTCAGAGGAGAGAGACGGCCCGCATGCAGTTCTATAAACATGAACCCTGGGCTTATAACAGGCACACCAATCAGGTGTTTGCAACCCAAAAAGGGACAAGCACTAAAACTAAAAACTGTATATATTTGATAAGTTGTCTTACTTGCTCGCTCCAATATGTAGGAGAAACTGGTAATACATTGCTCACACGGTTTACTCAACATAGATATAACATTGGCCGCAAAAAAGACACTCACCTGCCCCTAGTCAATCATTTTATTGAACATGGTTGGGATAAACTCACGGCCACAATCCTAGAAGCAAATCCTAATTGGACCAGGAAACAGAGGCAATATTTTGAAAGACAATGGATTCAAAAGTTGGATACCAGTCTCCCATTAGGCCTTAATGAGAAATAATTCAATAGAATATAACTAAATACCAGAATATATATATTATATTATATATACGTACAAATATTATTAATACAATTTTTACTCTATTATACCACCAGGCCTTAATGAGAAATAAATATTATTACATGCATAGACTCTAGCGAGTACACTATCCAATGGACAGCCTCCGGCTGTCCACTGTCCTCTTCTTAACCTAACCCTAACCCTAACCCCAACCCTAACCCTAACCCTTGCCAAGCAGAACTCAACATGCCAAACAAGTTATATATAGTATTTGCATTGAAATATTAACCAAATTTTATCATCAGCTTTCAGTGAAATTTTATTGCTTCTTTCTGCAGCTCTCACTGAAATAAGGCTAATTTTCAACTTTGTTCAAATGTGCTGTAACTTTTCTTCCAAATGGTTTTCAAGAGTCTTTCATGGCTTGCCAAGCAGAACTCAGCATTCTAAACTAGTTATATATAGTATTTGCATTGAAATCTTAAGTCAATTTTATCATCAGCCTTAAGTGAAATTTTATTGCTTCTTTCTGCAGCTCTCACTGAAATAAGGCTAATTTTCAACTTTGTTCAAATGTGCTGTAACTTTTGTTCCAAATGGTTTTCAAGAGTTTTTCATGGCTTGCCAAGCAGAACTCAGCATGCTAAACTAGTTATATATAGTATTTGCATTGAAATATTAAGTCAATTTTATCATCAGCTTTCAGTGAAATTTTATTGCTTCTTTCTGCAGCTCTCACTGAAATAAGGCTAATTTTCAACTTTGTTCAAATGTGCTGTAACTTTTGTTCCAAATGGTTTTCAAGAGTCTTTCATGGCTTGCCAAGCAGAACTCAGCATGCTAAACTAGTTATATATAGTATTTGCATTGAAATCTTAAGTCAATTTTATCATCAGCTTTCAGTGAAATTGTATTGCTTCTTTCTGCAGCTCTCACTGAAATAAGGCTAATTTTCAACTTTGTTCAAATGTGCTGTAACTTTTGTTCCAAATGGTTTTCAAGAGTTTTTCATGGCTTGCCAAGCAGAACTCAGCATGCTAAACTAGTTATATATAGTATTTGCATTGAAATATTAAGTCAATTTTATCATCAGCCTTAAGTGAAATTTTATTGCTTCTTTCTGCAGCTCTCACTGAAATAAGGCTAATTTTCAACTTTGTTCAAATGTGCTGTAACTTTTGTTCCAAATGGTTTTCAAGAGTTTTTCATGGCTTGCCAAGCAGAACTCAACATGCCAAACAAGTTATATATAGTATTTGCATTGAAATATTAAGTCAATTTTATCATCAGCTTTCAGTGAAATTTTATTGCTTCTTTCTGCAGCTCTCACTGAAATAAGGCTAATTTTCAACTTTGTTCAAATGTGCTGTAACTTTTGTTCCAAATGGTTTTCAAGAGTCTTTCATGGCTTGCCAAGCAGAACTCAGCATGCTAAACTAGTTATATATAGTATTTGCATTGAAATATTAAGTCAATTTTATCATCAGCTTTCAGTGAAATTTTATTGCTTCTTTCTGCATCTCTCACTGAAATAGGGCTAATTTTCAACTTTGTTCAAATGTGCTGTAACTTTTGTTCCAAATGGTTTTCAAGAGTCTTTCATGGCTTGCCAAGCAGAACTCAGCATGCTAAACTAGTTATATATAGTATTTGCATTGAAATATTAAGTCAATTTTATCATCAGCTTTCAGTGAAATTTTATTGCTTCTTTCTGCAGCTCTCACTGAAATAAGGCTAATTTTCAACTTTGTTCAAATGTGCTGTAACTTTTGTTCCAAATGGTTTTCAAGAGTCTTTCATGGCTTGCCAAGCAGAACTCAGCATGCTAAACTAGTTATATATAGTATTTGCATTGAAATATTAAGTCAATTTTATCATCAGCTTTCAGTGAAATTGTATTACTTCTTTCTGCAGCTCTCACTGAAATAAGGCTAATTTTCAACTTTGTTCAAATGTGCTGTAACTTTTGTTCCAAATGGTTTTCAAGAGTCTTTCATGGCTTGCCAAGCAGAACTCAGCATGCTAAACTAGTTATATATAGTATTTGCATTGAAATATTAAGTCAATTTTATCATCAGCTTTCAGTGAAATTTTATTGCTTCTTTCTGCAGCTCTCACTGAAATAAGGCTAATTTTCAACTTTATTCAAATGTGCTCTAACTTTTGTTCCAAATGGTTTTCAAGAGTCTTTCATGGCTTGCCAAGCAGAACTCAACATGCCAAACAAGTTATATATAGTATTTGCATTGAAATATTAAGTCAATTTTATCATCAGCTTTCAGTGAAATTTTATTGCTTCTTTCTGCAGCTCTCACTGAAATAAGGCTAATTTTCAACTTTGTTCAAATGTGCTGTAACTTTTGTTCCAAATGGTTTTCAAGAGTCTTTCGAGGCTTGCCAAGCAGAACTCAGCATGCTAAACTAGTTATATATAGTATTTGCATTGAAATCTTAAGTCAATTTTATCATCAGCTTTCAGTGAAATTTTATTGCTTCTTTCTGCAGCTCTCACTGAAATAAGGCTAATTTTCAACTTTGTTCAAATGTGCTGTAACTTTTGTTCCAAATGGTTTTCAAGAGTCTTTCATGGCTTGCCAAGCAGAACTCAGCATGCTAAACTAGTTATATATAGTATTTGCATTGAAATATTAAGTCAATTTTATCATCAGCCTTAAGTGAGATTTTATTGCTTCTTTCTGCAGCTCTCACTGAAATAAGGCTAATTTTCAACTTTGTTCAAATGTGCTGTAACTTTTGTTCCAAATGGTTTTCAAGAGTTTTTCATGGCTTGCCAAGCAGAACTCAACATGCCAAACAAGTTATATATAGTATTTGCATTGAAATATTAAGTCAATTTTATCATCAGCTTTCAGTGAAATTTTATTGCTTCTTTCTGCAGCTCTCACTGAAATAAGGCTAATTTTCAACTTTGTTCAAATGTGCTGTAACTTTTGTTCCAAATGGTTTTCAAGAGTCTTTCATGGCTTGCCAAGCAGAACTCAGCATGCTAAACTAGTTATATATAGTATTTGCATTGAAATATTAAGTCAATTTTATCATCAGCTTTCAGTGAAATTTTATTGCTTCTTTCTGCAGCTCTCACTGAAATAAGGCTAATTTTCAACTTTGTTCAAATGTGCTGTAACTTTTGTTCCAAATGGTTTTCAAGAGTCTTTCATGGCTTGCCAAGCAGAACTCAGCATGCTAAACTAGTTATATATAGTATTTGCATTGAAATATTAAGTCAATTTTATCATCAGCTTTCAGTGAAATTGTATTACTTCTTTCTGCAGCTCTCACTGAAATAAGGCTAATTTTCAACTTTGTTCAAATGTGCTGTAACTTTTGTTCCAAATGGTTTTCAAGAGTCTTTCATGGCTTGCCAAGCAGAACTCAGCATGCTAAACTAGTTATATATAGTATTTGCATTGAAATATTAAGTCAATTTTATCATCAGCTTTCAGTGAAATTTTATTGCTTCTTTCTGCAGCTCTCACTGAAATAAGGCTAATTTTCAACTTTATTCAAATGTGCTCTAACTTTTGTTCCAAATGGTTTTCAAGAGTCTTTCATGGCTTGCCAAGCAGAACTCAACATGCCAAACAAGTTATATATAGTATTTGCATTGAAATATTAAGTCAATTTTATCATCAGCTTTCAGTGAAATTTTATTGCTTCTTTCTGCAGCTCTCACTGAAATAAGGCTAATTTTCAACTTTGTTCAAATGTGCTGTAACTTTTGTTCCAAATGGTTTTCAAGAGTCTTTCGAGGCTTGCCAAGCAGAACTCAGCATGCTAAACTAGTTATATATAGTATTTGCATTGAAATCTTAAGTCAATTTTATCATCAGCTTTCAGTGAAATTTTATTGCTTCTTTCTGCAGCTCTCACTGAAATAAGGCTAATTTTCAACTTTGTTCAAATGTGCTGTAACTTTTGTTCCAAATGGTTTTCAAGAGTCTTTCATGGCTTGCCAAGCAGAACTCAGCATGCTAAACTAGTTATATTTAGTATTTGCATTGAAATCTTAAGTCAATTTTATCATCAGCTTTCAGTGAAATTGAAACACTTGTACACTTGTACATAGTGTTTGTATTGAAATATTAAGAACATTTTGGAAGCAGTTTTCATTTGCCTTTGAAAAAAAAAAGTTCCCCACAACATTCATCTCAAAATAATTCTTCCTTCAGAAAAAAAAAATTCGTAAAAAAATTATTTTTATGCTAATAAAAATCTTCCTCTCAAAATATAATCTTCCACCAAAAAGAAAAATGTTGCCCCAACTTTTTTTCCAAATGGTTTTCTAGAGTCTTACACAGCTTGCCAAGCTGAACTCAGGATGCCAAACATTGCAATACGAAAAACATTTCGGTAGCAGTTTTAATATGCCATTGAAAAAAAAAAGTTCCCCATGTCACCTCAAAAAAATTCTTCCTTCAGAAAAAAAAAATCGTAAAAAAATTCTTCCTATGTTAAAAAAAATCTTCCTCTCAAAATATAATCTTCCACCAAAAAGAAAAATTTTGCCTAAATTTTTTTTCCAAATGGTTTTCAAGAGCCTTTCACAGCTTGCCAATCTGAACTCAGGATGCCAAACAAGTTGTACATAGTGTTTGTATTGAAATATTAAGAACACATATGCCATTGAAAAGAAAAAAGTTCCCCACAACAGTCACCTCAAAAAAATTCTTCCTTCAGAAAAAAAAAATTCTTAAAAAAAATTCTTCCTATGTTAAAAAAAATCTTCCTCTCAATATTATCTTCCACCAAACAAAAAATTTTGCTCTAACTTTTTTTCCAAATGGTTTTCAAGAGTCTTTCACAGCTTGCCAAGCTGAACTCTGGATGCCAAACAAGTTGTACATAGTGTTTGTATTGAAATATTAAGAACAAATATGCCATTGAAAAAAAAAAGTTCCCCACAACAGTCACCTCAAAAAAATTCTTCCTTCAGAAAAAAAAAAATCGTAAAAAAATTCTTCCTATGTTAAAAAAAATCTTCCTCTAAAAATGTTATCTTCCACCAAAAAGAAAAATTTTGCCCAAACTTTTTTTTCCAAATGGTTTTCAAGAGTCTTTCACAGCTTGCCAAGCTGAACTCAGGATGCCAAACATTGCAATAAGAAGAACATTTCGGTAGCAGTTTTCAAATGCCATTGAAAAAAAAAAAAGTTCACCACAACAGTCACCTCAAAAAAATTCTTCCTTCAGAAAAAAAAAATCGTAAAAAAATTCTTCCTATGTTAAAATAAATCTTCCTCTCAAAATATAATCTTCCACCAAAAAGAAAAATGTTGCTAAAAATTTTTTTCCAAATGGATTTCAAGAGTATTTCACAGCTTGCCAAGCTGAACTCAGGATTCCAAACATTGCAATAAGAAGAACATTTCGGTAGCAGTTTTCATATGCCATTGAAAAAAAAAACAGTTCACCACAACAGTCACCTCAAAAAAATTCTTCCTTCAGAAAAAAAAAAATCGTAAAAAAATTCTTCCTATGTTAAAAAAAATGTTCCTCTCAAAATATAATCTTCCACCAAAAAGGAAAATTTTGCCCAAACTTTTTTTCCAAATGGTTTTCAAGAGTGTTTCACAGCTTGCCAAGCTGAACTCAGGATGCCAAACATTGCAATAAGAAGAACATTTCGGTAATAGTTTTCATATGCCATTGAAAAAAAAAAAGTTCACCACAACAGTCACCTCAAAAAAATTCTTCCTTCAGAAAAAAAAAAATCGTAAAAAAATTCTTCCTATGTTAAAAAAAATCTTCCTCTCAAAATGTAATCTTCCACCAAAAAGAAAAATTTTTCTCAAACTTTTTTTCCAAATGGTTTTCAAGAGTCTTTCACAGATTGCCAAGCTGAACTCAGGATGCCAAACAAGTTGTACATAGTGTTTGTATTGAAATATTAAGAACACATATGCCATTGAAAAGAAAAAAGTTCCCCACAACAGTCACCTCAAAAAAATTCTTCCTTGAGAAAAAAAAGAAATTCTTAAAAAAAATTCTTCCTATGTTAGAAAAATATTCCTCTCAAAATATAGTATTCCACCAAAAAGAAAAATTTTGCTCTAACTTTTTTTCCAAATGGTTTTCAAGAGTCTTTCACAGCTTGCCAAGCTGAACTCTGGATGCCAAACAAGTTGTACATAGTGTTTGTATTGAAATATTATGAAAAAATATGCCATTGAAAAATAAAAACTTCCCCACAACAGTCACCTCAAAAAAATTCTTCCTTCAGAAAAAAAAAATTCGTAAAAAAATTCTTCCTATGTTAAAAAAAATCTTCCTCTCAAAATGTAATCTTCCACCAAATAGAAACATTTTGCCCAAACTTTTTTTCCAAATGGTTTTCTAGAGTCTTTCACAGCTTGCCAAGCTGAACTCAGGATGCCAAACATTGCAATAAGAAGAACATTTCGGTAGCAGTTTTCATATGCCATTGAAAAAAAAAAAAGTTCACCACAAAAGTCACCTCAAAAAAATTCTTCTTTCAGAAAAAAAAAATTCGTAAAAAAATTCTTCCTATGTTAAAAAAAATCTTCCTCTCAAAATATAATCTTCCACCAAAAAGGAAAATTTTGCCCAAACTTTTTTTCCAAATGGTTTTCAAGAGTCTTTCACAGCTTGCCAAGCTGAACTCTGGATGCCAAACAAGTTGTACATAGTGTTTGTATTGAAATATTATGAAAAAATATGCCATTGAAAAATAAAAACTTCCCCACAACAGTCACCTCAAAAAAATTCTTCCTTCAGAAAAAAAAAATCGTAAAAAAATTCTTCCTATGTTAAAATAAATCTTCCTCTCAAAATATAATCTTCCACCAAAAAGAAAAATGTTGCTAAAAATTTTTTTCCAAATGGATTTCAAGAGTATTTCACAGCTTGCCAAGCTGAACTCAGGATTCCAAACATTGCAATAAGAAGAACATTTCGGTAGCAGTTTTCATATGCCATTGAAAAAAAAAACAGTTCACCACAACAGTCACCTCAAAAAAATTCTTCCTTCAGAAAAAAAAAAATCGTAAAAAAATTCTTCCTATGTTAAAAAAAATGTTCCTCTCAAAATATAATCTTCCACCAAAAAGGAAAATTTTGCCCAAACTTTTTTTCCAAATGGTTTTCAAGAGTGTTTCACAGCTTGCCAAGCTGAACTCAGGATGCCAAACATTGCAATAAGAAGAACATTTCGGTAATAGTTTTCATATGCCATTGAAAAAAAAAAAGTTCACCACAACAGTCACCTCAAAAAAATTCTTCCTTCCTCAAAAAAAAATCGTAAAAAAATTCTTCCTATGTTAAAAAAAATCTTCCTCTCAAAATGTAATCTTCCACCAAAAAGAAAAATTTTTCTCAAACTTTTTTTCCAAATGGTTTTCAAGAGTCTTTCACAGATTGCCAAGCTGAACTCAGGATGCCAAACAAGTTGTACATAGTGTTTGTATTGAAATATTAAGAACACATATGCCATTGAAAAGAAAAAAGTTCCCCACAACAGTCACCTCAAAAAAATTCTTCCTTGAGAAAAAAAAGAAATTCTTAAAAAAAATTCTTCCTATGTTAAAAAAAATCTTCCTCTCAAAATATAATCTTCCACCAAAAAGAAAAATTTTGCTCAAACTTTTTTTCCAAATGGTTGTCAAGAGTCTTTCACAGCTTTCCAAGCTGAACTCAGGATGCCAAACAAGTTGTACATAGTGTTTGTATTGAAATATTAAGAACATTTTGGAAGCAGTTTTCAATTGCCTTTGAAAAAAAAAAGTTCCTTATAACAGTCGCATCAAAAAAATTCTTCCTTCAGAAAAAAAAAATCCTAAAAAAATTCTTCCTATGTTAGAAAAATATTCCTCTCAAAATATAGTATTCCACCAAAAAGAAAAATTTTGCTCTAACTTTTTTTCCAAATGGTTTTCAAGAGTCTTTCACAGCTTGCCAAGCTGAACTCTGGATGCCAAACAAGTTGTACATAGTGTTTGTATTGAAATATTATGAAAAAATATGCCATTGAAAAATAAAAACTTCCCCACAACAGTCACCTCAAAAAAATTCTTCCTTCAGAAAAAAAAAAATCGTAAAAAAATTCTTCCTATGTTAAAAAAAATCTTCCTCTCAAAATGTAATCTTCCACCAAATAGAAACATTTTGCCCAAACTTTTTTTCCAAATGGTTTTCTAGAGTCTTTCACAGCTTGCCAAGCTGAACTCAGGATGCCAAACATTGCAATAAGAAGAACATTTCGGTAGCAGTTTTCATATGCCATTGAAAAAAAAAAAAGTTCACCACAAAAGTCACCTCAAAAAAATTCTTCTTTCAGAAAAAAAAAATTCGTAAAAAAATTCTTCCTATGTTAAAAAAAATCTTCCTCTCAAAATATAATCTTCCACCAAAAAGGAAAATTTTGCCCAAACTTTTTTTCCAAATGGTTTTCAAGAGTGTTTCACAGCTTGCCAAGCTGAACTCAGGATGCCAAACATTGCAATAAGAAGAACATTTCGGTAGCAGTTTTCATATTCCATTGAAAAAAAAAAGTTCACCACAACAGTCACCTCAAGAAAATTATTCCTTCAGAATAAAAAAAATTGTAAAAAAATTCTTCCTATGTTAAAAAAAATCTTCCTCTCAAAATATAATCTTCCACCAAAAAGGAAAATTTTGCCCAAACTTTTTTTCCAAATGGTTTTCAAGAGTCTTTCACAGATTGCCAAGCTGAACTCAGGATGCCAAACAAGTTGTACATAATGTTTGTATTGAAATATTAAGAACACATATGCCATTGAAAAGAAAAAAGTTCCCCACAACAGTCACGTCAAAAAAAATCTTCCTTCAGAAAAAAAAAATTTGTAAAAAAATTCTTCCTATGTTAAAAAAAATCTTCATCTCAAAATAAAATCTTCCACAAAAAAGAAAAATTTTGCTCAAACTTTTTTTCCAAATGGTTTTCAAGAGTCTTTCACAGCTTGCCAAGCTGAACTCAGGATGCCAAACATTGCAATAAGAAGAACATTTCGGTAGCAGTTTTCATATGCCATTGAAAAAAAAAAAGTTCACCACAACAGTCACCTCAAAAAAATTCTTCCTTCAGAAAAAAAAAAATCGTAAAAAAATTCTTCCTATCTTAAAAAAAATCTTCCTCTCAAAATATAATCTTCCACCAAAAAGAAAAGTGTTGCTAAAACTTTTTTTCCAAATGGTTTTCAAGAGTATTTCACAGCTTGCCAAGCTGAACTCTGGATGCCAAACAAGTTGTACATAGTGTTTGTATTGAAATATTATGAAAAAATATGCCATTGAAAAATAAAAAGTTCCCCACAACAGTCACCTCAAAAAAATTCTTCCTTCAGAAAAAAAAAAATCGTAAAAAAATTCTTCCTATGTTAAAAAAAATCTTCCTCTCAAAATGTAATCATCCACCAAATAGAAACATTTTGCCCAAACTTTTTTTCCAAATGGTTTTCTAGAGTCTTTCACAGCTTGCCAAGCTGAACTCAGGATGCCAAACATTGCAATAAGAAGAACATTTCGGTAGCAGTTTTCATATGCCATTGAAAAAAAAAAAAGTTCACCACAAAAGTCACCTCAAAAAAATTCTTCTTTCAGAAAAAAAAAATTCGTAAAAAAATTCTTTCTATGTTAAAAAAAATCTTCCTCTCAAAATATAATCTTCCACCAAAAAGGAAAATTTTGCCCAAACTTTTTTTCCAAATGGTTTTCAAGAGTGTTTCACAGCTTGCCAAGCTGAACTCAGGATGCCAAACATTGCAATAAGAAGAACATTTCGGTAGCAGTTTTCATATTCCATTGAAAAAAAAAAAGTTCACCACAACAGTCACCTCAAGAAAATTATTCCTTCAGAATAAAAAAAATTGTAAAAAAATTCTTCCTGTGTTAAAAAAAATCTTCCTCTCAAAATATAATCTTCCACCAAAAAGGAAAATTTTGCCCAAACTTTTTTTCCAAATGGTTTTCAAGAGTCTTTCACAGATTGCCAAGCTGAACTCAGGATGCCAAACAAGTTGTACATAATGTTTGTATTGAAATATTAAGAACACATATGCCATTGAAAAGAAAAAAGTTCCCCACAACAGTCACGTCAAAAAAATTCTTCCTTCAGAAAAAAAAAATTTGTAAAAAAATCCTTCCTATGTTAAAAAAAATCTTCATCTCAAAATATAATCTTCCACAAAAAAGAAAAATTTTGCTCAAACTTTTTTTCCAAATGGTTTTCAAGAGTCTTTCACAGCTTGCCAAGCTGAACTCAGGATGCCAAACATTGCAATAAGAAGAACATTTCGGTAGCAGTTTTCATATGCCATTGAAAAAAAAAAAGTTCACCACAACAGTCACCTCAAAAAAATTCTTCCTTCAGAAAAAAAAAAATCGTAAAAAAATTCTTCCTATGTTAAAAAAAATCTTCCTCTCAAAATATCATCTTCCACCAAAAAGAAAAATGTTGCTAAAACTTTTTTCCAAATGGTTTTCAAGAGTATTTCACAGCTTGCCAAGCTGAACTCAGGATTCCAAACAAGTTTTACTTTCAATTATTTGCATTGAAATATAAAGCAGATTTCAGAAGCAGTTTTCATTTGCCTTCAAAAAAAGAATTCCCACTGTCAACCGAAAAAAAATTCTTCCTCAAAAAAAAACCGATGTCGATAAAAAAAATCTTCATGTGATAAAAGAAATCTTCCTCTCAAAATATAATCTTCCACCAAAAAGAAAAATTTTGCTCAAACTTTTTTTCAGCTTTCAGTGAAGTTTTATTGCTTCTTTCTGCAGCTCTCACTGAAATAAGGCTAATTTTCAACTTTGTTCAAATGTGCTGTAACTTTTGTTCCAAATGGTTTTCAAGAGTCTTTCATGGCTTGCCAAGCAGAACTCAGCATTCTAAACTAGTTATATATAGTATTTGCATTGAAATCTTAAGTCAATTTTATCATCAGCCTTAAGTGATATTTTATTGCTTCTTTCTGCAGCTCTCACTGAAATAAGGCTAATTTTCAACTTTGTTCAAATGTGCTGTAACTTTTGTTCCAAATGGTTTTCCAAGAGTCTTTCATGGCTTGCCAAGCAGAACTCAGCATGCTAAACTAGTTATATATAGTATTTGCATTGAAATCTCAAGTCAATTTTATCATCAGCTTTCAGTGAAATTTTATTGCTTCTTTCTGCAGCTCTCACTGAAATAAGGATTATTTTCAACTTTGTTCAAATGTGCTGTAACTTTTGTTCCAAATGGTTTTCCAAGAGTCTTTCATGGCTTGCCAAGCAGAACTCAGCATGCTAAACTAGTTATATATAGTATTTGCATTGAAATCTTAAGTCAATTTCATCATCAGCTTTCAGTGAAATTTTATTGCTTCTTTCTGCAGCTCTCACTGAAATAAGGATTATTTTCAACTTTGTTCAAATGTGCTGTAACTTTTGTTCCAAATGGTTTTCAAGAGTCTTTCATGGCTTGCCAAGCAGAACTCAGCATGCTAAACTAGTTATATATAGTATTTGCATTGAAATATTAAGTCAATTTTATCATCAGCTTTCAGTGAAATTTTATTGCTTCTTTCTGCAGCTCTCACTGAAATAAGGCTAATTTTCAACTTTGTTCAAATGTGCTGTAACTTTTGTTCCAAATGGTTTTCAAGAGTCTTTCATGGCTTGCCAAGCAGAACTCAGCATGCTAAACTAGTTATATATAGTATTTGCATTGAAATATTAAGTCAATTTTATCATCAGCTTTCAGTGAAATTTTATCGCTTCTTTCTGTAGCTCTCACTGAAATAAGGCTAATTTTCAACTTTGTTCAAATGTGCTGTAACTTTTGTTCCAAATGGTTTTCAAGAGTCTTTCATGGCTTGCCAAGCAGAACTCAGCATGCTAAACTAGTTATATATAGTATTTGCATTGAAATCTTAAGTCAATTTTATCATCAGCTTTCAGTGAAATTTTATTGCTTCTTTCTGCAGCTCTCACTGAAATAAGGCTAATTTTCAACTTTGTTCAAATGTGCTGTAACTTTTGTTCCAAATGGTTTTCAAGAGTCTTTCATGGCTTGCCAAGCAGAACTCAGCATGCTAAACTAGTTATATATAGTATTTGCATTGAAATCTTAAGTCAATTTTATCATCAGCTTTCAGTGAAATTTTATTGCTTCTTTCTGCAGCTCTCACTGAAATAAGGCTAATTTTAAACTTTGTTCAAATGTGCTGTAACTTTTGTTCCAAATGGTTTTCAAGAGTCTTTCATGGCTTGCCAAGCAGAACTCAACATGCCAAACAAGTTATATATAGTATTTGCATTGAAATATCAAGTCAATTTTATCATCAGCTTTCAGTGAAATTTTATTGCTTCTTTCTGCAGCTCTCACTGAAATAAGGCTAATTTTCAACTTTGTTCAAATGTGCTGTAACTTTTGTTCCAAATGGTTTTCAAGAGTCTTTCATGGCTTGCCAAGCAGAACTCAACATGCCAAACAAGTTATATATAGTATTTGCATTGAAATATTAAGTCAATTTTATCATCAGCTTTCAGTGAAATTTTATTGCTTCTTTCTGCAGCTCTCACTGAAATAAGGCTAATTTTCAACTTTGTTCAAATGTGCTGTAACTTTTGTTCCAAATGGTTTTCAAGAGTCTTTCATGGCTTGCCAAGCAGAACTCAGCATGCTAAACTAGTTATATATAGTATTTGCATTGAAATCTTAAGTCAATTTTATCATCAGCTTTCAGTAAAATTTTATTGCTTCTTTCTGCAGCTCTCACTGAAATAAGGCTAATTTTCAACTTTGTTCAAATGTGCTGTAACTTTTGTTCCAAATGGTTTTCAAGAGTCTTTCATGGCTTGCCAAGCAGAACTCAGCATGCTAAACTAGTTATATATAGTATTTGCATTGAAATATTAAGTCAATTTTATCATCAGCTTTCAGTGAAATTTTATTGCTTCTTTCTGCAGCTCTCACTGAAATAAGGCTAATTTTCAACTTTGTTCAAATGTGCTGTAACTTTTGTTCCAAATGGTTTTCAAGAGTCTTTCATGGCTTGCCAAGCAGAACTCAGCATGCTAAACTAGTTATATATAGTATTTGCATTGAAATCTTAAGTCAATTTTATCATCAGCTTTCAGTGAAATTTTATTGCTTCTTTCTGCAGCTCTCACTGAAATAAGGCTAATTTTCAACTTTGTTCAAATGTGCTGTAACTTTTGTTCCAAATGGTTTTCAAGAGTCTTTCATGGCTTGCCAAGCAGAACTCAGCATTCTAAACTAGTTATATATAGTATTTGCATTGAAATCTTAAGTCAATTTTATCATCAGCTTTCAGTGAAATTTTATTGCTTCTTTCTGCAGCTCTCACTGAAATAAGGCTAATTTTCAACTTTGTTCAAATGTGCTGTAACTTTTGTTCCAAATGGTTTTCAAGAGTTTTTCATGGCTTGCCAAGCAGAACTCAGCATGCTAAACTAGTTATATATAATATTTGCATTGAAATATTAAGTCAATTTTATCATCAGCCTTAAGTGAAATCTTATTGCTTCTTTCTGCAGCTCTCACTGAAATAAGGCTAATTTTCAACTTTGTTCAAATGTGCTGTAACTTTTGTTCCAAATGATTTTCAAGAGTTTTTCATGGCTTGCCAAGCAGAACTCAGCATGCTAAACTAGTTATATATAGTATTTGCATTGAAATATTAAGTCAATTTTATCATCAGCTTTCAGTGAAATTTTATTGCTTCTTTCTGCAGCTCTCACTGAAATAAGGCTAATTTTCAACTTTGTTCAAATGTGCTGTAACTTTTGTTCCAAATGGTTTTCAAGAGTCTTTCATGGCTTGCCAAGCAGAACTCAGCATGCTAAACTAGTTATATATAGTATTTGCATTGAAATCTTAAGTCAATTTTATCATCAGCTTTCAGTGAAATTTTATTGCTTCTTTCTGCAGCTCTCACTGAAATAAGGCTAATTTTCAACTTTGTTCAAATGTGCTGTAACTTTTGTTCCAAATGGTTTTCAAGAGTCTTTCATGGCTTGCCAAGCAGAACTCAGCATGCTAAACTAGTTATATATAGTATTTGCATTGAAATCTTAAGTCAATTTTATCATCAGCTTTCAGTGAAATTTTATTGCTTCTTTCTGCAGCTCTCACTGAAATAAGGCTAATTTTCAACTTTGTTCAAATGTGCTGTAACTTTTGTTCCAAATGGTTTTCAAGAGTCTTTCATGGCTTGCCAAGCAGAACTCAGCATGCTAAACTAGTTATATATAGTATTTGCATTGAAATCTTAAGTCAATTTTATCATCAGCTTTCAGTGAAATTTTATTGCTTCTTTCTGCAGCTCTCACTGAAATAAGGCTAATTTTCAACTTTGTTCAAATGTGCTGTAACTTTTGTTCCAAATGGTTTTCAAGAGTCTTTCATGGCTTGCCAAGCAGAACTCAGCATGCTAAACTAGTTATATATAGTATTTGCATTGAAATATTAAGTCAATTTTATCATCAGCTTTCAGTGAAATTTTATTGCTTCTTTCTGCAGCTCTCACTGAAATAAGGCTAATTTTCAACTTTGTTCAAATGTGCTGTAACTTTTGTTCCAAATGGTTTTCAAGAGTCTTTCATGGCTTGCCAAGCAGAACTCAGCATGCTAAACTAGTTATATATAGTATTTGCATTGAAATCTTAAGTCAATTTTATCATCAGCTTTCAGTGAAATTTTATTGCTTCTTTCTGCAGCTCTCACTGAAATAAGGCTAATTTTCAACTTTGTTCAAATGTGCTGTAACTTTTGTTCCAAATGGTTTTCAAGAGTCTTTCATGGCTTGCCAAGCAGAACTCAGCATGCTAAACTAGTTATATATAGTATTTGCATTGAAATCTTAAGTCAATTTTATCATCAGCTTTCAGTGAAATTGAAACACTTGTACACTTGTACATAGTGTTTGTATTGAAATATTAAGAACATTTTGGAAGCAGTTTTCATTTGCCTTTGAAAAAAAAAGTTCCCTACAACATTCATCTCAAAAAATTTCTTCCTTCAGAAAAAAAAAATTCGTAAAAAAATTCTTTTTATGTTAAAAAAAATCTTCCTCTCAAAATATAATCTTCCACCAAAAAGAAAAATGTTGCCCAAACTTTTTTTCCAAATGGTTTTCTAGAGTCTTACACAGCTTGCCAAGCTGAACTCAGGATGCCAAACATTGCAATAAGAAGAACATTTCGGTAGCAGTTTTAATATGCCATTGAAAAAAAAAAGTTCCCCACAAGTCACCTCAAAAAAATTCTTTCTTCAAAAAAAAAAAAATTCGTAAAAAAATTCTTCCTATGTTAAAAAAATCTTCATCTCAAAATATAATCTTCCACCAAAAAGAAAAATTTTGCTCAAATTTCTTTTCCAAATGGTTTTCAAGAGTATTTCACAGCTTGCCAAGCTGAACTCAGGATTCCAAACATTGCAATAAGAAGAACATTTCGGTAGCAGTTTTCATATGCCATTGAAAAAAAAAAGTTCCCCACAACAGTCGCCTCAAAAAAATTCTTCTTTCAGAAAAAAAAAATTCGTAAAAAAATTCTTCCTATGTTAAAAAAAATCTTCCTCTCAAAATATAATCTTCAACCAAAAAGGAAAATTTTGCCCAAACTTTTTTTCCAAATGGTTTTCAAGAGTGTTTCACAGCTTGCCAAGCTGAACTCAGGATGCCAAACATTGCAATAAGAAAAACATTTCGGTAGCAGTTTTCATATGCCATTGAAAAAAAAAAGTTCACCACAACAGTCACCTCAAAAAAATTCTTCCTTCAGAAAAAAAAAAATCGTAAAAAAATTCTTCCTATGTTAAAAAAAATGTTCCTCTCAAAATATAATCTTCCACCAAAAAGGAAAATTTTGCCCAAACTTTTTTTCCAAATGGTTCTCAAGAGTGTTTCACAGCTTGCCAAGCTGAACTCAGGATGCCAAACATTGCAATAAGAAGAACGTTTTGGTAGCGGTTTTCATATGCCATTGAAAAAAAAAAAAAGTTCCCCACAACAGTCACCTCAAAAAAATTCTTCCTTCAGAAAAAGAAAAAAATTGTAAAAAAATTCTTCCTATGTTAAAAAAAATCTTCCTCTCAAAATATAATCTTCCACCAAAAAGAAAAATGTTGCCCAAACTTTTTTTCCAAATGGTTTTCAAGAGTCTTTCACAGATTCCCAAGCTGAACTCAGGATGCCAAACAAGTTGTACATAGTGTTTGTATTGAAATATTAAGAACACATATGCCATTGAAAAGAAAAAAGTTCCCCACAACAGTCACCTCAAAAAAATTCTTCCTTCAGAAAAAAAAAAATTCGTAAAAAAATGTCTTCCTATGTTAAAATAAATATTCATCTCAAAATATAATCTTCCACCAAAAAGAAAAATTTTGCTCAAATTTTTTTTCCAAATGGTTTTCAAGAGTCTTTCACAGCTTGCCAAGCTGAACTCAGGATGCCAAACATTGCAATAAGAAGAACATTTCGGTAGCAGTTTTCATATGCCATTGAAAAAAAAAAAGTTCACCACAACAGTCACCTCAAAAAAATTCTTCCTTCAGAAAAAAAAAATCGTAAAAAAATTCTTCCTATGTTAAAAAAATTCTTCCTCTCAAAATATAATCTTACACCAAAAAGAAAAATGTTGCTAAAACTTTTTTTCCAAATGGTTTTCAAGAGTGTTTCACAGCTTGCCAAGCTGAACTCAGGATTCCAAACATTGCAATAAGAAGAACATTTCGGTAGCAGTTTTCATTTGCCATTGAAAAAAAAAAGTTCCCCACAACAGTCGCCTCAAAAAAATTCTTCTTTCAGAAAAAAAAAATTCGTAAAAAAATTCTTCCTATGTTAAAAAAAATCTTCCTCTCAAAATATAATCTTCCACCAAAAAGGAAAATTTTGCCCAAACTTTTTTTCCAAATGGTTTTCAAGAGTGTTTCACAGCTTGCCAAGCTGAACTCAGGATGCCAAACATTGCAATAAGAAGAACATTTCGGTAGCAGTTTTCATATGCCATTGAAAAAAAAAAAGTTCACCACAACAGTCAGCTCAAAAAAATTCTTCCTTCAGAAAAAAAAAAATCGTAAAAAAATTCTTCCTATGTTAAAAAAAATGTTCCTCTCAAAATATAATCTTCCACCAAAAAGGAAAATTTTGCCCAAACTTTTTTTCCAAATGGTTCTCAAGAGTGTTTCACAGCTTGCCAAGCTGAACTCAGGATGCCAAACATTGCAATAAGAAGAATGTTTCGGTAGCGGTTTTCATATGCCATTGAAAAAAAAAAAAAGTTCCCCACAACAGTCACCTCAAAAAAATTCTTCCTTCAGAAAAAGAAAAAAATTGTAAAAAAAATTCTTCCTATGTTAAAAAAAATCTTCCTCTCAAAATATAATCTTCCACCAAAAAGAAAAATGTTGCCCAAACTTTTTTTCCAAATGGTTTTCAAGAGTCTTTCACAGATTCCCAAGCTGAACTCAGGATGCCAAACAAGTTGTACATAGTGTTTGTATTGAAATATTAAGAACACATATGCCATTGAAAAGAAAAAAGTTCCCCACAACAGTCACCTCAAAAAAATTCTTCCTTCAGAAAAAAAAAAATTCGTAAAAAAATTTCTTCCTATGTTAAAATAAATATTCATCTCAAAATATAATCTTCAACCAAAAAGAAAAATTTTGCTCAAATTTTTTTTCCAAATGGTTTTCAAGAGTGTTTCACAGCTTGCCAAGCTGAACTCAGGATTCCAAACATTGCAATAAGAAGGACATTTCGGTAGCAGTTTTCATATGCCATTGAAAAAAAAAAGTTCCCCACAACAGTCACCTCAAAAAAATTCTTCCTTCAGAAAAAAAAAAATCGTAAAAAAATTCTTCCTATGTTAAAAAAATTCTTCCTCTCAAAATATAATCTTACACCAAAAAGAAAAATGTTGCTAAAACTTTTTTTCCAAATGGTTTTCAAGAGTGTTTCACAGCTTGCCAAGCTGAACTCAGGATTCCAAACATTGCAATAAGAAGAACATTTCGGTAGCAGTTTTCATTTGCCATTGAAAAAAAAAAGTTCCCCACAACAGTCGCCTCAAAAAAATTCTTCTTTCAGAAAAAAAAAATTCGTAAAAAAATTCTTCCTATGTTAAAAAAAATCTTCCTCTCAAAATATAATCTTCCACCAAAAAGGAAAATTTTGCCCAAACTTTTTTTCCAAATGGTTTTCAAGAGTGTTTCACAGCTTGCCAAGCTGAACTCAGGATGCCAAACATTGCAATAAGAAGAACATTTCGGTAGCAGTTTTCATATGCCATTGAAAAAAAAAAAGTTCACCACAACAGTCAGCTCAAAAAAATTCTTCCTTCAGAAAAAAAAAAATCGTAAAAAAATTCTTCCTATGTTAAAAAAAATGTTCCTCTCAAAATATAATCTTCCACCAAAAAGGAAAATTTTGCCCAAACTTTTTTTCCAAATGGTTCTCAAGAGTGTTTCACAGCTTGCCAAGCTGAACTCAGGATGCCAAACATTGCAATAAGAAGAACGTTTCGGTAGCGGTTTTCATATGCCATTGAAAAAAAAAAAAAGTTCCCCACAACAGTCACCTCAAAAAAATTCTTCCTTCAGAAAAAGAAAAAAATTGTAAAAAAAATTCTTCCTATGTTAAAAAAAATCTTCCTCTCAAAATATAATCTTCCACCAAAAAGAAAAATGTTGCCCAAACTTTTTTTCCAAATGGTTTTCAAGAGTCTTTCACAGATTCCCAAGCTGAACTCAGGATGCCAAACAAGTTGTACATAGTGTTTGTATTGAAATATTAAGAACACATATGCCATTGAAAAGAAAAAAGTTCCCCACAACAGTCACCTCAAAAAAATTCTTCCTTCAGAAAAAAAAAAATTCGTAAAAAAATTTCTTCCTATGTTAAAATAAATATTCATCTCAAAATATAATCTTCAACCAAAAAGAAAAATTTTGCTCAAATTTTTTTTCCAAATGGTTTTCAAGAGTGTTTCACAGCTTGCCAAGCTGAACTCAGGATTCCAAACATTGCAATAAGAAGGACATTTCGGTAGCAGTTTTCATATGCCATTGAAAAAAAAAAGTTCCCCACAACAGTCACCTCAAAAAAATTCTTCTTTCAGAAAAAAAAAATTCGTAAAAAAATTCTTCCTATGTTAAAAAAAATCTTCCTCTCAAAATATAATCTTCCACCAAAAAGGAAAATTTTGCCCAAACTTTTTTTCCAAATGGTTTTCAAGAGTGTTTCACAGCTTGCCAAGCTGAACTCAGGATGCCAAACATTGCAATAAGAAGAACATTTCGGTATCAGTTTTCATATGCCATTGAAAAAAAAAAAGTTCACCACAACAGTCACCTCAAAAGAATTCTTCCATCAGAAAAAAAAAAATCGTAAAAAAATTCTTCCTATGTTAAAAAAAATGTTCCTCTCAAAATATAATCTTCCACCAAAAAGGAAAATTTTGCCCAAACTTTTTTTCCAAATGGTTCTCAAGAGTGTTTCACAGCTTGCCAAGCTGAACTCAGGATGCCAAACATTGCAATAAGAAGAACGTTTCGGTAGCGGTTTTCATATGCCATTGAAAAAAAAAAAAAGTTCCCCACAACAGTCACCTCAAAAAAATTCTTCCTTCAGAAAAAAAAAAATTGTAAAAAAATTCTTCCTATGTTAAAAAAAATCTTCCTCTCAAAATATAATCTTCCACCAAAAAGAAAAATGTTGCCCAAACTTTTTTTCCAAATGGTTTTCAAGAGTCTTTCACAGATTGCCAAGCTGAACTCAGGATGCCAAACAAGTTGTACATAGTGTTTGTATTGAAATATTAAGAACACATATGCCATTGAAAAGAAAAAAGTTCCCCACAACGGTCACCTCAAAAAAATTCTTCCTTCAGAAAAAAAAAAATCGTAAAAAAATTCTTCCTATGTTAAAAAAAATCTTCCTCTCAAAATATAATCTTACACCAAAAAGAAAAATGTTGCTAAAACTTTTTTTCCAAATGGTTTTCAAGAGTGTTTCACAGCTTGCCAAGCTGAACTCAGGATGCCAAACATTGCAATAAGAAGAACATTTCGGTAGCAGTTTTCATATGCCATTGAAAAAAAAAAAAGTTCACCACAACAGTCACCTCAAAACAATTCTTCCTTCAGAAAAAAAAAAATCGTAAAAAAATTCTTCCTATGTTAAAAAAAATGTTCCTCTCAAAATATAATCTTCCACCAAAAAGGAAAATTTTGCCCAAACTTTTTTTCCAATTGGTTTTCAAGAGTGTTTCACAGCTTGCCAAGCTGAACTCAGGATGCCAAACATTGCAATAAGAAGAACGTTTCGGTAGCAGTTTTCATATGCCATTGAAAAAAAAAAAAAGTTCCCCACAACAGTCACCTCAAAAAAATTCTTCCTTCAGAAAAAAAAAAATTGTAAAAAAATTCTTCCTATGTTAAAAAAAATCTTCCTCTCAAAATATAATCTTCCACCAAAAAGAAAAATTTTGCCCAAACTTTTTTTCCAAATGGTTTTCAAGAGTCTTTCACAGATTGCCAAGCTGAACTCAGGATGCCAAACAAGTTGTACATAGTGTTTGTATTGAAATATTAAGAACACATATGCCATTGAAAAGAAAAAAGTTCCCCACAACAGTCACGTCAAAAAAATTCTTCCTTCAGAAAAAAAAAAATTTTGTAAAAAATTCTTCCTATGTTAAAAAAAATCTTTATCTCAAAATATAATCTTCCACCAAAAAGAAAAATTTTGCTCAAACTTTTTTTCCAAATGGTTTTCAAGAGTCTTTCACAGCTTGCCAAGCTGAACTCAGGATGCTGAACATTGCAATAAGAAGAACATTTCGGTAGCAGTTTTCATATGCCATTGAAAAAAAAAAAAAGTTCACCACAACAGTCACCTCAAAAAAATTCTTCCTTCAGAAAAAAAAAAATCGTAAAAAAATTCTTCCTATGTTAAAAAAAATCTTCCTCTCAAAATATAATCTTCCACCAAAAAGAAAAGTGTTGCTAAAACTTTTTTTCCAAATGGTTTTCAAGAGTATTTCACAGCTTGCCAAGCTGAACTCAGGATTCCAAACAAGTTGTACTTTCAATTATTTGCATTGAAATATAAAGCAGATTTCAGAAGCAGTTTTCATTTGCCTTCAAAAAAAGAATTCCCAGTGTCAACCGAAAAAAAATTCTTCCTCCAAAAAAAACCAATGTCGATAAAAAAAATCTTCCTGTGATAAAAGAAATCTTCCTCTCAAAATATAATCTTCCGCCAAAAAGAAAAATTTTGCTCAAACTTTTTTTCAGCTTTCAGTGAAGTTTTATTGCTTCTTTCTGCAGCTCTCACTGAAATAAGGCTAATTTACTTTGTTCAAATGTGCTGTAACTTTTGTTTCAAATGGTTTTCAAGAGTCTTTCATGGCTTGCCAAGCAGAACTCAGCATGCTAAACTAGTTATATATAGTATTTGCATTGAAATATTAAGTCAATTTTATCATCAGCTTTCAGTGAAATTTTATTGCTTCTTTCTGCAGCTCTCACTGAAATAAGGCTAATTTTCAACTTTGTTCAAATGTGCTGTAACTTTTGTTCCAAATGGTTTTCAAGAGTCTTTCATGGCTTGCCAAGCAGAACTCAGCATGCTAAACTAGTTATATATAGTATTTGCATTGAAATATTAAGTCAATTTTATCATCAGCTTTCAGTGAAATTTTATTGCTTCTTTCTGCAGCTCTCACTGAAATAAGGCTAATTTTCAACTTTGTTCAAATGTGCTGTAACTTTTGTTCCAAATGGTTTTCAAGAGTCTTTCATGTCTTGCCAAGCAGAACTCAGCATGCTAAACTAGTTATATATAGTATTTGCATTGAAATATTAAGTCAATTTTATCATCAGCCTTAAGTGAAATTTTATTGCTTCTTTCTGCAGCTCTCACTGAAATAAGGCTAATTTTCAACTTTGTTCAAATGTGCTGTAACTTTTGTTCCAAATGGTTTTCAAGAGTCTTTCATGGCTTGCCAAGCAGAACTCAGCATGCTAAACTAGTTATATATAATATTTGCATTGAAATATTAAGTCAATTTTATCATCAGCTTTCAGTGAAATTTTATTGCTTCTTTCTGCAGCTCTCACTGAAATAAGGCTAATTTTCAACTTTGTTCAAATGTGCTGTAACTTTTGTTCCAAATGGTTTTCAAGAGTCTTTCATGGCTTGCCAAGCAGAACTCAACATGCTAAGCTAGTTATATATAGTATTTACATTGAAATATTAAGTCAATTTTATCATCAGCTTTCAGTGAAATTTTATTGCTTCTTTCTGCAGCTCTCACTGAAATAAGGCTAATTTTCAACTTTGTTCAAATGTGCTGTAACTTTTGTTCCAAATGGTTTTCAAGAGTCTTTCATGGCTTGCCAAGCAGAACTCAGCATGCTAAACAAGTTATATATAGTATTTGCATTGAAATATTAAGTCAATTTTATTATCAGCTTTCAGTGAAATTTTATTGCTTCTTTCTGCAGCTCTCACTGAAATAAGGCTAATTTTCAACTTTGTTCAAATGTGCTGTAACTTTTGTTCCAAATGGTTTTCAAGAGTCTTTCATGTCTTGCCAAGCAGAACTCAGCATGCTAAACTAGTTATATATAGTATTTGCATTGAAATATTAAGTCAATTTTATCATCAGCCTTAAGTGAAATTTTATTGCTTCTTTCTGCAGCTCTCACTGAAATAAGGCTAATTTTCAACTTTGTTCAAATGTGCTGTAACTTTTGTTCCAAATGGTTTTCAAGAGTCTTTCATGTCTTGCCAAGCAGAACTCAGCATGCTAAACTAGTTATATATAGTATTTGCATTGAAATATTAAGTCAATTTTATCATCAGCCTTAAGTGAAATTTTATTGCTTCTTTCTGCAGCTCTCACTGAAATAAGGCTAATTTTCAACTTTGTTCAAATGTGCTGTAACTTTTGTTCCAAATGGTTTTCAAGAGTCTTTCATGGCTTGCCAAGCAGAACTCAGCATGCTAAACTAGTTATATATAGTATTTGCATTGAAATATTAAGTCAATTTTATCATCAGCTTTCAGTGAAATTTTATTGCTTCTTTCTGCAGCTCTCACTGAAATAAGGCTAATTTTCAACTTTGTTCAAATGTGCTGTAACTTTTGTTCCAAATGGTTTTCAAGAGTCTTTCATGGCTTGCCAAGCAGAACTCAGCATGCTAAACTAGTTATATATAGTATTTGCATTGAAATCTTAAGTCAATTTTATCATCAGCTTTCAGTGAAATTTTATTGCTTCTTTCTGCAGCTCTCACTGAAATAAGGCTAATTTTCAACTTTGTTCAAATGTGCTGTAACTTTTGTTCCAAATGGTTTTCAAGAGTCTTTCATGGCTTGCCAAGCAGAACTCAGCATGCTAAACTAGTTATATATAGTATTTGCATTGAAATATTAAGTCAATTTTATCATCAGCTTTCAGTGAAATTTTATTGCTTCTTTCTGCAGCTCTCACTGAAATAAGGCTAATTTTCAACTTTGTTCAAATGTGCTGTAACTTTTGTTCCAAATGGTTTTCAAGAGTCTTTCATGGCTTGCCAAACAGAACTCAGCATGCTAAACTAGTTATATATAATATTTGCATTGAAATAGTAAGTCAATTTTATCATCAGCTTTCAGTGAAATTTTATTGCTTCTTTCTGCAGCTCTCACTGAAATAAGGCTAATTTTCAACTTTGTTCAAATGTGCTGTAACTTTTGTTCCAAATGGTTTTCAAGAGTCTTTCATGGCTTGCCAAGCAGAACTCAGCATGCTAAACTAGTTATATATAGTATTTGCATTGAAATATTAAGTCAATTTTATCATCAGCTTTCAGTGAAATTTTATTGCTTCTTTCTGCAGCTCTCACTGAAATAAGGCTAATTTTCAACTTTGTTCAAATGTGCTGTAACTTTTGTTTCAAATGGTTTTCAAGAGTCTTTCATGGCTTGCCAAGCAGAACTCAGCATGCTAAACTAGTTATATATAGTATTTGCATTGAAATCTTAAGTCAATTTTATCATCAGCTTTCAGTGAAATTTTATTGCTTCTTTCTGCAGCTCTCACTGAAATAAGGCTAATTTTAAACTTTGTTCAAATGTGCTGTAACTTTTGTTCCAAATGGTTTTCAAGAGTCTTTCATGGCTTGCCAAGCAGAACTCAGCATGCTAAACTAGTTATATATAGTATTTGCATTGAAATCTTAAGTCAATTTTATCATCAGCTTTCAGTGAAATTGAAACACTTGTACAATTGTACATAGTGTTTGTATTGAAATATTAAGAACATTTTGGAAGCAGTTTTCATTTGCCTTTGAAAAAAAAAAGTTCCCAACAACATTCATCTCAAAAAATTTCTTCCTTCAGAAAAAAAAAATTCGTAAAAAAATTCTTTTTATGTTAAAAAAAATCTTCCTCTCAAAATATAATCTTCCACCAAAAAGAAAAATGTTGCCCAAACTTTTTTTCCAAATGGTTTTCAAGAGTGTTTCACAGCTTGCCAAGCTGAACTCAGGATGCCAAACATTGCAATAAGAAGAACATTTCGGTAGCAGTTTTAATATGCCATTGAAAAAAAAAAGTTCCCCACAAGTCACCTCAAAAAAATTCTTTCTTCAAAAAAAAAAAAATTCGTAAAAAAATTCTTCCTATGTTAAAAAAAATCTTCATCTCAAAATATAATCTTCCACCAAAAAGAAAAATTTTGCTCAAATTTCTTTTCCAAATGGTTTTCAAGAGTATTTCACAGCTTGCCAAGCTGAACTCAGGATTCCAAACATTGCAATAAGAAGAACATTTCGGTAGCAGTTTTCATATGCCATTGAAAAAAAAAAGTTCCCCACAACAGTCGCCTCAAAAAAATTCTTCTTTCAGAAAAAAAAAATTCGTAAAAAAATTCTTCCTATGTTAAAAAAAATCTTCCTCTCAAAATATAATCTTCCACCAAAAAGGAAAATTTTGCCCAAACTTTTTTTCCAAATGGTTTTCAAGAGTGTTTCACAGCTTGCCAAGCTGAACTCAGGATGCCAAACATTGCAATAAGAAGAACATTTCGGTAGCAGTTTTCATATGCCATTGAAAAAAAAAAAGTTCACCACAACAGTCACCTCAAAAAAATTCTTCCTTCAGAAAAAAAAAAATCGTAAAAAAATTCTTCCTATGTTAAAAAAAATGTTCCTCTCAAAATATAATCTTCCACCAAAAAGGAAAATTTTGCCCAAACTTTTTTTCCAAATGGTTCTCAAGAGTGTTTCACAGCTTGCCAAGCTGAACTCAGGATGCCAAACATTGCAATAAGAAGAACGTTTCGGTAGCGGTTTTCATATGCCATTGAAAAAAAAAAAAAGTTCCCCACAACAGTCACCTCAAAAAAATTCTTCCTTCAGAAAAAGAAAAAAATTGTAAAAAAATTCTTCCTATGTTAAAAAAAATCTTCCTCTCAAAATATAATCTTCCACCAAAAAGAAAAATGTTGCCCAAACTTTTTTTCCAAATGGTTTTCAAGAGTCTTTCACAGATTGCCAAGCTGAACTCAGGATTCCAAACATTGCAATAAGAAGAACATTTCGGTAGCAGTTTTCATATGCCATTGAAAAAAAAAAAGTTCACCACAACAGTCACCTCAAAAAAATTCTTCCTTCAGAAAAAAAAAAATCGTAAAAAAATTCTTCCTATGTTAAAAAAAATGTTCCTCTCAAAATATAATCTTCCACCAAAAAGGAAAATTTTGCCCAAACTTTTTTTCCAAATGGTTCTCAAGAGTGTTTCACAGCTTGCCAAGCTGAACTCAGGATGCCAAACATTGCAATAAGAAGAACGTTTCGGTAGCGGTTTTCATATGCCATTGAAAAAAAAAAAAAGTTCCCCACAACAGTCACCTCAAAAAAATTCTTCCTTCAGAAAAAGAAAAAAATTGTAAAAAAATTCTTCCTATGTTAAAAAAAATCTTCCTCTCAAAATATAATCTTCCACCAAAAAGAAAAATGTTGCCCAAACTTTTTTTCCAAATGGTTTTCAAGAGTCTTTCACAGATTGCCAAGCTGAACTCAGGATTCCAAACATTGCAATAAGAAGAACATTTCGGTAGCAGTTTTCATATGCCATTGAAAAAAAAAAGTTCCCCACAACAGTCGCCTCAAAAAAATTCTTCTTTCAGAAAAAAAAAATTCGTAAAAAAATTCTTCCTATGTTAAAAAAAATCTTCCTCTCAAAATATAATCTTCCACCAAAAAGGAAAATTTTGCCCAAACTTTTTTTCCAATTGGTTTTCAAGAGTGTTTCACAGCTTGCCAAGCTGAACTCAGGATGCCAAACATTGCAATAAGAAGAACGTTTCGGTAGCAGTTTTCATATGCCATTGAAAAAAAAAAAGTTCCCCACAACAGTCACCTCAAAAAAATTCTTCCTTCAGAAAAAAAAAAAATTGTAAAAAAATTCTTCCTATGTTAAAAAAAATCTTCCTCTCAAAATATAATCTTCCACCAAAAAGAAAAAATTTGCCCAAACTTTTTTTCCAAATGGTTTTCAAGAGTCTTTCACAGATTGCCAAGCTGAACTCAGGATGCCAAACAAGTTGTACATAGTGTTTGTATTGAAATATTAAGAACACATATGCCATTGAAAAGAAAAAAGTTCCCCACAACAGTCACGTCAAAAAAATTCTTCCTTCAGAAAAAAAAAATTTTTGTAAAAAATTCTTCCTATGTTAAAAAAAATCTTTATCTCAAAATATAATCTTCCACCAAAAAGAAAAATTTTGCTCAAACTTTTTTTCCAAATGGTTTTCAAGAGTCTTTCACAGCTTGCCAAGCTGAACTCAGGATGCTGAACATTGCAATAAGAAGAACATTTCGGTAGCAGTTTTCATATGCCATTGAAAAAAAAAAAAAGTTCACCACAACAGTCACCTCAAAAAAATTCTTCCTTCAGAAAAAAAAAAATCGTAAAAAAATTCTTCCTATGTTAAAAAAAATCTTCCTCTCAAAATATAATCTTCCACCAAAAAGAAAAGTGTTGCTAAAACTTTTTTTCCAAATGGTTTTCAAGAGTATTTCACAGCTTGCCAAGCTGAACTCAGGATTCCAAACAAGTTGTACTTTCAATTATTTGCATTGAAATATAAAGCAGATTTCAGAAGCAGTTTTCATTTGCCTTCAAAAAAAGAATTCCCAGTGTCAACCGAAAAAAAATTCTTCCTCCAAAAAAAACCAATGTCGATAAAAAAAATCTTCCTGTGATAAAAGAAATCTTCCTCTCAAAATATAATCTTCCGCCAAAAAGAAAAATTTTGCTCAAACTTTTTTTCAGCTTTCAGTGAAGTTTTATTGCTTCTTTCTGCAGCTCTCACTGAAATAAGGCTAATTTACTTTGTTCAAATGTGCTGTAACTTTTGTTTCAAATGGTTTTCAAGAGTCTTTCATGGCTTGCCAAGCAGAACTCAGCATGCTAAACTAGTTATATATAGTATTTGCATTGAAATATTAAGTCAATTTTATCATCAGCTTTCAGTGAAATTTTATTGCTTCTTTCTGCAGCTCTCACTGAAATAAGGCTAATTTTCAACTTTGTTCAAATGTGCTGTAACTTTTGTTCCAAACGGTTTTCAAGAGTCTTTCATGGCTTGCCAAGCAGAACTCAGCATGCTAAACTAGTTATATATAGTATTTGCATTGAAATATTAAGTAAATTTTATCATCAGCTTTCAGTGAAATTTTATTGCTTCTTTCTGCAGCTCTCACTGAAATAAGGCTAATTTTCAACTTTGTTCAAATGTGCTGTAACTTTTGTTCCAAATGGTTTTCAAGAGTCTTTCATGGCTTGCCAAGCAGAACTCAGCATGCTAAACTAGTTATATATAGTATTTGCATTGAAATATTAAGTCAATTTTATCATCAGCTTTCAGTGAAATTTTATTGCTTCTTTCTGCAGCTCTCACTGAAATAAGGCTAATTTTCAACTTTGTTCAAATGTGCTGTAACTTTTGTTCCAAATGGTTTTCAAGAGTCTTTCATGTCTTGCCAAGCAGAACTCAGCATGCTAAACTAGTTATATATAGTATTTGCATTGAAATATTAAGTCAATTTTATCATCAGCCTTAAGTGAAATTTTATTGCTTCTTTCTGCAGCTCTCACTGAAATAAGGCTAATTTTCAACTTTGTTCAAATGTGCTGTAACTTTTGTTCCAAATGGTTTTCAAGAGTCTTTCATGGCTTGCCAAGCAGAACTCAGCATGCTAAACTAGTTATATATAATATTTGCATTGAAATATTAAGTCAATTTTATCATCAGCTTTCAGTGAAATTTTATTGCTTCTTTCTGCAGCTCTCACTGAAATAAGGCTAATTTTCAACTTTGTTCAAATGTGCTGTAACTTTTGTTCCAAATGGTTTTCAAGAGTCTTTCATGGCTTGCCAAGCAGAACTCAACATGCTAAACTAGTTATATATAGTATTTACATTGAAATATTAAGTCAATTTTATCATCAGCTTTCAGTGAAATTTTATTGCTTCTTTCTGCAGCTCTCACTGAAATAAGGCTAATTTTCAACTTTGTTCAAATGTGCTGTAACTTTTGTTCCAAATGGTTTTCAAGAGTCTTTCATGGCTTGCCAAGCAGAACTCAGCATGCTAAACAAGTTATATATAGTATTTGCATTGAAATATTAAGTCAATTTTATCATCAGCTTTCAGTGAAATTTTATTGCTTCTTTCTGCAGCTCTCACTGAAATAAGGCTAATTTTCAACTTTGTTCAAATGTGCTGTAACTTTTGTTCCAAATGGTTTTCAAGAGTCTTTCATGGCTTGCCAAGCAGAACTCAGCATGCTAAACTAGTTATATATAGTATTTGCATTGAAATCTTAAGTCAATTTTATCATCAGCTTTCAGTGAAATTTTATTGCTTCTTTCTGCAGCTCTCACTGAAATAAGGCTAATTTTCAACTTTGTTCAAATGTGCTGTAACTTTTGTTCCAAATGGTTTTCAAGAGTCTTTCATGGCTTGCCAAGCAGAACTCAGCATGCTAAACAAGTTATATATAGTATTTGCATTGAAATCTTAAGTCAATTTTATCATCAGCTTTCAGTGAAATTGAAACACTTGTACAATTGTACATAGTGTTTGTATTGAAATATTAAGAACATTTTGGAAGCAGTTTTCATTTGCCTTTGAAAAAAAAAAGTTCCCAACAACATTCATCTCAAAAAATTTCTTCCTTCAGAAAAAAAAAATTCGTAAAAAAATTATTTTTATGTTAAAAAAAATCTTCCTCTCAAAATATAATCTTCCACCAAAAAGAAAAATGTTGCCCAAACTTTTTTTCCAAATGGTTTTCTAGAGTCTTACACAGCTTGCCAAGCTGAACTCAGGATGCCAAACATTGCAATAAGAAGAACATTTCGGTAGCAGTTTTAATATGCCATTGAAAAAAAAAAGTTCCCCACAAGTCACCTCAAAAAAATTCTTTCTTCAAAAAAAAAAAAATTCGTAAAAAAATTCTTCCTATGTTAAAAAAAATCTTCATCTCAAAATATAATCTTCCACCAAAAAGAAAAATTTTGCTCAAATTTCTTTTCCAAATGGTTTTCAAGAGTATTTCACAGCTTGCCAAGCTGAACTCAGGATGCCAAACATTGCAATAAGAAGAACGTTTCGGTAGCGGTTTTCATATGCCATTGAAAAAAAAAAGTTCCCCACAACAGTCGCCTCAAAAAAATTCTTCTTTCAGAAAAAAAAAATTCGTAAAAAAATTCTTCCTATGTTAAAAAAAATCTTCCTCTCAAAATATAATCTTCCACCAAAAAGGAAAATTTTGCCCAAACTTTTTTTCCAAATGGTTTTCAAGAGTGTTTCACAGCTTGCCAAGCTGAACTCAGGATGCCAAACATTGCAATAAGAAGAACATTTCGGTAGCAGTTTTCATATGCCATTGAAAAAAAAAAAGTTCACCACAACAGTCACCTCAAAAAAATTCTTCCTTCAGAAAAAAAAAAATCGTAAAAAAATTCTTCCTATGTTAAAAAAAATGTTCCTCTCAAAATATAATCTTCCACCAAAAAGGAAAATTTTGCCCAAACTTTTTTTCCAAATGGTTCTCAAGAGTGTTTCACAGCTTGCCAAGCTGAACTCAGGATGCCAAACATTGCAATAAGAAGAACGTTTCGGTAGCGGTTTTCATATGCCATTGAAAAAAAAAAAAAGTTCCCCACAACAGTCACCTCAAAAAAATTCTTCCTTCAGAAAAAGAAAAAAATTGTAAAAAAATTCTTCCTATGTTAAAAAAAATCTTCCTCTCAAAATATAATCTTCCACCAAAAAGAAAAATGTTGCCCAAACTTTTTTTCCAAATGGTTTTCAAGAGTCTTTCACAGATTGCCAAGCTGAACTCAGGATTCCAAACATTGCAATAAGAAGAACATTTCGGTAGCAGTTTTCATATGCCATTGAAAAAAAAAAGTTCCCCACAACAGTCGCCTCAAAAAAATTCTTCTTTCAGAAAAAAAAAATTCGTAAAAAAATTCTTCCTATGTTAAAAAAAATCTTCCTCTCAAAATATAATCTTCCACCAAAAAGGAAAATTTTGCCCAAACTTTTTTTCCAAATGGTTTTCAAGAGTGTTTCACAGCTTGCCAAGCTGAACTCAGGATGCCAAACATTGCAATAAGAAGAACATTTCGGTAGCAGTTTTCATATGCCATTGAAAAAAAAAAAGTTCACCACAACAGTCACCTCAAAAAAATTCTTCCTTCAGAAAAAAAAAAATCGTAAAAAAATTCTTCCTATGTTAAAAAAAATGTTCCTCTCAAAATATAATCTTCCACCAAAAAGGAAAATTTTGCCCAAACTTTTTTTCCAAATGGTTTTCAAGAGTGTTTCACAGCTTGCCAAGCTGAACTCAGGATGCCAAACATTGCAATAAGAAGAACATTTCGGTAGCAGTTTTCATATGCCATTGAAAAAAAAAAAGTTCACCACAACAGTAACCTCAAAAAAATTCTTCCTTCAGAAAAAAAAAAATTGTAAAAAAATTCTTCCTATGTTAAAAAAAATGTTCCTCTCAAAATATAATCTTCCACCAAAAAGGAAAATTTTGCCCAAACTTTTTTTCCAAATGGTTCTCAAGAGTGTTTCACAGCTTGTCAAGCTGAACTCAGGATGCCAAACATTGCAATAAGAAGAACGTTTCGGTAGCGGTTTTCATATGCCATTGAAAAAAAAAAAAAGTTCCCCACAACAGTCACCTCAAAAAAATTCTTCCTTCAGAAAAAGAAAAAAATTGTAAAAAAATTCTTCCTATGTTAAAAAAAATCTTCCTCTCAAAATATTATCTTCCACCAAAAAGAAAAATGTTGCCCAAACTTTTTTTCCAAATGGTTTTCAAGAGTCTTTCACAGATTCCCAAGCTGAACTCAGGATGCCAAACAAGTTGTACATAGTGTTTGTATTGAAATATTAAGAACACATATAACATTGAAAAGAAAAAAGTTCCCCACAACAGTCACCTCAAAAAAATTCTTCCTTCAGAAAAAAAAAAATTCGTAAAAAAATGTCTTCCTATGTTAAAATAAATATTCATCTCAAAATATAATCTTCCACCAAAAAGAAAAATTTTGCTCAAATTTTTTTTCCAAATGGTTTTCAAGAGTCTTTCACAGCTTGCCAAGCTGAACTCAGGATGCCAAACATTGCAATAAGAAGAACATTTCGGTAGCAGTTTTCATATGCCATTGAAAAAAAAAAAAGTTCACCACAACAGTCACCTCAAAAAAATTCTTCCTTCAGAAAAAAAAAAATCGTAAAAAAATTCTTCCTATGTTAAAAAAAATCTTCCTCTCAAAATATAATCTTACACCAAAAAGAAAAATGTTGCTAAAACTTTTTTTCCAAATGGTTTTCAAGAGTGTTTCACAGCTTGCCAAGCTGAACTCAGGATTCCAAACATTGCAATAAGAAGAACATTTCGGTAGCAGTTTTCATATGCCATTGAAAAAAAAAAGTTCCCCACAACAGTCGCCTCAAAAAAATTCTTCTTTCAGAAAAAAAAAATTCTTAAAAAAATTCTTCCTATGTTAAAAAAAATGTTCCTCTCAAAATATAATCTTCCACCAAAAAGGAAAATTTTGCCCAAACTTTTTTTGCAAATGGTTCTCAAGAGTGTTTCACAGCTTGCCAAGCTGAACTCAGGATGCCAAACATTGCAATAAGAAGAACGTTTCGGTAGCGGTTTTCATATGCCATTGAAAAAAAAAAAAAGTTCCCCACAACAGTCACCTCAAAAAAATTCTTCCTTCAGAAAAAAAAAAATTGTAAAAAAATTCTTCCTATGTTAAAAAAAATCTTCCTCTCAAAATATAATCTTCCACCAAAAAGAAAAATGTTGCCCAAACTTTTTTTCCAAATGGTTTTCAAGAGTCTTTCACAGATTGCCAAGCTGAACTCAGGATTCCAAACATTGCAATAAGAAGAACATTTCGGTAGCAGTTTTCATATGC
The DNA here is from genome assembly GCF_949987685.1 of Ammodytes marinus. NCBI lineage: Eukaryota > Metazoa > Chordata > Actinopteri > Uranoscopiformes > Ammodytidae > Ammodytes > Ammodytes marinus. The sequence goes on along the minus strand of NC_137220.1, from coordinate 29,832,801 downwards.
CATTGAAAAAAAAAAGTTCCCCACAACAGTCGCCTCAAAAAAATTCTTCTTTCAGAAAAAAAAAATTCGTAAAAAAATTCTTCCTATGTTAAAAAAAATCTTCCTCTCAAAATATAATCTTCCACCAAAAAGGAAAATTTTGCCCAAACTTTTTTTCCAAATGGTTTTCAAGAGTGTTTCACAGCTTGCCAAGCTGAACTCAGGATGCCAAACATTGCAATAAGAAGAACATTTCGGTAGCAGTTTTCATATGCCATTGAAAAAAAAAAAGTTCACCACAACAGTCACCTCAAAAAAATTCTTCCTTCAGAAAAAAAAAAATCGTAAAAAAATTCTTCCTATGTTAAAAAAAATGTTCCTCTCAAAATATAATCTTCCACCAAAAAGGAAAATTTTGCCCAAACTTTTTTTCCAAATGGTTTTCAAGAGTGTTTCACAGCTTGCCAAGCTGAACTCAGGATGCCAAACATTGCAATAAGAAGAACATTTCGGTAGCAGTTTTCATATGCCATTGAAAAAAAAAAAGTTCACCACAACAGTCACCTCAAAAAAATTCTTCCTTCAGAAAAAGAAAAAAATTGTAAAAAAATTCTCCCTATGTTAAAAAAAATCTTACTCTCAAAATATAATCTTCCACCAAAAAGAAAAATGTTGCCCAAACTTTTTTTCCAAATGGTTTTCAAGAGTCTTTCACAGATTCCCAAGCTGAACTCAGGATGCCAAACAAGTTGTACATAGTGTTTGTATTGAAATATTAAGAACACATATGCCATTGAAAAGAAAAAAGTTCCCCACAACAGTCACCTCAAAAAAATTCTTCCTTCAGAAAAAAAAAAATTCGTAAAAAAATTTCTTCCTATGTTAAAATAAATATTCATCTCAAAATATAATCTTCCACCAAAAAGAAAAATTTTGCTCAAATTTTTTTTCCAAATGGTTTTCAAGAGTCTTTCACAGCTTGCCAAGCTGAACTCAGGATGCCAAACATTGCAATAAGAAGAACATTTCGGTAGCAGTTTTCATATGCCATTGAAAAAAAAAAAAGTTCACCACAACAGTCACCTCCAAAAAATTCTTCCTTCAGAAAAAAAAAAATCGTAAAAAAATTCTTCCTATGTTAAAAAAAATCTTCCTCTCAAAATATAATCTTACACCAAAAAGAAAAATGTTGCTAAAACTTTTTTTCCAAATGGTTTTCAAGAGTGTTTCACAGCTTGCCAAGCTGAACTCAGGATGCCAAACATTGCAATAAGAAGAACATTTCGGTAGCAGTTTTCATATGCCATTGAAAAAAAAAAAGTTCACCACAACAGTCACCTCAAAAAAATTCTTCCTTCAGAAAAAAAAAATCGTAAAAAAATTCTTCCTATGTTAAAAAAAATGTTCCTCTCAAAATATAATCTTCCACCAAAAAGGAAAATTTTGCCCAAACTTTTTTTCCAAATGGTTTTCAAGAGTGTTTCACAGCTTGCCAAGCTGAACTCAGGATGCCAAACATTGAAATAAGAAGAACGTTTCGGTAGCAGTTTTCATATGCCATTGAAAAAAAAAAAAAGTTCCCCACAACAGTCACCTCAAAAAAATTCTTCCTTCAGAAAAAAAAAAATCGTAAAAAAATTCTTCCTATGTTAAAAAAAATCTTCCTCTCAAAATATAATCTTCCACCAAAAAGAAAAGTGTTGCTAAAACTTTTTTTCCAAATGGTTTTCAAGAGTATTTCACAGCTTGCCAAGCTGAACTCAGGATTCCAAACAAGTTGTACTTTCAATTATTTGCATTGAAATATAAAGCAGATTTCAGAAGCAGTTTTCATTTGCCTTCAAAAAAAGAATTCCCATTGTCAACCGAAAAAAAATTCTTCCTCCAAAAAAAACCAATGTCGATAAAAAAAATCTTCCTGTGATAAAAGAAATCTTCCTCTCAAAATATAATCTTCCGCCAAAAAGAAAAATTTTGCTCAAACTTTTTTTCAGCTTTCAGTGAAGTGTTATTGCTTCTTTCTGCAGCTCTCACTGAAATAAGGCTAATTTACTTTGTTCAAATGTGCTGTAACTTTTGTTTCAAATGGTTTTCAAGAGTCTTTCATGGCTTGCCAAGCAGAACTCAGCATGCTAAACTAGTTATATATAGTATTTGCATTGAAATATTAAGTCAATTTTATCATCAGCTTTCAGTGAAATTTTATTGCTTCTTTCTGCAGCTCTCACTGAAATAAGGCTAATTTTCAACTTTGTTCAAATGTGCTGTAACTTTTGTTCCAAATGGTTTTCAAGAGTCTTTCATGTCTTGCCAAGCAGAACTCAGCATGCTAAACTAGTTATATATAGTATTTGCATTGAAATATTAAGTCAATTTTATCATCAGCCTTAAGTGAAATTTTATTGCTTCTTTCTGCAGCTCTCACTGAAATAAGGCTAATTTTCAACTTTGTTCAAATGTGCTGTAACTTTTGTTCCAAATGGTTTTCAAGAGTCTTTCATGGCTTGCCAAGCAGAACTCAGCATGCTAAACTAGTTATATATAGTATTTGCATTGAAATATTAAGTCAATTTTATCATCAGCTTTCAGCGAAATTTTATTGCTTCTTTCTGCAGCTCTCACTGAAATAAGGCTAATTTTCAACTTTGTTCAAATGTGCTGTAACTTTTGTTCCAAATGGTTTTCAAGAGTCTTTCATGGCTTGCCAAGCAGAACTCAGCATGCTAAACTAGTTATATATAGTATTTACATTGAAATATTAAGTCAATTTTATCATCAGCTTTCAGTGAAATTTTATTGCTTCTTTCTGCAGCTCTCACTGAAATAAGGCTAATTTTCAACTTTGTTCAAATGTGCTGTAACTTTTGTTCCAAATGGTTTTCAAGAGTCTTTCATGGCTTGCCAAGCAGAACTCAGCATGCTAAACAAGTTATATATAGTATTTGCATTGAAATATTAAGTCAATTTTATCATCAGCTTTCAGTGAAATTTTATTGCTTCTTTCTGCAGCTCTCACTGAAATAAGGCTAATTTTCAACTTTGTTCAAATGTGCTGTAACTTTTGTTCCAAATGGTTTTCAAGAGTCTTTCATGGCTTGCCAAGCAGAACTCAGCATGCTAAACTAGTTATATATAGTATTTGCATTGAAATATTAAGTCAATTTTATCATCAGCTTTCAGTGAAATTTTATTGCTTCTTTCTGCAGCTCTCACTGAAATAAGGCTAATTTTCAACTTTGTTCAAATGTGCTTTAACTTTTGTTCCAAATGGTTTTCAAGAGTCTTTCATGGCTTGCCAAGCAGAACTCAGCATGCTAAACTAGTTATATATAGTATTTGCATTGAAATATTAAGTCAATTTTATCATCAGCTTTCAGTGAAATTTTATTGCTTCTTTCTGCAGCTCTCACTGAAATAAGGCTAATTTTCAACTTTGTTCAAATGTGCTGTAACTTTTGTTCCAAATGGTTTTCAAGAGTCTTTCATGGCTTGCCAAGCAGAACTCAGCATGCTAAACTAGTTATATATAGTATTTACATTGAAATATTAAGTCAATTTTATCATCAGCTTTCAGTGAAATGTTATTGCTTCTTTCTGCAGCTCTCAATGAAATAAGGCTAATTTTCAACTTTGTTCAAATGTGCTGTAACTTTTGTTCCAAATGGTTTTCAAGAGTCTTTCATGGCTTGCCAAGCAGAACTCAGCATGCTAAACTAGTTATATATAGTATTTTTTATTGAAATCTTAAGTCAATTTTATCATCAGCTTTCAGTGAAATTTTATTGCTTCTTTCTGCAGCTCTCACTGAAATAAGGCTAATTTTCAACTTTGTTCAAATGTGCTGTAACTTTTGTTCCAAATGGTTTTCAAGAGTCTTTCATGGCTTGCCAAGCAGAACTCAGCATGCTAAACTAGTTATATATAGTATTTGCATTGAAATATTAAGTCAATTTTATCATCAGCTTTCAGTGAAATTTTATTGCTTCTTTCTGCAGCTCTCACTGAAATAAGGCTAATTTTCAACTTTGTTCAAATGTGCTGTAACTTTTGTTCCAAATGGTTTTCAAGAGTCTTTCATGGCTTGCCAAGCAGAACTCAGCATGCTAAACTAGTTATATATAGTATTTGCATTGAAATATTAAGTAAATTTTATCATCAGCTTTCAGTGAAATTTTATTGCTTCTTTCTGCAGCTCTCACTGAAATAAGGCTAATTTTCAACTTTGTTCAAATGTGCTGTAACTTTTGTTCCAAATGGTTTTCAAGAGTCTTTCATGGCTTGCCAAGCAGAACTCAGCATGCTAAACAAGTTATATATAGTATTTGCATTGAAATATTAAGTCAATTTTATCATCAGCTTTCAGTGAAATTTTATTGCTTCTTTCTGCAGCTCTCACTGAAATAAGGCTAATTTTCAACTTTGTTCAAATGTGCTTTAACTTTTGTTCCAAATGGTTTTCAAGAGTCTTTCATGGCTTGCCAAGCAGAACTCAGCATGCTAAACTAGTTATATATAGTATTTGCATTGAAATATTAAGTCAATTTTATCATCAGCTTTCAGTGAAATTTTATTGCTTCTTTCTGCAGCTCTCACTGAAATAAGGCTAATTTTCAACTTTGTTCAAATGTGCTGTAACTTTTGTTCCAAATGGTTTTCAAGAGTCTTTCATGGCTTGCCAAGCAGAACTCAGCATGCTAAACTAGTTATATATAGTATTTACATTGAAATATTAAGTCAATTTTATCATCAGCTTTCAGTGAAATGTTATTGCTTCTTTCTGCAGCTCTCAATGAAATAAGGCTAATTTTCAACTTTGTTCAAATGTGCTGTAACTTTTGTTCCAAATGGTTTTCAAGAGTCTTTCATGGCTTGCCAAGCAGAACTCAGCATGCTAAACTAGTTATATATAGTATTTTTTATTGAAATCTTAAGTCAATTTTATCATCAGCTTTCAGTGAAATTTTATTGCTTCTTTCTGCAGCTCTCACTGAAATAAGGCTAATTTTCAACTTTGTTCAAATGTGCTGTAACTTTTGTTCCAAATGGTTTTCAAGAGTCTTTCATGGCTTGCAAAGCAGAACTCAGCATGCTAAACTAGTTATATATAGTATTTGCATTGAAATATTAAGTCAATTTTATCATCAGCTTTCAGTGAAATTTTATTGCTTCTTTCTGCAGCTCTCACTGAAATAAGGCTAATTTTCAACTTTGTTCAAATGTGCTGTAACTTTTGTTCCAAATGGTTTTCAAGAGTCTTTCATGGCTTGCCAAGCAGAACTCAGCATGCTAAACTAGTTATATATAGTATTTGCATTGAAATATTAAGTAAATTTTATCATCAGCTTTCAGTGAAATTTTATTGCTTCTTTCTGCAGCTCTCACTGAAATAAGGCTAATTTTCAACTTTGTTCAAATGTGCTGTAACTTTTGTTCCAAATGGTTTTCAAGAGTCTTTCATGGCTTGCCAAGCAGAACTCAGCATGCTAAACTAGTTATATATAGTATTTGCATTGAAATATTAAGTAAATTTTTTCATCAGCTTTCAGTGAAATTTTATTGCTTCTTTCTGCAGCTCTCACTGAAATAAGGCTAATTTTCAACTTTGTTCAAATGTGCTGTAACTTTTGTTCCAAATGGTTTTCAAGAGTCTTTCATGGCTTGCCAAGCAGAACTCAGCATGCTAAACTAGTTATGTATAGTATTTGCATTGAAATATTAAGTCAATTTTATCATCAGCTTTCAGTGAAATTTTATTGCTTCTTTCTGCAGCTCTCACTGAAATAAGGCTAATTTTCAACTTTGTTCAAATGTGCTGTAACTTTTGTTCCAAATGGTTTTCAAGAGTCTTTCATGGCTTGCCAAGCTGAACTCAGCATGCTAAACTAGTTATATATAGTATTTGCATTGAAATCTTAAGTCAATTTTATCATCAGCTTTCAGTGAAATTTTATTGCTTCTTTCTGCAGCTCTCACTGAAATAAGGCTAATTTTCAACTTTGTTCAAATGTGCTGTAACTTTTGTTCCAAATGGTTTTCAAGAGTCTTTCATGGCTTGCCAAGCAGAACTCAGCAAGCTAAACTAGTTATATATAGTATTTGCATTGAAATCTTAAGTCAATTTTATCATCAGCTTTCAGTGAAATTGAAACACTTGTACACTTGTACATAGTGTTTGTATTGAAATATTAAGAACATTTTGGAAGCAGTTTTCATTTGCCTTTGAAAAAAAAAAGTTCCCCACATTCATCTCAAAAAATGTCTTCCTTCAGAAAAAAAAAATTCGTAAAAAAATTCTTTTTATGTTAAAAAAAATCTTCCTCTCAAAATATAATCTTCCACCAAAAAGAAAAATGTTGCCCAAACTTTTTTTCCAAATGGTTTTCTAGAGTCTACACAGCTTGCCAAGCTGAACTCAGGATGCCAAACATTGCAATAAGAAGAACATTTCGGTGGCAGTTTTAATATGCCATTGAAAAGAAAAAAGTTCCCCACAACAGTCACCTCAAAAAAATTCTTCCTTCAGAAAAAAAAAAATTGTAAAAAAATTCTTCCTCTCAAAATATAATCTTCCACCAAAAAGAAAAATGTTGCCCAAACTTTTTTTCCAAATGGTTTTCAAAAGTCTTTCACAGATTGCCAAGCTGAACTCAGGATGCCAAACAAGTTGTACATAGTGTTTGTATTGAAATATTAAGAACACATATGCCATTGAAAAGAAAAAAGTTCCCCACAACAGTCACCTCAAAAAAATTCTTCCTTCAGAAAAAAAAAAATTCGTAAAAAAAATTCTTCCTATGTTAAAAAAAATCTTCATCTCAAAATATAATCTTTCACCAAAAAGAAAAATTTTGCTCAAATTTTTTTTCCAAATGGTTTTCAAGAGTCTTTCACAGCTTGCCAAGCTGAACTCAGGATGCCAAACATTGCAATAAGAAGAACATTTCGGTAGCAGTTTTCATATGCCATTGAAAAAAAAAAAAGTTCACCACAACAGTCACCTCAAAAAAATTCTTCCTTCAGAAAAAAAAAAATCGTAATAAAATTCTTCCTATGTTAAAAAAAATCTTCCTCTCAAAATATAATCTTACACCAAAAAGAAAAATGTTGCTAAAACTTTTTTTCCAAATAGTTTTCAAGAGTGTTTCACAGCTTGCCAAGCTGAACTCAGGATGCCAAACATTGCAATAAGAAGAACATTTCGGTAGCAGTTTTCATATGCCATTGAAAAAAAAAAAAGTTCACCACAAAAGTCACCTCAAAAAAATTCTTCCTTCAGAAAAAAAAAAATCGTAAAAAAATTCTTCCTATGTTAAAAAAAATGTTCCTCTTAAAATATAATCTTCCACCAAAAAGGAAAATTTTGCCCAAACTTTTTTTCCAAATGGTTTTCAAGAGTGTTTCACAGCTTGCCAAGCTGAACTCAGGATGCCAAACATTGCAATAAGAAGAACGTTTCGGTAGCAGTTTTCATATGCCATTGAAAAAAAAAAAAGTTCCCCACAACAGTCACCTCAAAAAAATTCTTCCTTCAGAAAAAAAAAATCGTAAAAAAATTCTTCCTATGTTAAAAAAAATCTTCCTCTCAAAATATAATCTTCCACCAAAAAGAAAAATTTTGCCCAAACTTTTTTTCCAAATGGTTTTCAAGAGCCTTTCACAGATTGCCAAGCTGAACTCAGGATGCCAAACAAGTTGTACATAGTGTTTGTATTGAAATATTAAGAACACATATGCCATTGAAAAGAAAAAAGTTCCCCACAAAAGTCACGTCAAAAAAATTCTTCCTTCAGAAAAAAAAAAATTTGTAAAAAAATTCTTCCTATGTTAAAAAAAATCTTCATCTCAAAATATAATCTTCCACAAAAAAGATAAATTTTACTCAAACTTTTTTTCCAAATGGTTCTCAAGAGTCTTTCACAGCCTGCCAAGCTGAACTCAGGATGCCAAACATTGCAATAAGAAGAACATTTCGGTAGCAGTTTTCATATGCCATTGAAAAAAAAAAAAGTTCACCACAACAGTCACCTCAAAAAAATTCTTCCTTCAGAAAAAAAAAAATCGTAATAAAATTCTTCCTATGTTAAAAAAAATCTTCCTCTCAAAATATAATCTTACACCAAAAAGAAAAATGTTGCTAAAACTTTTTTTCCAAATAGTTTTCAAGAGTGTTTCACAGTTTGCCAAGCTGAACTCAGGATGCCAAACATTGCAATAAGAAGAACATTTCGGTAGCAGTTTTCATATGCCATTGAAAAAAAAAAAAGTTCACCACAAAAGTCACCTCAAAAAAATTCTTCCTTCAGAAAAAAAAAAATCGTAAAAAAATTCTTCCTATGTTAAAAAAAATCTTCCTCTCAAAATATAATCTTCCACCAAAAAGGAAAATTTTGCCCAAACTTTTTTTCCAAATGGTTTTCAAGAGTGTTTCACAGCTTGCCAAGCTGAACTCAGGATGCCAAACATTGCAATAAGAAGAACGTTTCGGTAGCAGTTTTCATATGCCATTGAAAAAAAAAAAAAGTCCCCACAACAGTCACCTCAAAAAAATTCTTCCTTCAGAAAAAAAAAAATCGTAAAAAAATTCTTCCTATGTTAAAAAAAATCTTCCTCTCAAAATATAATCTTCCACCAAAAAGAAAAATTTTGCCCAAACTTTTTTTCCAAATGGTTCTCAAGAGTCTTTCACAGCTTGCCAAGCTGAACTCAGGATGCCAAACAAGTTGTACATAGTGTTTGTATTGAAATATTAAGAACACATATGCCATTGAAAAGAAAAAAGTTCCCCACAAAAGTCACGTCAAAAAAATTCTTCCTTCAGAAAAAAAAAAATTTGTAAAAAAATTCTTCCTATGTTAAAAAAAATCTTCATCTCAAAATATAATCTTCCACAAAAAAGATAAATTTTACTCAAACTTTTTTTCCAAATGGTTCTCAAGAGTCTTTCACAGCTTGCCAAGCTGAACTCAGGATGCCGAACATTGCAATAAGAAGAACGTTTCTGTAGCAGTTTTCATATGCCATTGAAAAAAAAAAAGTTCCCCACAAAAGTCACCTCAAAAAAATTCTTCCTTCAGAAAAAAAAAAACGTAAAAAAATTCTTCCTATGTTAAAAAAAATCTTCCTCTCAAAATATAATCTTCCACCAAAAAGAAAAGTGTTGCTAAAACTTTTTTTCCAAATGGTTTTCAAGAGTATTTCACAGCTTGCCAAGCTGAACTCAGGATTCCAAACAAGTTGTACTTTCAATTATTTGCATTGAAATATAAAGCAGATTTCAGAAGCAGTTTTCATTTGCCTTCAAAAAAAGAATTCCCACTGTCAACCGAAAAAAAATTCTTCCTCCAAAAAAAACCAATGTCGATAAAAAAAATCTTCCTGTGATAAAAGAAATCTTCCTCTCAAAATATAATCTTCCACCAAAAAGAAAAATTTTGCTCAAACTTTTTTTCAGCTTTCAGTGAAGTTCTATTGCTTCTTTCTGCAGCTCTCACTGAAATAAGGCTAATTTTCAACTTTGTTCAAATGTGCTGTAACTTTTGTTCCAAATGGTTTTCAAGAGTCTTTCATGGCTTGCCAAGCAGAACTCAGCATGCTAAACTAGTTATATATAGTATTTGCATTGAAATATTAAGTACATTTTATCATCAGCTTTCAGTGAAATTTTATTGCTTCTTTCTGCAGCTCTCACTGAAATAAGGCTAATTTTCAACTTTGTTCAAATGTGCTGTAACTTTTGTTCCAAATGGTTTTCAAGAGTCTTTCATGGCTTGCCAAGCAGAACTCAACATGCCAAACAAGTTATATATAGTATTTGCATTTAAATATTAAGTCAATTTTATCATCAGCTTTCAGTGAAATTTTATTGCTTCTTTCTGCAGCTCTCACTGAAATAAGGCTAATTTTCAACTTTGTTCAAATGTGCTGTAACTTTTGTTCCAAATGGTTTTCAAGAGTCTTTCATGGCTTGCCAAGCAGAACTCAGCATGCTAAACTAGTTATATATAGTATTTGCATTGAAATATTAAGTCAATTTTATCATCAGCTTTCAGTGAAATTTTATTGCTTCTTTCTGCAGCTCTCACTGAAATAAGGCTAATTTTCAACTTTGTTCAAATGTGCTGTAACTTTTGTTCCAAATGGTTTTCAAGAGTCTTTCATGGCTTACTAAGCAGAACTCAGCATGCTAAACTAGTTACATATAGTATTTGCATTGAAATATTAAGTACATTTTATCATCAGCTTTCAGTGAAATTTTATTGCTTCTTTCTGCAGCTCTCACTGAAATAAGGCTAATTTTCAACTTTGTTCAAATGTGCTGTAACTTTTGTTCCAAATGGTTTTCAAGAGTCTTTCATGGCTTGCCAAGCAGAACTCAACATGCCAAACTAGTTATATATAGTATTTGCATTAAAATATTAAGTCAATTTTATCATCAGCTTTCAGTGAAATTTTATTGCTTCTTTCTGCAGCTCTCACTGAAATAAGGCTAATTTTCAACTTTGTTCAAATGTGCTGTAACTTTTGTTCCAAATGGTTTTCAAGAGTCTTTCATGGCTTACTAAGCAGAACTCAGCATGCTAAACTAGTTATATATAGTATTTGCATTGAAATATTAAGTAAATTTTATCATCAGCTTTCAGTGAAATTTTATTGCTTCTTTCTGCAGCTCTCACTGAAATAAGGCTAATTTTCAACTTTGTTCAAATGTGCTGTAACTTTTGTTTCAAATGGTTTTCAAGAGTCTTTCATGGCTTGCCAAGCAGAACTCAACATGCCAAACAAGTTATATATAGTATTTGCATTGAAATATTAAGTCAATTTTATCATCAGCTTTCAGTGAAATTTTATTGCTTCTTTCTGCAGCTCTCACTGAAATAAGGCTAATTTTAAACTTTGTTCAAATGTGCTGTAACTTTTGTTCCAAATGGTTTTCAAGAGTCTTTCATGGCTTGCCAAGCAGAACTCAGCATGCTAAACTAGTTATATATAGTATTTGCATTGAAATATTAAGTCAATTTTATCATCAGCTTTCAGTGAAATTTTATTGCTTCTTTCTGCAGCTCTCACTGAAATAAGGCTAATTTTAAACTTTGTTCAAATGTGCTGTAACTTTTGTTCCAAATGGTTTTCAAGAGTCTTTCATGGCTTGCCAAGCAGAACTCAGCATGCTAAACTAGTTATATATAGTATTTGCATTGAAATATTAAGTCAATTTTATCATCAGCTTTCAGTGAAATTTTATTGCTTCTTTCTGCAGCTCTCACTGAAATAAGGCTAATTTTCAACTTTGTTCAAATGTGCTGTAACTTTTGTTTCAAATGGTTTTCAAGAGTCTTTCATGGCTTGCCAAGCAGAACTCAACATGCCAAACAAGTTATATATAGTATTTGCATTGAAATATTAAGTCAATTTTATCATCAGCTTTCAGTGAAATTTTATTGCTTCTTTCTGCAGCTCTCACTGAAATAAGGCTAATTTTCAACTTTGTTCAAATGTGCTGTAACTTTTGTTCCAAATGGTTTTCAAGAGTCTTTCATGGCTTGCCAAGCAGAACTCAACATGCCAAACTAGTTATATATAGTATTTGCATTGAAATATTAAGTCAATTTTATCATCAGCTTTCAGTGAAATTTTATTGCTTCTTTCTGCAGCTCTCACTGAAATAAGGCTAATTTTCAACTTTGTTCAAATGTGCTGTAACTTTTGTTCCAAATGGTTTTCAAGAGTCTTTCACAGATTGCCAAGCTGAACTCAGGATGCCAAACAAGTTGTACATAGTGTTTGTATTGAAATATTAAGAACACATATGCCATTGAAAAGAAAAAAGTTCCCCACAAGTCACCTCAAAAAAATTCTTCCTTCAGAAAAAAAAAAATTCGTAAAAAAATTTCTTCCTATGTTAAAATAAATATTCATCTCAAAATATAATCTTCCACCAAAAAGAAAAATTTTGCTCAAATTTTTTTTCCAAATGGTTTTCAAGAGTCTTTCACAGCTTGCCAAGCTGAACTCAGGATGCCAAACATTGCAATAAGAAGAACATTTCGGTAGCAGTTTTCATATGTCATTGAAAAAAAAAAAAGTTCACCACAACAGTCACCTCAAAAAAATTCTTCCTTCAGAAAAAAAAAAATCGTAAAAAAATTCTTCCTATGTTAAAAAAAATCTTCCTCTCAAAATATAATCTTACACCAAAAAGAAAAATGTTGCTAAAACTTTTTTTCCAAATGGTTTTCAAGAGTGTTTCACAGCTTGCCAAGCTGAACTCAGGATGCCAAACATTGCAATAAGAAGAACATTTCGGTAGCAGTTTTCATATGCCATTGAAAAAAAAAAAAGTTCACCACAACAGTCGCCTCAAAAAAATTCTTCCTTCAGAAAAAAAAAAATCGTAAAAAAATTCTTCCTATGTTAAAAAAAATGTTCCTCTCAAAATATAATCTTCCACCAAAAAGGAAAATTTTGCCCAAACTTTTTTTCCAAATGGTTTTCAAGAGTGTTTCACAGCTTGCCAAGCTGAACTCAGGATGCCAAACATTGCAAGAAGAAGAACGTTTCGGTAGCAGTTTTCATATGCCATTGAAAAAAAAAAAAAGTTCCCCACAACAGTCACCTCAAAAAAATTCTTCCTTCAGAAAAAAAAAAAATTGTAAAAAAATTCTTCCTATGTTAAAAAAAATCTTCCTCTCAAAATATAATCTTCCACCAAAAAGAAAAATTTTGCCCAAACTTTTTTTCCAAATGGTTTTCAAGAGTCTTTCACAGATTGCCAAGCTGAACTCAGGATGCCAAACAAGTTGTACATAGTGTTTGTATTGAAATATTAAGAACACATATGCCATTGAAAAGAAAAAAACAACAACAAAAAACAACAGTCACATCAAAAAAATTCTTCCTTCAGAAAAAAAAAAATTTTGTAAAAAATTCTTCCTATGTTAAAAAAAATCTTTATCTCAAAATATAATCTTCCACCAAAAAGAAAAATTTTGCTCAAACTTTTTTTCCAAATGGTTTTCAAGAGTCTTTCACAGCTTGCCAAGCTGAACTCAGGATGCCGAACATTGCAATAAGAAGAACATTTCGGTAGCAGTTTTCATATGCCATTGAAAAAAAAAAAAAGTTCATCACAACAGTCACCTCAAAAAAATTCTTCCTTCAGAAAAAAAAAAATCGGAAAAAAATTCTTCCTAAGTTAAAAAAAATCTTCCTCTCAAAATATAATCTTCCACCTAAAAGAAAAGTGTTGCTAAAACTTTTTTTCCAAATGGTTTTCAAGAGTATTTCACAGCTTGCCAAGCTGAACTCAGGATTCCAAACAAGTTGTACTTTCAATTATTTGCATTGAAATATAAAGCAGATTTCAGAAGCAGTTTTCATTTGCCTTCAAAAAAAGAATTCCCAGTGTCAACCGAAAAAAAATTCTTCCTCCAAAAAAAACCAATGTCGATAAAAAAAATCTTCCTGTGATAAAAGAAATCTTCCTCTCAAAATATAATCTTCCGCCAAAAAGAAAAATTTTGCTCAAAATTTTTTTCAGCTTTCAGTGAAGTTTTATTGCTTCTTTCTGCAGCTCTCACTGAAATAAGGCTAATTTACTTTGTTCAAATGTGCTGTAACTTTTGTTCCAAATGGTTTTCAAGAGTCTTTCATGGCTTGCCAAGCAGAACTCAGCATGCTAAACTAGTTATATATAGTATTTGCATTGAAATATTAAGTCAATTTTATCATCAGCTTTCAGTGAAATTTTATTGCTTCTTTCTGCAGCTCTCACTGAAATAAGGCTAATTTTCAACTTTGTTCAAATGTGCTGTAACTTTTGTTCCAAATGGTTTTCAAGAGTCTTTCATGGCTTGCCAAGCAGAACTCAGCATGCTAAACTAGTTATATATAGTATTTGCATTGAAATCTTAAGTCAATTTTATCATCAGCTTTCAGTGAAATTTTATTGCTTCTTTCTGCAGCTCTCACTGAAATAAGGCTAATTTTCAACTTTGTTCAAATGTGCTGTAACTTTTGTTCCAAATGGTTTTCAAGAGTCTTTCATGGCTTGCCAAGCAGAACTCAGCATGCTAAACTAGTTATATATAGTATTTGCATTGAAATCTTAAGTCAATTTTATCATCAGCTTTCAGTGAAATTTTATTGCTTCTTTCTGCAGCTCTCACTGAAATAAGGCTAATTTTCAACTTTGTTCAAATGTGCTGTAACTTTTGTTCCAAATGGTTTTCAAGAGTCTTTCATGGCTTGCCAAGCAGAACTCAGCATGCTAAACTAGTTATATATAGTATTTGCATTGAAATCTTAAGTCAATTTTATCATCAGCTTTCAGTGAAATTGAAACACTTGTACACTTGTACATAGTGTTTGTATTGAAATATTAAGAACATTTTGGAAGCAGTTTTCATTTGCCTTTGAAAAAAAAAAGTTCCCCACAACATTCATCTCAAAAAATATCTTCCTTCAGAAAAAAAAAATTCATAAAAAAATTCTTTTTATGTTAAAAAAAATCTTCCTCTCAAAATATAATCTTCCACCAAAAAGAAAAATGTTGCCCAAACTTTTTTTCCAAATGGTTTTCTAGAGTATTTCACAGCTTGCCAAGCTGAACTCAGGATTCCAAACATTGCAATAAGAAGAACATTTCGGTAGCAGTTTTCATATGCCATTGAAAAAAAAAAGTTCCCCACAACAGTCGCCTCAAAAAAATTCTTCTTTCAGAAAAAAAAAATTCGTAAAACAATTCTTCCTATGTTAAAAAAAATCTTCCTCTCAAAATATAATCTTCCACCAAAAAGGAACATTTTGCCCAAACTTTTTTTCCAAATGGTTTTCAAGAGTGTTTCACAGCTTGCCAAGCTGAACTCAGGATGCCAAACATTGCAATAAGAAGAACATTTCGGTAGCAGTTTTCATATGCCATTGAAAAAAAAAAAGTTCACCACAACAGTCACCTCAAAAAAATTCTTCCTTCAGAAAAAAAAAAATCGTAAAAAAATTCTTCCTATGTTAAAAAAAATGTTCCTCTCAAAATATAATCTTCCACCAAAAAGGAAAATTTTGCCCAAACTTTTTTTCCAAATGGTTCTCAAGAGTGTTTCACAGCTTGCCAAGCTGAACTCAGGATGCCAAACATTGCAATAAGAAGAACGTTTCGGTAGCGGTTTTCATATGCCATTGAAAAAAAAAAAGTTCACCACAACAGTCACCTCAAAAAAATTCTTCCTTCAGAAAAAAAAAAATCGTAAAAAAATTCTTCCTATGTTAAAAAAAATGTTCCTCTCAAAATATAATCTTCCACCAAAAAGGAAAATTTTGCCCAAACTTTTTTTCCAAATGGTTCTCAAGAGTGTTTCACAGCTTGCCAAGCTGAACTCAGGATGCCAAACATTGCAATAAGAAGAACGTTTCGGTAGCGGTTTTCATATGCCATTGAAAAAAAAAAAAAGTTCCCCACAACAGTCACCTCAAAAAAATTCTTCCTTCAGAAAAAAAAAAATTGTAAAAAAATTCTTCCTATGTTATAAAAAATCTTCCTCTCAAAATATAATCTTCCACCAAAAAGAAAATGTTGCCCAAACTTTTTTTCCAAATGGTTTTCAAGAGTCTTTCACAGATTGCCAAGCTGAACTCAGGATGCCAAACAAGTTGTACATAGTGTTTGTATTGAA
Source organism: Ammodytes marinus (assembly GCF_949987685.1). NCBI lineage: Eukaryota > Metazoa > Chordata > Actinopteri > Uranoscopiformes > Ammodytidae > Ammodytes > Ammodytes marinus. The sequence goes on along the minus strand of NC_137220.1, from coordinate 29,817,154 downwards.
ATATTAAGAACACATATGCCATTGAAAAGAAAAAAGTTCCCCACAACAGTCACCTCAAAAAAATTCTTCCTTCAGAAAAAAAAAAATTCGTAAAAAAATGTCTTCCTATGTTAAAATAAATATTCATCTCAAAATATAATCTTCCACCAAAAAGAAAATTTTTGCTAAAAAATTTTTTCCAAATGGTTTTCAAGAGTCTTTCACAGCTTGCCAAGCTGAACTCAGGATGCCAAACATTGCAATAAGAAGAACATTTCGGTAGCAGTTTTCATATGCCATTGAAAAAAAAAAAAGTTCACCACAACAGTCACCTCAAAAAAATTCTTCCTTCAGAAAAAAAAAAATCGTAAAAAAATTCTTCCTATGTTAAAAAAAATCTTCCTCTCAAAATATAATCTTACACCAAAAAGAAAAATGTTGCTAAAACTTTTTTTCCAAATGGTTTTCAAGAGTGTTTCACAGCTTGCCAAGCTGAACTCAGGATGCCAAACATTGCAATAAGAAGAACATTTCGGTAGCAGTTTTCATATGCCATTGAAAAAAAAAAAAGTTCACCACAACAGTCACCTCAAAAAAATTCTTCCTTCAGAAAAAAAAAAATCGTAAAAAAATTCTTCCTATGTTAAAAAAAATGTTCCTCTCAAAATATAATCTTCCACCAAAAAGGAAAATTTTGCCCAAACTTTTTTTCCAAATTGTTTTCAAGAGTGTTTCACAGCTTGCCAAGCTGAACTCAGGATGCCAAACATTGCAATAAGAAGAACGTTTCGGTAGCAGTTTTCATATGCCATTGAAAAAAAAAAAAGTTCCCCACAACAGTCACCTCAAAAAAATTCTTCCTTCAGAAAAAAAGAAAATTGTAAAAAAATTCTTCCTATGTTAAAAAAAATCTTCCTCTCAAAATATAATCTTCCACCAAAAAGAAAAATTTTGCCCAAACTTTTTTTCCAAATGGTTTTCAAGAGTCTTTCACAGATTGCCAAGCTGAACTCAGGATGCCAAACAAGTTGTACATAGTGTTTGTATTGAAATATTAAGAACACATATGCCATTGAAAAGAAAAAAGTTCCCCACAACAGTCACGTCAAAAAAATTCTTCCTTCAGAAAAAAAAAATTTTTGTAAAAAATTCTTCCTATGTTAAAAAAAATCTTTATCTCAAAATATAATCTTCCACAAAAAAGAAAAATTTTGCTCAAACTTTTTTTCCAAATGGTTTTCAAGAGTCTTTCACAGCTTGCCAAGCTGAACTCAGGATGCCGAACATTGCAATAAGAAGAACATTTCGGTAGCAGTTTTCATATGCCATTGAAAAAAAAAAAAAGTTCACCACAACAGTCACCTCAAAAAAATTCTTCCTTCAGAAAAAAAAAATCGTAAAAAAATTCTTCCTATGTTAAAAAAAATCTTCCTCTCAAAATATAATCTTCCACCAAAAAGAAAAGTGTTGCTAAAACTTTTTTTCCAAATGGTTTTCAAGAGTATTTCACAGCTTGCCAAGCTGAACTCAGGATTCCAAACAAGTTGTACTTTCAATTATTTGCATTGAAATATAAAGCAGATTTCAGAAGCAGTTTTCATTTGCCTTCAAAAAAAGAATTCCCAGTGTCAACCGAAAAAAAATTCTTCCTCCAAAAAAAACCAATGTCGATAAAAAAAATCTTCCTGTGATAAAAGAAATCTTCCTCTCAAAATATAATCTTCCGCCAAAAAGAAAAATTTTGCTCAAACTTTTTTTCAGCTTTCAGTGAAGTTTTATTGCTTCTTTCTGCAGCTCTCACTGAAATAAGGCTAATTTACTTTGTTCAAATGTGCTGTAACTTTTGTTCCAAATGGTTTTCAAGAGTCTTTCATGTCTTGCCAAGCAGAACTCAGCATGCTAAACTAGGTATATATAGTATTTGCATTGAAATATTAAGTCAATTTTATCATCAGCTTTCAGTGAAATTTTATTGCTTCTTTCTGCAGCTCTCACTGAAATAAGGCTAATTTTCAACTTTGTTCAAATGTGCTGTAACTTTTGTTCCAAATGGTTTTCAAGAGTCTTTCATGGCCTGCCAAGCAGAACTCAGCATGCTAAACTAGTTATATATAGTATTTGCATTGAAATATTAAGTACATTTTATCATCAGCTTTCAGTGAAATTTTATTGCTTCTTTCTGCAGCTCTCACTGAAATAAGGCTAATTTTCAACTTTGTTCAAATGTGCTGTAACTTTTGTTCCAAATGGTTTTCAAGAGTCTTTCATGGCTTGCCAAGCAGAACTCAGCATGCTAAACTAGTTATATATAGTATTTGCATTGAAATATTAAGTCAATTTTATCATCAGCTTTCAGTGAAATTTTATTGCTTCTTTCTGCAGCTCTCACTGAAATAAGGCTAATTTTCAACTTTGTTCAAATGTGCTGTAACTTTTGTTCCAAATGGTTTTCAAGAGTCTTTCATGGCTTGCCAAGCAGAACTCAGCATGCTAAACTAGTTATATATAGTATTTGCATTGAAATATTAAGTCAATTTTATCATCAGCTTTCAGTGAAATTTTATTGCTTCTTTCTGCAGCTCTCACTGAAATAAGGCTAATTTTCAACTTTGTTCAAATGTGCTGTAACTTTTGTTCCAAATGGTTTTCAAGAGTCTTTCATGTCTTGCCAAGCAGAACTCAGCATGCTAAACTAGTTATATATAGTATTTGCATTGAAATATTAAGTCAATTTTATCATCAGCCTTAAGTGAAATTTTATTGCTTCTTTCTGCAGCTCTCACTGAAATAAGGCTAATTTTCAACTTTGTTCAAATGTGCTGTAACTTTTGTTCCAAATGGTTTTCAAGAGTCTTTCATGGCTTGTCAAGCAGAACTCAGCATGCTAAACTAGTTATATATAGTATTTGCATTGAAATATTAAGTCAATTTTATCATCAGCTTTCAGTGAAATTTTATTGCTTCTTTCTGCAGCTCTCACTGAAATAAGGCTAATTTTCAACTTTGTTCAAATGTGCTGTAACTTTTGTTCCAAATGGTTTTCAAGAGTCTTTCATGGCTTGCCAAGCAGAACTCAACATGGTAAACAAGTTATATATAGTATTTGCATTGAAATATTAAGTCAATTTTATCATCAGCTTTCAGTGAAATTTTATTGCTTCTTTCTGCAGCTCTCACTGAAATAAGGCTAATTTTCAACTTTGTTCAAATGTGCTGTAACTTTTGTTCCAAATGGTTTTCAAGAGTCTTTCATGGCTTGCCAAGCAGAACTCAGCATGCTAAACTAGTTACATATAGTATTTGCATTGAAATATTAAGTAAATTTTATCATCAGCTTTCAGTGAAATTTTATTGCTTCTTTCTGCAGCTCTCACTGAAATAAGGCTAATTTTCAACTTTGTTCAAATGTGCTGTAACTTTTGTTCCAAATGGTTTTCAAGAGTCTTTCATGGCTTGCCAAGCAGAACTCAGCATGCTAAACTAGTTATATATAGTATTTGCATTGAAATATTAAGTCAATTTTATCATCAGCTTTCAGTGAAATTTTATTGCTTCTTTCTGCAGCTCTCACTGAAATAAGGCTAATTTTCAACTTTGTTCAAATGTGCTGTAACTTTTGTTCCAAATGGTTTTCAAGAGTCTTTCATGGCTTGCCAAGCAGAACTCAGCATGCTAAACTAGTTATATATAGTATTTGCATTGAAATATTAAGTCAATTTTATCATCAGCTTTCAGTGAAATTTTATTGCTTCTTTCTGCAGCTCTCACTGAAATAAGGCTAATTTTCAACTTTGTTCAAATGTGCTGTAACTTTTGTTCCAAATGGTTTTCAAGAGTCTTTCATGTCTTGCCAAGCAGAACTCAGCATGCTAAAATAGTTATATATAGTATTTGCATTGAAATATTAAGTCAATTTTATCATCAGCTTTCAGTGAAATTTTATTGCTTCTTTCTGCAGCTCTCACTGAAATAAGGCTAATTTTCAACTTTGTTCAAATGTGCTGTAACTTTTGTTCCAAATGGTTTTCAAGAGTCTTTCATGGCTTGCCAAGCAGAACTCAACATGGTAAACAAGTTATATATAGTATTTGCATTGAAATATTAAGTCAATTTTATCATCAGCTTTCAGTGAAATTTTATTGCTTCTTTCTGCAGCTCTCACTGAAATAAGGCTAATTTTCAACTTTGTTCAAATGTGCTGTAACTTTTGTTCCAAATGGTTTTCAAGAGTCTTTCATGGCTTGCCAAGCAGAACTCAGCATGCTAAACTAGTTATATATAGTATTTGCATTGAAATATTAAGTCAATTTTATCATCAGCTTTCAGTGAAATTTTATTGCTTCTTTCTGCAGCTCTCACTGAAATAAGGCTGATTTTCAACTTTGTTCAAATGTGCTGTAACTTTTGTTCCAAATGGTTTTCAAGAGTCTTTCATGGCTTGCCAAGCAGAACTCAGCATGCTAAACTAGTTATATATAGTATTTGCATTGAAATATTAAGTAAATTTTATCATCAGCTTTCAGTGAAATTTTATTGCTTCTTTCTGCAGCTCTCACTGAAATAAGGCTAATTTTCAACTTTGTTCAAATGTGCTGTAACTTTTGTTCCAAATGGTTTTCAAGAGTCTTTCATGGCTTGCCAAGCAGAACTCAGCATGCTAAACTAGTTATATATAGTATTTGCATTGAAATATTAAGTCAATTTTATCATCAGCTTTCAGTGAAATTTTATTGCTTCTTTCTGCAGCTCTCACTGAAATAAGGCTAATTTTCAACTTTGTTCAAATGTGCTGTAACTTTTGTTCCAAATGGTTTTCAAGAGTCTTTCATGGCTTGCCAAGCAGAACTCAGCATGCTAAACTAGTTATATATAGTATTTGCATTGAAATATTAAGTACATTTTATCATCAGCTTTCAGTGAAATTTTATTGCTTCTTTCTGCAGCTCTCACTGAAATAAGGCTAATTTTCAACTTTGTTCAAATGTGCTGTAACTTTTGTTCCAAATGGTTTTCAAGAGTCTTTCATGTCTTGCCAAGCAGAACTCAGCATGCTAAAATAGTTATATATAGTATTTGCATTGAAATATTAAGTCAATTTTATCATCAGCTTTCAGTGAAATTTTATTGCTTCTTTCTGCAGCTCTCACTGAAATAAGGCTAATTTTCAACTTTGTTCAAATGTGCTGTAACTTTTGTTCCAAATGGTTTTCAAGAGTCTTTCATGTCTTGCCAAGCAGAACTCAGCATGCTAAACTAGTTATATATAGTATTTGCATTGAAATATTAAGTCAATTTTATCATCAGCTTTCAGTGAAATTTTATTGCTTCTTTCTGCAGCTCTCACTGAAATAAGGCTAATTTTCAACTTTGTTCAAATGTGCTGTAACTTTTGTTCCAAATGGTTTTCAAGAGTCTTTCATGGCTTGCCAAGCAGAACTCAGCATGCTAAACTAGTTATATATAGTATTTGCATTGAAATATTAAGTCAATTTTATCATCAGCTTTCAGTGAAATTTTATTGCTTCTTTCTGCAGCTCTCACTGAAATAAGGCTAATTTTCAACTTTGTTCAAATGTGCTGTAACTTTTGTTCCAAATGGTTTTCAAGAGTCTTTCATGGCTTGCCAAGCAGAACTCAGCATGCTAAACTAGTTATATATAGTATTTGCATTGAAATATTAAGTCAATTTTATCATCAGCTTTCAGTGAAATTTTATTGCTTCTTTCTGCAGCTCTCACTGAAATAAGGCTAATTTTCAACTTTGTTCAAATGTGCTGTAACTTTTGTTCCAAATGGTTTTCAAGAGTCTTTCATGGCTTGCCAAGCAGAACTCAACATGCCAAACAAGTTATATATAGTATTTGCATTGAAATATTAAGTCAATTTTATCATCAGCTTTCAGTGAAATTTTATTGCTTCTTTCTGCAGCTCTCACTGAAATAAGGCTAATTTTCAACTTTGTTCAAATGTGCTGTAACTTTTGTTCCAAATGGTTTTCAAGAGTATTTCATGGCTTGCCAATCAGAACTCAGCATGCTAAACTAGTTATATATAGTATTTGCATTGAAATATTAAGTCAATTTTATCATCAGCTTTCAGTGAAATTTTATTGCTTCTTTCTGCAGCTCTCACTGAAATAAGGCTAATTTTCAACTTTGTTCAAATGTGCTGTAACTTTTGTTCCAAATGGTTTTCAAGAGTCTTTCATGGCTTGCCAAGCAGAACTCAACATGCCAAACAAGTTATATATAGTATTTGCATTGAAATATTAAGTCAATTTTATCATCAGCTTTCAGTGAAATTTTATTGCTTCTTTCTGCAGCTCTCACTGAAATAAGGCTAATTTTCAACTTTGTTCAAATGTGCTGTAACTTTTGTTCCAAATGGTTTTCAAGAGTCTTTCATGGCTTGCCAAGCAGAACTCAGCATGCTAAACTAGTTATATATAGTATTTGCATTGAAATATTAAGTCAATTTTATCATCAGCTTTCAGTGAAATTTTATTGCTTCTTTCTGCTGCTCTCACTGAAATAAGGCTAATTTTCAACTTTGTTCAAATGTGCTGTAACTTTTGTTCCAAATGGTTTTCAAGAGTCTTTCATGGCTTGCCAAGCAGAACTCAGCATGCTAAACTAGTTATATATAGTATTTGCATTGAAATATTAAGTCAATTTTATCATCAGCTTTCAGTGAAATTTTATTGCTTCTTTCTGCAGCTCTCACTGAAATAAGGCTAATTTTCAACTTTGTTCAAATGTGCTGTAACTTTTGTTCCAAATGGTTTTCAAGAGTCTTTCATGGCTTGCCAAGCAGAACTCAGCATGCTAAACTAGTTATATATAGTATTTGCATTGAAATATTAAGTCAATTTTATCATCAGCTTTCAGTGAAATTTTATTGCTTCTTTCTGCAGCTCTCACTGAAATAAGGCTAATTTTCAACTTTGTTCAAATATGCTGTAACTTTTGTTCCAAATGGTTTTCAAGAGTCTTTCATGGCTTGCCAAGCAGAACTCAGCATGCTAAACTAGTTATATATAGTATTTGCATTAAAATATTAAGTCAATTTTATCATCAGCCTTAAGTGAAATTTTATTGCTTCTTTCTGCAGCTCTCACTGAAATAAGGCTAATTTTCAACTTTGTTCAAATGTGCTGTAACTTTTGTTCCAAATGGTTTTCAAGAGTCTTTCATGGCTTGCCAAGCAGAACTCAGCATGCTAAACTAGTTATATATAGTATTTGCATTGAAATATTAAGTCAATTTTATCATCAGCTTTCAGTGAAATTGAAACACTTGTACACTTGTACATAGTGTTTGTATTGAAATATTAAGAACATTTTGGAAGCAGTTTTCATTTGCCTTTGAAAAAAAAAAGTTCCCCACATTCATCTCAAAAAATTTCTTCCTTCAGAAAAAAAAAATTCGTAAAAAAATTCTTTTTATGTTAAAAAAAATCTTCCTCTCAAAATATAATCTTCCACCAAAAAGAAAAATGTTGCCCAAACTTTTTTTCCAAATGTTTTTCTAGAGTCTTACACAGCTTGCCATGCTGAACTCAGGATGCCAAACATTGCAATAAGAAGAACATTTCGGTAGCAGTTTTAATATGCCATTGAAAAGAAAAAAGTTCCCCACAACAGTCACCTCAAAAAAATTCTTCCTTCAGAAGAAAAAAATTGTAAAAAAATTCTTCCTATGTTAAAAAAAATCTTCCTCTCAAAATATAATCTTCCACCAAAAAGAAAAATGTTGCCCAAACTTTTTTTCCAAATGGTTTTCAAGAGTCTTTCACAGATTGCCAAGCTGAACTCAGGATGCCAAACAAGTTGTACATAGTGTTTGTATTGAAATATTAAGAACACATATGCCATTGAAAAGAAAAAAGTTCCCCACAACAGTCACCTCAAAAAAATTCTTCCTTCAGAAAAAAAAAAATTCGTAAAAAAAATTCTTTTTATTTTAAAAAAAATCTTCCTCTCAAAATATAATCTTCCACCAAAAAGAAAAATGTTGCCCAAACTTTTTTTCCAAATGGTTTTCTAGAGTCTTACACAGCTTGCCATGCTGAACTCAGGATGCCAAACATTGCAATAAGAAGAACATTTCGGTAGCAGTTTTAATATGCCATTGAAAAGAAAAAAGTTCCCCACAACAGTCACCTCAAAAAAATTCTTCCTTCAGAAGAAAAAAATTGTAAAAAAATTCTTCCTATGTTAAAAAAAATCTTCCTCTCAAAATATAATCTTCCACCAAAAAGAAAAATGTTGCCCAAACTTTTTTTCCAAATGGTTTTCAAGAGTCTTTCACAGATTGCCAAGCTGAACTCAGGATGCCAAACAAGTTGTACATAGTGTTTGTATTGAAATATTAAGAACACATATGCCATTGAAAAGAAAAAAGTTCCCCACAACAGTCACCTCAAAAAAATTCTTCCTTCAGAAAAAAAAAAATTCGTATAAAAAATTCTTCCTATGTTAAAAAAAATCTTCATCTCAAAATATAATCTTTCACCAGAAAGAGAAATTTTGCTCAAATTTTTTTTCCAAATGGTTTTCAAGAGTCTTTCACAGCTTGCCAAGCTGAACTCAGGATGCCAAACATTGCAATAAGAAGAACATTTCGGTAGCAGTTTTCATATGCCATTGAAAAAAAAAAAAGTTCACCACAACAGTCACCTCAAAAAAATTCTTCCTTCAGAAAAAAAAAAATCGTAATAAAATTCTTCCTATGTTAAAAAAAATCTTCCTCTCAAAATATAATCTTACACCAAAAAGAAAAATGTTGCTAAAACTTTTTTTCCAAATAGTTTTCAAGAGTGTTTCACAGCTTGCCAAGCTGAACTCAGGATGCCAAACATTGCAATAAGAAGAACATTTCGGTAGCAGTTTTCATATGCCATTGAAAAAAAAAAAAGTTCACCACAAAAGTCACCTCAAAAAAATTCTTCCTTCAGAAAAAAAAAATCTTAAAAAAATTCTTCCTATGTTAAAAAAAATGTTCCTCTCAAAATATAATCTTCCACCAAAAAGGAAAATTTTGCCCAAACTTTTTTTCCAAATGGTTTTCAAGAGTGTTTCACAGCTTGCCAAGCTGAACTCAGGATGCCAAACATTGCAATAAGAAGAACGTTTCGGTAGCAGTTTTAATATGCCATTGAAAAGAAAAAAGTTCCCCACAACAGTCACCTCAAAAAAATTCTTCCTTCAGAAGAAAAAAATTGTAAAAAAATTCTTCCTATGTTAAAAAAAATCTTCCTCTCAAAATATAATCTTCCACCAAAAAGAAAAATGTTGCCCAAACTTTTTTTCCAAATGGTTTTCAAGAGTCTTTCACAGATTGCCAAGCTGAACTCAGGATGCCAAACAAGTTGTACATAGTGTTTGTATTGAAATATTAAGAACACATATGCCATTGAAAAGAAAAAAGTTCCCCACAACAGTCACCTCAAAAAAATTCTTCCTTCAGAAAAAAAAAAATTCGTATAAAAAATTCTTCCTATGTTAAAAAAAATCTTCATCTCAAAATATAATCTTTCACCAGAAAGAGAAATTTTGCTCAAATTTTTTTTCCAAATGGTTTTCAAGAGTCTTTCACAGCTTGCCAAGCTGAACTCAGGATGCCAAACATTGCAATAAGAAGAACATTTCGGTAGCAGTTTTCATATGCCATTGAAAAAAAAAAAAGTTCACCACAACAGTCACCTCAAAAAAATTCTTCGTTCAGAAAAAAAAAAATCGTAATAAAATTCTTCCTATGTTAAAAAAAATCTTCCTCTCAAAATATAATCTTACACCAAAAAGAAAAATGTTGCTAAAACTTTTTTTCCAAATAGTTATCAAGAGTGTTTCACAGCTTGCCAAGCTGAACTCAGGATGCCAAACATTGCAATAAGAAGAACATTTCGGTAGCAGTTTTCATATGCCATTGAAAAAAAAAAAAGTTCACCACAAAAGTCACCTCAAAAAAATTCTTCCTTCAGAAAAAAAAAATCTTAAAAAAATTCTTCCTATGTTAAAAAAAATGTTCCTCTCAAAATATAATCTTCCACCAAAAAGGAAAATTTTGCCCAAACTTTTTTTCCAAATGATTTTCAAGAGTGTTTCACAGCTTGCCAAGCTGAACTCAGGATGCCAAACATTGCAATAAGAAGAACGTTTCGGTAGCAGTTTTAATATGCCATTGAAAAGAAAAAAGTTCCCCACAACAGTCACCTCAAAAAAATTCTTCCTTCAGAAGAAAAAAATTGTAAAAAAATTCTTCCTATGTTAAAAAAAATCTTCCTCTCAAAATATAATCTTCCACCAAAAAGAAAAATGTTGCCCAAACTTTTTTTCCAAATGGTTTTCAAGAGTCTTTCACAGATTGCCAAGCTGAACTCAGGATGCCAAACAAGTTGTACATAGTGTTTGTATTGAAATATTAAGAACACATATGCCATTGAAAAGAAAAAAGTTCCCCACAACAGTCACCTCAAAAAAATTCTTCCTTCAGAAAAAAAAAAATTCGTATAAAAAATTCTTCCTATGTTAAAAAAAATCTTCATCTCAAAATATAATCTTTCACCAGAAAGAGAAATTTTGCTCAAATTTTTTTTCCAAATGGTTTTCAAGAGTCTTTCACAGCTTGCCAAGCTGAACTCAGGATGCCAAACATTGCAATAAGAAGAACATTTCGGTAGCAGTTTTCATATGCCATTGAAAAAAAAAAAAGTTCACCACAACAGTCACCTCAAAAAAATTCTTCCTTCAGAAAAAAAAAAATCGTAATAAAATTCTTCCTATGTTAAAAAAAATCTTCCTCTCAAAATATAATCTTACACCAAAAAGAAAAATGTTGCTAAAACTTTTTTTCCAAATAGTTTTCAAGAGTGTTTCACAGCTTGCCAAGCTGAACTCAGGATGCCAAACATTGCAATAAGAAGAACATTTCGGTAGCAGTTTTCATATGCCATTGAAAAAAAAAAAAGTTCACCACAAAAGTCACCTCAAAAAAATTCTTCCTTCAGAAAAAAAAAATCTTAAAAAAATTCTTCCTATGTTAAAAAAAATGTTCCTCTCAAAATATAATCTTCCACCAAAAAGGAAAATTTTGCCCAAACTTTTTTTCCAAATGGTTTTCAAGAGTGTTTCACAGCTTGCCAAGCTGAACTCAGGATGCCAAACATTGCAATAAGAAGAACGTTTCGGTAGCAGTTTTCATATGCCATTGAAAAAAAAAAAAGTTCCCCACAACAGTCACCTCAAAAAAATTCTTCCTTCAGAAAAAAAAAAATTGTAAAAAAATTCTTCCTATGTTAAAAAAAATCTTCCTCTCAAAATATAATCTTCCACCAAAAAGAAAAATTTTGCCCAAACTTTTTTTCCAAATGGTTTTCAAGAGTCTTTCACAGATTGCCAAGCTGAACTCAGGATGCCAAACAAGTTGTACATAGTGTTTGTATTGAAATATTAAGAAAACATATGCCATTGAAAAGAAAAAAGTTCCCCACAAAAGTCACGTCAAAAAAAATTCTTCCTTCAGAAAAAAAAAATTGTAAAAAAATTCTTCCTGTGTTAAAAAAAATCTTCCTCTCAAAATATAATCTTCCACCAAAAAGAAAAATTTTGCCCAAACTTTTTTTCCAAATGGTTTTCAAGAGTCTTTCACAGATTGCCAAGCTGAACTCAGGATGCCAAACAAGTTGTACATAGTGTTTGTATTGAAATATTAAGAACACATATGCCATTGAAAAGAAAAAAGTTCCCCACAACAGTCACGTCAAAAAAATTCTTCCTTCAGAAAAAAAAAAATTTGTAAAAAAATTCTTCCTATGTTAAAAAAAATCTTCATCTCAAAATATAATCTTCCACCAAAAAGAAAAATTTTGCTCAAACTTTTTTTCCAAATGGTTTTCAAGAGTCTTTCACAGCTTGCCAAGCTGAACTCAGGATGCCGAACATTGCAATAAGAAGAACATTTCGGTAGCAGTTTTCATATGCCATTGAAAAAAAAAAAAAGTTCACTACAACAGTCACCTCAAAAAAATTCTTCCTTCAGAAAAAAAAAAATCGTAAAAAAAATCTTCCTATGTTAAAAAAAATCTTCCTCTCAAAATATAATCTTCCACCGAAAAGAAAAGTGTTGCTAAAACTTTTTTTCCAAATGGTTTTCAAGAGTATTTCACAGCTTGCCAAGCTGAACTCAGGATTCCAAACAAGTTGTACTTTCAATTATTTGCATTGAAATATAAAGCAGATTTCAGAAGCAGTTTTCATTTGCCTTCAAAAAAAGAATTCCCACTGTCAACCGAAAAAAAATTCTTCCTCCAAAAAAAACCAATGTCGATAAAAAAAATCTTCCTGTGATAAAAGAAATCTTCCTCTCAAAATATAATCTTCCACCAAAAAGAAAAATTTTGCTCAAACTTTTTTTCAATTTTCAGTGAAGTTTTATTGCTTCTTTCTGCAGCTCTCACTGAAATAAGGCTAATTTTCAACTTTGTTCAAATGTGCTGTAACTTTTGTTCCAAATGGTTTTCAAGAGTCTTTCATGGCTTGCCAAGCAGAACTCAGCATGCTAAACTAGTTATATATAGTATTTGCATTGAAATATTAAGTCAATTTTATCATCAGCTTTCAGTGAAATTTTATTGCTTCTTTCTGCAGCTCTCACTGAAATAAGGCTAATTTTCAACTTTGTTCAAATGTGCTCTAACTTTTGTTCCAAATGGTTTTCAAGAGTCTTTCATGGCTTGCCAAGCAGAACTCAGCATGCTAAACTAGTTATATATAGTATTTGCATTGAAATCTTAAGTCAATTTTATCATCAGCTTTCAGTGAAATTTTATTGCTTCTTTCTGCAGCTCTCACTGAAATAAGGCTAATTTTCAACTTTGTTCAAATGTGCTGTAACTTTTGTTCCAAATGGTTTTCAAGAGTCTTTCATGGCTTACTAAGCAGAACTCAGCATGCTAAACTAGTTATATATAGTATTTGCATTGAAATATTAAGTCAATTTTATCATCAGCTTTCAGTGAAATTTTATTGCTTCTTTCTGCAGCTCTCACTGAAATAAGGCTAATTTTCAACTTTGTTCAAATGTGCTGTAACTTTTGTTCCAAATGGTTTTCAAGAGTCTTTCATGGCTTACTAAGCAGAACTCAGCATGCTAAACTAGTTATATATAGTATTTGCATTGAAATCTTAAGTAAATTTTATCATCAGCTTTCAGTGAAATTTTATTGCTTCTTTCTGCAGCTCTCACTGAAATAAGGCTAATTTTCAACTTTGTTCAAATGTGCTGTAACTTTTGTTCCAAATGGTTTTCAAGAGTCTTTCATGGCTTGCCAAGCAGAACTCAACATGCCAAACAAGTTATATATAGTATTTGCATTGAAATATTAAGTCAATTTTATCATCAGCTTTCAGTGAAATTTTATTGCTTCTTTCTGCAGCTCTCACTGAAATAAGGCTAATTTTCAACTTTGTTCAAATGTGCTGTAACTTTTGTTCCAAATGGTTTTCAAGAGTCTTTCATGGCTTGCCAAGCAGAACTCAGCATGCTAAACTAGTTATATATAGTATTTGCATTGAAATCTTAAGTCAATTTTATCATCAGCTTTCAGTGAAATTTTATTGCTTCTTTCTGCAGCTCTCACTGAAATAAGGCTAATTTTCAACTTTGTTCAAATGTGCTGTAACTTTTGTTCCAAATGGTTTTCAAGAGTCTTTCATGGCTTACTAAGCAGAACTCAGCATGCTAAACTAGTCATACATAGTATTTGCATTGAAATATTAAGTAAATTTTATCATCAGCTTTCAGTGAAATTTTATTGCTTCTTTCTGCAGCTCTCACTGAAATAAGGCTAATTTTCAACTTTGTTCAAATGTGCTGTAACTTTTGTTCCAAATGGTTTTCAAGAGTCTTTCATGGCTTGCCAAGCAGAACTCAGCATGCTAAACTAGTTATATATAGTATTTGCATTGAAATATTAAGTAAATTTTATCATCAGCTTTCAGTGAAATTTTATTGCTTCTTTCTGCAGCTCTCACTGAAATAAGGCTAATTTTCAACTTTGTTCAAATGTGCTGTAACTTTTGTTCCATATGGTTTTCAAGAGTCTTTCATGGCTTGCCAAGCAGAACTCAGCATGCTAAACTAGTTATATATAGTATTTGCATTGAAAAATTCTTCCTTCAGAAGAAAAAAATTGTAAAAAAATTCTTCCTATGTTAAAAAAAATCTTCCTCTCAAAATATAATCTTCCACCAAAAAGAAAAATGTTGCCCAAACTTTTTTTCCAAATGGTTTTCAAGAGTCTTTCACAGATTGCCAAGCTGAACTCAGGATGCCAAACAAGTTGTACATAGTGTTTGTATTGAAATATTAAGAACACATGTGCCATTGAAAAGAAAAAAGTTCCCCACAACAGTCACCTCAAAAAAATTCTTCCTTCAGAAAAAAAAAAATTCGTAAAAAAAATTCTTTTTATGTTAAAAAAAATCTTCCTCTCAAAATATAATCTTCCACCAAAAAGAAAAATGTTGCCCAAACTTTTTTTCCAAATGGTTTTCTAGAGTCTTTCACAGCTTGCCAAGCTGAACTCAGGATGCCAAACATTGCAATAAGAAGAACATTTCGGTAGCAGTTTTCATATGCCATTGAAAAAAAAAAAAGTTCACCACAAAAGTCACCTCAAAAAAATTCTTCCTTCAGAAAAAAAAAATCTTAAAAAAATTCTTCCTATGTTAAAAAAAATGTTCCTCTCAAAATATAATCTTCCACCAAAAAGGAAAATTTTGCCCAAACTTTTTTTCCAAATGGTTTTCAAGAGTGTTTCACAGCTTGCCAAGCTGAACTCAGGATGCCAAACATTGCAATAAGAAGAACGTTTCGGTAGCAGTTTTCATATGCCATTGAAAAAAAAAAAAGTTCCCCACAACAGTCACCTCAAAAAAATTCTTCCTTCAGAAAAAAAAAAATTGTAAAAAAATTCTTCCTATGTTAAAAAAAATCTTCCTCTCAAAATATAATCTTCCACCAAAAAGAAAAATTTTGCCCAAACTTTTTTTCCAAATGGTTTTCAAGAGTCTTTCACAGATTGCCAAGCTGAACTCAGGATGCCAAACAAGTTGTACATAGTGTTTGTATTGAAATATTAAGAAAACATATGCCATTGAAAAGAAAAAAGTTCCCCACAAAAGTCACGTCAAAAAAAATTCTTCCTTCAGAAAAAAAAAATTGTAAAAAAATTCTTCCTGTGTTAAAAAAAATCTTCCTCTCAAAATATAATCTTCCACCAAAAAGAAAAATTTTGCCCAAACTTTTTTTCCAAATGGTTTTCAAGAGTCTTTCACAGATTGCCAAGCTGAACTCCGGATGCCAAACAAGTTGTACATAGTGTTTGTATTGAAATATTAAGAACACATATGCCATTGAAAAGAAAAAAGTTCCCCACAACAGTCAACTCAAAAAAATTCTTCCTTCAGAAAAAAAAAAATTCGTAAAAAAAATTCTTCCTATGTTAAAAAAAATCTTCATCTCAAAATAAAATCTTTCACCAAAAAGAAAAATTTTGCTCAAATTTTTTTTCCAAATGGTTTTCAAGAGTCTTTCACAGCTTGCCAAGCTGAACTCAGGATGCCAAACATTGCAATAAGAAGAACATTTCGGTAGCAGTTTTCATATGCCATTGAAAAAAAAAAAAGTTCACCACAACAGTCACCTAAAAAAAATTCTTCCTTCAGAAAAAAAAAAATCGTAATAAAATTCTTCCTATGTTAAAAAAAATCTTCCTCTCAAAATATAATCTTACACCAAAAAGAAAAAATGTTGCTAAAACTTTTTTTCCAAATAGTTTTCAAGAGTGTTTCACAGCTTGCCAAGCTGAACTCAGGATGCCAAACATTGCAATAAGAAGAACATTTCGGTAGCAGTTTTCATATGCCATTGAAAAAAAAAAAGTTCACCACAAAAGTCACCTCAAAAAAATTCTTCCTTCAGATAAAAAAAAATCGTAAAAAAATTCTTCTTGTTAAAAAAAATGTTCCTCTCAAAATATAATCTTCCACCAAAAAGGAAAATTTTGCCCAAACTTTTTTTCCAAATGGTTTTCAAGAGTGTTTCACAGCTTGCCAAGCTGAACTCAGGATGCCAAACATTGCAATAAGAAGAACGTTTCGGTAGCAGTTTTCATATGCCATTGAAAAAAAAAAAAAGTTCCCCACAACAGTCACCTCAAAAAAATTCTTCCTTCAGAAAAAAAAAAATTGTAAAAAAATTCTTCCTATGTTAAAAAAAATCTTCCTCTCAAAATATAATCTTCCACCAAAAAGAAAAATTTTGCCCAAACTTTTTTTCCAAATGGTTTTCAAGAGTCTTTCACAGATTGCCAAACTGAACTCAGGATGCCAAACAAGTTGTACATAGTGTTTGTATTGAAATATTAAGAACACATATGCGATTGAAAAGAAAAAAGTTCCCCACAAAAGTCACGTCAAAAAAATTCTTCCTTCAGAAAAAAAAAATTTGTAAAAAAATTCTTCCTATGTTAAAAAAAATCTTCATCTCAAAATATAATCTTCCACAAAAAAGAAAAATTTTACTCAAAATTTTTTTCCAAATGGTTCTCAAGAGTCTTTCACAGCTTGCCAAGCTGAACTCAGGATGCCGAACATTGCAATAAGAAGAACATTTCGGTAGCAGTTTTCATATGCCATTGAAAAAAAAAAAAAGTTCACCACAACAGTCACCTCAAAAAAATTCTTCCTTCAGAAAAAAATAAATCGTAAAAAAATTCTTCCTATGTTAAAAAAAATCTTCCTCTCAAAATATAATCTTCCACCAAAAAGAAAAGTGTTGCTAAAACTTTTTTTCCAAATGGTTTTCAAGAGTATTTCACATCTTGCCAAGCTGAACTCAGGATTCCAAACAAGTTGTACTTTCAATTATTTGCATTGAAATATAAAGCAGATTTCAGAAGCAGTTTTCATTTGCCTTCAAAAAAAGAATTCCCACTGTCAACCGAAAAAAAATTCTTCCTCCAAAAAAAACCAATGTCGATAAAAAAAATCTTCCTGTGATAAAAGAAATCTTCCTCTCAAAATATAATCTTCCACCAAAAAGAAAAATTTTGCTCAAACTTTTTTTCAGCTTTCAGTGAAGTTTTATTGCTTCTTTCTGCAGCTCTCACTGAAATAAGGCTAATTTTCAACTTTGTTCAAATGTGCTGTAACTTTTGTTCCAAATGGTTTTCAAGAGTCTTTCATGGCTTGCCAAGCAGAACTCAGCATGCTAAACTAGTTATATATAGTATTTGCATTGAAATATTAAGTCAATTTTATCATCAGCTTTCAGTGAAATTTTATTGCTTCTTTCTGCAGCTCTCACTGAAATAAGGCTAATTTTCAACTTTGTTCAAATGTGCTGTAAGTTTTGTTCCAAATGGTTTTCAAGAGTCTTTCATGGCTTGCCAAGCAGAACTCAGCATGCTAAACTAGTTATATATAGTATTTGCATTGAAATATTAAGTAAATTTTATCATCAGCTTTCAGTGAAATTTTATTGCTTCTTTCTGCAGCTCTCACTGAAATAAGGCTAATTTTCAACTTTGTTCAAATGTGCTGTAACTTTTGTTCCAAATGGTTTTCAAGAGTCTTTCATGGCTTGCCAAGCAGAACTCAGCATGCTAAACTAGTTATATATAGTATTTGCATTGAAATATTAAGTCAATTTTATCATCAGCTTTCAGTGAAATTGTATTGCTTCTTTCTGCAGCTCTCACTGAAATAAGGCTAATTTTCAACTTTGTTCAAATGTGCTGTAACTTTTGTTCCAAATGGTTTTCAAGAGTCTTTCATGGCTTGCCAAGCAGAACTCAGCATGCTAAACTAGTTATATATAGTATTTGCATTGAAATCTTAAGTCAATTTTATCATCAGCTTTCAGTGAAATTTTATTGCTTCTTTCTGCAGCTCTCACTGAAATAAGGCTAATTTTCAACTTTGTTCAAATGTGCTGTAACTTTTGTTCCAAATGGTTTTCAAGAGTCTTTCATGGCTTACTAAGCAGAACTCAGCATGCTAAACTAGTTATATATAGTATTTGCATTGAAATATTAAGTCAATTTTATCATCAGCTTTCAGTGAAATTTTATTGCTTCTTTCTGCAGCTCTCACTGAAATAAGGCTAATTTTCAACTTTGTTCAAATGTGCTGTAACTTTTGTTCCAAATGGTTTTCAAGAGTATTTCATGGCTTGCCAAGCAGAACTCAGCATGCTAAACTAGTTATATATAGTATTTGCATTGAAATCTTAAGTCAATTTTATCATCAGCTTTCAGTGAAATTGAAACACTTGTAAACTTGTACATAGTGTTTGTATTGAAATATTAAGAACATTTTGGAAGCAGTTTTCATTTGCCTTTGAAAAAAAAAAGTTCCCCACATTCATCTCAAAAAATGTCTTCCTTCAGAAAAAAAAAATTCGTAAAAAAATTCTTTTTATGTTAAAAAAAATCTTCCTCTCAAAATATAATCTTCCACCAAAAAGAAAAATGTTGCCCAAACTTTTTTTCCAAATGGTTTTCTAGAGTTTTACACAGCTTGCCAAGCTGAACTCAGGATGCCAAACATTGCAATAAGAACAACATTTCGGTAGCAGTTTTAATATGCCATTGAAAAGAAAAAAGTTCCCCACAACAGTCACCTCAAAAAAATTCTTCATTCAGAAAAAAAAAATTGTAAAAAAATTCTTCCTATGTTAAAAAAAATCTTCCTCTCAAAATATAATCTTCCACCAAAAAGAAAAATGTTGCCCAAACTTTTTTTCCAAATGGTTTTCAAGAGTCTTTCACAGATTGCCAAGCTGAACTCAGGATGCCAAACAAGTTGTACATAGTGTTTGTATTGAAATATTAAGAACACATATGCCATTGAAAAGAAAAAAGTTCCCCACAACAGTCAACTCAAAAAAATTCTTCCTTCAGAAAAAAAAAAATTCGTAAAAAATATTCTTCCTATGTTAAAAAAAATCATCTCAAAATAAAATCTTTCACCAAAAAGAAAAATTTTGCTCAAATTTTTTTTCCAAATAGTTTTCAAGAGTCTTTCACAGCTTGCCAAGCTGAACTCAGGATGCCAAACATTGCAATAAGAAGAACATTTCGGTAGCAGTTTTCATATGCCATTGAAAAAAAAAAAAGTTCACCACAACAGTCACCTCAAAAAAATTCTTCCTTCAGAAAAAAAAAAATCGTAATAAAATTCTTCCTATGTTAAAAAAAATCTTCCTCTCAAAATATAATCTTACACCAAAAAGAAAAATGTTGCTAAAACTTTTTTTCCAAATAGTTTTCAAGAGTGTTTCACAGCTTGCCAAGCTGAACTCAGGATGCCAAACATTGCAATAAGAAGAACATTTCGGTAGCAGTTTTCATATGCCATTGAAAAAAAAAAAGTTCACCACAAAAGTCACCTCAAAAAAATTCTTCCTTCAGAAAAAAAAAAATCGTAAAAAAATTCTTCCTGTTAAAAAAAATGTTCCTCTCAAAATATAATCTTCCACCAAAAAGGAAAATTTTGCCCAAACTTTTTTTCCAAATGGTTTTCAAGAGTGTTTCACAGCTTGCCAAGCTGAACTCAGGATGCCAAACATTGCAATAAGAAGAACGTTTCGGTAGCAGTTTTCATATGCCATTGAAAAAAAAAAAAAGTTCCCCACAACAGTCACCTCAAAAAAATTCTTCCTTCAGAAAAAAAAAAATTGTAAAAAAATTCTTCCTATGTTAAAAAAAATCTTCCTCTCAAAATATAATCTTCCACCAAAAAGAAACATTTTGCCCAAACTTTTTTTCCAAATGGTTTTCAAGAGTCTTTCACAGATTGCCAAACTGAACTCAGGATGCCAAACAAGTTGTACATAGTGTTTGTATTGAAATATTAAGAACACATATGCCATTGAAAAGAAAAAAGTTCCCCACAAAAGTCACGTCAAAAAAATTCTTCCTTCAGAAAAAAAAAATTTGTAAAAAAATTCTTCCTATGTTAAAAAAAATCTTCATCTCAAAATATAATCTTCCACAAAAAAGAAAAATTTTACTCAAAATTTTTTTCCAAATGGTTCTCAAGAGTCTTTCACAGCTTGCCAAGCTGAACTCAGGATGCCGAACATTGCAATAAGAAGAACATTTCGGTAGCAGTTTTCATATGCCATTGAAAAAAAAAAAAAGTTCACCACAACAGTCACCTCAAAAAAATTCTTCCTTCAGAAAAAAATAAATCGTAAAAAAATTCTTCCTATGTTAAAAAAAATCTTCCTCTCAAAATATAATCTTCCACCAAAAAGAAAAGTGTTGCTAAAACTTTTTTTCCAAATGGTTTTCAAGAGTATTTCACATCTTGCCAAGCTGAACTCAGGATTCCAAACAAGTTGTACTTTCAATTATTTGCATTGAAATATAAAGCAGATTTCAGAAGCAGTTTTCATTTGCCTTCAAAAAAAGAATTCCCACTGTCAACCGAAAAAAAATTCTTCCTCCAAAAAAAACCAATGTCGATAAAAAAAATCTTCCTGTGATAAAAGAAATCTTCCTCTCAAAATATAATCTTCCACCAAAAAGAAAAATTTTGCTCAAACTTTTTTTCAGCTTTCAGTGAAGTTTTATTGCTTCTTTCTGCAGCTCTCACTGAAATAAGGCTAATTTTCAACTTTGTTCAAATGTGCTGTAACTTTTGTTCCAAATGGTTTTCAAGAGTCTTTCATGGCTTGCCAAGCAGAACTCAGCATGCTAAACTAGTTATATATAGTATTTGCATTGAAATATTAAGTAAATTTTATCATCAGCTTTCAGTGAAATTTTATTGCTTCTTTCTGCAGCTCTCACTGAAATAAGGCTAATTTTCAACTTTGTTCAAATGTGCTGTAACTTTTGTTCCAAATGGTTTTCAAGAGTCTTTCATGGCTTGCCAAGCAGAACTCAGCATGCTAAACTAGTTATATATAGTATTTGCATTGAAATATTAAGTAAATTTTATCATCAGCTTTCAGTGAAATTTTATTGCTTCTTTCTGCAGCTCTCACTGAAATAAGGCTAATTTTCAACTTTGTTCAAATGTGCTGTAACTTTTGTTCCAAATGGTTTTCAAGAGTCTTTCATGGCTTGACAAGCAGAACTCAGCATGCTAAACTAGTTATATATAGTATTTGCATTGAAATATTAAGTACATTTTATCATCAGCTTTCAGTGAAATTTTATTGCTTCTTTCTGCAGCTCTCACTGAAATAAGGCTAATTTTCAACTTTGTTCAAATGTGCTGTAACTTTTGTTCCAAATGGTTTTCAAGAGTCTTTCATGGCTTGCCAAGCAGAACTCAGCATGCTAAACTAGTTATATATAGTATTTGCATTGAAATATTAAGTAAATTTTATCATCAGCTTTCAGTGAAATTTTATTGCTTCTTTCTGCAGCTCTCACTGAAATAAGGCTAATTTTCAACTTTGTTCAAATGTGCTGTAACTTTTGTTCCAAATGGTTTTCAAGAGTCTTTCATGGCTTGCCAAGCAGAACTCAACATGCCAAACAAGTTATATATAGTATTTGCATTGAAATATTAAGTCAATTATATCATCAGCTTTCAGTGAAATTTTATTGCTTCTTTCTGCAGCTCTCACTGAAATAAGGCTAATTTTCAACTTTGTTCAAATGTGCTGTAACTTTTGTTCCAAATTGTTTTCAAGAGTCTTTCATGGCTTGCCAAGCAGAACTCAGCATGCCAAACAAGTTATATATAGTATTTGCATTGAAATCTTAAGTCAATTTTATCATCAGCTTTCAGTGAAATTTTATTGCTTCTTTCTGCAGCTCTCACTGAAATAAGGCTAATTTTCAACTTTGTTCAAATCTGCTGTAACTTTTGTTCCAAATGGTTTTCAAGAGTCTTTCATGGCTTGCCAAGCAGAACTCAGCATGCTAAACTAGTTATATATAGTATTTGCATTGAAATCTTAAGTCAATTTTATCATCAGCTTTCAGTGAAATTTTATTGCTTCTTTCTGCAGCTCTCACTGAAATAAGGCTAATTTTCAACTTTGTTCAAATCTGCTGTAACTTTTGTTCCAAATGGTTTTCAAGAGTCTTTCATGGCTTACTAAGCAGAACTCAGCATGCTAAACTAGTTATATATAGTATTTGCATTGAAATATTAAGTAAATTTTATCATCAGCTTTCAGTGAAATTTTATTGCTTCTTTCTGCAGCTCTCACTGAAATAAGGCTAATTTTCAACTTTGTTCAAATGTGCTGTAACTTTTGTTCCAAATGGTTTTCAAGAGTCTTTCATGGCTTGCCAAGCAGAACTCAGCATGCTAAACTAGTTATATATAGTATTTGCATTGAAATATTAAGTCAATTTTATCATCAGCTTTCAGTGAAATTTTATTGCTTCTTTCTGCAGCTCTCACTGAAATAAGGCTAATTTTCAACTTTGTTCAAATGTGCTGTAAGTTTTGTTCCAAATGGTTTTCAAGAGTCTTTCATGGCTTGCCGAGCAGAACTCAGCATGCTAAACTAGTTATATATAGTATTTGCATTGAAATATTAAGTAAATTTTATCATCAGCTTTCAGTGAAATTTTATTGCTTCTTTCTGCAGCTCTCACTGAAATAAGGCTAATTTTCAACTTTGTTCAAATGTGCTGTAACTTTTGTTCCAAATGGTTTTCAAGAGTCTTTCATGGCTTGACAAGCAGAACTCAGCATGCTAAACTAGTTATATATAGTATTTGCATTGAAATATTAAGTAAATTTTATCATCAGCTTTCAGTGAAATTTTATTGCTTCTTTCTGCAGCTCTCACTGAAATAAGGCTAATTTTCAACTTTGTTCAAATGTGCTGTAACTTTTGTTCCAAATGGTTTTCAAGAGTCTTTCATGGCTTGCCAAGCAGAACTCAGCATGCTAAACTAGTTATATATAGTATTTGCATTGAAATATTAAGTAAATTTTATCATCAGCTTTCAGTGAAATTTTATTGCTTCTTTCTGCAGCTCTCACTGAAATAAGGCTAATTTTCAACTTTGTTCAAATGTGCTGTAACTTTTGTTCCAAATGGTTTTCAAGAGTCTTTCATGGCTTGACAAGCAGAACTCAGCATGCTAAACTAGTTATATATAGTATTTGCATTGAAATATTAAGTAAATTTTATCATCAGCTTTCAGTGAAATTTTATTGCTTCTTTCTGCAGCTCTCACTGAAATAAGGCTAATTTTCAACTTTGTTCAAATGTGCTGTAACTTTTGTTCCAAATGGTTTTCAAGAGTCTTTCATGGCTTGCCAAGCAGAACTCAGCATGCTAAACTAGTTATATATAGTATTTGCATTGAAATATTAAGTAAATTTTATCATCAGCTTTCAGTGAAATTTTATTGCTTCTTTCTGCAGCTCTCACTGAAATAAGGCTAATTTTCAACTTTGTTCAAATGTGCTGTAACTTTTGTTCCAAATGGTTTTCAAGAGTCTTTCATGGCTTGCCAAGCAGAACTCAACATGCCAAACAAGTTATATATAGTATTTGCATTGAAATATTAAGTCAATTATATCATCAGCTTTCAGTGAAATTTTATTGCTTCTTTCTGCAGCTCTCACTGAAATAAGGCTAATTTTCAACTTTGTTCAAATGTGCTGTAACTTTTGTTCCAAATTGTTTTCAAGAGTCTTTCATGGCTTGCCAAGCAGAACTCAGCATGCCAAACAAGTTATATATAGTATTTGCATTGAAATCTTAAGTCAATTTTATCATCAGCTTTCAGTGAAATTTTATTGCTTCTTTCTGCAGCTCTCACTGAAATAAGGCTAATTTTCAACTTTGTTCAAATCTGCTGTAACTTTTGTTCCAAATGGTTTTCAAGAGTCTTTCATGGCTTACTAAGCAGAACTCAGCATGCTAAACTAGTTATATATAGTATTTGCATTGAAATATTAAGTAAATTTTATCATCAGCTTTCAGTGAAATTTTATTGCTTCTTTCTGCAGCTCTCACTGAAATAAGGCTAATTTTCAACTTTGTTCAAATGTGCTGTAACTTTTGTTCCAAATGGTTTTCAAGAGTCTTTCATGGCTTGCCAAGCAGAACTCAGCATGCTAAACTAGTTATATATAGTATTTGCATTGAAATATTAAGTCAATTTTATCATCAGCTTTCAGTGAAATTTTATTGCTTCTTTCTGCAGCTCTCACTGAAATAAGGCTAATTTTCAACTTTGTTCAAATGTGCTGTAACTTTTGTTCCAAATGGTTTTCAAGAGTCTTTCATGGCTTGCCAAGCAGAACTCAGCATGCTAAACTAGTTATATATAGTATTTGCATTGAAATCTTAAGTCAATTTTATCATCAGCTTTCAGTGAAATTGTATTGCTTCTTTCTGCAGCTCTCACTGAAATAAGGCTAATTTTCAACTTTGTTCAAATGTGCTGTAACTTTTGTTCCAAATGGTTTTCAAGAGTCTTTCATGGCTTGCCAAGCAGAACTCAGCATGCTAAACTAGTTATATATAGTATTTGCATTGAAATCTTAAGTCAATTTTATCATCAGCTTTCAGTGAAATTGTATTGCTTCTTTCTGCAGCTCTCACTGAAATAAGGCTAATTTTCAACTTTGTTCAAATGTGCTGTAACTTTTGTTCCAAATGGTTTTCAAGAGTCTTTCATATCTTGCCAAGCAGAACTCAGCATGCTAAACTAGTTATATATAGTATTTGCATTGAAATCTTAAGTCAATTTTATCATCAGCTTTCAGTGAAATTGAAACACTTGTACACTTGTACATAGTGTTTGTATTGAAATATTAATAACATTTTGGAAGCAGTTTTCATTTGCCTTTGAAAAAAAAAAGTTCCCCACATTCATCTCAAAAAATGTCTTCCTTCAGAAAAAAAAAATTCGTAAAAAAATTCTTTTTATGTTAAAAAAAATCTTCCTCTCAAAATATAATCTTCCACCAAAAAGAAAAATGTTGCCCAAACTTTTTTTCCAAATGGTTTTCTAGAGTCTTACACAGCTTGCCATGCTGAACTCAGGATGCCAAACATTGCAATAAGAAGAACATTTCGGTAGCAGTTTTAATATGCCATTGAAAAGAAAAAAGTTCCCCACAACAGTCACCTCAAAAAAATTCTTCCTTCAGAAAAAAAAAATTGTAAAAAAATTCTTCCTATGTTAAAAAAAATCTTCCTCTCAAAATATAATCTTCCACCAAAAAGAAAAATGTTGCCCAAACTTTTTTTCCAAATGGTTTTCAAGAGTCTTTCACAGATTGCCAAGCTGAACTCAGGATGCCAAACAAGTTGTACATAGTGTTTGTATTGAAATATTAAGAACACATATGCCATTGAAAAGAAAAAAGTTCCCCACAACAGTCACCTCAAAAAAATTCTTCCTTCAGAAAAAAAAAAATTCGTAAAAAAAATTCTTCCTATGTTAAAAAAAATCTTCATCTCAAAATATAATCTTTCACCAAAAAGAAAAATTTTGCTCAAATTTTTTTTCCAAATGGTTTTCAAGAGTCTTTCACAGCTTGCCAAGCTGAACTCAGGATGCCAAACATTGCAATAAGAAGAACATTTCGGTAGCAGTTTTCATATGCCATTGAAAAAAAAAAAAGTTCACCACAACAGTCACCTCAAAAAAATTCTTCCTTCAGAAAAAAAAAAATCGTAAAAAAATTCTTCCTATGTTAAAAAAAATCTTCTTCTCAAAATATAATCTTACACCAAAAAGAAAAATGTTGCTAAAACTTTTTTTCCAAATAGTTTTCAAGAGTGTTTCACAGCTTGCCAAGCTGAACTCAGGATGCCAAACATTGCAATAAGAAGAACATTTCGGTAGCAGTTTTCATATGCCATTGAAAAAAAAAAAGTTCACCACAAAAGTCACCTCAAAAAAATTCTTCCTTCAGAAAAAAAAAATTGTAAAAAAATTCTTCCTGTGTTAAAAAAAATCTTCATCTCAAAATATAATCTTCCACCAAAAAGAAAAATTTTGCCCAAACTTTTTTTCCAAATGGTTTTCAAGAGTCTTTCACAGATTGCCAAGCTGAACTCAGGATGCCAAACAAGTTGTACATAGTGTTTGTATTGAAATATTAAGAACACATATGCCATTGAAAAGAAAAAAGTTCCCCACAACAGTCACCTCAAAAAAATTCTTCCTTCAGAAAAAAAAAAATTCGTAAAAAAAATTCTTCCTATGTTAAAAAAAATCTTCATCTCAAAATATAATCTTTCACCAAAAAGAAAAATTTTGCTCAAATTTTTTTTCCAAATGGTTTTCAAGAGTCTTTCACAGCCTGCCAAGCTGAACTCAGGATGCCAAACATTGCAATAAGAAGAACATTTCGGTAGCAGTTTTCATATGCCATTGAAAAAAAAAAAAGTTCACCACAACAGTCACCTCAAAAAAATTCTTCCTTCAGAAAAAAAAAAATCGTAATAAAATTCTTCCTATGTTAAAAAAAATCTTCCTCTCAAAATATAATCTTACACCAAAAAGAAAAATGTTGCTAAAACTTTTTTTCCAAATAGTTTTCAAGAGTGTTTCACAGCTTGCCAAGCTGAACTCAGGATGCCAAACATTGCAATAAGAAGAACATTTCGGTAGCAGTTTTCATATGCCATTGAAAAAAAAAAAGTTCACCCCAAAAGTCACCTCAAAAAAATTCTTCCTTCGGAAAAAAAAATCGTAAAAAAATTCTTCCTATGTTAAAAAAAATGTTCCTCTCAAAATATAATCTTCCACCAAAAAGGAAAATTTTGCCCAAACTTTTTTTCCAGATGGTTTTCAAGAGTGTTTCACAGCTTGCCAAGCTGAACTCAGGATGCCAAACATTGCAATAAGAAGAACGTTTCGGTAGCAGTTTTCATATGCCATTGAAAAAAAAAAAAAGTTCCCCACAACAGTCACCTCAAAAAAATTCTTCCTTCAGAAAAAAAAAAATTGTAAAAAAATTCTTCCTATGTTAAAAAAAATCTTCCTCTCAAAATATAATCTTCCACCAAAAAGAAAAATTTTGCCCAAACTTTTTTTCCAAATGGTTTTCAAGAGTCTTTCACAGATTGCCAGGCTGAACTCAGGATGCCAAACAAGTTGTACATAGTGTTTGTATTGAAATATTAAGAACACATATGCCATTGAAAAGAAAAAAGTTCCCCACAAAAGTCACGTCAAAAAAAATTCTTCCTTCAGAAAAAAAAAAATTGTAAAAAAAATTTTCCTGTGTTAAAAAAAATCTTCCTCTCAAAATATAATCTTCCACCAAAAAGAAAAATTTTGCCCAAACTTTTTTTCCAAATGGTTTTCAAGAGTCTTTCACAGATTGCCAAGCTGAACTCAGGATGCCAAACAAGTTGTACATAGTGTTTGTATTGAAATATTAAGAACACATATGCCATTGAAAAGAAAAAAGTTCCCCACAAAAGTCACGTCAAAAAAATTCTTCCTTCAGAAAAAAAAAATTTGTAAAAAAATTCTTCCTATGTTAAAAAAAATCTTCATCTCAAAATATAATCTTCCACAAAAAAGAAAAATTTTACTCAAACTTTTTTTCCAAATGGTTCTCAAGAGTCTTTCACAGCTTGCCAAGCTGAACTCAGGATGCCGAACATTGCAATAAGAAGAACATTTCGGTAGCAGTTTTCATATGCCATTGAAAAAAAAAAAAGTTCACCACAACAGTCACCTCAAAAAAATTCTTCCTTCAGAAAAAAAAAAATCGTAAAAAAATTCTTCCTATGTTAAAAAAAATCTTCCTCTCAAAATATAATCTTCCACCAAAAAGAAAAGTGTTGCTAAAACTTTTTTTCCAAATGGTTTTCAAGAGTATTTCACATCTTGCCAAGCTGAACTCAGGATTCCAAACAAGTTGTACTTTCAATTATTTGCATTGAAATATAAAGCAGATTTCAGAAGCAGTTTTCATTTGCCTTCAAAAAAAGAATTCCCACTGTCAACCGAAAAAAAATTCTTCCTCCAAAAAAAACCAATGTCGATAAAAAAAATCTTCCTGTGATAAAAGAAATCTTCCTCTCAAAATATAATCTTCCACCAAAAAGAAAAATTTTGCTCAAACTTTTTTTCAGCTTTCAGTGAAGTTTTATTGCTTCTTTCTGCAGCTCTCACTGAAATAAGGCTAATTTTCAACTTTGTTCAAATGTGCTGTAACTTTTGTTCCAAATGGTTTTCAAGAGTCTTTCATGGCTTGCCAAGCAGAACTCAGCATGCTAAACTAGTTATATATAGTATTTGCATTGAAATCTTAAGTCAATTTTATCATCAGCTTTCAGTGAAATTTTATTGCTTCTTTCTGCAGCTCTCACTGAAATAAGGCTAATTTTCAACTTTGTTCAAATGTGCTGTAACTTTTGTTCCAAATGGTTTTCAAGAGTCTTTCATGGCTTGCCAAGCAGAACTCAGCATGCTAAACTAGTTATATATAGTATTTGCATTGAAATATTAAGTCAATTTTATCATCAGCTTTCAGTGAAATTTTATTGCTTCTTTCTGCAGCTCTCACTGAAATAAGGCTAATTTTCAACTTTGTTCAAATGTGCTGTAACTTTTGTTCCAAATGGTTTTCAAGAGTCTTTCATGGCTTGCCAAGCAGAACTCAGCATGCTAAACTAGTTATATATAGTATTTGCATTGAAATATTAAGTCAATTTTATCATCAGCTTTCAGTGAAATTTTATTGCTTCTTTCTGCAGCTCTCACTGAAATAAGGCTAATTTTCAACTTTGTTCAAATGTTCTGTAACTTTTGTTCCAAATGGTTTTCAAGAGTCTTTCATGGCTTGCCAAGCAGAACTCAGCATGCTAAACTAGTTATATATAGTATTTGCATTGAAATATTAAGTAAATTTTATCATCAGCTTTCAGTGAAATTTTATTGCTTCTTTCTGCAGCTCTCACTGAAATAAGGCTAATTTTCAACTTTGTTCAAATGTGCTGTAACTTTTGTTCCAAATGGTTTTCAAGAGTCTTTCATGGCTTGCCAAGCAGAACTCAGCATGCTAAACTAGTTATATATAGTATTTGCATTGAAATCTTAAGTAAATTTTATCATCAGCTTTCAGTGAAATTTTATTGCTTCTTTCTGCAGCTCTCACTGAAATAAGGCTAATTTTCAACTTTGTTCAAATGTGCTGTAACTTTTGTTCCAAATGGTTTTCAAGAGTCTTTCATGGCTTACTAAGCAGAACTCAGCATGCTAAACTAGTTATATATAGTATTTGCATTGAAATCTTAAGTAAATTTTATCATCAGCTTTCAGTGAAATTTTATTGCTTCTTTCTGCAGCTCTCACTGAAATAAGGCTAATTTTCAACTTTGTTCAAATGTGCTGTAACTTTTGTTCCAAATGGTTTTCAAGAGTTTTTCATGGCTTGCCAAGCAGAACTCAGCATGCTAAACTAGTTATATATAGTATTTGCATTGAAATCTTAAGTCAATTTTATCATCAGCTTTCAGTGAAATTTTATTGCTTCTTTCTGCAGCTCTCACTGAAATAAGGCTAATTTTCAACTTTGTTCAAATGTGCTGTAACTTTTGTTCCAAATGGTTTTCAAGAGTCTTTCATGGCTTGCCAAGCAGAACTCAGCATGCTAAACTAGTTATATATAGTATTTGCATTGAAATATTAAGTCAATTTTATCATCAGCTTTCAGTGAAATTTTATTGCTTCTTTCTGCAGCTCTCACTGAAATAAGGCTAATTTTCAACTTTGTTCAAATGTGCTGTAACTTTTGTTCCAAATGGTTTTCAAGAGTCTTTCATGGCTTGCCAAGCAGAACTCAGCATGCTAAACTAGTTATATATAGTATTTGCATTGAAATCTTAAGTCAATTTTATCATCAGCTTTCAGTGAAATTTTATTGCTTCTTTCTGCAGCTCTCACTGAAATAAGGCTAATTTTCAACTTTGTTCAAATGTGCTGTAACTTTTGTTCCAAATGGTTTTCAAGAGTCTTTCATGGCTTGCCAAGCAGAACTCAGCATGCTAAACTAGTTATATATAGTATTTGCATTGAAATATTAAGTAAATTTTATCATCAGCTTTCAGTGAAATTTTATTGCTTCTTTCTGCAGCTCTCACTGAAATAAGGCTAATTTTCAACTTTGTTCAAATGTGCTGTAACTTTTGTTCCAAATGGTTTTCAAGAGTCTTTCATGGCTTGCCAAGCAGAACTCAGCATGCTAAACTAGTTATATATAGTATTTGCATTGAAATATTAAGTCAATTTTATCATCAGCTTTCAGTGAAATTTTATTGCTTCTTTCTGCAGCTCTCACTGAAATAAGGCTAATTTTCAACTTTGTTCAAATGTGCTGTAACTTTTGTTCCAAATGGTTTTCAAGAGTCTTTCATGGCTTGCCAAGCAGAACTCAGCATGCTAAACTAGTTATATATAGTATTTGCATTGAAATCTTAAGTCAATTTTATCATCAGCTTTCAGTGAAATTTTATTGCTTCTTTCTGCAGCTCTCACTGAAATAAGGCTAATTTTCAACTTTGTTCAAATGTGCTGTAACTTTTGTTCCAAATGGTTTTCAAGAGTCTTTCATGGCTTGCCAAGCAGAACTCAGCATGCTAAACTAGTTATATATAGTATTTGCATTGAAATCTTAAGTCAATTTTATCATCAGCTTTCAGTGAAATTGAAACACTTGTACACTTGTACATAGTGTTTGTATTGAAATATTAAGAACATTTTGGAAGCAGTTTTCATTTGCCTTTGAAAAAAAAAAGTTCCCCACATTCATCTCAAAAAATGTCTTCCTTCAGAAAAAAAAAATTCGTAAAAAAATTCTTTTTATGTTAAAAAAAATCTTCCTCTCAAAATATAATCTTCCACCAAAAAGAAAAATGTTGCCCAAACTTTTTTTCCAAATGGTTTTCAAGAGTCTTTCACAGCTTGCCAAGCTGAACTCAGGATGCCAAACATTGCAATAAGAAGAACATTTCGGTAGCAGTTTTAATATGCCATTGAAAAGAAAAAAGTTCCCCACAACAGTCACCTCAAAAAAATTCTTCCTTCGGAAAAAAAAAAATTCGTAAAAAAAATTCTTCCTATGTTAAAAAAAATTTTCATCTCAAAATATAATCTTCCACCAAAAAGAAAAATTTTGCTCAAATTTTTTTTCCAAATGGTTTTCAAGAGTCTTTCACAGCTTGCCAAGCTGAACTCAGGATGCCAAACATTGCAATAAGAAGAACATTTCGGTAGCAGTTTTCATATGCCATTGAAAAAAAAAAAAGTTCACCACAACAGTCACCTCAAAAAAATTCTTCCTTCAGAAAAAAAAAAATCGTAATAAAATTCTTCCTATGTTAAAAAAAATCTTCCTCTCAAAATATAATCTTCCACCAAAAAGAAAAATGTTGCCCAAACTTTTTTTCCAAATGGTTTTCAAGAGTCTTTCACAGATTGCCAAGCTGAACTCAGGATGCCAAACAAGTTGTACATAGTGTTTGTATTGAAATATTAAGAACACATATGCCATTGAAAAGAAAAAAGTTCCCCACAACAGTCACCTCAAAAAAATTCTTCCTTCAGAAAAAAAAAAAATCGTAAAAAAAATTCTTCCTATGTTAAAAAAAATCTTCCTCTCAAAATATAATCTTACACCAAAAAGAAAAATGTTGCTAAAACTTTTTTTCCAAATAGTTTTCAAGAGTGTTTCACAGCTTGCCAAGCTGAACTCAGGATGCCAAACATTGCAATAAGAAGAACATTTCGGTAGCAGTTTTCATATGCCATTGAAAAAAAAAAAAGTTCACCACAACAGTCACCTCAAAAAAATTCTTCCTTCAGAAAAAAAAAATCGTAATAAAATTCTTCCTATGTTAAAAAAAATCTTCCTCTCAAAATATAATCTTACACCAAAAAGAAAAATGTTGCTAAAACTTTTTTTCCAAATAGTTTTCAAGAGTGTTTCACAGCTTGCCAAGCTGAACTCAGGATGCCAAACATTGCAATAAGAAGAACATTTCGGTAGCAGTTTTCATATGCCATTGAAAAAAAAAAAAGTTCACCACAAAAGTCACCTCAAAAAAATTCTTCCTTCAGAAAAAAAAAAATCGTAAAAAAATTCTCCCTATGTTAAAAAAAAATTTCCTCTCAAAATATAATCTTCCACCAAAAAGGAAAATTTTGCCCAAACTTTTTTTCCAAATGGTTTTCAAGAGTGTTTCACAGCTTGCCAAGCTGAACTCAGGATGCCAAACATTGCAATAAGAAGAACGTTTCGGTAGCAGTTTTCATATGCCATTGAAAAAAAAAAAAAGTTCCCCACAACAGTCACCTCAAAAAAATTCTTCCTTCAGAAAAAAAAAAATTGTAAAAAAATTCTTCCTATGTTAAAAAAAATCTTCCTCTCAAAATATAATCTTCCACCAAAAAGAAAAATTTTGCCCAAACTTTTTTTCCAAATGGTTTTCAAGAGTCTTTCACAGATTGCCAAGCTGAACTCAGGATGCCAAACAAGTTGTACATAGTGTTTGTATTGAAATATTAAGAACACATATGCCATTGAAAAGAAAAAAGTTCCCCACAAAAGTCACGTCAAAAAAATTCTTACTTCAGAAAAAAAAAAATCGTAAAAAAATTCTCCCTATGTTAAAAAAAAATTTCCTCTCAAAATATAATCTTCCACCAAAAAGGAAAATTTTGCCCAAACTTTTTTTCCAAATGGTTTTCAAGAGTGTTTCACAGCTTGCCAAGCTGAACTCAGGATGCCGAATATTGCAATAAGAAGAACATTTCGGTAGCAGTTTTCATATGCCATTGAAAAAAAAAAAAAGTTCACCCACAACAGTCACCTCAAAAAAATTCTTCCTTCAGAAAAAAAAAAATCGTAAAAAAATTCTTCCTATGTTAAAAAAAATCTTCCTCTCAAAATATAATCTTCCACCAAAAAGAAAAGTGTTGCTAAAACTTTTTTTCCAAATGGTTTTCAAGAGTATTTCACAGCTTGCCAAGCTGAACTCAGGATTCCAAACAAGTTGTACTTTCAATTATTTGCATTGAAATATAAAGCAGATTTCAGAAGCAGTTTTCATTTGCCTTCAAAAAAAGAATTCCCACTGTCAACCGAAA
This sequence comes from Ammodytes marinus, assembly GCF_949987685.1. Classification (NCBI taxonomy): domain Eukaryota; kingdom Metazoa; phylum Chordata; class Actinopteri; order Uranoscopiformes; family Ammodytidae; genus Ammodytes; species Ammodytes marinus. The sequence continues at coordinate 29,784,055 of NC_137220.1, read as the reverse complement.
AAAAATTCTTCCTCCAAAAATAACCAATGTCGATAAAAAAAATCTTCCTGTGATAAAAGAAATCTTCCTCTCAAAATATAATCTTCCACCAAAAAGAAAAATTTTGCTCAAATTTTTTTTCAGCTTTCAGTGAAGTTTTATTGCTTCTTTCTGCAGCTCTCACTGAAATAAGGCTAATTTTCAACTTTGTTCAAATGTGCTGTAACTTTTGTTCCAAATGGTTTTCAAGAGTCTTTCATGGCTTACTAAGCAGAACTCAGCATGCTAAACTAGTTATATATAGTATTTGCATTGAAATATTAAGTAAATTTTATCATCAGCTTTCAGTGAAATTTTATTGCTTCTTTCTGCAGCTCTCACTGAAATAAGGCTAATTTTCAACTTTGTTCAAATGTGCTGTAACTTTTGTTCCAAATGGTTTTCAAGAGTCTTTCATGGCTTACTAAGCAGAACTCAGCATGCTAAACTAGTTATATATAGTATTTGCATTGAAATATTAAGTAAATTTTATCATCAGCTTTCAGTGAAATTTTATTGCTTCTTTCTGCAGCTCTCACTGAAATAAGGCTAATTTTCAACTTTGTTCAAATGTGCTGTAACTTTTGTTCCAAATGGTTTTCAAGAGTCTTTCATGGCTTGCCAAGCAGAACTCAGCATGCTAAACTAGTTATACATAGTATTTGCATTGAAATCTTAAGTCAATTTTATCATCAGCTTTCAGTGAAATTTTATTGCTTCTTTCTGCAGCTCTCACTGAAATAAGGCTAATTTTCAACTTTGTTCAAATGTGCTGTAACTTTTGTTCCAAATGGTTTTCAAGAGTCTTTCATGGCTTACTAAGCAGAACTCAGCATGCTAAACTAGTTATATATAGTATTTGCATTGAAATATTAAGTAAATTTTATCATCAGCTTTCAGTGAAATTTTATTGCTTCTTTCTGCAGCTCTCACTGAAATAAGGCTAATTTTCAACTTTGTTCAAATGTGCTGTAACTTTTGTTCCAAATGGTTTTCAAGAGTCTTTCATGGCTTGCCAAGCAGAACTCAGCATGCTAAACTAGTTATATATAGTATTTGCATTGAAATATTAAGTCAATTTTATCATCAGCTTTCAGTGAAATTTTATTGCTTCTTTCTGCAGCTCTCACTGAAATAAGGCTAATTTTCAACTTTGTTCAAATGTGCTGTAACTTTTGTTCCAAATGGTTTTCAAGAGTTTTCATGGCTTGCCAAGCAGAACTCAGCATGCTAAACTAGTTATATATAGTATTTGCATTGAAATATTAAGTCAATTTTATCATCAGCTTTCAGTGAAATTTTATTGCTTCTTTCTGCAGCTCTCACTGAAATAAGGCTAATTTTCAACTTTGTTCAAATGTGCTGTAACTTTTGTTCCAAATGGTTTTCAAGAGTCTTTCATGGCTTGCCAAGCAGAACTCAGCATGCTAAACTAGTTATATATAGTATTTGCATTGAAATCTTAAGTCAATTTTATCATCAGCTTTCAGTGAAATTTTATTGCTTCTTTCTGCAGCTCTCACTAAAATAAGGCTAATTTTCAACTTTGTTCAAATGTGCTGTAACTTTTGTTCCAAATGGTTTTCAAGAGTCTTTCATGGCTTGCCAAGCAGAACTCAGCATGCTAAACTAGTTATATATAGTATTTGCATTGAAATCTTAAGTCAATTTTATCATCAGCTTTCAGTGAAATTGAAACACTTGTACACTTGTACATAGTGTTTGTATTGAAATATTAAGAACATTTTGGAAGCAGTTTTCATTTGCCTTTGAAAAAAAAAAGTTCCCCACATTCATCTCAAAAAATGTCTTCCTTCAGAAAAAAAAAAATCGTAAAAAAATTCTTTTTATGTTAAAAAAAATCTTCCTCTCAAAATATAATCTTCCACCAAAAAGAAAAATGTTGCCCAAACTTTTTTTCCAAATGGTTTTCTAGAGTCTTACACAGCTTGCCAAGCTGAACTCAGGATGCCAAACATTGCAATAAGAAGAACATTTCGGTAGCAGTTTTAATATGCCATTGAAAAGAAAAAAGTTCCCCACAAAAGTCACCTCAAAAAAATTCTTCCTTCAGAAAAAAAAAAATTCGTAAAAAAATTCTTCCCATGTTAAAAAAAATTTTCATCTCAAAATATAATCTTCCACCAAAAAGAAAAATTTTGCTCAAATTTCTTTTCCAAATGGTTTTCAAGAGTATTTCACAGCTTGCCAAGCTGAACTCAGGATTCCAAACATTGCAATAAGAAGAACATTTCGGTAGCAGTTTTCATATGCCATTGAAAAAAAAAAAAAGTTCCCCACAACAGTCACCTCAAAAAAATTCTTCCTTCAGAAAAAAAAAAATTGTAAAAAAATTCTTCCTATGTTAAAAAAAATCTTCCTCTCAAAATATAATCTTCCACCAAAAAGAAAAATTTTGCTCAAATTTTTTTTCCAAATGGTTTTCAAGAGTCTTTCACAGCTTGCCAAGCTGAACTCAGGATGCCAAACATTGCAATAAGAAGAACATTTCGGTAGCAGTTTTCATATGCCATTGAAAAAAAAAAAAGTTCACAACAGTCACCTCAAAAAAATTCTTCCTTCAGAAAAAAAAAATCGTAAAAAAATTCTTCCTATGTTAAAAAAAATTTTCCTCTCAAAATATAATCTTCCACCAAAAAGAAAAATGTTGCCCAAACTTTTTTTCCAAATGGTTTTCAAGAGTCTTTCACAGATTGCCAAGCTGAACTCAGGATGCCAAACAAGTTGTACATAGTGTTTGTATTGAAATATTAAGAACACATATGCCATTGAAAAGAAAAAAGTTCCCCACAACAGTCACCTCAAAAAAATTCTTCCTTCAGAAAAAAAACAATTCGTAAAAAAAATTCTTCCTATGTTAAAAAAAATCTTCCTCTCAAAATATAATCTTACACCAAAAAGAAAAATGTTGCTAAAACTTTTTTTCCAAATAGTTTTCAAGAGTGTTTCACAGCTTGCCAAGCTGAACTCAGGATGCCAAACATTGCAATAAGAAGAACATTTCGGTAGCAGTTTTCATATGCCATTGAAAAAAAAAAAAGTTCACCACAACAGTCACCTCAAAAAAATTCTTCCTTCAGAAAAAAAAAATCGTAATAAAATTCTTCCTATGTTAAAAAAAATCTTCCTCTCAAAATATAATCTTACACCAAAAAGAAAAATGTTGCTAAAACTTTTTTTCCAAATAGTTTTCAAGAGTGTTTCACAGCTTGCCAAGCTGAACTCAGGATGCCAAACATTGCAATAAGAAGAACATTTCGGTAGCAGTTTTCATATGCCATTGAAAAAAAAAAAAGTTCACCACAAAAGTCACCTCAAAAAAATTCTTCCTTCAGAAAAAAAAAAATCGTAAAAAAATCCTCCCTATGTTAAAAAAAATGTTCCTCTCAAAATATAATCTTCCACCAAAAAGGAAAATTTTGCCCAAACTTTTTTTCCAAATGGTTTTCAAGAGTCTTTCACAGATTGCCAAGCTGAACTCAGGATGCCAAACAAGTTGTACATAGTGTTTGTATTGAAATATTAAGAACACATATGCCATTGAAAAGAAAAAAGTTCCCCACAAAAGTCACGTCAAAAAAATTCTTACTTCAGAAAAAAAAAAATTTGTAAAAAAATTCTTCCTGTTAAAAAAAATCATCTCAAAATATAATCTTCCACAAAAAAGAAAAATTTTACTCAAACTTTTTTTCCAAATGGTTCTCAAGAGTCTTTCACAGCTTGCCAAGCTGAACTCAGGATGCCGAACATTGCAATAAGAAGAACATTTCGGTAGCAGTTTTCATATGCCATTGAAAAAAAAAAAAAGTTCACCACAACAGTCACCTCAAAAAAATTCTTCCTTCAGAAAAAAAAAAATCGTAAAAAAATTCTTCCTATGTTAAAAAAAATCTTCCTCTCAAAATATAATCTTCCACCAAAAAGAAAAGTGTTGCTAAAACTTTTTTTCCAAATGGTTTTCAAGAGTATTTCACAGCTTGCCAAGCTGAACTCAGGATTCCAAACAAGTTGTACTTTCAATTATTTGCATTGAAATATAAAGCAGATTTCAGAAGCAGTTTTCATTTGCCTTCAAAAAAAGAATTCCCACTGTCAACCGAAAAAAAATTCTTCCTCCAAAAATAACCAATGTCGATAAAAAAAATCTTCCTGTGATAAAAGAAATCTTCCTCTCAAAATATAATCTTCCACCAAAAAGAAAAATTTTGCTCAAACTTTTTTTCAGCTTTCAGTGAAGTTTTATTGCTTCTTTCTGCAGCTCTCACTGAAATAAGGCTAATTTTCAACTTTGTTCAAATGTGCTGTAACTTTTGTTCCAAATGGTTTTCAAGAGTCTTTCATGGCTTGCTAAGCAGAACTCAGCATGCTAAACTAGTTATATATAGTATTTGCATTGAAATATTAAGTAAATTTTATCATCAGCTTTCAGTGAAATTTTATTGCTTCTTTCTGCAGCTCTCACTGAAATAAGGCTAATTTTCAACTTTGTTCAAATGTGCTGTAACTTTTGTTCCAAATGGTTTTCAAGAGTCTTTCATGGCTTGCCGAGCAGAACTCAGAATGCTAAACTAGTTATATATAGTATTTGCATTGAAATATTAAGTCAATTTTATCATCAGCTTTCAGTAAAATTTTATTGCTTCTTTCTGCAGCTCTCACTGAAATAAGGCTAATTTTCAACTTTGTTCAAATGTGCTGTAACTTTTGTTCCAAATGGTTTTCAAGAGTCTTTAATGGCTTGCCGAGCAGAACTCAGCATGCTAAACTAGTTATATATAGTATTTGCATTGAAATCTTAAGTCAATTTTATCATCAGCTTTCAGTGAAATTTTATTGCTTCTTTCTGCAGCTCTCACTGAAATAAGGCTAATTTTCAACTTTGTTCAAATGTGCTGTAACTTTTGTTCCAAATGGTTTTCAAGAGTCTTTCATGGCTTGCCAAGCAGAACTCAGCATGCTAAACTAGTTATATATAGTATTTGCATTGAAATATTAAGTCAATTTTATCATCAGCTTTCAGTGAAATTTTATTGCTTCTTTCTGCAGCTCTCACTGAAATAAGGCTAATTTTCAACTTTGTTCAAATGTGCTGTAACTTTTGTTCCAAATGGTTTTCAAGAGTCTTTAATGGCTTGCCGAGCAGAACTCAGCATGCTAAACTAGTTATATATAGTATTTGCATTGAAATCTTAAGTCAATTTTATCATCAGCTTTCAGTGAAATTTTATTGCTTCTTTCTGCAGCTCTCACTGAAATAAGGCTAATTTTCAACTTTGTTCAAATGTGCTGTAACTTTTGTTCCAAATGGTTTTCAAGAGTCTTTCATGGCTTGCCAAGCAGAACTCAGCATGCTAAACTAGTTATATATAGTATTTGCATTGAAATATTAAGTCAATTTTATCATCAGCTTTCAGTGAAATTTTATTGCTTCTTTCTGCAGCTCTCACTGAAATAAGGCTAATTTTCAACTTTGTTCAAATGTGCTGTAACTTTTGTTCCAAATGGTTTTCAAGAGTCTTTAATGGCTTGCCGAGCAGAACTCAGCATGCTAAACTAGTTATATATAGTATTTGCATTGAAATCTTAAGTCAATTTTATCATCAGCTTTCAGTGAAATTTTATTGCTTCTTTCTGCAGCTCTCACTGAAATAAGGCTAATTTTCAACTTTGTTCAAATGTGCTGTAACTTTTGTTCCAAATGGTTTTCAAGAGTCTTTCATGGCTTGCCAAGCAGAACTCAGCATGCTAAACTAGTTATATATAGTATTTGCATTGAAATATTAAGTAAATTTTATCATCAGCTTTCAGTGAAATTTTATTGCTTCTTTCTGCAGCTCTCACTGAAATAAGGCTAATTTTCAACTTTGTTCAAATGTGCTGTAACTTTTGTTCCAAATGGTTTTCAAGAGTCTTTCATGGCTTGCCGAGCAGAACTCAGAATGCTAAACTAGTTATATATAGTATTTGCATTGAAATATTAAGTCAATTTTATCATCAGCTTTCAGTAAAATTTTATTGCTTCTTTCTGCAGCTCTCACTGAAATAAGGCTAATTTTCAACTTTGTTCAAATGTGCTGTAACTTTTGTTCCAAATGGTTTTCAAGAGTCTTTAATGGCTTGCCGAGCAGAACTCAGCATGCTAAACTAGTTATATATAGTATTTGCATTGAAATCTTAAGTCAATTTTATCATCAGCTTTCAGTGAAATTTTATTGCTTCTTTCTGCAGCTCTCACTGAAATAAGGCTAATTTTCAACTTTGTTCAAATGTGCTGTAACTTTTGTTCCAAATGGTTTTCAAGAGTCTTTCATGGCTTGCCAAGCAGAACTCAGCATGCTAAACTAGTTATATATAGTATTTGCATTGAAATATTAAGTCAATTTTATCATCAGCTTTCAGTGAAATTTTATTGCTTCTTTCTGCAGCTCTCACTGAAATAAGGCTAATTTTCAACTTTGTTCAAATGTGCTGTAACTTTTGTTCCAAATGGTTTTCAAGAGTCTTTAATGGCTTGCCGAGCAGAACTCAGCATGCTAAACTAGTTATATATAGTATTTGCATTGAAATCTTAAGTCAATTTTATCATCAGCTTTCAGTGAAATTTTATTGCTTCTTTCTGCAGCTCTCACTGAAATAAGGCTAATTTTCAACTTTGTTCAAATGTGCTGTAACTTTTGTTCCAAATGGTTTTCAAGAGTCTTTCATGGCTTGCCAAGCAGAACTCAGCATGCTAAACTAGTTATATATAGTATTTGCATTGAAATATTAAGTCAATTTTATCATCAGCTTTCAGTGAAATTTTATTGCTTCTTTCTGCAGCTCTCACTGAAATAAGGCTAATTTTCAACTTTGTTCAAATGTGCTGTAACTTTTGTTCCAAATGGTTTTCAAGAGTCTTTCATGGCTTGCCAAGCAGAACTCAGCATGCTAAACTAGTTATATATAGTATTTGCATTGAAATATTAAGTCAATTTTATCATCAGCTTTCAGTGAAATTTTATTGCTTCTTTCTGCAGCTCTCACTGAAATAAGGCTAATTTTCAACTTTGTTCAAATGTGCTGTAACTTTTGTTCCAAATGGTTTTCAAGAGTCTTTCATGGCTTGTCAAGCAGAACTCAGCATGCTAAACTAGTTATATATAGTATTTGCATTGAAATCTTAAGTCAATTTTATCATCAGCTTTCAGTGAAATTTTATTGCTTCTTTCTGCAGCTCTCACTGAAATAAGGCTAATTTTCAACTTTGTTCAAATGTGCTGTAACTTTTGTTCCAAATGGTTTTCAAGAGTCTTTCATGGCTTGCCAAGCAGAACTCAGCATGCTAAACTAGTTATATATAGTATTTGCATTGAAATATTAAGTCAATTTTATCATCAGCTTTCAGTGAAATTTTATTGCTTCTTTCTGCAGCTCTCACTGAAATAAGGCTAATTTTCAACTTTGTTCAAATGTGCTGTAACTTTTGTTCCAAATGGTTTTCAAGAGTCTTTCATGGCTTGTCAAGCAGAACTCAGCATGCTAAACTAGTTATATATAGTATTTGCATTGAAATCTTAAGTCAATTTTATCATCAGCTTTCAGTGAAATTTTATTGCTTCTTTCTGCAGCTCTCACTGAAATAAGGCTAATTTTCAACTTTGTTCAAATGTGCTGTAACTTTTGTTCCAAATGGTTTTCAAGAGTCTTTCATGGCTTGCCAAGCAGAACTCAGCATGCTAAACTAGTTATATATAGTATTTGCATTGAAATATTAAGTCAATTTTATCATCAGCTTTCAGTGAAATTTTATTGCTTCTTTCTGCAGCTCTCACTGAAATAAGGCTAATTTTCAACTTTGTTCAAATGTGCTGTAACTTTTGTTCCAAATGGTTTTAAAGAGTCTTTCATGGCTTGCCAAGCAGAACTCAGCATGCTAAACTAGTTATATATAGTATTTGCATTGAAATCTTAAGTCAATTTTATCATCAGCTTTCAGTGAAATTTTATTGCTTCTTTCTGCAGCTCTCACTGAAATAAGGCTAATTTTCAACTTTGTTCAAATGTGCTGTAACTTTTGTTCCAAATGGTTTTCAAGAGTCTTTCATGGCTTGCCAAGCAGAACTCAGCATGCTAAACTAGTTATATATAGTATTTGCATTGAAATATTAAGTTAATTTTATCATCAGCTTTCAGTGAAATTTTATTGCTTCTTTCTGCAGCTCTCACTGAAATAAGGCTAATTTTCAACTTTGTTCAAATGTGCTGTAACTTTTGTTCCAAATGGTTTTCAAGAGTCTTTCATGGCTTGCCAAGCAGAACTCAGCATGCTAAACTAGTTATATATAGTATTTGCATTGAAATATTAAGTCAATTTTATCATCAGCTTTCAGTGAAATTTTATTGCTTCTTTCTGCAGCTCTCACTGAAATAAGGCTAATTTTCAACTTTGTTCAAATGTGCTGTAACTTTTGTTCCAAATGGTTTTCAAGAGTCTTTCATGGCTTGCCAAGCAGAACTCAGCATGCTAAACTAGTTATATATAGTATTTGCATTGAAATCTTAAGTCAATTTTATCATCAGCTTTCAGTGAAATTTTATTGCTTCTTTCTGCAGCTCTCACTGAAATAAGGCTAATTTTCAACTTTGTTCAAATGTGCTGTAACTTTTGTTCCAAATGGTTTTCAAGAGTCTTTCATGGCTTGCCAAGCAGAACTCAGCATGCTAAACTAGTTATATATAGTATTTGCATTGAAATATTAAGTCAATTTTATCATCAGCTTTCAGTGAAATTTTATTGCTTCTTTCTGCAGCTCTCACTGAAATAAGGCTAATTTTCAACTTTGTTCAAATGTGCTGTAACTTTTGTTCCAAATGGTTTTCAAGAGTCTTTCATGGCTTGCCAAGCAGAACTCAACATGCCAAACAAGTTATATATAGTATTTGCATTGAAATATTAAGTCAATTTTATCATCAGCTTTCAGTGAAGTTTTATTGCTTCTTTCTGCAGCTCTCACTGAAATAAGGCTAATTTTCAACTTTGTTCAAATGTGCTGTAACTTTTGTTCCAAATGGTTTTCAAGAGTCTTTCATGGCTTGCCAAGCAGAACTCAGCATGCTAAACTAGTTATATATAGTATTTGCATTGAAATCTTAAGTCAATTTTATCATCAGCTTTCAGTGAAATTTTATTGCTTCTTTCTGCAGCTCTCACTGAAATAAGGCTAATTTTCAACTTTGTTCAAATGTGCTGTAACTTTTGTTCCAAATGGTTTTCAAGAGTCTTTCATGGCTTACTAAGCAGAACTCAGCATGCTAAACTAGTTATACATAGTATTTGCATTGAAATATTAAGTAAATTTTATCATCAGCTTTCAGTGAAATTTTATTGCTTCTTTCTGCAGCTCTCACTGAAATAAGGCTAATTTTCAACTTTGTTCAAATGTGCTGTAACTTTTGTTCCAAATGGTTTTCAAGAGTCTTTCATGGCTTGCCAAGCAGAACTCAGCATGCTAAACTAGTTATATATAGTATTTGCATTGAAATCTTAAGTCAATTTTATCATCAGCTTTCAGTGAAATTTTATTGCTTCTTTCTGCAGCTCTCACTGAAATAAGGCTAATTTTCAACTTTGTTCAAATGTGCTGTAACTTTTGTTCCAAATGGTTTTCAAGAGTCTTTCATGGCTTGCCAAGCAGAACTCAGCATGCTAAACTAGTTATATATAGTATTTGCATTGAAATATTAAGTAAATTTTATCATCAGCTTTCAGTGAAATTTTATTGCTTCTTTCTGCAGCTCTCACTGAAATAAGGCTAATTTTCAACTTTGTTCAAATGTGCTGTAACTTTTGTTCCATATGGTTTTCGAGAGTCTTTCATGGCTTGCCAAGCAGAACTCAGCATGCTAAACTAGTTATATATAGTATTTGCATTGAAATCTTAAGTCAATTTTATCATCAGCTTTCAGTGAAATTGAAACACTTGTACACTTGTACATAGTGTTTGTATTGAAATATTAAGAACATTTTGGAAGCAGTTTTCATTTGCCTTTGAAAAAAAAAAGTTCCCCACATTCATCTCAAAAAATGTCTTCCTTCAGAAAAAAAAAATTTGTAAAAAAATTATTTTTATGTTAAAAAAAATCTTCCTCTCAAAATATAATCTTCCACCAAAAAGAAAAATGTTGCCCAAACTTTTTTTCCAAATGGTTTTCTAGAGTCTTACACAGCTTGCCATGCTGAACTCAGGATGCCAAACATTGCAATAAGAAGAACATTTCGGTAGCAGTTTTAATATGCCATTGAAAAGAAAAAAGTTCCCCACAACAGTCACCTCAAAAAAATTCTTCCTTCAGAAGAAAAAAATTGTAAAAAAATTCTTCCTACGTTAAAAAAAATCTTCCTCTCAAAATATAATCTTCCACCAAAAAGAAAAATGTTGCCCAAACTTTTTTTCCAAATGGTTTTCAAGAGTCTTTCACAGATTGCCAAGCTGAACTCAGGATGCCAAACAAGTTGTACATAGTGTTTGTATTGAAATATTAAGAACACATATGCCATTGAAAAGAAAAAAGTTCCCCACAACAGTCACCTCAAAAAAATTCTTCCTTCAGAAAAAAAAAAATTCGTATAAAAAATTCTTCCTATGTTAAAAAAAATCTTCATCTCAAAATATAATCTTTCACCAGAAAGAGAAATTTTGCTCAAATTTTTTTTCCAAATGGTTTTCAAGAGTCTTTCACAGCTTGCCAAGCTGAACTCAGGATGCCAAACATTGCAATAAGAAGAACATTTCGGTAGCAGTTTTCATATGCCATTGAAAAAAAAAAAAGTTCACCACAACAGTCACCTCAAAAAAATTCTTCCTTCAGAAAAAAAAAAATCGTAATAAAATTCTTCCTATGTTAAAAAAAATCTTCCTCTCAAAATATAATCTTAAACCAAAAAGAAAAATGTTGCTAAAACTTTTTTTCCAAATAGTTTTCAAGAGTGTTTCACAGCTTGCCAAGCTGAACTCAGGATGCCAAACATTGCAATAAGAAGAACATTTCGGTAGCAGTTTTCATATGCCATTGAAAAAAAAAAAAGTTCACCACAAAAGTCACCTCAAAAAAATTCTTCCTTCAGAAAAAAAAAATCTTAAAAAAATTCTTCCTATGTTAAAAAAAATGTTCCTCTCAAAATATAATCTTCCACCAAAAAGGAAAATTTTGCCGAAACTTTTTTTCCAAATGGTTTTCAAGAGTGTTTCACAGCTTGCCAAGCTGAACTCAGGATGCCAAACATTGCAATAAGAAGAACGTTTCGGTAGCAGTTTTCATATGCCATTGAAAAAAAAAAAAGTTCCCCACAACATTCACCTCAAAAAAATTCTTCCTTCAGAAAAAAAAAAATTGTAAAAAAATTCTTCCTATGTTAAAAAAAATCTTCCTCTCAAAATATAATCTTCCACCAAAAAGAAAAATTTTGCCCAAACTTTTCTTCCAAATGGTTTTCAAGAGTCTTTCACAGATTGCCAAGCTGAACTCAGGATGCCAAACAAGTTGTACATAGTGTTTGTATTGAAATATTAAGAAAACATATGCCATTGAAAAGAAAAAAGTTCCCCACAAAAGTCACGTCAAAAAAAATTCTTCCTTCAGAAAAAAAAAATTGTAAAAAAATTCTTCCTGTGTTAAAAAAAATCTTCCTCTCAAAATATAATCTTCCACCAAAAAGAAAAATTTTGCCCAAACTTTTTTTCCAAATGGTTTTCAAGAGTCTTTCACAGATTGCCAAGCTGAACTCAGGATGCCAAACAAGTTGTACATAGTGTTTGTATTGAAATATTAAGAACACATATGCCATTGAAAAGAAAAAAGTTCCCCACAACAGTCACGTCAAAAAAATTCTTCCTTCAGAAAAAAAAAAATTTGTAAAAAAATTCTTCCTATGTTAAAAAAAATCTTCATCTCAAAATATAATCTTCCACCAAAAAGAAAAATTTTGCTCAAACTTTTTTTCCAAATGGTTTTCAAGAGTCTTTCACAGCTTGCCAAGCTGAACTCAGGATGCCGAACATTGCAATAAGAAGAACATTTCGGTAGCAGTTTTCATATGCCATTGAAAAAAAAAAAAAGTTCACTACAACAGTCACCTCAAAAAAATTCTTCCTTCAGAAAAAAAAAAATCGTAAAAAAAATCTTCCTATGTTAAAAAAAATCTTCCTCTCAAAATATAATCTTCCACCAAAAAGAAAAGTGTTGCTAAAACTTTTTTTCCAAATGGTTTTCAAGAGTATTTCACAGCTTGCCAAGCTGAACTCAGGATTCCAAACAAGTTGTACTTTCAATTATTTGCATTGAAATATAAAGCAGATTTCAGAAGCAGTTTTCATTTGCCTTCAAAAAAAGAATTCCCACTGTCAACCGAAAAAAAATTCTTCCTCCAAAAAAAACCAATGTCGATAAAAAAAATCTTCCTGTGATAAAAGAAATCTTCCTCTCAAAATATAATCTTCCACCAAAAAGAAAAATTTTGCTCAAACTTTTTTTCAATTTTCAGTGAAGTTTTATTGCTTCTTTCTGCAGCTCTCACTGAAATAAGGCTAATTTTCAACTTTGTTCAAATGTGCTGTAACTTTTGTTCCAAATGGTTTTCAAGAGTCTTTCATGGCTTGCCAAGCAGAACTCAGCATGCTAAACTAGTTATATATAGTATTTGCATTGAAATATTAAGTCAATTTTATCATCAGCTTTCAGTGAAATTTTATTGCTTCTTTCTGCAGCTCTCACTGAAATAAGGCTAATTTTCAACTTTGTTCAAATGTGCTGTAACTTTTGTTCCAAATGGTTTTCAAGAGTCTTTCATGGCTTGCCAAGCAGAACTCAGCATGCTAAACTAGTTATATATAGTATTTGCATTGAAATCTTAAGTCAATTTTATCATCAGCTTTCAGTGAAATTTTATTGCTTCTTTCTGCAGCTCTCACTGAAATAAGGCTAATTTTCAACTTTGTTCAAATGTGCTGTAACTTTTGTTCCAAATGGTTTTCAAGAGTCTTTCATGGCTTACTAAGCAGAACTCAGCATTCTAAACTAGTTATATATAGTATTTGCATTGAAATATTAAGTCAATTTTATCATCAGCTTTCAGTGAAATTTTATTGCTTCTTTCTGCAGCTCTCACTGAAATAAGGCTAATTTTCAACTTTGTTCAAATGTGCTGTAACTTTTGTTCCAAATGGTTTTCAAGAGTCTTTCATGGCTTGCCAAGCAGAACTCAGCATGCTAAACTAGTTATATATAGTATTTGCATTGAAATCTTAAGTCAATTTTATCATCAGCTTTCAGTGAAATTGAAACACTTGTAAACTTGTACATAGTGTTTGTATTGAAATATTAAGAACATTTTGGAAGCAGTTTTCATTTGCCTTTGAAAAAAAAATGTTCCCCACATTCATCTCAAAAAATGTCTTCCTTCAGAAAAAAAAAATTCGTAAAAAAATTCTTTTTATGTTAAAAAAAATCTTCCTCTCAAAATATAATCTTCCACCAAAAAGAAAAATTTTGCCCAAACTTTTTTTCCAAATGGTTTTCAAGAGTCTTTCACAGATTGCCAAACTGAACTCAGGATGCCAAACAAGTTGTACATAGTGTTTGTATTGAAATATTAAGAACACATATGCGATTGAAAAGAAAAAAGTTCCCCACAAAAGTCACGTCAAAAAAATTCTTCCTTCAGAAAAAAAAAATTTGTAAAAAAATTCTTCCTATGTTAAAAAAAATCTTCATCTCAAAATATAATCTTCCACAAAAAAGAAAAATTTTACTCAAAATTTTTTTCCAAATGGTTCTCAAGAGTCTTTCACAGCTTGCCAAGCTGAACTCAGGATGCCGAACATTGCAATAAGAAGAACATTTCGGTAGCAGTTTTCATATGCCATTGAAAAAAAAAAAAAGTTCACCACAACAGTCACCTCAAAAAAATTCTTCCTTCAGAAAAAAATAAATCGTAAAAAAATTCTTCCTATGTTAAAAAAAATCTTCCTCTCAAAATATAATCTTCCACCAAAAAGAAAAGTGTTGCTAAAACTTTTTTTCCAAATGGTTTTCAAGAGTATTTCACATCTTGCCAAGCTGAACTCAGGATTCCAAACAAGTTGTACTTTCAATTATTTGCATTGAAATATAAAGCAGATTTCAGAAGCAGTTTTCATTTGCCTTCAAAAAAAGAATTCCCACTGTCAACCGAAAAAAAATTCTTCCTCCAAAAAAAACCAATGTCGATAAAAAAAATCTTCCTGTGATAAAAGAAATCTTCCTCTCAAAATATAATCTTCCACCAAAAAGAAAAATTTTGCTCAAACTTTTTTTCAGCTTTCAGTGAAGTTTTATTGCTTCTTTCTGCAGCTCTCACTGAAATAAGGCTAATTTTCAACTTTGTTCAAATGTGCTGTAACTTTTGTTCCAAATGGTTTTCAAGAGTCTTTCATGGCTTGCCAAGCAGAACTCAGCATGCTAAACTAGTTATATATAGTATTTGCATTGAAATATTAAGTCAATTTTATCATCAGCTTTCAGTGAAATTTTATTGCTTCTTTCTGCAGCTCTCACTGAAATAAGGCTAATTTTCAACTTTGTTCAAATGTGCTGTAAGTTTTGTTCCAAATGGTTTTCAAGAGTCTTTCATGGCTTGCCAAGCAGAACTCAGCATGCTAAACTAGTTATATATAGTATTTGCATTGAAATATTAAGTAAATTTTATCATCAGCTTTCAGTGAAATTTTATTGCTTCTTTCTGCAGCTCTCACTGAAATAAGGCTAATTTTCAACTTTGTTCAAATGTGCTGTAACTTTTGTTCCAAATGGTTTTCAAGAGTCTTTCATGGCTTGCCAAGCAGAACTCAGCATGCTAAACTAGTTATATATAGTATTTGCATTGAAATATTAAGTCAATTTTATCATCAGCTTTCAGTGAAATTTTATTGCTTCTTTCTGCAGCTCTCACTGAAATAAGGCTAATTTTCAACTTTGTTCAAATGTGCTGTAACTTTTGTTCCAAATGGTTTTCAAGAGTCTTTCATGGCTTGCCAAGCAGAACTCAGCATGCTAAACTAGTTATATATAGTATTTGCATTGAAATCTTAAGTCAATTTTATCATCAGCTTTCAGTGAAATTTTATTGCTTCTTTCTGCAGCTCTCACTGAAATAAGGCTAATTTTCAACTTTGTTCAAATGTGCTGTAACTTTTGTTCCAAATGGTTTTCAAGAGTCTTTCATGGCTTACTAAGCAGAACTCAGCATGCTAAACTAGTTATATATAGTATTTGCATTGAAATATTAAGTCAATTTTATCATCAGCTTTCAGTGAAATTTTATTGCTTCTTTCTGCAGCTCTCACTGAAATAAGGCTAATTTTCAACTTTGTTCAAATGTGCTGTAACTTTTGTTCCAAATGGTTTTCAAGAGTCTTTCATGGCTTGCCAAGCAGAACTCAGCATGCTAAACTAGTTATATATAGTATTTGCATTGAAATCTTAAGTCAATTTTATCATCAGCTTTCAGTGAAATTTTATTGCTTCTTTCTGCAGCTCTCACTGAAATAAGGCTAATTTTCAACTTTGTTCAAATGTGCTGTAACTTTTGTTCCAAATGGTTTTCAAGAGTCTTTCATATCTTGCCAAGCAGAACTCAGCATGCTAAACTAGTTATATATAGTATTTGCATTGAAATCTTAAGTCAATTTTATCATCAGCTTTCAGTGAAATTGAAACACTTGTACACTTGTACATAGTGTTTGTATTGAAATATTAAGAACATTTTGGAAGCAGTTTTCATTTGCCTTTGAAAAAAAAAAGTTCCCCACATTCATCTCAAAAAATGTCTTCCTTCAGAAAAAAAAAATTCGTAAAAAAATTCTTTTTATGTTAAAAAAAATCTTCCTCTCAAAATATAATCTTCCACCAAAAAGAAAAATGTTGCCCAAACTTTTTTTCCAAATGGTTTTCTAGAGTCTTACACAGCTTGCCATGCTGAACTCAGGTTGCCAAACATTGCAATAAGAAGAACATTTCGGTAGCAGTTTTAATATGCCATTGAAAAGAAAAAAGTTCCCCACAACAGTCACCTCAAAAAAATTCTTCCTTCAGAAAAAAAAAATTGTAAAAAAATTCTTCCTATGTTAAAAAAAAATCTTCCTCTCAAAATATAATCTTCCACCAAAAAGAAAAATGTTGCCCAAACTTTTTTTCCAAATGGTTTTCAAGAGTCTTTCACAGATTGCCAAGCTGAACTCAGGATGCCAAACAAGTTGTACATAGTGTTTGTATTGAAATATTAAGAACACATATGCCATTGAAAAGAAAAAAGTTCCCCACAACAGTCACCTCAAAAAAATTCTTCCTTCAGAAAAAAAAAAATTCGTAAAAAAAATTCTTCCTATGTTAAAAAAAATCTTCATCTCAAAATATAATCTTTCACCAAAAAGAAAAATTTTGCTCAAATTTTTTTTCCAAATGGTTTTCAAGAGTCTTTCACAGCTTGCCAAGCTGAACTCAGGATGCCAAACATTGCAATAAGAAGAACATTTCGGTAGCAGTTTTCATATGCCATTGAAAAAAAAAAAAGTTCACCACAACAGTCACCTCAAAAAAATTCTTC
Source organism: Ammodytes marinus (assembly GCF_949987685.1). Lineage (NCBI taxonomy): Eukaryota > Metazoa > Chordata > Actinopteri > Uranoscopiformes > Ammodytidae > Ammodytes > Ammodytes marinus. The sequence continues at coordinate 29,767,398 of NC_137220.1, read as the reverse complement.
CTTCAGAAAAAAAAAAATCGTAAAAAAATTCTTCCTATGTTAAAAAAAATCTTCCTCTCAAAATATAATCTTACACCAAAAAGAAAAATGTTGCTAAAACTTTTTTTCCAAATAGTTTTCAAGAGTGTTTCACAGCTTGCCAAGCTGAACTCAGGATGCCAAACATTGCAATAAGAAGAACATTTCGGTAGCAGTTTTCATATGCCATTGAAAAAAAAAAAGTTCACCACAAAAGTCACCTCAAAAAAATTCTTCCTTCAGAAAAAAAAAATCGTAAAAAAATTCTTCCTATGTTAAAAAAAATGTTCCTCTCAAAATATAATCTTCCACCAAAAAGGAAAATTTTGCCCAAACTTTTTTTCCAAATGGTTTTCAAGAGTGTTTCACAGCTTGCCAAGCTGAACTCAGGATGCCAAACATTGCAATAAGAAGAACGTTTCGGTAGCAGTTTTCATATGCCATTGAAAAAAAAAAAAAGTTCCCCACAACAGTCACCTCAAAAAAATTCTTCCTTCAGAAAAAAAAAAATTGTAAAAAAATTCTTCCTATGTTAAAAAAAATCTTCCTCTCAAAATATAATCTTCCACCAAAAAGAAAAATTTTGCCCAAACTTTTTTTCCAAATGGTTTTCAAGAGTCTTTCACAGATTGCCAGGCTGAACTCAGGATGCCAAACAAGTTGTACATAGTGTTTGTATTGAAATATTAAGAACACATATGCCATTGAAAAGAAAAAAGTTCCCCACAAAAGTCACGTCAAAAAAAATTCTTCCTTCAGAAAAAAAAAATTGTAAAAAAATTCTTCCTGTGTTAAAAAAAATCTTCATCTCAAAATATAATCTTCCACCAAAAAGAAAAATTTTGCCCAAACTTTTTTTCCAAATGGTTTTCAAGAGTCTTTCACAGTTTGCCAAGCTGAACTCAGGATGCCAAACAAGTTGTACATAGTGTTTGTATTGAAATATTAAGAACACATATGCCATTGAAAAGAAAAAAGTTCCCCACAACAGTCACCTCAAAAAAATTCTTCCTTCAGAATAAAAAAATTTGTAAAAAAATTCTTCCTATGTTAAAAAAAATCTTCATCTCAAAATATAATCTTCCACAAAAAAGAAAAATTTTACTCAAACTTTTTTTCCAAATGGTTCTCAAGAGTCTTTCACAGCTTGCCAAGCTGAACTCAGGATGCCGAACATTGCAATAAGAAGAACATTTCGGTAGCAGTTTTCATATGCCATTGAAAAAAAAAAAAGTTCACCACAACAGTCACCTCAAAAAAATTCTTCCTTCAGAAAAAAAAAAATCGTAAAAAAATTCTTCCTATGTTAAAAAAAATCTTCCTCTCAAAATATAATCTTCCACCAAAAAGAAAAGTGTTGCTAAAACTTTTTTTCCAAATGGTTTTCAAGAGTATTTCACATCTTGCCAAGCTGAACTCAGGATTCCAAACAAGTTGTACTTTCAATTATTTGCATTGAAATATAAAGCAGATTTCAGAAGCAGTTTTCATTTGCCTTCAAAAAAAGAATTCCCACTGTCAACCGAAAAAAAATTCTTCCTCCAAAAAAAACCAATGTCGATAAAAAAAATCTTCCTGTGATAAAAGAAATCTTCCTCTCAAAATATAATCTTCCACCAAAAAGAAAAATTTTGCTCAAACTTTTTTTCAGCTTTCAGTGAAATTTTATTGCTTCTTTCTGCAGCTCTCACTGAAATAAGGCTAATTTTCAACTTTGTTCAAATGTGCTGTAACTTTTGTTCCAAATGGTTTTCAAGAGTCTTTCATGGCTTGCCAAGCAGAACTCAGCATGCTAAACTAGTTATATATAGTATTTGCATTGAAATCTTAAGTCAATTTTATCATCAGCTTTCAGTGAAATTTTATTGCTTCTTTCTGCAGCTCTCACTGAAATAAGGCTAATTTTCAACTTTGTTCAAATCTGCTGTAACTTTTGTTCCAAATGGTTTTCAAGAGTCTTTCATGGCTTGCCAAGCAGAACTCAGCATGCTAAACTAGTTATATATAGTATTTGCATTGAAATATTAAGTCAATTTTATCATCAGCTTTCAGTGAAATTTTATTGCTTCTTTCTGCAGCTCTCACTGAAATAAGGCTAATTTTCAACTTTGTTCAAATGTGCTGTAACTTTTGTTCCAAATGGTTTTCAAGAGTCTTTCATGGCTTGCCAAGCAGAACTCAGCATGCTAAACTAGTTATATATAGTATTTGCATTGAAATCTTAAGTCAATTTTATCATCAGCTTTCAGTGAAATTTTATTGCTTCTTTCTGCAGCTCTCACTGAAATAAGGCTAATTTTCAACTTTGTTCAAATGTGCTGTAACTTTTGTTCCAAATGGTTTTCAAGAGTCTTTCATGGCTTGCCAAGCAGAACTCAGCATGCTAAACTAGTTATATATAGTATTTGCATTGAAATATTAAGTCAATTTTATCATCAGCTTTCAGTGAAATTTTATTGCTTCTTTCTGCAGCTCTCACTGAAATAAGGCTAATTTTCAACTTTGTTCAAATGTGCTGTAACTTTTGTTCCAAATGGTTTTCAAGAGTCTTTCATGGCTTGCCAAGCAGAACTCAGCATGCTAAACTAGTTATATATAGTATTTGCATTGAAATATTAAGTAAATTTTATCATCAGCTTTCAGTGAAATTTTATTGTTTCTTTCTGCAGCTCTCACTGAAATAAGGCTAATTTTCAACTTTGTTCAAATGTGCTGTAACTTTTGTTCCAAATGGTTTTCAAGAGTCTTTCATGAATTGCCAAGCAGAACTCAACATGCCAAACAAGTTATATATAGTATTTGCATTGAAATCTTAAGTCAATTTTATCATCATCTTTTAGTGAAATTTTATTGCTTCTTTCTGCAGCTCTCACTGAAATAAGGCTAATTTTCAACTTTGTTCAAATCTGATGTAACTTTTGTTCCAAATGGTTTTCAAGAGTCTTTCATGGCTTGCCAAGCAGAACTCAGCATGCTAAACTAGTTATATATAGTATTTGCATTGAAATATTAAGTAAATTTTATCATCAGCTTTCAGTGAAATTTTATTGCTTCTTTCTGCAGCTCTCACTGAAATAAGGCTAATTTTCAACTTTGTTCAAATGTGCTGTAACTTTTGTTCCAAATGGTTTTCAAGAGTCTTTCATGGCTTGCCAAGCAGAACTCAGCATGCTAAACTAGTTATATATAGTATTTGCATTGAAATCTTAAGTCAATTTTATCATCAGCTTTCAGTGAAATTTTATTGCTTCTTTCTGCAGCTCTCACTGAAATGAGGCTAATTTTCAACTTTGTTCAAATGTGCTGTAACTTTTGTTCCAAATGGTTTTCAAGAGTCTTTCATGGCTTGCCAAGCAGAACTCAGCATGCTAAACTAGTTATATATAGTATTTGCATTGAAATCTTAAGTCAATTTTATCATCAGCTTTCAGTGAAATTTTATTGCTTCTTTCTGCAGCTCTCACTGAAATAAGGCTAATTTTCAACTTTGTTCAAATGTGCTGTAACTTTTGTTCCAAATGGTTTTCAAGAGTCTTTCATGGCTTGCCAAGCAGAACTCAGCATGCTAAACTAGTTATATATAGTATTTGCATTGAAATCTTAAGTCAATTTTATCATCAGCTTTCAGTGAAATTGAAACACTTGTACACTTGTACATAGTGTTTGTATTGAAATATTAAGAACATTTTGGAAGCAGTTTTCATTTGCCTTTGAAAAAAAAAAGTTCCCCACATTCATCTCAAAAAATGTCTTCCTTCAGAAAAAAAAAATTCGTAAAAAAATTCTTTTTATGTTAAAAAAAATCTTCCTCTCAAAATATAATCTTCCACCAAAAAGAAAAATGTTGCCCAAACTTTTTTTCCAAATGGTTTTCTAGAGTGTTACACAGCTTGCCAAGCTGAACTCAGGATGCCAAACATTGCAATAAGAAGAACATTTCGGTAGCAGTTTTAATATGCCATTGAAAAGAAAAAAGTTCCCCACAACAGTCACCTCAAAAAAATTCTTCCTTCAGAAAAAAAAAAATTCGTAAAAAAATTCTTCCTATGTTAAAAAAAATCTTCATCTCAAAATATAATCTTCCACCAAAAAGAAAAATTTTGCTCAAATTTCTTTTCCAAATGGTTTTCAAGAGTATTTCACAGCTTGCCAAGCTGAACTCAGGATTCCAAACATTGCAAGAAGAAGAACATTTCGGTAGCAGTTTTCATATGCCATTGAAAAAAAAAAGTTCCCCACAACAGTCGCCTCAAAAAAATTCTTCTTTCAGAAAAAAAAAATTCGTAAAAAAATTCTTCCTATGTTAAAAAAAATCTTCCTCTCAAAATATAATCTTCCACCAAAAAGGAAAATTTTGCCCAAACTTTTTTTCCAAATGGTTTTCAAGAGTGTTTCACAGCTTGCCAAGCTGAACTCAGGATGCCAAACATTGCAATAAGAAGAACATTTCTGTAGCAGTTTTCATATGCCATTGAAAAAAAAAAAAGTTCACCACAACAGTCACCTCAAAAAAATTCTTCCTTCAGAAAAAAAAAATCGTAAAAAAATTCTTCCTATGTTAAAAAAAATGTTCCTCTCAAAATATAATCTTCCACCAAAAAGAAAAATTTTGCCCAAACTTTTTTTCCAAATGGTTTTCAAGAGTCTTTCACAGATTGCCAAGCTGAACTCAGGATGCCAAACAAGTTGTACATAGTGTTTGTATTGAAATATTAAGAACACATATGCCATTGAAAAGAAAAAAGTTCCCCACAACAGTCACCTCAAAAAAATTCTTCCTTCAGAAAAAAAAAAATTCGTAAAAAAAATTCTTCCTATGTTAAAAAAAATCTTAATCTCAAAATATAATCTTCCACCAAAAAGAAAAATTTTGCTCAAATTTTTTTTCCAAATGGTTTTCAAGAGTCTTTCACAGCTTGCCAAGCTGAACTCAGGATGCCAAACATTGCAATAAGAAGAACATTTCGGTAGCAGTTTTCATATGCCATTGAAAAAAAAAAAAGTTCACACAACAGTCACCTCAAAAAAATTCTTCCTTCAGAAAAAAAAAATCGTAATAAAATTCTTCCTATGTTAAAAAAAATCTTCCTCTCAAAATATAATCTTACACCAAAAAGAAAAATGTTGCTAAAACTTTTTTTCCAAATAGTTTTCAAGAGTGTTTCACAGCTTGCCAAGCTGAACTCAGGATGCCAAACATTGCAATAAGAAGAACATTTCGGTAGCAGTTTTCATATGCCATTGAAAAATAAAAAAGTTCACCACAAAAGTCACCTCAAAAAAATTCTTCATTCAGAAAAAAAAAAATCGTAAAAAAATTCTTCCTATGTTAAAAAAAATGTTCCTCTCAAAATATAATCTTCCACCAAAAAGGAAAATTTTGCCCAAACTTTTTTTCCAAATGGTTTTCAAGAGTGTTTCACAGCTTGCCAAGCTGAACTCAGGATGCCAAACATTGCAATAAGAAGAACGTTTCGGTAGCAGTTTTCATATGCCATTGAAAAAAAAAAAAGTTCCCCACAACAGTCACCTCAAAAAAATTCTTCCTTCAGAAAAAAAAAAATTGTAAAAAAATTCTTCCTATGTTAAAAAAAATCTTCCTCTCAAAATATAATCTTCCACCAAAAAGAAAAATTTTGCCCAAACTTTTTTTCCAAATGGTTTTCAAGAGTATTTCACAGCTTGCCAAGCTGAACTCAGGATTCCAAACAAGTTGTACTTTCAATTATTTGCATTGAAATATAAAGCAGATTTCAGAAGCAGTTTTCATTTGCCTTCAAAAAAAGAATTCCCACTGTCAACCGAAAAAAAATTCTTCCTCCAAAAAAAACCAATGTCGATAAAAAAAATCTTCCTGTGATAAAAGAAATCTTCCTCTCAAAATATAATCTTCCACCAAAAAGAAGAATTTTGCTCAAACTTTTTTTCAGCTTTCAGTGAAGTTTTATTGCTTCTTTCTGCAGCTCTCACTGAAATAAGGCTAATTTTCAACTTTGTTCAAATGTGCTGTAACTTTTGTTCCAAATGGTTTTCAAGAGTCTTTCATGGCTTGCCAAGCAGAACTCAGCATGCTAAACTAGTTATATATAGTATTTGCATTGAAATCTTAAGTCAATTTTATCATCAGCTTTCAGTGAAATTTTATTGCTTCTTTCTGCAGCTCTCACTGAAATAAGGCTAATTTTCAACTTTGTTCAAATGTGCTGTAACTTTTGTTCCAAATGGTTTTCAAGAGTCTTTCATGGCTTGCCAAGCAGAACTCAGCATGCTAAACTAGTTATATATAGTATTTGCATTGAAATCTTAAGTCAATTTTATCATCAGCTTTCAGTGAAATTTTATTGCTTCTTTCTGCAGCTCTCACTGAAATAAGGCTAATTTTCAACTTTGTTCAAATGTGCTGTAACTTTTGTTCCAAATGGTTTTCAAGAGTCTTTCATGGCTTGCCAAGCAGAACTCAGCATGCTAAACTAGTTATATATAGTATTTGCATTGAAATATTAAGTCAATTTTATCATCAGCTTTCAGTGAAATTTTATTGCTTCTTTCTGCAGCTCTCACTGAAATAAGGCTAATTTTCAACTTTGTTCAAATCTGCTGTAACTTTTGTTCCAAATGGTTTTCAAGAGTCTTTCATGGCTTGCCAAGCAGAACTCAGCATGCTAAACTAGTTATATATAGTATTTGCATTGAAATCTTAAGTCAATTTTATCATCAGCTTTCAGTGAAATTTTATTGCTTCTTTCTGCAGCTCTCACTGAAATAAGGCTAATTTTCAACTTTGTTCAAATGTGCTGTAACTTTTGTTCCAAATGGTTTTCAAGAGTCTTTCATGGCTTGCCAAGCAGAACTCAGCATGCTAAACTAGTTATATATAGTATTTGCATTGAAATATTAAGTAAATTTTATCATCAGCTTTCAGTGAAATTTTATTGCTTCTTTCTGCAGCTCTCACTGAAATAAGGCTAATTTTCAACTTTGTTCAAATGTGCTGTAACTTTTGTTCCAAATGGTTTTCAAGAGTCTTTCATGGCTTGCCAAGCAGAACTCAGCATGCTAAACTAGTTATATATAGTATTTGCATTGAAATATTAAGTCAATTTTATCATCAGCTTTCAGTGAAATTTTATTGCTTCTTTCTGCAGCTCTCACTGAAATAAGGCTAATTTTCAACTTTGTTCAAATGTGCTGTAACTTTTGTTCCAAATGGTTTTCAAGAGTCTTTCATGGCTTGCCAAGCAGAACTCAGCATGCTAAACTAGTTATATATAGTATTTGCATTGAAATCTTAAGTCAATTTTATCATCAGCTTTCAGTGAAATTTTATTGCTTCTTTCTGCAGCTCTCACTGAAATAAGGCTAATTTTCAACTTTGTTCAAATGTGCTGTAACTTTTGTTCCAAATGGTTTTCAAGAGTCTTTCATGGCTTGCCAAGCAGAACTCAGCATGCTAAACTAGTTATATATAGTATTTGCATTGAAATCTTAAGTCAATTTTATCATCAGCTTTCAGTGAAATTGAAACACTTGTACACTTGTACATAGTGTTTGTATTGAAATATTAAGAACATTTTGGAAGCAGTTTTCATTTGCCTTTGAAAAAAAAAAGTTCCCCACATTCATCTCAAAAAATGTCTTCCTTCAGAAAAAAAAAATTCGTAAAAAAATTCTTCCTATGTTAAAAAAAATCTTCCTCTCAAAATATAATCTTCCACCAAAAAGGAAAATTTTGCCCAAACTTTTTTTCCAAATGGTTTTCAAGAGTGTTTCACAGCTTGCCAAGCTGAACTCAGGATGCCAAACATTGCAATAAGAAGAACATTTCGGTAGCAGTTTTCATATGCCATTGAAAAAAAAAAAAGTTCACCACAACAGTCACCTCAAAAAAATTCTTCCTTCAGAAAAAAAAAAATCGTAAAAAAATTCTTCCTATGTTAAAAAAAATGTTCCTCTCAAAATATAATCTTCCACCAAAAAGGAAAATTTTGCCCAAACTTTTTTTCCAAATGGTTTTCAAGAGTGTTTCACAGCTTGCCAAGCTGAACTCAGGATGCCAAACATTGCAATAAGAAGAACGTTTCGGTAGCAGTTTTCATATGCCATTGAAAAAAAAAAAAAGTTCCCCACAACAGTCACCTCAAAAAAATTCTTCCTTCAGAAAAAAAAAAATTGTAAAAAAATTCTTCCTATGTTAAAAAAAATCTTCCTCTCAAAATATAATCTTCCACCAAAAAGAAAAATGTTGCCCAAACTTTTTTTCCAAATGGTTTTCAAGAGTCTTTCACAGATTGCCAAGCTGAACTCAGGATGCCAAACAAGTTGTACATAGTGTTTGTATTGAAATATTAAGAACACATATGCCATTGAAAAGAAAAAAGTTCCCCACAAAAGTCACGTCAAAAAAATTCTTCCTTCAGAAAAAAAAAATTTGTAAAAAAATTCTTCCTATGTTAAAAAAAAATTTCATCTCAAAATATAATCTTCCACAAAAAAGAAAAATTTTACTCAAACTTTTTTTCCAAATGGTTCTCAAGAGTCTTTCACAGCTTGCCAAGCTGAACTCAGGATGCCGAACATTGCAATAAGAACATTTCGGTAGCAGTTTTCATATGCCATTGAAAAAAAAAAAAAGTTCACCACAACAGTCACCTCAAAAAAATTCTTCCTTCAGAAAAAAAAAAATTCGTAAAAAAAATTCTTCCTATGTTAAAAAAAATCTTCATCTCAAAATATAATCTTCCACCAAAAAGAAAAATTTTGCTCAAATTTTTTTTCCAAATGGTTTTCAAGAGTCTTTCACAGCTTGCCAAGCTGAACTCAGGATGCCAAACATTGCAATAAGAAGAACATTTCGGTAGCAGTTTTCATATGCCATTGAAAAAAAAAAAAGTTCACCACAACAGTCACCTCAAAAAAATTCTTCCTTCAGAAAAAAAAAAATCGTAATAAAATTCTTCCTATGTTAAAAAAAATCTTCCTCTCAAAATATAATCTTACACCAAAAAGAAAAATGTTGCTAAAACTTTTTTTCCAAATAGTTTTCAAGAGTGTTTCACAGCTTGCCAAGCTGAACTCAGGATGCCAAACATTGCAATAAGAAGAACATTTCGGTAGCAGTTTTCATATGCCATTGAAAAAAAAAAAAGTTCACCACAAAAGTCACCTCAAAAAAATTCTTCCTTCAGAAAAAAAAAAATCGTAAAAAAATTCTTCTTATGTTAAAAAAAATGTTCCTCTCAAAATATAATCTTCCACCAAAAAGGAAAATTTTGCCCAAACTTTTTTTCCAAATGGTTTTCAAGAGTGTTTCACAGCTTGCCAAGCTGAACTCAGGATGCCAAACATTGCAATAAGAAGAACATTTCGGTAGCAGTTTTCATATGCCATTGAAAAAAAAAAAAAGTTCCCCACAACAGTCACCTCAAAAAAATTCTTCCTTCAGAAAAAAAAAATTGTAAAAAAATTCTTCCTATGTTAAAAAAAATCTTCCTCTCAAAATATAATCTTCCACCAAAAAGAAAAATTTTGCCCAAACTTTTTTTCCAAATGGTTTTCAAGAGTCTTTCACAGATTGCCAAGCTGAACTCAGGATGCCAAACAAGTTGTACATAGTGTTTGTATTGAAATATTAAGAACACATATGCCATTGAAAAGAAAAAAGTTCCCCACAAAAGTCACGTCAAAAAAATTCTTCCTTCAGAAAAAAAAAATTTGTAAAAAAATTCTTCCTATGTTAAAAAAAATCTTCATCTCAAAATATAATCTTCCACAAAAAAGAAAAATTTTACTCAAACTTTTTTTCCAAATGGTTCTCAAGAGTCTTTCACAGCTTGCCAAGCTGAACTCAGGATGCCGAACATTGCAATAAGAAGAACAATTCGGTAGCAGTTTTCATATGCCATTGAAAAAAAAAAAAAGTTCACCACAACAGTCACCTCAAAAAAATTCTTCCTTCAGAAAAAAAAAATTCGTAAAAAAATTCTTCCTATGTTAAAAAAAATCTTCCTCTCAAAATATAATCTTCCACCAAAAAGAAAAGTGTTGCTAAAACTTTTTTTCCAAATGGTTTTCAAGAGTATTTCACAGCTTGCCAAGCTGAACTCAGGATTCCAAACAAGTTGTACTTTCAATTATTTGCATTGAAATAAAAAGCAGATTTCAGAAGCAGTTTTCATTTGCCTTCAAAAAAAGAATTCCCACTGTCAACCGAAAAAAAATTCTTCCTCCAAAAAAAACCAATGTCGATAAAAAAAATCTTCCTGTGATAAAAGAAATCTTCCTCTCAAAATATAATCTTCCACCAAAAAGAAAAATTTTGCTCAAACTTTTTTTCAGCTTTCAGTGAAGTTTTATTGCTTCTTTCTGCAGCTCTCACTGAAATAAGGCTAATTTTCAACTTTGTTCAAATGTGCTGTAACTTTTGTTCCAAATGGTTTTCAAGAGTCTTTCATGGCTTGCCAAGCAGAACTCAGCATGCTAAACTAGTTATATATAGTATTTGCATTGAAATATTAAGTAAATTTTATCATCAGCTTTCAGTGAAATTTTATTGCTTCTTTCTGCAGCTCTCACTGAAATAAGGCTAATTTTCAACTTTGTTCAAATGTGCTGTAACTTTTGTTCCAAATGGTTTTCAAGAGTCTTTCATGGCTTGCCAAGCAGAACTCAGCATGCTAAACTAGTTATATATAGTATTTGCATTGAAATATTAAGTAAATTTTATCATCAGCTTTCAGTGAAATTTTATTGCTTCTTTCTGCAGCTCTCACTGAAATAAGGCTAATTTTCAACTTTGTTCAAATGTGCTGTAACTTTTGTTCCAAATGGTTTTCAAGAGTCTTTCATGGCTTGCCAAGCAGAACTCAACATGCCAAACAAGTTATATATAGTATTTGCATTGAAATCTTAAGTCAATTTTATCATCAGCTTTCAGTGAAATTTTATTGCTTCTTTCTGCAGCTCTCACTGAAATAAGGCTAATTTTCAACTTTGTTCAAATGTGCTGTAACTTTTGTTCCAAATGGTTTTCAAGAGTCTTTCATGGCTTGCCAAGCAGAACTCAGCATGCTAAACTAGTTATATATAGTATTTGCATTGAAATATTAAGTCAATTTTATCATCAGCTTTCAGTGAAATTTTATTGCTTCTTTCTGCAGCTCTCACTGAAATAAGGCTAATTTTCAACGTTGTTCAAATGTGCTGTAACTTTTGTTCCAAATGGTTTTCAAGAGTCTTTCATGGCTTACTAAGCAGAACTCAGCATGCTAAACTAGTTATATATAGTATTTGCATTGAAATATTAAGTACATTTTATCATCAGCTTTCAGTGAAATTTTATTGCTTCTTTCTGCAGCTCTCACTGAAATAAGGCTAATTTTCAACTTTGTTCAAATGTGCTGTAACTTTTGTTCCAAATGGTTTTCAAGAGTCTTTCATGGCTTGCCAAGCAGAACTCAACATGCCAAACAAGTTATATATAGTATTTGCATTGAAATATTAAGTCAATTTTATCATCAGCTTTCAGTGAAATTTTATTGCTTCTTTCTGCAGCTCTCACTGAAATAAGGCTAATTTTCAACTTTGTTCAAATGTGCTGTAACTTTTGTTCGAAATGGTTTTCAAGAGTCTTTCATGGCTTGCCAAGCAGAACTCAGCATGCTAAACTAGTTATATATAGTATTTGCATTGAAATCTTAAGTCAATTTTATCATCAGCTTTCAGTGAAATTTTATTGCTTCTTTCTGCAGCTTTCACTGAAATAAGGCTAATTTTCAACTTTGTTCAAATGTGCTGTAACTTTTGTTCCAAATGGTTTTCAAGAGTCTTTCATGGCTTGCCAAGCAGAACTCAGCATGCTAAACTAGTTATATATAGTATTTGCATTGAAATATTAAGTCAATTTTATCATCAGCTTTCAGTGAAATTGTATTGCTTCTTTCTGCAGCTCTCACTGAAATAAGGCTAATTTTCAACTTTGTTCAAATGTGCTGTAACTTTTGTTCCAAATGGTTTTCAAGAGTCTTTCATGGCTTGCCAAGCAGAACTCAGCATGCTAAACTAGTTATATATAGTATTTGCATTGAAATATTAAGTCAATTTTATCATCAGCTTTCAGTGAAATTTTATTGCTTCTTTCTGCAGCTCTCACTGAAATAAGGCTTATTTTCAACTTTGTTCAAATGTGCTGTAACTTTTGTTCCAAATGGTTTTTCAAGAGTCTTTCATGGCTTGCCAAGCAGAACTCAGCATGCTAAACTAGTTATATATAGTATTTGCATTGAAATCTTAAGTCAATTTTATCATCAGCTTTCAGTGAAATTTTATTGCTTCTTTCTGCAGCTCTCACTGAAATAAGGCTAATTTTCAACTTTGTTCAAATGTGCTGTAACTTTTGTTCCAAATGGTTTTCAAGAGTCTTTCATGGCTTGCCAAGCAGAGCTCAGCATGCTAAACTAGTTATATATAGTATTTGCATTGAAATAATAAGTAAATTTTATCATCAGCTTTCAGTGAAATTTTATTGCTTCTTTCTGCAGCTCTCACTGAAATAAGGCTAATTTTCAACTTTGTTCAAATGTGCTGTAACTTTTGTTCCAAATGGTTTTCAAGAGTCTTTCATGGCTTGCCAAGCAGAACTCAGCATGCTAAACTAGTTATATATAGTATTTGCATTGAAATCTTAAGTCAATTTTATCATCAGCTTTCAGTGAAATTTTATTGCTTCAGCTTTCACTGAAATAAGGCTAATTTTCAACTTTGTTCAAATGTGCTGTAACTTTTGTTCCAAATGGTTTTCAAGAGTCTTTCATGGCTTGCCAAGCAGAACTCAGCATGCTAAACTAGTTATATATAGTATTTGCATTGAAATCTTAAGTCAATTTTATCATCAGCTTTCAGTGAAATTGAAACACTTGTACACTTGTACATAGTGTTTGTATTGAAATATTAAGAACATTTTGGAAGCAGTTTTCATTTGCCTTTGAAAAAAAAAAGTTCCCCACATTCATCTCAAAAAATGTCTTCCTTCAGAAAAAAAAAATTCGTAAAAAAATTCTTTTTATGTTAAAAAAAAATCTTCCTCTCAAAATATAATCTTCCACCAAAAAGAAAAATGTTGCCCAAACTTTTTTTCCAAATGGTTTTCTAGAGTCTTACACAGCTTGCCAAGCTGAACTCAGGATGCCAAACATTGCAATAAGAAGAACATTTCGGTAGCAGTTTTAATATGCCATTGAAAAGAAAAAAGTTCCCCACAACAGTCACCTCAAAAAAATTCTTCCTTCAGTAAAAAAAAAAAATTCGTAAAAAAATTCTTCCTATGTTAAAAAAAATGTTCCTCTCAAAATATAATCTTCCACGAAAAAGGAAAATTTTGCCCAAACTTTTTTTCCAAATGGTTTTCAAGAGTGTTTCACAGCTTGCCAAGCTGAACTCAGGATGCCAAACATTGCAATAAGAAGAACGTTTCGGTAGCAGTTTTCATATGCCATTGAAAAAAAAAAAAAGTTCCCCACAACAGTCACCTCAAAAAAATTCTTCCTTCAGAAAAAAATAAATTGTAAAAAAATTCTTCCTATGTTAAAAAAAATCTTCCTCTCAAAATATAATCTTCCACCAAAAAGAAAAATTTTGCCCAAACTTTTTTTCCAAATGGTTTTCAAGAGTCTTTCACAGATTGCCAAGCTGAACTCAGGATGCCAAACAAGTTGTACATAGTGTTTGTATTGAAATATTAAGAACACATATGCCATTGAAAAGAAAAAAGTTCCCCACAAAAGTCACGTCAAAAAAATTCTTCCTTCAGAAAAAAAAAATTTGTAAAAAAATTCTTCCTATGTTAAAAAAAATCTTCATCTCAAAATATAATCTTCCACAAAAAAGAAAAATTTTACTCAAACTTTTTTTCGAAATGGTTCTCAAGAGTCTTTCACAGCTTGCCAAGCTGAACTCAGGATGCCGAACATTGCAATAAGAAGAACATTTCGGTAGCAGTTTTCATATGCCATTGAAAAAAAAAAAAAGTTCACCACAACAGTCACCTCAAAAAAATTCTTCCTTCAGAAAAAAAAAAAATTCGTAAAAAAAATTCTTCCTATGTTAAAAAAAATCTTCATCTCAAAATATAATCTTCCACCAAAAAGAAAAATTTTGCTCAAATTTTTTTTCCAAATGGTTTTCAAGAGTCTTTCACAGCTTGCCAAGCTGAACTCAGGATGCCAAACATTGCAATAAGAAGAACATTTCGGTAGCAGTTTTCATATGCCATTGAAAAAAAAAAAAGTTCACCACAACAGTCACCTCAAAAAAATTCTTCCTTCAGAAAAAAAAAAATCGTAATAAAATTCTTCCTATGTTAAAAAAAATCTTCCTCTCAAAATATAATCTTACACCAAAAAGAAAAATGTTGCTAAAACTTTTTTTCCAAATAGTTTTCAAGAGTGTTTCACAGCTTGCCAAGCTGAACTCAGGATGCCAAACATTGCAATAAGAAGAACATTTCGGTAGCAGTTTTCATATGCCATTGAAAAAAAAAAAAGTTCACCACAAAAGTCACCTCAAAAAAATTCTTCAGGAAAAAAAAAATCGTAAAAAAATTCTTCTTATGTTAAAAAAAATGTTCCTCTCAAAATATAATCTTCCACCAAAAAGGAAAATTTTGCCCAAACTTTTTTTCCAAATGGTTTTCAAGAGTGTTTCACAGCTTGCCAAGCTGAACTCAGGATGCCAAACATTGCAATAAGAAGAACGTTTCGGTAGCAGTTTTCATATGCCATTGAAAAAAAAAAAAAGTTCCCCACAACAGTCACCTCAAAAAAATTCTTCCTTCAGAAAAAAAAAAATTGTAAAAAAATTCTTCCTATGTTAAAAAAAATCTTCCTCTCAAAATATAATCTTCCACCAAAAAGAAAAATTTTGCCCAAACTTTTTTTCCAAATGGTTTTCAAGAGTCTTTCACAGATTGCCAAGCTGAACTCAGGATGCCAAACAAGTTGTACATAGTGTTTGTATTGAAATATTAAGAACACATATGCCATTGAAAAGAAAAAAGTTCCCCACAAAAGTCACGTCAAAAAAATTCTTCCTTCAAAAAAAAAAATTTGTAAAAAAATTCTTCCTATGTTAAAAAAAATCTTCATCTCAAAATATAATCTTCCACAAAAAAGAAAAATTTTACTCAAACTTTTTTTCCAAATGGTTCTCAAGAGTCTTTCACAGCTTGCCAAGCTGAACTCAGGATGCCGAACATTGCAATAAGAAGAACATTTCGGTAGCAGTTTTCATATGCCATTGAAAAAAAAAAAAAGTTCACCACAACAGTCACCTCAAAAAAATTCTTCCTTCAGAAAAAAAAAATCGTAAAAAAATTCTTCCTATGTTAAAAAAAATCTTCCTCTCAAAATATAATCTTCCACCAAAAAGAAAAGTGTTGCTAAAACTTTTTTTCCAAATGGTTTTCAAGAGTATTTCACAGCTTGCCAAGCTGAACTCAGGATTCCAAACAAGTTGTACTTTCAATTATTTGCATTGAAATAAAAAGCAGATTTCAGAAGCAGTTTTCATTTGCCTTCAAAAAAAGAATTCCCACTGTCAACCGAAAAAAAATTCTTCCTCCAAAAAAAACCAATGTCGATAAAAAAAATCTTCCTGTGATAAAAGAAATCTTCCTCTCAAAATATAATCTTCCACCAAAAAGAAAAATTTTGCTCAAACTTTTTTTCAGCTTTCAGTGAAGTTTTATTGCTTCTTTCTGCAGCTCTCACTGAAATAAGGCTAATTTTCAACTTTGTTCAAATGTGCTGTAACTTTTGTTCCAAATGGTTTTCAAGAGTCTTTCATGGCT
The DNA here is from genome assembly GCF_949987685.1 of Ammodytes marinus. Classification (NCBI taxonomy): domain Eukaryota; kingdom Metazoa; phylum Chordata; class Actinopteri; order Uranoscopiformes; family Ammodytidae; genus Ammodytes; species Ammodytes marinus. Next base: position 29,751,539 of record NC_137220.1, on the reverse strand, counting down.
TGCCAAGCAGAACTCAGCATGCTAAACTAGTTATATATAGTATTTGCATTGAAATATTAAGTCAATTTTATCATCAGCTTTCAGTGAAATTTTATTGCTTCTTTCTGCAGCTCTCACTGAAATAAGGCTAATTTTCAACTTTGTTCAAATGTGCTGTAACTTTTGTTCCAAATGGTTTTCAAGAGTCTTTCATGGCTTGCCAAGCAGAACTCAGCATGCTAAACTAGTTATATATAGTATTTGCATTGAAATATTAAGTAAATTTTATCATCAGCTTTCAGTGAAATTTTATTGCTTCTTTCTGCAGCTCTCACTGAAATAAGGCTAATTTTCAACTTTGTTCAAATGTGCTGTAACTTTTGTTCCAAATGGTTTTCAAGAGTCTTTCATGGCTTGCCAAGCAGAACTCAGCATGCTAAACTAGTTATATATAGTATTTGCATTGAAATATTAAGTCAATTTTATCATCAGCTTTCAGTGAAATTTTATTGCTTCTTTCTGCAGCTCTCACTGAAATAAGGCTAATTTTCAACGTTGTTCAAATGTGCTGTAACTTTTGTTCCAAATGGTTTTCAAGAGTCTTTCATGGCTTACTAAGCAGAACTCAGCATGCTAAACTAGTTATATATAGTATTTGCATTGAAATATTAAGTACATTTTATCATCAGCTTTCAGTGAAATTTTATTGCTTCTTTCTGCAGCTCTCACTGAAATAAGGCTAATTTTCAACTTTGTTCAAATGTGCTGTAACTTTTGTTCCAAATGGTTTTCAAGAGTCTTTCATGGCTTGCCAAGCAGAACTCAACATGCCAAACAAGTTATATATAGTATTTGCATTGAAATATTAAGTCAATTTTATCATCAGCTTTCAGTGAAATTTTATTGCTTCTTTCTGCAGCTCTCACTGAAATAAGGCTAATTTTCAACTTTGTTCAAATGTGCTGTAACTTTTGTTCCAAATGGTTTTCAAGAGTCTTTCATGGCTTGCCAAGCAGAACTCAGCATGCTAAACTAGTTATATATAGTATTTGCATTGAAATATTAAGTCAATTTTATCATCAGCTTTCAGTGAAATTTTATTGCTTCTTTCTGCAGCTCTCACTGAAATAAGGCTTATTTTCAACTTTGTTCAAATGTGCTGTAACTTTTGTTCCAAATGGTTTTCAAGAGTCTTTCATGGCTTGCCAAGCAGAACTCAGCATGCTAAACTAGTTATATATAGTATTTGCATTGAAATCTTAAGTCAATTTTATCATCAGCTTTCAGTGAAATTTTATTGCTTCTTTCTGCAGCTCTCACTGAAATAAGGCTAATTTTCAACTTTGTTCAAATGTGCTGTAACTTTTGTTCCAAATGGTTTTCAAGAGTCTTTCATGGCTTGCCAAGCAGAACTCAGCATGCTAAACTAGTTATATATAGTATTTGCATTGAAATCTTAAGTCAATTTTATCATCAGCTTTCAGTGAAATTTTATTGCTTCAGCTTTCACTGAAATAAGGCTAATTTTCAACTTTGTTCAAATGTGCTGTAACTTTTGTTCCAAATGGTTTTCAAGAGTCTTTCATGGCTTGCCAAGCAGAACTCAGCATGCTAAACTAGTTATATATAGTATTTGCATTGAAATCTTAAGTCAATTTTATCATCAGCTTTCAGTGAAATTGAAACACTTGTACACTTGTACATAGTGTTTGTATTGAAATATTAAGAACATTTTGGAAGCAGTTTTCATTTGCCTTTGAAAAAAAAAAGTTCCCCACATTCATCTCAAAAAATGTCTTCCTTCAGAAAAAAAAAATTCGTAAAAAAATTCTTTTTATGTTAAAAAAAAATCTTCCTCTCAAAATATAATCTTCCACCAAAAAGAAAAATGTTGCCCAAACTTTTTTTCCAAATGGTTTTCTAGAGTCTTACACAGCTTGCCAAGCTGAACTCAGGATGCCAAACATTGCAATAAGAAGAACATTTCGGTAGCAGTTTTAATATGCCATTGAAAAGAAAAAAGTTCCCCACAACAGTCACCTCAAAAAAATTCTTCCTTCAGTAAAAAAAAAAAATTCGTAAAAAAATTCTTCCTATGTTAAAAAAAATGTTCCTCTCAAAATATAATCTTCCACGAAAAAGGAAAATTTTGCCCAAACTTTTTTTCCAAATGGTTTTCAAGAGTGTTTCACAGCTTGCCAAGCTGAACTCAGGATGCCAAACATTGCAATAAGAAGAACGTTTCGGTAGCAGTTTTCATATGCCATTGAAAAAAAAAAAAAGTTCCCCACAACAGTCACCTCAAAAAAATTCTTCCTTCAGAAAAAAATAAATTGTAAAAAAATTCTTCCTATGTTAAAAAAAATCTTCCTCTCAAAATATAATCTTCCACCAAAAAGAAAAATTTTGCCCAAACTTTTTTTCCAAATGGTTTTCAAGAGTCTTTCACAGATTGCCAAGCTGAACTCAGGATGCCAAACAAGTTGTACATAGTGTTTGTATTGAAATATTAAGAACACATATGCCATTGAAAAGAAAAAAGTTCCCCACAAAAGTCACGTCAAAAAAATTCTTCCTTCAGAAAAAAAAAATTTGTAAAAAAATTCTTCCTATGTTAAAAAAAATCTTCATCTCAAAATATAATCTTCCACAAAAAAGAAAAATTTTACTCAAACTTTTTTTCGAAATGGTTCTCAAGAGTCTTTCACAGCTTGCCAAGCTGAACTCAGGATGCCGAACATTGCAATAAGAAGAACATTTCGGTAGCAGTTTTCATATGCCATTGAAAAAAAAAAAAAGTTCACCACAACAGTCACCTCAAAAAAATTCTTCCTTCAGAAAAAAAAAAAATTCGTAAAAAAAATTCTTCCTATGTTAAAAAAAATCTTCATCTCAAAATATAATCTTCCACCAAAAAGAAAAATTTTGCTCAAATTTTTTTTCCAAATGGTTTTCAAGAGTCTTTCACAGCTTGCCAAGCTGAACTCAGGATGCCAAACATTGCAATAAGAAGAACATTTCGGTAGCAGTTTTCATATGCCATTGAAAAAAAAAAAAGTTCACCACAACAGTCACCTCAAAAAAATTCTTCCTTCAGAAAAAAAAAAATCGTAATAAAATTCTTCCTATGTTAAAAAAAATCTTCCTCTCAAAATATAATCTTACACCAAAAAGAAAAATGTTGCTAAAACTTTTTTTCCAAATAGTTTTCAAGAGTGTTTCACAGCTTGCCAAGCTGAACTCAGGATGCCAAACATTGCAATAAGAAGAACATTTCGGTAGCAGTTTTCATATGCCATTGAAAAAAAAAAAAGTTCACCACAAAAGTCACCTCAAAAAAATTCTTCAGGAAAAAAAAAATCGTAAAAAAATTCTTCTTATGTTAAAAAAAATGTTCCTCTCAAAATATAATCTTCCACCAAAAAGGAAAATTTTGCCCAAACTTTTTTTCCAAATGGTTTTCAAGAGTGTTTCACAGCTTGCCAAGCTGAACTCAGGATGCCAAACATTGCAATAAGAAGAACGTTTCGGTAGCAGTTTTCATATGCCATTGAAAAAAAAAAAAAGTTCCCCACAACAGTCACCTCAAAAAAATTCTTCCTTCAGAAAAAAAAAATTTGTAAAAAAATTCTTCCTATGTTAAAAAAAATCTTCCTCTCAAAATATAATCTTCCACCAAAAAGAAAAATTTTGCCCAAACTTTTTTTCCAAATGGTTTTCAAGAGTCTTTCACAGATTGCCAAGCTGAACTCAGGATGCCAAACAAGTTGTACATAGTGTTTGTATTGAAATATTAAGAACACATATGCCATTGAAAAGAAAAAAGTTCCCCACAAAAGTCACGTCAAAAAAATTCTTCCTTCAAAAAAAAAAATTTGTAAAAAAATTCTTCCTATGTTAAAAAAAATCTTCATCTCAAAATATAATCTTCCACAAAAAAGAAAAATTTTACTCAAACTTTTTTTCCAAATGGTTCTCAAGAGTCTTTCACAGCTTGCCAAGCTGAACTCAGGATGCCGAACATTGCAATAAGAAGAACATTTCGGTAGCAGTTTTCATATGCCATTGAAAAAAAAAAAAAGTTCACCACAACAGTCACCTCAAAAAAATTCTTCCTTCAGAAAAAAAAAATCGTAAAAAAATTCTTCCTATGTTAAAAAAAATCTTCCTCTCAAAATATAATCTTCCACCAAAAAGAAAAGTGTTGCTAAAACTTTTTTTCCAAATGGTTTTCAAGAGTATTTCACAGCTTGCCAAGCTGAACTCAGGATTCCAAACAAGTTGTACTTTCAATTATTTGCATTGAAATAAAAAGCAGATTTCAGAAGCAGTTTTCATTTGCCTTCAAAAAAAGAATTCCCACTGTCAACCGAAAAAAAATTCTTCCTCCAAAAAAAACCAATGTCGATAAAAAAAATCTTCCTGTGATAAAAGAAATCTTCCTCTCAAAATATAATCTTCCACCAAAAAGAAAAATTTTGCTCAAACTTTTTTTCAGCTTTCAGTGAAGTTTTATTGCTTCTTTCTGCAGCTCTCACTGAAATAAGGCTAATTTTCAACTTTGTTCAAATGTGCTGTAACTTTTGTTCCAAATGGTTTTCAAGAGTCTTTCATGGCTTGCCAAGCAGAACTCAGCATGCTAAACTAGTTATATATAGTATTTGCATTGAAATATTAAGTCAATTTTATCATCAGCTTTCAGTGAAATTTTATTGCTTCTTTCTGCAGCTCTCACTGAAATAAGGCTAATTTTCAACTTTGTTCAAATGTGCTGTAACTTTTGTTCCAAATGGTTTTCAAGAGTCTTTCATGGCTTGCCAAGCAGAACTCAGCATGCTAAACTAGTTATATATAGTATTTGCATTGAAATATTAAGTAAATTTTATCATCAGCTTTCAGTGAAATTTTATTGCTTCTTTCTGCAGCTCTCACTGAAATAAGGCTAATTTTCAACTTTGTTCAAATGTGCTGTAACTTTTGTTCCAAATGGTTTTCAAGAGTCTTTCATGGCTTGCCAAGCAGAACTCAGCATGCTAAACTAGTTATATATAGTATTTGCATTGAAATATTAAGTCAATTTTATCATCAGCTTTCAGTGAAATTTTATTGCTTCTTTCTGCAGCTCTCACTGAAATAAGGCTAATTTTCAACGTTGTTCAAATGTGCTGTAACTTTTGTTCCAAATGGTTTTCAAGAGTCTTTCATGGCTTACTAAGCAGAACTCAGCATGCTAAACTAGTTATATATAGTATTTGCATTGAAATATTAAGTACATTTTATCATCAGCTTTCAGTGAAATTTTATTGCTTCTTTCTGCAGCTCTCACTGAAATAAGGCTAATTTTCAACTTTGTTCAAATGTGCTGTAACTTTTGTTCCAAATGGTTTTCAAGAGTCTTTCATGGCTTGCCAAGCAGAACTCAACATGCCAAACAAGTTATATATAGTATTTGCATTGAAATATTAAGTCAATTTTATCATCAGCTTTCAGTGAAATTTTATTGCTTCTTTCTGCAGCTCTCACTGAAATAAGGCTAATTTTCAACTTTGTTCAAATGTGCTGTAACTTTTGTTCCAAATGGTTTTCAAGAGTCTTTCATGGCTTGCCAAGCAGAACTCAGCATGCTAAACTAGTTATATATAGTATTTGCATTGAAATATTAAGTCAATTTTATCATCAGCTTTCAGTGAAATTTTATTGCTTCTTTCTGCAGCTCTCACTGAAATAAGGCTTATTTTCAACTTTGTTCAAATGTGCTGTAACTTTTGTTCCAAATGGTTTTCAAGAGTCTTTCATGGCTTGCCAAGCAGAACTCAGCATGCTAAACTAGTTATATATAGTATTTGCATTGAAATCTTAAGTCAATTTTATCATCAGCTTTCAGTGAAATTTTATTGCTTCTTTCTGCAGCTCTCACTGAAATAAGGCTAATTTTCAACTTTGTTCAAATGTGCTGTAACTTTTGTTCCAAATGGTTTTCAAGAGTCTTTCATGGCTTGCCAAGCAGAACTCAGCATGCTAAACTAGTTATATATAGTATTTGCATTGAAATCTTAAGTCAATTTTATCATCAGCTTTCAGAAATTGAAACACTTGTACACTTGTACATAGTGTTTGTATTGAAATATTAAGAACATTTTGGAAGCAGTTTTCATTTGCCTTTGAAAAAAAAAAGTTCCCCACATTCATCTCAAAAAATGTCTTCCTTCAGAAAAAAAAAATTCGTAAAAAAATTCTTTTTATGTTAAAAAAAAATCTTCCTCTCAAAATATAATCTTCCACCAAAAAGAAAAATGTTGCCCAAACTTTTTTTCCAAATGGTTTTCTAGTCTTACACAGCTTGCCAAGCTGAACTCAGGATGCCAAACATTGCAATAAGAAGAACATTTCGGTAGCAGTTTTAATATGCCATTGAAAAGAAAAAAGTTCCCCACAACAGTCACCTCAAAAAAATTCTTCCTTCAGTAAAAAAAAAAATTCGTAAAAAAATTCTTCCTATGTTAAAAAAAATCTTCATCTCAAAATATAATCTTCCACCAAAAAGGAAAATTTTGCCCAAACTTTTTTTCCAAATGGTTTTCAAGAGTGTTTCACAGCTTGCCAAGCTGAACTCAGGATGCCAAACATTGCAATAAGAAGAACATTTCGGTAGCAGTTTTCATATGCCATTGAAAAAAAAAAAAGTTCACCACAACAGTCACCTCAAAAAAATTCTTCCTTCAGAAAAAAAAAATCGTAAAAAAATTCTTCCTATGTTAAAAAAAATGTTCCTCTCAAAATATAATCTTCCACCAAAAAGGAAAATTTTGCCCAAACTTTTTTTCCAAATGGTTTTCAAGAGTGTTTCACAGCTTGCCAAGCTGAACTCAGGATGCCAAACATTGCAACAAGAAGAACGTTTCGGTAGCAGTTTTCATATGCCATTGAAAAAAAAAAAAAGTTCCCCACAACAGTCACCTCAAAAAAATTCTTCCTTCAGAAAAAAAAAAATCGTAAAAAAATTCTTCCTATGTTAAAAAAAATGTTCCTCTCAAAATATAATCTTCCACCAAAAAGGAAAATTTTGCCCAAACTTTTTTTCCAAATGGTTTTCAAGAGTGTTTCACAGCTTGCCAAGCTGAACTCAGGATGCCAAACATTGCAATAAGAAGAACGTTTCGGTAGCAGTTTTCATATGCCATTGAAAAAAAAAAAAAGTTCCCCACAACAGTCACCTCAAAAAAATTCTTCCTTCAGAAAAAAAAAATTGTAAAAAAATTCTTCCTATGTTAAAAAAAATCTTCCTCTCAAAATATAATCTTCCACCAAAAAGAAAAATTTTGCCCAAACTTTTTTTCCAAATGGTTTTCAAGAGTCTTTCACAGATTGCCAAGCTGAACTCAGGATGCCAAACAAGTTGTACATAGTGTTTGTATTGAAATATTAAGAACACATATGCCATTGAAAAGAAAAAAGTTCCCCACAAAAGTCACCTCAAAAAAATTCTTCCTTCAGAAAAAAAAAATCCTAAAAAAATTCTTCCTATGTTAAAAAAAATGTTCCTCTCAAAATATAATCTTCCACCAAAAAGGAAAATTTTGCCCAAACTTTTTTTCCAAATGGTTTTCAAGAGTGTTTCACAGCTTGCCAAGCTGAACTCAGGATGCCAAACATTGCAACAAGAAGAACGTTTCGGTAGCAGTTTTCATATGCCATTGAAAAAAAAAAAAAGTTCCCCACAACAGTCACCTCAAAAAAATTCTTCCTTCAGAAAAAAAAAAATCGTAAAAAAATTCTTCCTATGTTAAAAAAAATGTTCCTCTCAAAATATAATCTTCCACCAAAAAGGAAAATTTTGCCCAAACTTTTTTTCCAAATGGTTTTCAAGAGTGTTTCACAGCTTGCCAAGCTGAACTCAGGATGCCAAACATTGCAATAAGAAGAACGTTTCGGTAGCAGTTTTCATATGCCATTGAAAAAAAAAAAAAGTTCCCCACAAGTCACCTCAAAAAAATTCTTCCTTCAGAAAAAAAAAATTGTAAAAAAATTCTTCCTATGTTAAAAAAAATCTTCCTCTCAAAATATAATCTTCCACCAAAAAGAAAAATTTTGCCCAAACTTTTTTTCCAAATGGTTTTCAAGAGTCTTTCACAGATTGCCAAGCTGAACTCAGGATGCCAAACAAGTTGTACATAGTGTTTGTATTGAAATATTAAGAACACATATGCCATTGAAAAGAAAAAAGTTCCCCACAAAAGTCACGTCAAAAAAATTCTTCCTTCAGAAAAAAAAAAATTTGTAAAAAAATTCTTCCTATGTTAAAAAAAATCTTCATCTCAAAATATAATCTTCCACAAAAAAGAAAAATTTTACTCAAACTTTTTTTCCAAATGGTTCTCAAGAGTCTTTCACAGCTTGCCAAGCTGAACTCAGGATGCCGAACATTGCACTAAGAAGAACATTTCGGTAGCAGTTTTCATATGCCATTGAAAAAAAAAAAAAGTTCACCACAACAGTCACCTCAAAAAAATTCTTCCTTCAGAAAAAAAAAATCGTAAAAAAATTCTTCCTATGTTAAAAAAAATCTTCCTCTCAAAATATAATCTTCCACCAAAAAGAAAAGTGTTGCTAAAACTTTTTTTCCAAATGGTTTTCAAGAGTATTTCACAGCTTGCCAAGCTGAACTCAGGATTCCAAACAAGTTGAACTTTCAATTATTTGCATTGAAATATAAAGCAGATTTCAGAAGCAGTTTTCATTTGCCTTCAAAAAAAGAATTCCCACTGTCAACCGAAAAAAAATTCTTCCTCCAAAAAAAACCAATGTCGATAAAAAAAATCTTCCTGTGATAAAAGAAATCTTCCTCTCAAAATATAATCTTCCACCAAAAAGAAAAATTTTGCTCAAACTTTTTTTCAGCTTTCAGTGAAGTTTTATTGCTTCTTTCTGCAGCTCTCACTGAAATAAGGCTAATTTTCAACTTTGTTCAAATGTGCTGTAACTTTTGTTCCAAATGGTTTTCAAGAGTCTTTCATGGCTTGCCAAGCAGAACTCAGCATGCTAAACTAGTTATATATAGTATTTGCATTGAAATATTAAGTAAATTTTATCATCAGCTTTCAGTGAAATTTTATTGCTTCTTTCTGCAGCTCTCACTGAAATAAGGCTAATTTTCAACTTTGTTCAAATGTGCTGTAACTTTTGTTCCAAATGGTTTTCAAGAGTCTTTCATGGCTTGCCAAGCAGAACTCAGCATGCTAAACTAGTTATATATAGTATTTGCATTGAAATATTAAGTAAATTTTATCATCAGCTTTCAGTGAAATTTTATTGCTTCTTTCTGCAGCTCTCACTGAAATAAGGCTAATTTTCAACTTTGTTCAATTGTGCTGTAACTTTTGTTCCAAATGGTTTTCAAGAGTCTTTCATGGCTTGCCAAGCAGAACTCAGCATGCTAAACTAGTTATATATAGTATTTGCATTGAAATATTAAGTCAATTTTATCATCAGCTTTCAGTGAAATTTTATTGCTTCTTTCTGCAGCTCTCACTGAAATAAGGCTAATTTTCAACTTTGTTCAAATGTGCTGTAACTTTTGTTCCAAATGGTTTTCAAGAGTCTTTCATGGCTTGCCAAGCAGAACTCAGCATGCTAAACTAGTTATATATAGTATTTGCATTGAAATATTAAGTCAATTTTATCATCAGCTTTCAGTGAAATTTTATTGCTTCTTTCTGCAGCTCTCACTGAAATAAGGCTAATTTTCAACTTTGTTCAAATGTGCTGTAACTTTTGTTCCAAATGGTTTTCAAGAGTCTTTCATGGCTTGCCAAGCAGAACTCAGCATGCTAAACTAGTTATATATAGTATTTGCATTGAAATATTAAGTACATTTTATCATCAGCTTTCAGTGAAATTTTATTGCTTCTTTCTGCAGCTCTCACTGAAATAAGGCTAATTTTCAACTTTGTTCAAATGTGCTGTAACTTTTGTTCCAAATGGTTTTCAAGAGTCTTTCATGGCTTGCCAAGCAGAACTCAACATGCCAAACAAGTTATATATAGTATTTGCATTGAAATATTAAGTCAATTTTATCATCAGCTTTCAGTGAAATTTTATTGCTTCTTTCTGCAGCTCTCACTGAAATAAGGCTAATTTTCAACTTTGTTCAAATGTGCTGTAACTTTTGTTCCAAATGGTTTTCAAGAGTCTTTCATGGCTTGCCAAGCAGAACTCAGCATGCTAAACTAGTTATATATAGTATTTGCATTGAAATATTAAGTCAATTTTATCATCAGCTTTCAGTGAAATTTTATTGCTTCTTTCTGCAGCTCTCACTGAAATAAGGCTTATTTTCAACTTTGTTCAAATGTGCTGTAACTTTTGTTCCAAATGGTTTTCAAGAGTCTTTCATGGCTTGCCAAGCAGAACTCAGCATGCTAAACTAGTTATATATAGTATTTGCATTGAAATCTTAAGTCAATTTTATCATCAGCTTTCAGTGAAATTTTATTGCTTCTTTCTGCAGCTCTCACTGAAATAAGGCTAATTTTCAACTTTGTTCAAATGTGCTGTAACTTTTGTTCCAAATGGTTTTCAAGAGTCTTTCATGGCTTGCCAAGCAGAACTCAGCATGCTAAACTAGTTATATATAGTATTTGCATAGAAATAATAAGTACATTTTATCATCAGCTTTCAGTGAAATTTTATTGCTTCTTTCTGCAGCTCTCACTGAAATAAGGCTAATTTTCAACTTTGTTCAAATGTGCTGTAACTTTTGTTCCAAATGGTTTTCAAGAGTCTTTCATGGCTTGCCAAGCAGAACTCAGCATGCTAAACTAGTTATATATAGTATTTGTATTGAAATCTTAAGTCAATTTTATCATCAGCTTTCAGTGAAATTTTATTGCTTCAGCTTTCACTGAAATAAGGCTAATTTTCAACTTTGTTCAAATGTGCTGTAACTTTTGTTCCAAATGGTTTTCAAGAGTCTTTCATGGCTTGCCAAGCAGAACTCAGCATGCTAAACTAGTTATATATAGTATTTGCATTGAAATCTTAAGTCAATTTTATCATCAGCTTTCAGAAATTGAAACACTTGTACACTTGTACATAGTGTTTGTATTGAAATATTAAGAACATTTTGGAAGCAGTTTTCATTTGCCTTTGAAAAAAAAAAGTTCCCCACATTCATCTCAAAAAATGTCTTCCTTCAGAAAAAAAAAATTCGTAAAAAAATTCTTCCTATGTTAAAAAAAAATCTTCCTCTCAAAATATAATCTTCCACCAAAAAGAAAAATGTTGCCCAAACTTTTTTTCCAAATGGTTTTCTAGTCTTACACAGCTTGCCAAGCTGAACTCAGGATGCCAAACATTGCAATAAGAAGAACATTTCGGTAGCAGTTTTAATATGCCATTGAAAAGAAAAAAGTTCCCCACAACAGTCACCTCAAAAAAATTCTTCCTTCAGTAAAAAAAAAAATTCGTAAAAAAATTCTTCCTATGTTAAAAAAAATCTTCATCTCAAAATATAATCTTCCACCAAAAAGGAAAATTTTGCCCAAACTTTTTTTCCAAATGGTTTTCAAGAGTGTTTCACAGCTTGCCAAGCTGAACTCAGGATGCCAAACATTGCAATAAGAAGAACATTTCGGTAGCAGTTTTCATATGCCATTGAAAAAAAAAAAAGTTCACCACAACAGTCACCTCAAAAAAATTCTTCCTTCAGAAAAAAAAAATCGTAAAAAAATTCTTCCTATGTTAAAAAAAATGTTCCTCTCAAAATATAATCTTCCACCAAAAAGGAAAATTTTGCCCAAACTTTTTTTCCAAATGGTTTTCAAGAGTGTTTCACAGCTTGCCAAGCTGAACTCAGGATGCCAAACATTGCAACAAGAAGAACGTTTCGGTAGCAGTTTTCATATGCCATTGAAAAAAAAAAAAAGTTCCCCACAACAGTCACCTCAAAAAAATTCTTCCTTCAGAAAAAAAAAAATCGTAAAAAAATTCTTCCTATGTTAAAAAAAATGTTCCTCTCAAAATATAATCTTCCACCAAAAAGGAAAATTTTGCCCAAACTTTTTTTCCAAATGGTTTTCAAGAGTGTTTCACAGCTTGCCAAGCTGAACTCAGGATGCCAAACATTGCAATAAGAAGAACGTTTCGGTAGCAGTTTTCATATGCCATTGAAAAAAAAAAAAAGTTCCCCACAACAGTCACCTCAAAAAAATTCTTCCTTCAGAAAAAAAAAATTGTAAAAAAATTCTTCCTATGTTAAAAAAAATCTTCCTCTCAAAATATAATCTTCCACCAAAAAGAAAAATTTTGCCCAAACTTTTTTTCCAAATGGTTTTCAAGAGTCTTTCACAGATTGCCAAGCTGAACTCAGGATGCCAAACAAGTTGTACATAGTGTTTGTATTGAAATATTAAGAACACATATGCCATTGAAAAGAAAAAAGTTCCCCACAAAAGTCACCTCAAAAAAATTCTTCCTTCAGAAAAAAAAAATCCTAAAAAAATTCTTCCTATGTTAAAAAAAATGTTCCTCTCAAAATATAATCTTCCACCAAAAAGGAAAATTTTGCCCAAACTTTTTTTCCAAATGGTTTTCAAGAGTGTTTCACAGCTTGCCAAGCTGAACTCAGGATGCCAAACATTGCAACAAGAAGAACGTTTCGGTAGCAGTTTTCATATGCCATTGAAAAAAAAAAAAAGTTCCCCACAACAGTCACCTCAAAAAAATTCTTCCTTCAGAAAAAAAAAAATCGTAAAAAAATTCTTCCTATGTTAAAAAAAATGTTCCTCTCAAAATATAATCTTCCACCAAAAAGGAAAATTTTGCCCAAACTTTTTTTCCAAATGGTTTTCAAGAGTGTTTCACAGCTTGCCAAGCTGAACTCAGGATGCCAAACATTGCAATAAGAAGAACGTTTCGGTAGCAGTTTTCATATGCCATTGAAAAAAAAAAAAAGTTCCCCACAAGTCACCTCAAAAAAATTCTTCCTTCAGAAAAAAAAAATTGTAAAAAAATTCTTCCTATGTTAAAAAAAATCTTCCTCTCAAAATATAATCTTCCACCAAAAAGAAAAATTTTGCCCAAACTTTTTTTCCAAATGGTTTTCAAGAGTCTTTCACAGATTGCCAAGCTGAACTCAGGATGCCAAACAAGTTGTACATAGTGTTTGTATTGAAATATTAAGAACACATATGCCATTGAAAAGAAAAAAGTTCCCCACAAAAGTCACGTCAAAAAAATTCTTCCTTCAGAAAAAAAAAAATTCGTAAAAAAATTCTTCCTATGTTAAAAAAAATCTTCATCTCAAAATATAATCTTCCACAAAAAAGAAAAATTTTACTCAAACTTTTTTTCCAAATGGTTCTCAAGAGTCTTTCACAGCTTGCCAAGCTGAACTCAGGATGCCGAACATTGCACTAAGAAGAACATTTCGGTAGCAGTTTTCATATGCCATTGAAAAAAAAAAAAAGTTCACCACAACAGTCACCTCAAAAAAATTCTTCCTTCAGAAAAAAAAAATAGTAAAAAAATTCTTCCTATGTTAAAAAAAATCTTCCTCTCAAAATATAATCTTCCACCAAAAAGAAAAGTGTTGCTAAAACTTTTTTTCCAAATGGTTTTCAAGAGTATTTCACAGCTTGCCAAGCTGAACTCAGGATTCCAAACAAGTTGAACTTTCAATTATTTGCATTGAAATATAAAGCAGATTTCAGAAGCAGTTTTCATTTGCCTTCAAAAAAAGAATTCCCACTGTCAACCGAAAAAAAATTCTTCCTCCAAAAAAAACCAATGTCGATAAAAAAAATCTTCCTGTGATAAAAGAAATCTTCCTCTCAAAATATAATCTTCCACCAAAAAGAAAAATTTTGCTCAAACTTTTTTTCAGCTTTCAGTGAAGTTTTATTGCTTCTTTCTGCAGCTCTCACTGAAATAAGGCTAATTTTCAACTTTGTTCAAATGTGCTGTAACTTTTGTTCCAAATGGTTTTCAAGAGTCTTTCATGGCTTGCCAAGCAGAACTCAGCATGCTAAACTAGTTATATATAGTATTTGCATTGAAATATTAAGTAAATTTTATCATCAGCTTTCAGTGAAATTTTATTGCTTCTTTCTGCAGCTCTCACTGAAATAAGGCTAATTTTCAACTTTGTTCAAATGTGCTGTAACTTTTGTTCCAAATGGTTTTCAAGAGTCTTTCATGGCTTGCCAAGCAGAACTCAGCATGCTAAACTAGTTATATATAGTATTTGCATTGAAATATTAAGTAAATTTTATCATCAGCTTTCAGTGAAATTTTATTGCTTCTTTCTGCAGCTCTCACTGAAATAAGGCTAATTTTCAACTTTGTTCAATTGTGCTGTAACTTTTGTTCCAAATGGTTTTCAAGAGTCTTTCATGGCTTGCCAAGCAGAACTCAGCATGCTAAACTAGTTATATATAGTATTTGCATTGAAATATTAAGTAAATTTTATCATCAGCTTTCAGTGAAATTTTATTGCTTCTTTCTGCAGCTCTCACTGAAATAAGGCTAATTTTCAACTTTGTTCAAATGTGCTGTAACTTTTGTTCCAAATGGTTTTCAAGAGTCTTTCATGGCTTGCCAAGCAGAACTCAGCATGCTAAACTAGTTATATATAGTATTTGCATTGAAATATTAAGTCAATTTTATCATCAGCTTTCAGTGAAATTTTATTGCTTCTTTCTGCAGCTCTCACTGAAATAAGGCTAATTTTCAACTTTGTTCAAATGTGCTGTAACTTTTGTTCCAAATGGTTTTCAAGAGTCTTTCATGGCTTGCCAAGCAGAACTCAGCATGCTAAACTAGTTATATATAGTATTTGCATTGAAATATTAAGTAAATTTTATCATCAGCTTTCAGTGAAATTTTATTGCTTCTTTCTGCAGCTCTCACTGAAATAAGGCTAATTTTCAACTTTGTTCAAATGTGCTGTAACTTTTGTTCCAAATGGTTTTCAAGAGTCTTTCATGGCTTGCCAAGCAGAACTCAGCATGCTAAACTAGTTATATATAGTATTTGCATTGAAATATTAAGTCAATTTTATCATCAGCTTTCAGTGAAATTTTATTGCTTCTTTCTGCAGCTCTCACTGAAATAAGGCTAATTTTCAACGTTGTTCAAATGTGCTGTAACTTTTGTTCCAAATGGTTTTCAAGAGTCTTTCATGGCTTACTAAGCAGAACTCAGCATGCTAAACTAGTTATATATAGTATTTGCATTGAAATATTAAGTACATTTTATCATCAGCTTTCAGTGAAATTTTATTGCTTCTTTCTGCAGCTCTCACTGAAATAAGGCTAATTTTCAACTTTGTTCAAATGTGCTGTAACTTTTGTTCCAAATGGTTTTCAAGAGTCTTTCATGGCTTGCCAAGCAGAACTCAACATGCCAAACAAGTTATATATAGTATTTGCATTGAAATATTAAGTCAATTTTATCATCAGCTTTCAGTGAAATTTTATTGCTTCTTTCTGCAGCTCTCACTGAAATAAGGCTAATTTTCAACTTTGTTCAAATGTGCTGTAACTTTTGTTCCAAATGGTTTTCAAGAGTCTTTCATGGCTTGCCAAGCAGAACTCAGCATGCTAAACTAGTTATATATAGTATTTGCATTGAAATATTAAGTCAATTTTATCATCAGCTTTCAGTGAAATTTTATTGCTTCTTTCTGCAGCTCTCACTGAAATAAGGCTTATTTTCAACTTTGTTCAAATGTGCTGTAACTTTTGTTCCAAATGGTTTTCAAGAGTCTTTCATGGCTTGCCAAGCAGAACTCAGCATGCTAAACTAGTTATATATAGTATTTGCATTGAAATCTTAAGTCAATTTTATCATCAGCTTTCAGTGAAATTTTATTGCTTCTTTCTGCAGCTCTCACTGAAATAAGGCTAATTTTCAACTTTGTTCAAATGTGCTGTAACTTTTGTTCCAAATGGTTTTCAAGAGTCTTTCATGGCTTGCCAAGCAGAACTCAGCATGCTAAACTAGTTATATATAGTATTTGCATAGAAATAATAAGTACATTTTATCATCAGCTTTCAGTGAAATTTTATTGCTTCTTTCTGCAGCTCTCACTGAAATAAGGCTAATTTTCAACTTTGTTCAAATGTGCTGTAACTTTTGTTCCAAATGGTTTTCAAGAGTCTTTCATGGCTTGCCAAGCAGAACTCAGCATGCTAAACTAGTTATATATAGTATTTGTATTGAAATCTTAAGTCAATTTTATCATCAGCTTTCAGTGAAATTTTATTGCTTCAGCTTTCACTGAAATAAGGCTAATTTTCAACTTTGTTCAAATGTGCTGTAACTTTTGTTCCAAATGGTTTTCAAGAGTCTTTCATGGCTTGCCAAGCAGAACTCAGCATGCTAAACTAGTTATATATAGTATTTGCATTGAAATCTTAAGTCAATTTTATCATCAGCTTTCAGAAATTGAAACACTTGTACACTTGTACATAGTGTTTGTATTGAAATATTAAGAACATTTTGGAAGCAGTTTTCATTTGCCTTTGAAAAAAAAAGTTCCCCACATTCATCTCAAAAAATGTCTTCCTTCAGAAAAAAAAAATTCGTAAAAAAATTCTTTTTATGTTAAAAAAAAATCTTCCTCTCAAAATATAATCTTCCACCAAAAAGAAAAATGTTGCCCAAACTTTTTTTCCAAATGGTTTTCTAGTCTTACACAGCTTGCCAAGCTGAACTCAGGATGCCAAACATTGCAATAAGAAGAACATTTCGGTAGCAGTTTTAATATGCCATTGAAAAGAAAAAAGTTCCCCACAACAGTCACCTCAAAAAAATTCTTCCTTCAGTAAAAAAAAAAATTCGTAAAAAAATTCTTCCTATGTTAAAAAAAATCTTCATCTCAAAATATAATCTTCCACCAAAAAGGAAAATTTTGCCCAAACTTTTTTTCCAAATGTTTTTCAAGAGTGTTTCACAGCTTGCCAAGCTGAACTCAGGATGCCAAACATTGCAATAAGAAGAACATTTCGGTAGCAGTTTTCATATGCCATTGAAAAAAAAAAAAGTTCACCACAACAGTCACCTCAAAAAAATTCTTCCTTCAGAAAAAAAAAATCGTAAAAAAATTCTTCCTATGTTAAAAAAAATGTTCCTCTCAAAATATAATCTTCCACCAAAAAGGAAAATTTTGCCCAAACTTTTTTTCCAAATGGTTTTCAAGAGTGTTTCACAGCTTGCCAAGCTGAACTCAGGATGCCAAACATTGCAACAAGAAGAACGTTTCGGTAGCAGTTTTCATATGCCATTGAAAAAAAAAAAAAGTTCCCCACAACAGTCACCTCAAAAAAATTCTTCCTTCAGAAAAAAAAAAATCGTAAAAAAATTCTTCCTATGTTAAAAAAAATGTTCCTCTCAAAATATAATCTTCCACCAAAAAGGAAAATTTTGCCCAAACTTTTTTTCCAAATGGTTTTCAAGAGTGTTTCACAGCTTGCCAAGCTGAACTCAGGATGCCAAACATTGCAATAAGAAGAACGTTTCGGTAGCAGTTTTCATATGCCATTGAAAAAAAAAAAAAGTTCCCCACAACAGTCACCTCAAAAAAATTCTTCCTTCAGAAAAAAAAAATTGTAAAAAAATTCTTCCTATGTTAAAAAAAATCTTCCTCTCAAAATATAATCTTCCACCAAAAAGAAAAATTTTGCCCAAACTTTTTTTCCAAATGGTTTTCAAGAGTCTTTCACAGATTGCCAAGCTGAACTCAGGATGCCAAACAAGTTGTACATAGTGTTTGTATTGAAATATTAAGAAAACATATGCCATTGAAAAGAAAAAAGTTCCCCACAAAAGTCACCTCAAAAAAATTCTTCCTTCAGAAAAAAAAAATCCTAAAAAAATTCTTCCTATGTTAAAAAAAATGTTCCTCTCAAAATATAATCTTCCACCAAAAAGGAAAATTTTGCCCAAACTTTTTTTCCAAATGGTTTTCAAGAGTGTTTCACAGCTTGCCAAGCTGAACTCAGGATGCCAAACATTGCAACAAGAAGAACGTTTCGGTAGCAGTTTTCATATGCCATTGAAAAAAAAAAAAAGTTCCCCACAACAGTCACCTCAAAAAAATTCTTCCTTCAGAAAAAAAAAAATCGTAAAAAAATTCTTCCTATGTTAAAAAAAATGTTCCTCTCAAAATATAATCTTCCACCAAAAAGGAAAATTTTGCCCAAACTTTTTTTCCAAATGGTTTTCAAGAGTGTTTCACAGCTTGCCAAGCTGAACTCAGGATGCCAAACATTGCAATAAGAAGAACGTTTCGGTAGCAGTTTTCATATGCCATTGAAAAAAAAAAAAAGTTCCCCACAACAGTCACCTCAAAAAAATTCTTCCTTCAGAAAAAAAAAATTGTAAAAAAATTCTTCCTATGTTAAAAAAAATCTTCCTCTCAAAATATAATCTTCCACCAAAAAGAAAAATTTTGCCCAAACTTTTTTTCCAAATGGTTTTCAAGAGTCTTTCACAGATTGCCAAGCTGAACTCAGGATGCCAAACAAGTTGTACATAGTGTTTGTATTGAAATATTAAGAACACATATGCCATTGAAAAGAAAAAAGTTCCCCACAAAAGTCACGTCAAAAAAATTCTTCCTTCAGAAAAAAAAAAATTTGTAAAAAAATTCTTCCTATGTTAAAAAAAATCTTCATCTCAAAATATAATCTTCCACAAAAAAGAAAAATTTTACTCAAACTTTTTTTCCAAATGGTTCTCAAGAGTCTTTCACAGCTTGCCAAGCTGAACTCAGGATGCCGAACATTGCACTAAGAAGAACATTTCGGTAGCAGTTTTCATATGCCATTGAAAAAAAAAAAAAGTTCACCACAACAGTCACCTCAAAAAAATTCTTCCTTCAGAAAAAAAAAATCGTAAAAAAATTCTTCCTATGTTAAAAAAAATCTTCCTCTCAAAATATAATCTTCCACCAAAAAGAAAAGTGTTGCTAAAACTTTTTTTCCAAATGGTTTTCAAGAGTATTTCACAGCTTGCCAAGCTGAACTCAGGATTCCAAACAAGTTGAACTTTCAATTATTTGCATTGAAATATAAAGCAGATTTCAGAAGCAGTTTTCATTTGCCTTCAAAAAAAGAATTCCCACTGTCAACCGAAAAAAAATTCTTCCTCCAAAAAAAACCAATGTCGATAAAAAAAATCTTCCTGTGATAAAAGAAATCTTCCTCTCAAAATATAATCTTCCACCAAAAAGAAAAATTTTGCTCAAACTTTTTTTCAGCTTTCAGTGAAGTTTTATTGCTTCTTTCTGCAGCTCTCACTGAAATAAGGCTAATTTTCAACTTTGTTCAAATGTGCTGTAACTTTTGTTCCAAATGGTTTTCAAGAGTCTTTCATGGCTTGCCAAGCAGAACTCAGCATGCTAAACTAGTTATATATAGTATTTGCATTGAAATATTAAGTAAATTTTATCATCAGCTTTCAGTGAAATTTTATTGCTTCTTTCTGCAGCTCTCACTGAAATAAGGCTAATTTTCAACTTTGTTCAAATGTGCTGTAACTTTTGTTCCAAATGGTTTTCAAGAGTCTTTCATGGCTTGCCAAGCAGAACTCAGCATGCTAAACTAGTTATATATAGTATTTGCATTGAAATATTAAGTAAATTTTATCATCAGCTTTCAGTGAAATTTTATTGCTTCTTTCTGCAGCTCTCACTGAAATAAGGCTAATTTTCAACTTTGTTCAAATGTGCTGTAACTTTTGTTCCAAATGGTTTTCAAGAGTCTTTCATGGCTTGCCAAGCAGAACTCAACATGCCAAACAAGTTATATATAGTATTTGCATTGAAATATTAAGTCAATTTTATCATCAGCTTTCAGTGAAATTTTATTGCTTCTTTCTGCAGCTCTCACTGAAATAAGGCTAATTTTCAACTTTGTTCAAATGTGCTGTAACTTTTGTTCCAAATGGTTTTCAAGAGTCTTTCATGGCTTGCCAAGCAGAACTCAGCATGCTAAACTAGTTATATATAGTATTTGCATTGAAATATTAAGTCAATTTTATCATCAGCTTTCAGTGAAATTTTATTGCTTCTTTCTGCAGCTCTCACTGAAATAAGGCTAATTTTCAACTTTGTTCAAATGTGCTGTAACTTTTGTTCCAAATGGTTTTCAAGAGTCTTTCATGGCTTGCCAAGCAGAACTCAGCATGCTAAACTAGTTATATATAGTATTTGCATTGAAATATTAAGTAAATTTTATCATCAGTTTTCAGTGAAATTTTATTGCTTCTTTCTGCAGCTCTCACTGAAATAAGGCTAATTTTCAACTTTGTTCAAATGTGCTGTAACTTTTGTTCCAAATGGTTTTCAAGAGTCTTTCATGGCTTGCCAAGCAGAACTCAGCATGCTAAACTAGTTATATATAGTATTTGCATTGAAATATTAAGTAAATTTTATCATCAGCTTTCAGTGAAATTTTATTGCTTCTTTCTGCAGCTCTCACTGAAATAAGGCTAATTTTCAACTTTGTTCAAATGTGCTGTAACTTTTGTTCCAAATGGTTTTCAAGAGTCTTTCATGGCTTGCCAAGCAGAACTCAGCATGCTAAACTAGTTATATATAGTATTTGCATTGAAATATTAAGTAAATTTTATCATCAGCTTTCAGTGAAATTTTATTGCTTCTTTCTGCAGCTCTCACTGAAATAAGGCTAATTTTCAACTTTGTTCAATTGTGCTGTAACTTTTGTTCCAAATGGTTTTCAAGAGTCTTTCATGGCTTGCCAAGCAGAACTCAGCATGCTAAACTAGTTATATATAGTATTTGCATTGAAATATTAAGAAAATTTTATCATCAGCTTTCAGTGAAATTTTATTGCTTCTTTCTGCAGCTCTCACTGAAATAAGGCTAATTTTCAACTTTGTTCAAATGTGCTGTAACTTTTGTTCCAAATGGTTTTCAAGAGTCTTTCATGGCTTGCCAAGCAGAACTCAGCATGCTAAACTAGTTATATATAGTATTTGCATTGAAATATTAAGTCAATTTTATCATCAGCTTTCAGTGAAATTTTATTGCTTCTTTCTGCAGCTCTCACTGAAATAAGGCTAATTTTCAACTTTGTTCAAATGTGCTGTAACTTTTGTTCCAAATGGTTTTCAAGAGTCTTTCATGGCTTGCCAAGCAGAACTCAGCATGCTAAACTAGTTATATATAGTATTTGCATTGAAATATTAAGTCAATTTTATCATCAGCTTTCAGTGAAATTTTATTGCTTCTTTCTGCAGCTCTCACTGAAATAAGGCTAATTTTCAACTTTGTTCAAATGTGCTGTAACTTTTGTTCCAAATGGTTTTCAAGAGTCTTTCATGGCTTGCCAAGCAGAACTCAGCATGCTAAACTAGTTATATATAGTATTTGCATTGAAATATTAAGTAAATTTTATCATCAGCTTTCAGTGAAATTTTATTGCTTCTTTCTGCAGCTCTCACTGAAATAAGGCTAATTTTCAACTTTGTTCAAATGTGCTGTAACTTTTGTTCCAAATGGTTTTCAAGAGTCTTTCATGGCTTGCCAAGCAGAACTCAGCATGCTAAACTAGTTATATATAGTATTTGCATTGAAATATTAAGTCAATTTTATCATCAGCTTTCAGTGAAATTTTATTGCTTCTTTCTGCAGCTCTCACTGAAATAAGGCTAATTTTCAACGTTGTTCAAATGTGCTGTAACTTTTGTTCCAAATGGTTTTCAAGAGTCTTTCATGGCTTACTAAGCAGAACTCAGCATGCTAAACTAGTTATATATAGTATTTGCATTGAAATATTAAGTACATTTTATCATCAGCTTTCAGTGAAATTTTATTGCTTCTTTCTGCAGCTCTCACTGAAATAAGGCTAATTTTCAACTTTGTTCAAATGTGCTGTAACTTTTGTTCCAAATGGTTTTCAAGAGTCTTTCATGGCTTGCCAAGCAGAACTCAACATGCCAAACAAGTTATATATAGTATTTGCATTGAAATATTAAGTCAATTTTATCATCAGCTTTCAGTGAAATTTTATTGCTTCTTTCTGCAGCTCTCACTGAAATAAGGCTAATTTTCAACTTTGTTCAAATGTGCTGTAACTTTTGTTCCAAATGGTTTTCAAGAGTCTTTCATGGCTTGCCAAGCAGAACTCAGCATGCTAAACTAGTTATATATAGTATTTGCATTGAAATATTAAGTCAATTTTATCATCAGCTTTCAGTGAAATTTTATTGCTTCTTTCTGCAGCTCTCACTGAAATAAGGCTTATTTTCAACTTTGTTCAAATGTGCTGTAACTTTTGTTCCAAATGGTTTTCAAGAGTCTTTCATGGCTTGCCAAGCAGAACTCAGCATGCTAAACTAGTTATATATAGTATTTGCATTGAAATCTTAAGTCAATTTTATCATCAGCTTTCAGTGAAATTTTATTGCTTCTTTCTGCAGCTCTCACTGAAATAAGGCTAATTTTCAACTTTGTTCAAATGTGCTGTAACTTTTGTTCCAAATGGTTTTCAAGAGTCTTTCATGGCTTGCCAAGCAGAACTCAGCATGCTAAACTAGTTATATATAGTATTTGCATAGAAATAATAAGTACATTTTATCATCAGCTTTCAGTGAAATTTTATTGCTTCTTTCTGCAGCTCTCACTGAAATAAGGCTAATTTTCAACTTTGTTCAAATGTGCTGTAACTTTTGTTCCAAATGGTTTTCAAGAGTCTTTCATGGCTTGCCAAGCAGAACTCAGCATGCTAAACTAGTTATATATAGTATTTGTATTGAAATCTTAAGTCAATTTTATCATCAGCTTTCAGTGAAATTTTATTGCTTCAGCTTTCACTGAAATAAGGCTAATTTTCAACTTTGTTCAAATGTGCTGTAACTTTTGTTCCAAATGGTTTTCAAGAGTCTTTCATGGCTTGCCAAGCAGAACTCAGCATGCTAAACTAGTTATATATAGTATTTGCATTGAAATCTTAAGTCAATTTTATCATCAGCTTTCAGAAATTGAAACACTTGTACACTTGTACATAGTGTTTGTATTGAAATATTAAGAACATTTTGGAAGCAGTTTTCATTTGCCTTTGAAAAAAAAAGTTCCCCACATTCATCTCAAAAAATGTCTTCCTTCAGAAAAAAAAAATTCGTAAAAAAATTCTTTTTATGTTAAAAAAAAATCTTCCTCTCAAAATATAATCTTCCACCAAAAAGAAAAATGTTGCCCAAACTTTTTTTCCAAATGGTTTTCTAGTCTTACACAGCTTGCCAAGCTGAACTCAGGATGCCAAACATTGCAATAAGAAGAACATTTCGGTAGCAGTTTTAATATGCCATTGAAAAGAAAAAAGTTCCCCACAACAGTCACCTCAAAAAAATTCTTCCTTCAGTAAAAAAAAAAATTCGTAAAAAAATTCTTCCTATGTTAAAAAAAATCTTCATCTCAAAATATAATCTTCCACCAAAAAGGAAAATTTTGCCCAAACTTTTTTTCCAAATGTTTTTCAAGAGTGTTTCACAGCTTGCCAAGCTGAACTCAGGATGCCAAACATTGCAATAAGAAGAACATTTCGGTAGCAGTTTTCATATGCCATTGAAAAAAAAAAAAGTTCACCACAACAGTCACCTCAAAAAAATTCTTCCTTCAGAAAAAAAAAATCGTAAAAAAATTCTTCCTATGTTAAAAAAAATGTTCCTCTCAAAATATAATCTTCCACCAAAAAGGAAAATTTTGCCCAAACTTTTTTTCCAAATGGTTTTCAAGAGTGTTTCACAGCTTGCCAAGCTGAACTCAGGATGCCAAACATTGCAACAAGAAGAACGTTTCGGTAGCAGTTTTCATATGCCATTGAAAAAAAAAAAAAGTTCCCCACAACAGTCACCTCAAAAAAATTCTTCCTTCAGAAAAAAAAAAATCGTAAAAAAATTCTTCCTATGTTAAAAAAAATGTTCCTCTCAAAATATAATCTTCCACCAAAAAGGAAAATTTTGCCCAAACTTTTTTTCCAAATGGTTTTCAAGAGTGTTTCACAGCTTGCCAAGCTGAACTCAGGATGCCAAACATTGCAATAAGAAGAACGTTTCGGTAGCAGTTTTCATATGCCATTGAAAAAAAAAAAAAGTTCCCCACAACAGTCACCTCAAAAAAATTCTTCCTTCAGAAAAAAAAAATTGTAAAAAAATTCTTCCTATGTTAAAAAAAATCTTCCTCTCAAAATATAATCTTCCACCAAAAAGAAAAATTTTGCCCAAACTTTTTTTCCAAATGGTTTTCAAGAGTCTTTCACAGATTGCCAAGCTGAACTCAGGATGCCAAACAAGTTGTACATAGTGTTTGTATTGAAATATTAAGAAAACATATGCCATTGAAAAGAAAAAAGTTCCCCACAAAAGTCACCTCAAAAAAATTCTTCCTTCAGAAAAAAAAAATCCTAAAAAAATTCTTCCTATGTTAAAAAAAATGTTCCTCTCAAAATATAATCTTCCACCAAAAAGGAAAATTTTGCCCAAACTTTTTTTCCAAATGGTTTTCAAGAGTGTTTCACAGCTTGCCAAGCTGAACTCAGGATGCCAAACATTGCAACAAGAAGAACGTTTCGGTAGCAGTTTTCATATGCCATTGAAAAAAAAAAAAAGTTCCCCACAACAGTCACCTCAAAAAAATTCTTCCTTCAGAAAAAAAAAAATCGTAAAAAAATTCTTCCTATGTTAAAAAAAATGTTCCTCTCAAAATATAATCTTCCACCAAAAAGGAAAATTTTGCCCAAACTTTTTTTCCAAATGGTTTTCAAGAGTGTTTCACAGCTTGCCAAGCTGAACTCAGGATGCCAAACATTGCAATAAGAAGAACGTTTCGGTAGCAGTTTTCATATGCCATTGAAAAAAAAAAAAAGTTCCCCACAACAGTCACCTCAAAAAAATTCTTCCTTCAGAAAAAAAAAATTGTAAAAAAATTCTTCCTATGTTAAAAAAAATCTTCCTCTCAAAATATAATCTTCCACCAAAAAGAAAAATTTTGCCCAAACTTTTTTTCCAAATGGTTTTCAAGAGTCTTTCACAGATTGCCAAGCTGAACTCAGGATGCCAAACAAGTTGTACATAGTGTTTGTATTGAAATATTAAGAACACATATGCCATTGAAAAGAAAAAAGTTCCCCACAAAAGTCACGTCAAAAAAATTCTTCCTTCAGAAAAAAAAAAATTTGTAAAAAAATTCTTCCTATGTTAAAAAAAATCTTCATCTCAAAATATAATCTTCCACAAAAAAGAAAAATTTTACTCAAACTTTTTTTCCAAATGGTTCTCAAGAGTCTTTCACAGCTTGCCAAGCTGAACTCAGGATGCCGAACATTGCACTAAGAAGAACATTTCGGTAGCAGTTTTCATATGCCATTGAAAAAAAAAAAAAGTTCACCACAACAGTCACCTCAAAAAAATTCTTCCTTCAGAAAAAAAAAATCGTAAAAAAATTCTTCCTATGTTAAAAAAAATCTTCCTCTCAAAATATAATCTTCCACCAAAAAGAAAAGTGTTGCTAAAACTTTTTTTCCAAATGGTTTTCAAGAGTATTTCACAGCTTGCCAAGCTGAACTCAGGATTCCAAACAAGTTGAACTTTCAATTATTTGCATTGAAATATAAAGCAGATTTCAGAAGCAGTTTTCATTTGCCTTCAAAAAAAGAATTCCCACTGTCAACCGAAAAAAAATTCTTCCTCCAAAAAAAACCAATGTCGATAAAAAAAATCTTCCTGTGATAAAAGAAATCTTCCTCTCAAAATATAATCTTCCACCAAAAAGAAAAATTTTGCTCAAACTTTTTTTCAGCTTTCAGTGAAGTTTTATTGCTTCTTTCTGCAGCTCTCACTGAAATAAGGCTAATTTTCAACTTTGTTCAAATGTGCTGTAACTTTTGTTCCAAATGGTTTTCAAGAGTCTTTCATGGCTTGCCAAGCAGAACTCAGCATGCTAAACTAGTTATATATAGTATTTGCATTGAAATATTAAGTAAATTTTATCATCAGCTTTCAGTGAAATTTTATTGCTTCTTTCTGCAGCTCTCACTGAAATAAGGCTAATTTTCAACTTTGTTCAAATGTGCTGTAACTTTTGTTCCAAATGGTTTTCAAGAGTCTTTCATGGCTTGCCAAGCAGAACTCAGCATGCTAAACTAGTTATATATAGTATTTGCATTGAAATATTAAGTAAATTTTATCATCAGCTTTCAGTGAAATTTTATTGCTTCTTTCTGCAGCTCTCACTGAAATAAGGCTAATTTTCAACTTTGTTCAAATGTGCTGTAACTTTTGTTCCAAATGGTTTTCAAGAGTCTTTCATGGCTTGCCAAGCAGAACTCAACATGCCAAACAAGTTATATATAGTATTTGCATTGAAATATTAAGTCAATTTTATCATCAGCTTTCAGTGAAATTTTATTGCTTCTTTCTGCAGCTCTCACTGAAATAAGGCTAATTTTCAACTTTGTTCAAATGTGCTGTAACTTTTGTTCCAAATGGTTTTCAAGAGTCTTTCATGGCTTGCCAAGCAGAACTCAGCATGCTAAACTAGTTATATATAGTATTTGCATTGAAATATTAAGTCAATTTTATCATCAGCTTTCAGTGAAATTTTATTGCTTCTTTCTGCAGCTCTCACTGAAATAAGGCTAATTTTCAACTTTGTTCAAATGTGCTGTAACTTTTGTTCCAAATGGTTTTCAAGAGTCTTTCATGGCTTGCCAAGCAGAACTCAGCATGCTAAACTAGTTATATATAGTATTTGCATTGAAATATTAAGTAAATTTTATCATCAGTTTTCAGTGAAATTTTATTGCTTCTTTCTGCAGCTCTCACTGAAATAAGGCTAATTTTCAACTTTGTTCAAATGTGCTGTAACTTTTGTTCCAAATGGTTTTCAAGAGTCTTTCATGGCTTGCCAAGCAGAACTCAGCATGCTAAACTAGTTATATATAGTATTTGCATTGAAATATTAAGTAAATTTTATCATCAGCTTTCAGTGAAATTTTATTGCTTCTTTCTGCAGCTCTCACTGAAATAAGGCTAATTTTCAACTTTGTTCAAATGTGCTGTAACTTTTGTTCCAAATGGTTTTCAAGAGTCTTTCATGGCTTGCCAAGCAGAACTCAGCATGCTAAACTAGTTATATATAGTATTTGCATTGAAATATTAAGTAAATTTTATCATCAGCTTTCAGTGAAATTTTATTGCTTCTTTCTGCAGCTCTCACTGAAATAAGGCTAATTTTCAACTTTGTTCAATTGTGCTGTAACTTTTGTTCCAAATGGTTTTCAAGAGTCTTTCATGGCTTGCCAAGCAGAACTCAGCATGCTAAACTAGTTATATATAGTATTTGCATTGAAATATTAAGAAAATTTTATCATCAGCTTTCAGTGAAATTTTATTGCTTCTTTCTGCAGCTCTCACTGAAATAAGGCTAATTTTCAACTTTGTTCAAATGTGCTGTAACTTTTGTTCCAAATGGTTTTCAAGAGTCTTTCATGGCTTGCCAAGCAGAACTCAGCATGCTAAACTAGTTATATATAGTATTTGCATTGAAATATTAAGTCAATTTTATCATCAGCTTTCAGTGAAATTTTATTGCTTCTTTCTGCAGCTCTCACTGAAATAAGGCTAATTTTCAACTTTGTTCAAATGTGCTGTAACTTTTGTTCCAAATGGTTTTCAAGAGTCTTTCATGGCTTGCCAAGCAGAACTCAGCATGCTAAACTAGTTATATATAGTATTTGCATTGAAATATTAAGTCAATTTTATCATCAGCTTTCAGTGAAATTTTATTGCTTCTTTCTGCAGCTCTCACTGAAATAAGGCTAATTTTCAACTTTGTTCAAATGTGCTGTAACTTTTGTTCCAAATGGTTTTCAAGAGTCTTTCATGGCTTGCCAAGCAGAACTCAACATGCCAAACAAGTTATATATAGTATTTGCATTGAAATATTAAGTAAATTTTATCATCAGTTTTCAGTGAAATTTTATTGCTTCTTTCTGCAGCTCTCACTGAAATAAGGCTAATTTTCAACTTTGTTCAAATGTGCTGTAACTTTTGTTCCAAATGGTTTTCAAGAGTCTTTCATGGCTTGCCAAGCAGAACTCAGCATGCTAAACTAGTTATATATAGTATTTGCATTGAAATATTAAGTAAATTTTATCATCAGCTTTCAGTGAAATTTTATTGCTTCTTTCTGCAGCTCTCACTGAAATAAGGCTAATTTTCAACTTTGTTCAATTGTGCTGTAACTTTTGTTCCAAATGGTTTTCAAGAGTCTTTCATGGCTTGCCAAGCAGAACTCAGCATGCTAAACTAGTTATATATAGTATTTGCATTGAAATATTAAGAAAATTTTATCATCAGCTTTCAGTGAAATTTTATTGCTTCTTTCTGCAGCTCTCACTGAAATAAGGCTAATTTTCAACTTTGTTCAAATGTGCTGTAACTTTTGTTCCAAATGGTTTTCAAGAGTCTTTCATGGCTTGCCAAGCAGAACTCAGCATGCTAAACTAGTTATATATAGTATTTGCATTGAAATATTAAGTCAATTTTATCATCAGCTTTCAGTGAAATTTTATTGCTTCTTTCTGCAGCTCTCACTGAAATAAGGCTAATTTTCAACTTTGTTCAAATGTGCTGTAACTTTTGTTCCAAATGGTTTTCAAGAGTCTTTCATGGCTTGCCAAGCAGAACTCAGCATGCTAAACTAGTTATATATAGTATTTGCATTGAAATATTAAGTAAATTTTATCATCAGCTTTCAGTGAAATTTTATTGCTTCTTTCTGCAGCTCTCACTGAAATAAGGCTAATTTTCAACTTTGTTCAAATGTGCTGTAACTTTTGTTCCAAATGGTTTTCAAGAGTCTTTCATGGCTTGCCAAGCAGAACTCAGCATGCTAAACTAGTTATATATAGTATTTGCATTGAAATATTAAGTAAATTTTATCATCAGCTTTCAGTGAAATTTTATTGCTTCTTTCTGCAGCTCTCACTGAAATAAGGCTAATTTTCAACTTTGTTCAATTGTGCTGTAACTTTTGTTCCAAATGGTTTTCAAGAGTCTTTCATGGCTTGCCAAGCAGAACTCAGCATGCTAAACTAGTTATATATAGTATTTGCATTGAAATATTAAGTAAATTTTATCATCAGCTTTCAGTGAAATTTTATTGCTTCTTTCTGCAGCTCTCACTGAAATAAGGCTAATTTTCAACTTTGTTCAAATGTGCTGTAACTTTTGTTCCAAATGGTTTTCAAGAGTCTTTCATGGCTTGCCAAGCAGAACTCAACATGCCAAACAAGTTATATATAGTATTTGCATTGAAATATTAAGTCAATTTTATCATCAGCTTTCAGTGAAATTTTATTGCTTCTTTCTGCAGCTCTCACTGAAATAAGGCTAATTTTCAACTTTGTTCAAATGTGCTGTAACTTTTGTTCCAAATGGTTTTCAAGAGTCTTTCATGGCTTGCCAAGCAGAACTCAGCATGCTAAACTAGTTATATATAGTATTTGCATTGAAATATTAAGTCAATTTTATCATCAGCTTTCAGTGAAATTTTATTGCTTCTTTCTGCAGCTCTCACTGAAATAAGGCTAATTTTCAACTTTGTTCAAATGTGCTGTAACTTTTGTTCCAAATGGTTTTCAAGAGTCTTTCATGGCTTGCCAAGCAGAACTCAGCATGCTAAACTAGTTATATATAGTATTTGCATTGAAATATTAAGTAAATTTTATCATCAGTTTTCAGTGAAATTTTATTGCTTCTTTCTGCAGCTCTCACTGAAATAAGGCTAATTTTCAACTTTGTTCAAATGTGCTGTAACTTTTGTTCCAAATGGTTTTCAAGAGTCTTTCATGGCTTGCCAAGCAGAACTCAGCATGCTAAACTAGTTATATATAGTATTTGCATTGAAATATTAAGTAAATTTTATCATCAGCTTTCAGTGAAATTTTATTGCTTCTTTCTGCAGCTCTCACTGAAATAAGGCTAATTTTCAACTTTGTTCAAATGTGCTGTAACTTTTGTTCCAAATGGTTTTCAAGAGTCTTTCATGGCTTGCCAAGCAGAACTCAGCATGCTAAACTAGTTATATATAGTATTTGCATTGAAATATTAAGTAAATTTTATCATCAGCTTTCAGTGAAATTTTATTGCTTCTTTCTGCAGCTCTCACTGAAATAAGGCTAATTTTCAACTTTGTTCAATTGTGCTGTAACTTTTGTTCCAAATGGTTTTCAAGAGTCTTTCATGGCTTGCCAAGCAGAACTCAGCATGCTAAACTAGTTATATATAGTATTTGC
Source organism: Ammodytes marinus (assembly GCF_949987685.1). Taxonomy (NCBI): domain Eukaryota; kingdom Metazoa; phylum Chordata; class Actinopteri; order Uranoscopiformes; family Ammodytidae; genus Ammodytes; species Ammodytes marinus. The sequence continues at coordinate 29,721,237 of NC_137220.1, read as the reverse complement.
ATTGAAATATTAAGAAAATTTTATCATCAGCTTTCAGTGAAATTTTATTGCTTCTTTCTGCAGCTCTCACTGAAATAAGGCTAATTTTCAACTTTGTTCAAATGTGCTGTAACTTTTGTTCCAAATGGTTTTCAAGAGTCTTTCATGGCTTGCCAAGCAGAACTCAGCATGCTAAACTAGTTATATATAGTATTTGCATTGAAATATTAAGTCAATTTTATCATCAGCTTTCAGTGAAATTTTATTGCTTCTTTCTGCAGCTCTCACTGAAATAAGGCTAATTTTCAACTTTGTTCAAATGTGCTGTAACTTTTGTTCCAAATGGTTTTCAAGAGTCTTTCATGGCTTGCCAAGCAGAACTCAGCATGCTAAACTAGTTATATATAGTATTTGCATTGAAATATTAAGTCAATTTTATCATCAGCTTTCAGTGAAATTTTATTGCTTCTTTCTGCAGCTCTCACTGAAATAAGGCTAATTTTCAACTTTGTTCAAATGTGCTGTAACTTTTGTTCCAAATGGTTTTCAAGAGTCTTTCATGGCTTGCCAAGCAGAACTCAACATGCCAAACAAGTTATATATAGTATTTGCATTGAAATATTAAGTAAATTTTATCATCAGTTTTCAGTGAAATTTTATTGCTTCTTTCTGCAGCTCTCACTGAAATAAGGCTAATTTTCAACTTTGTTCAAATGTGCTGTAACTTTTGTTCCAAATGGTTTTCAAGAGTCTTTCATGGCTTGCCAAGCAGAACTCAGCATGCTAAACTAGTTATATATAGTATTTGCATTGAAATATTAAGTAAATTTTATCATCAGCTTTCAGTGAAATTTTATTGCTTCTTTCTGCAGCTCTCACTGAAATAAGGCTAATTTTCAACTTTGTTCAATTGTGCTGTAACTTTTGTTCCAAATGGTTTTCAAGAGTCTTTCATGGCTTGCCAAGCAGAACTCAGCATGCTAAACTAGTTATATATAGTATTTGCATTGAAATATTAAGAAAATTTTATCATCAGCTTTCAGTGAAATTTTATTGCTTCTTTCTGCAGCTCTCACTGAAATAAGGCTAATTTTCAACTTTGTTCAAATGTGCTGTAACTTTTGTTCCAAATGGTTTTCAAGAGTCTTTCATGGCTTGCCAAGCAGAACTCAGCATGCTAAACTAGTTATATATAGTATTTGCATTGAAATATTAAGTCAATTTTATCATCAGCTTTCAGTGAAATTTTATTGCTTCTTTCTGCAGCTCTCACTGAAATAAGGCTAATTTTCAACTTTGTTCAAATGTGCTGTAACTTTTGTTCCAAATGGTTTTCAAGAGTCTTTCATGGCTTGCCAAGCAGAACTCAGCATGCTAAACTAGTTATATATAGTATTTGCATTGAAATATTAAGTAAATTTTATCATCAGCTTTCAGTGAAATTTTATTGCTTCTTTCTGCAGCTCTCACTGAAATAAGGCTAATTTTCAACTTTGTTCAAATGTGCTGTAACTTTTGTTCCAAATGGTTTTCAAGAGTCTTTCATGGCTTGCCAAGCAGAACTCAGCATGCTAAACTAGTTATATATAGTATTTGCATTGAAATATTAAGTAAATTTTATCATCAGCTTTCAGTGAAATTTTATTGCTTCTTTCTGCAGCTCTCACTGAAATAAGGCTAATTTTCAACTTTGTTCAATTGTGCTGTAACTTTTGTTCCAAATGGTTTTCAAGAGTCTTTCATGGCTTGCCAAGCAGAACTCAGCATGCTAAACTAGTTATATATAGTATTTGCATTGAAATATTAAGTAAATTTTATCATCAGCTTTCAGTGAAATTTTATTGCTTCTTTCTGCAGCTCTCACTGAAATAAGGCTAATTTTCAACTTTGTTCAAATGTGCTGTAACTTTTGTTCCAAATGGTTTTCAAGAGTCTTTCATGGCTTGCCAAGCAGAACTCAGCATGCTAAACTAGTTATATATAGTATTTGCATTGAAATATTAAGTCAATTTTATCATCAGCTTTCAGTGAAATTTTATTGCTTCTTTCTGCAGCTCTCACTGAAATAAGGCTAATTTTCAACTTTGTTCAAATGTGCTGTAACTTTTGTTCCAAATGGTTTTCAAGAGTCTTTCATGGCTTGCCAAGCAGAACTCAACATGCCAAACAAGTTATATATAGTATTTGCATTGAAATATTAAGTCAATTTTATCATCAGCTTTCAGTGAAATTTTATTGCTTCTTTCTGCAGCTCTCACTGAAATAAGGCTAATTTTCAACTTTGTTCAAATGTGCTGTAACTTTTGTTCCAAATGGTTTTCAAGAGTCTTTCATGGCTTGCCAAGCAGAACTCAGCATGCTAAACTAGTTATATATAGTATTTGCATTGAAATATTAAGTCAATTTTATCATCAGCTTTCAGTGAAATTTTATTGCTTCTTTCTGCAGCTCTCACTGAAATAAGGCTAATTTTCAACTTTGTTCAAATGTGCTGTAACTTTTGTTCCAAATGGTTTTCAAGAGTCTTTCATGGCTTGCCAAGCAGAACTCAGCATGCTAAACTAGTTATATATAGTATTTGCATTGAAATATTAAGTAAATTTTATCATCAGTTTTCAGTGAAATTTTATTGCTTCTTTCTGCAGCTCTCACTGAAATAAGGCTAATTTTCAACTTTGTTCAAATGTGCTGTAACTTTTGTTCCAAATGGTTTTCAAGAGTCTTTCATGGCTTGCCAAGCAGAACTCAGCATGCTAAACTAGTTATATATAGTATTTGCATTGAAATATTAAGTAAATTTTATCATCAGCTTTCAGTAAAATTTTATTGCTTCTTTCTGCAGCTCTCACTGAAATAAGGCTAATTTTCAACTTTGTTCAAATGTGCTGTAACTTTTGTTCCAAATGGTTTTAAAGAGTCTTTCATGGCTTGCCAAGCAGAACTCAGCATGCTAAACTAGTTATATATAGTATTTGCATTGAAATCTTAAGTCAATTTTATCATCAGCTTTCAGTGAAATTTTATTGCTTCTTTCTGCAGCTCTCACTGAAATAAGGCTAATTTTCAACTTTGTTCAAATGTGCTGTAACTTTTGTTCCAAATGGTTTTCAAGAGTCTTTCATGGCTTGCCAAGCAGAACTCAGCATGCTAAACTAGTTATATATAGTATTTGCATTGAAATATTAAGTCAATTTTATCATCAGCTTTCAGTGAAATTTTATTGCTTCTTTCTGCAGCTCTCACTGAAATAAGGCTAATTTTCAACTTTGTTCAAATGTGCTGTAACTTTTGTTCCAAATGGTTTTCAAGAGTCTTTCATGGCTTGCCAAGCAGAACTCAACATGCCAAACAAGTTATATATAGTATTTGCATTGAAATATTAAGTCAATTTTATCATCAGCTTTCAGTGAAATTTTATTGCTTCTTTCTGCAGCTCTCACTGAAATAAGGCTAATTTTCAACTTTGTTCAAATGTGCTGTAACTTTTGTTCCAAATGGTTTTCAAGAGTCTTTCATGGCTTGCCAAGCAGAACTCAGCATGCTAAACTAGTTATATATAGTATTTGCATTGAAATATTAAGTAAATTTTATCATCAGCTTTCAGTAAAATTTTATTGCTTCTTTCTGCAGCTCTCACTGAAATAAGGCTAATTTTCAACTTTGTTCAAATGTGCTGTAACTTTTGTTCCAAATGGTTTTAAAGAGTCTTTCATGGCTTGCCAAGCAGAACTCAGCATGCTAAACTAGTTATATATAGTATTTGCATTGAAATCTTAAGTCAATTTTATCATCAGCTTTCAGTGAAATTTTATTGCTTCTTTCTGCAGCTCTCACTGAAATAAGGCTAATTTTCAACTTTGTTCAAATGTGCTGTAACTTTTGTTCCAAATGGTTTTCAAGAGTCTTTCATGGCTTGCCAAGCAGAACTCAGCATGCTAAACTAGTTATATATAGTATTTGCATTGAAATATTAAGTCAATTTTATCATCAGCTTTCAGTGAAATTTTATTGCTTCTTTCTGCAGCTCTCACTGAAATAAGGCTAATTTTCAACTTTGTTCAAATGTGCTGTAACTTTTGTTCCAAATGGTTTTCAAGAGTCTTTCATGGCTTACTAAGCAGAACTCAGCATGCTAAACTAGTTATATATAGTATTTGCATTGAAATATTAAGTCAATTTTATCATCAGCTTTCAGTGAAATTTTATTGCTTCTTTCTGCAGCTCTCACTGAAATAAGGCTAATTTTCAACTTTGTTCAAATGTGCTTTAACTTTTGTTCCAAATGGTTTTCAAGAGTCTTTCATGGCTTGCCAAGCAGAACTCAGCATGCTAAACTAGTTATATATAGTATTTGCATTGAAATATTAAGTCAATTTTATCATCAGCTTTCAGTGAAATTTTATTGCTTCTTTCTGCAGCTCTCACTGAAATAAGGCTAATTTTCAACTTTGTTCAAATGTGCTGTAACTTTTGTTCCAAATGGTTTTCAAGAGTCTTTCATGGCTTGCCAAGCAGAACTCAGCATGCTAAACTAGTTATATATAGTATTTGCATTGAAATATTAAGTCAATTTTATCATCAGCTTTCAGTGAAATTTTATTGCTTCTTTCTGCAGCTCTCACTGAAATAAGGCTAATTTTCAACTTTGTTCAAATGTGCTGTAACTTTTGTTCCAAATGGTTTTCAAGAGTCTTTCATGGCTTGCCAAGCAGAACTCAGCATGCTAAACTAGTTATATATAGTATTTGCATTGAAATATTAAGTCAATTTTATCATCAGCTTTCAGTAAAATTTTATTGCTTCTTTCTGCAGCTCTCACTGAAATAAGGCTAATTTTCAACTTTGTTCAAATGTGCTGTAACTTTTGTTCCAAATGGTTTTAAAGAGTCTTTCATGGCTTGCCAAGCAGAACTCAGCATGCTAAACTAGTTATATATAGTATTTGCATTGAAATCTTAAGTCAATTTTATCATCAGCTTTCAGTGAAATTTTATTGCTTCTTTCTGCAGCTCTCACTGAAATAAGGCTAATTTTCAACTTTGTTCAAATGTGCTGTAACTTTTGTTCCAAATGGTTTTCAAGAGTCTTTCATGGCTTGCCAAGCAGAACTCAGCATGCTAAACTAGTTATATATAGTATTTGCATTGAAATATTAAGTCAATTTTATCATCAGCTTTCAGTGAAATTTTATTGCTTCTTTCTGCAGCTCTCACTGAAATAAGGCTAATTTTCAACTTTGTTCAAATGTGCTGTAACTTTTGTTCCAAATGGTTTTCAAGAGTCTTTCATGGCTTACTAAGCAGAACTCAGCATGCTAAACTAGTTATATATAGTATTTGCATTGAAATATTAAGTCAATTTTATCATCAGCTTTCAGTGAAATTTTATTGCTTCTTTCTGCAGCTCTCACTGAAATAAGGCTAATTTTCAACTTTGTTCAAATGTGCTGTAACTTTTGTTCCAAATGGTTTTCAAGAGTTTTTCATGGCTTGCCAAGCAGAACTCAGCATGCTAAACTAGTTATATATAGTATTTGCATTGAAATCTTAAGTCAATTTTATCATCAGCTTTCAGTGAAATTTTATTGCTTCTTTCTGCAGCTCTCACTGAAATAAGGCTAATTTTCAACTTTGTTCAAATGTGCTGTAACTTTTGTTCCAAATGGTTTTCAAGAGTCTTTCATGGCTTGCCAAGCAGAACTCAGCATGCTAAACTAGTTATATATAGTATTTGCATTGAAATCTTAAGTCAATTTTATCATCAGCTTTCAGTGAAATTGAAACACTTGTACACTTGTACATAGTGTTTGTATTGAAATATTAAGAACATTTTGGAAGCAGTTTTCATTTGCCTTTGAAAAAAAAAAGTTCCCCACATTCATCTCAAAAAATGTCTTCCTTCAGAAAAAAAAAATTCGTAAAAAAATTCTTTTTATGTTAAAAAAAATCTTCCTCTCAAAATATAATCTTCCACCAAAAAGAAAAATGTTGCCCAAACTTTTTTTCCAAATGGTTTTCAAGAGTCTTTCACAGCTTGCCAAGCTGAACTCAGGATGCCAAACATTGCAATAAGAAGAACATTTCGGTAGCAGTTTTAATATGCCATTGAAAAGAAAAAAGTTCCCCACAACAGTCACCTCAAAAAAATTCTTCCTTCAGAAAAAAAAAAATTCGTAAAAAAAATTCTTCCTATGTTAAAAAAAATTTTCATCTCAAAATATAATCTTCCACCAAAAAGAAAAATTTTGCTCAAATTTTTTTTCCAAATGGTTTTCAAGAGTCTTTCACAGCTTGCCAAGCTGAACTCAGGATGCCAAACATTGCAATAAGAAGAACATTTCGGTAGCAGTTTTCATATGCCATTGAAAAAAAAAAAAGTTCACCACAACAGTCACCTCAAAAAAATTCTTCCTTCAGAAAAAAAAAAATCGTAATAAAATTCTTCCTATGTTAAAAAAAATCTTCCTCTCAAAATATAATCTTCCACCAAAAAGAAAAATGTTGCCCAAACTTTTTTTCCAAATGGTTTTCAAGAGTCTTTCACAGATTGCCAAGCTGAACTCAGGATGCCAAACAAGTTGTACATAGTGTTTGTATTGAAATATTAAGAACACATATGCCATTGAAAAGAAAAAAGTTCCCCACAACAGTCACCTCAAAAAAATTCTTCCTTCAGAAAAAAAAAAATTCGTAAAAAAAATTCTTCCTATGTTAAAAAAAATCTTCCTCTCAAAATATAATCTTACACCAAAAAGAAAAATGTTGCTAAAACTTTTTTTCCAAATAGTTTTCAAGAGTGTTTCACAGCTTGCCAAGCTGAACTCAGGATGCCAAACATTGCAATAAGAAGAACATTTCGGTAGCAGTTTTCATATGCCATTGAAAAAAAAAAAAGTTCACCACAACAGTCACCTCAAAAAAATTCTTCCTTCAGAAAAAAAAAATCGTAATAAAATTCTTCCTATGTTAAAAAAAATCTTCCTCTCAAAATATAATCTTACACCAAAAAGAAAAATGTTGCTAAAACTTTTTTTCCAAATAGTTTTCAAGAGTGTTTCACAGCTTGCCAAGCTGAACTCAGGATGCCAAACATTGCAATAAGAAGAACATTTCGGTAGCAGTTTTCATATGCCATTGAAAAAAAAAAAAGTTCACCACAAAAGTCACCTCAAAAAAATTCTTCCTTCAGAAAAAAAAAAATCGTAAAAAAATTCTCCCTATGTTAAAAAAAAATTTCCTCTCAAAATATAATCTTCCACCAAAAAGGAAAATTTTGCCCAAACTTTTTTTCCAAATGGTTTTCAAGAGTGTTTCACAGCTTGCCAAGCTGAACTCAGGATGCCAAACATTGCAATAAGAAGAACGTTTCGGTAGCAGTTTTCATATGCCATTGAAAAAAAAAAAAAGTTCCCCACAACAGTCACCTCAAAAAAATTCTTCCTTCAGAAAAAAAAAAATTGTAAAAAAATTCTTCCTATGTTAAAAAAAATCTTCCTCTCAAAATATAATCTTCCACCAAAAAGAAAAATTTTGCCCAAACTTTTTTTCCAAATGGTTTTCAAGAGTCTTTCACAGATTGCCAAGCTGAACTCAGGATGCCAAACAAGTTGTACATAGTGTTTGTATTGAAATATTAAGAACACATATGCCATTGAAAAGAAAAAAGTTCCCCACAAAAGTCACGTCAAAAAAATTCTTACTTCAGAAAAAAAAAAATCGTAAAAAAATTCTCCCTATGTTAAAAAAAAATTTCCTCTCAAAATATAATCTTCCACCAAAAAGGAAAATTTTGCCCAAACTTTTTTTCCAAATGGTTTTCAAGAGTGTTTCACAGCTTGCCAAGCTGAACTCAGGATGCCGAACATTGCAATAAGAAGAACATTTCGGTAGCAGTTTTCATATGCCATTGAAAAAAAAAAAAAGTTCACCACAACAGTCACCTCAAAAAAATTCTTCATTCAGAAAAAAAAAAATCGTAAAAAAATTCTTCCTATGTTAAAAAAAATCTTCCTCTCAAAATATAATCTTCCACCAAAAAGAAAAGTGTTGCTAAAACTTTTTTTCCAAATGGTTTTCAAGAGTATTTCACAGCTTGCCAAGCTGAACTCAGGATTCCAAACAAGTTGTACTTTCAATTATTTGCATTGAAATATAAAGCAGATTTCAGAAGCAGTTTTCATTTGCCTTCAAAAAAAGAATTCCCACTGTCAACCGAAAAAAAATTCTTCCTCCAAAAATAACCAATGTCGATAAAAAAAATCTTCCTGTGATAAAAGAAATCTTCCTCTCAAAATATAATCTTCCACCAAAAAGAAAAATTTTGCTCAAATTTTTTTTCAGCTTTCAGTGAAGTTTTATTGCTTCTTTCTGCAGCTCTCACTGAAATAAGGCTAATTTTCAACTTTGTTCAAATGTGCTGTAACTTTTGTTCCAAATGGTTTTCAAGAGTCTTTCATGGCTTACTAAGCAGAACTCAGCATGCTAAACTAGTTATATATAGTATTTGCATTGAAATATTAAGTAAATTTTATCATCAGCTTTCAGTGAAATTTTATTGCTTCTTTCTGCAGCTCTCACTGAAATAAGGCTAATTTTCAACTTTGTTCAAATGTGCTGTAACTTTTGTTCCAAATGGTTTTCAAGAGTCTTTCATGGCTTGCCAAGCAGAACTCAGCATGCTAAACTAGTTATATATAGTATTTGCATTGAAATATTAAGTCAATTTTATCATCAGCTTTCAGTAAAATTTTATTGCTTCTTTCTGCAGCTCTCACTGAAATAAGGCTAATTTTCAACTTTGTTCAAATGTGCTGTAACTTTTGTTCCAAATGGTTTTAAAGAGTCTTTCATGGCTTGCCAAGCAGAACTCAGCATGCTAAACTAGTTATACATAGTATTTGCATTGAAATCTTAAGTCAATTTTATCATCAGCTTTCAGTGAAATTTTATTGCTTCTTTCTGCAGCTCTCACTGAAATAAGGCTAATTTTCAACTTTGTTCAAATGTGCTGTAACTTTTGTTCCAAATGGTTTTCAAGAGTCTTTCATGGCTTGCCAAGCAGAACTCAGCATGCTAAACTAGTTATATATAGTATTTGCATTGAAATATTAAGTCAATTTTATCATCAGCTTTCAGTGAAATTTTATTGCTTCTTTCTGCAGCTCTCACTGAAATAAGGCTAATTTTCAACTTTGTTCAAATGTGCTGTAACTTTTGTTCCAAATGGTTTTCAAGAGTCTTTCATGGCTTACTAAGCAGAACTCAGCATGCTAAACTAGTTATATATAGTATTTGCATTGAAATATTAAGTAAATTTTATCATCAGCTTTCAGTGAAATTTTATTGCTTCTTTCTGCAGCTCTCACTGAAATAAGGCTAATTTTCAACTTTGTTCAAATGTGCTGTAACTTTTGTTCCAAATGGTTTTCAAGAGTCTTTCATGGCTTGCCAAGCAGAACTCAGCATGCTAAACTAGTTATATATAGTATTTGCATTGAAATATTAAGTCAATTTTATCATCAGCTTTCAGTGAAATTTTATTGCTTCTTTCTGCAGCTCTCACTGAAATAAGGCTAATTTTCAACTTTGTTCAAATGTGCTGTAACTTTTGTTCCAAATGGTTTTCAAGAGTCTTTCATGGCTTGCCAAGCAGAACTCAGCATGCTAAACTAGTTATATATAGTATTTGCATTGAAATATTAAGTCAATTTTATCATCAGCTTTCAGTGAAATTTTATTGCTTCTTTCTGCAGCTCTCACTGAAATAAGGCTAATTTTCAACTTTGTTCAAATGTGCTGTAACTTTTGTTCCAAATGGTTTTCAAGAGTCTTTCATGGCTTGCCAAGCAGAACTCAGCATGCTAAACTAGTTATATATAGTATTTGCATTGAAATCTTAAGTCAATTTTATCATCAGCTTTCAGTGAAATTGAAACACTTGTACACTTGTACATAGTGTTTGTATTGAAATATTAAGAACATTTTGGAAGCAGTTTTCATTTGCCTTTGAAAAAAAAAAGTTCCCCACATTCATCTCAAAAAATGTCTTCCTTCAGAAAAAAAAAATTCGTAAAAAAATTCTTTTTATGTTAAAAAAAATCTTCCTCTCAAAATATAATCTTCCACCAAAAAGAAAAATGTTGCCCAAACTTTTTTTCCAAATGGTTTTCAAGAGTCTTTCACAGCTTGCCAAGCTGAACTCAGGATGCCAAACATTGCAATAAGAAGAACATTTCGGTAGCAGTTTTAATATGCCATTGAAAAGAAAAAAGTTCCCCACAACAGTCACCTCAAAAAAATTCTTCCTTCAGAAAAAAAAAAATTCGTAAAAAAAATTCTTCCTATGTTAAAAAAAATTTTCATCTCAAAATATAATCTTCCACCAAAAAGAAAAATTTTGCTCAAATTTTTTTTCCAAATGGTTTTCAAGAGTCTTTCACAGCTTGCCAAGCTGAACTCAGGATGCCAAACATTGCAATAAGAAGAACATTTCGGTAGCAGTTTTCATATGCCATTGAAAAAAAAAAAAGTTCACCACAACAGTCACCTCAAAAAAATTCTTCCTTCAGAAAAAAAAAAATCGTAATAAAATTCTTCCTATGTTAAAAAAAATCTTCCTCTCAAAATATAATCTTCCACCAAAAAGAAAAATGTTGCCCAAACTTTTTTTCCAAATGGTTTTCAAGAGTCTTTCACAGATTGCCAAGCTGAACTCAGGATGCCAAACAAGTTGTACATAGTGTTTGTATTGAAATATTAAGAACACATATGCCATTGAAAAGAAAAAAGTTCCCCACAACAGTCACCTCAAAAAAATTCTTCCTTCAGAAAAAAAAAAATTCGTAAAAAAAATTCTTCCTATGTTAAAAAAAATCTTCCTCTCAAAATATAATCTTACACCAAAAAGAAAAATGTTGCTAAAACTTTTTTTCCAAATAGTTTTCAAGAGTGTTTCACAGCTTGCCAAGCTGAACTCAGGATGCCAAACATTGCAATAAGAAGAACATTTCGGTAGCAGTTTTCATATGCCATTGAAAAAAAAAAAAGTTCACCACAAAAGTCACCTCAAAAAAATTCTTCCTTCAGAAAAAAAAAAATCGTAAAAAAATTCTCCCTATGTTAAAAAAAAATTTCCTCTCAAAATATAATCTTCCACCAAAAAGGAAAATTTTGCCCAAACTTTTTTTCCAAATGGTTTTCAAGAGTGTTTCACAGCTTGCCAAGCTGAACTCAGGATGCCAAACATTGCAATAAGAAGAACGTTTCGGTAGCAGTTTTCATATGCCATTGAAAAAAAAAAAAAGTTCCCCACAACAGTCACCTCAAAAAAATTCTTCCTTCAGAAAAAAAAAAATTGTAAAAAAATTCTTCCTATGTTAAAAAAAATCTTCCTCTCAAAATATAATCTTCCACCAAAAAGAAAAATTTTGCCCAAACTTTTTTTCCAAATGGTTTTCAAGAGTCTTTCACAGATTGCCAAGCTGAACTCAGGATGCCAAACAAGTTGTACATAGTGTTTGTATTGAAATATTAAGAACACATATGCCATTGAAAAGAAAAAAGTTCCCCACAAAAGTCACGTCAAAAAAATTCTTACTTCAGAAAAAAAAAAATCGTAAAAAAATTCTCCCTATGTTAAAAAAAAATTTCCTCTCAAAATATAATCTTCCACCAAAAAGGAAAATTTTGCCCAAACTTTTTTTCCAAATGGTTTTCAAGAGTGTTTCACAGCTTGCCAAGCTGAACTCAGGATGCCGAACATTGCAATAAGAAGAACATTTCGGTAGCAGTTTTCATATGCCATTGAAAAAAAAAAAAAGTTCACCACAACAGTCACCTCAAAAAAATTCTTCCTTCAGAAAAAAAAAAATCGTAAAAAAATTCTTCCTATGTTAAAAAAAATCTTCCTCTCAAAATATAATCTTCCACCAAAAAGAAAAGTGTTGCTAAAACTTTTTTTCCAAATGGTTTTCAAGAGTATTTCACAGCTTGCCAAGCTGAACTCAGGATTCCAAACAAGTTGTACTTTCAATTATTTGCATTGAAATATAAAGCAGATTTCAGAAGCAGTTTTCATTTGCCTTCAAAAAAAGAATTCCCACTGTCAACCGAAAAAAAATTCTTCCTCCAAAAATAACCAATGTCGATAAAAAAAATCTTCCTGTGATAAAAGAAATCTTCCTCTCAAAATATAATCTTCCACCAAAAAGAAAAATTTTGCTCAAATTTTTTTTCAGCTTTCAGTGAAGTTTTATTGCTTCTTTCTGCAGCTCTCACTGAAATAAGGCTAATTTTCAACTTTGTTCAAATGTGCTGTAACTTTTGTTCCAAATGGTTTTCAAGAGTCTTTCATGGCTTACTAAGCAGAACTCAGCATGCTAAACTAGTTATATATAGTATTTGCATTGAAATATTAAGTAAATTTTATCATCAGCTTTCAGTGAAATTTTATTGCTTCTTTCTGCAGCTCTCACTGAAATAAGGCTAATTTTCAACTTTGTTCAAATGTGCTGTAACTTTTGTTCCAAATGGTTTTCAAGAGTCTTTCATGGCTTGCCAAGCAGAACTCAGCATGCTAAACTAGTTATATATAGTATTTGCATTGAAATATTAAGTCAATTTTATCATCAGCTTTCAGTAAAATTTTATTGCTTCTTTCTGCAGCTCTCACTGAAATAAGGCTAATTTTCAACTTTGTTCAAATGTGCTGTAACTTTTGTTCCAAATGGTTTTAAAGAGTCTTTCATGGCTTGCCAAGCAGAACTCAGCATGCTAAACTAGTTATACATAGTATTTGCATTGAAATCTTAAGTCAATTTTATCATCAGCTTTCAGTGAAATTTTATTGCTTCTTTCTGCAGCTCTCACTGAAATAAGGCTAATTTTCAACTTTGTTCAAATGTGCTGTAACTTTTGTTCCAAATGGTTTTCAAGAGTCTTTCATGGCTTGCCAAGCAGAACTCAGCATGCTAAACTAGTTATATATAGTATTTGCATTGAAATATTAAGTCAATTTTATCATCAGCTTTCAGTGAAATTTTATTGCTTCTTTCTGCAGCTCTCACTGAAATAAGGCTAATTTTCAACTTTGTTCAAATGTGCTGTAACTTTTGTTCCAAATGGTTTTCAAGAGTCTTTCATGGCTTACTAAGCAGAACTCAGCATGCTAAACTAGTTATATATAGTATTTGCATTGAAATATTAAGTAAATTTTATCATCAGCTTTCAGTGAAATTTTATTGCTTCTTTCTGCAGCTCTCACTGAAATAAGGCTAATTTTCAACTTTGTTCAAATGTGCTGTAACTTTTGTTCCAAATGGTTTTCAAGAGTCTTTCATGGCTTGCCAAGCAGAACTCAGCATGCTAAACTAGTTATATATAGTATTTGCATTGAAATATTAAGTCAATTTTATCATCAGCTTTCAGTGAAATTTTATTGCTTCTTTCTGCAGCTCTCACTGAAATAAGGCTAATTTTCAACTTTGTTCAAATGTGCTGTAACTTTTGTTCCAAATGGTTTTCAAGAGTCTTTCATGGCTTGCCAAGCAGAACTCAGCATGCTAAACTAGTTATATATAGTATTTGCATTGAAATCTTAAGTCAATTTTATCATCAGCTTTCAGTGAAATTGTATTGCTTCTTTCTGCAGCTCTCACTAAAATAAGGCTAATTTTCAACTTTGTTCAAATGTGCTGTAACTTTTGTTCCAAATGGTTTTCAAGAGTCTTTCATGGCTTGCCAAGCAGAACTCAGCATGCTAAACTAGTTATATATAGTATTTGCATTGAAATCTTAAGTCAATTTTATCATCAGCTTTCAGTGAAATTGAAACACTTGTACACTTGTACATAGTGTTTGTATTGAAATATTAAGAACATTTTGGAAGCAGTTTTCATTTGCCTTTGAAAAAAAAAAGTTCCCCACATTCATCTCAAAAAATGTCTTCCTTCAGAAAAAAAAAAATCGTAAAAAAATTCTTTTTATGTTAAAAAAAATCTTCCTCTCAAAATATAATCTTCCACCAAAAAGAAAAATGTTGCCCAAACTTTTTTTCCAAATGGTTTTCTAGAGTCTTACACAGCTTGCCAAGCTGAACTCAGGATGCCAAACATTGCAATAAGAAGAACATTTCGGTAGCAGTTTTAATATGCCATTGAAAAGAAAAAAGTTCCCCACAAAAGTCCCCTCAAAAAAATTCTTCCTTCAGAAAAAAAAAAATTCGTAAAAAAATTCTTCCCATGTTAAAAAAAATTTTCATCTCAAAATATAATCTTCCACCAAAAAGAAAAATTTTGCTCAAATTTCTTTTCCAAATGGTTTTCAAGAGTATTTCACAGCTTGCCAAGCTGAACTCAGGATTCCAAACATTGCAATAAGAAGAACATTTCGGTAGCAGTTTTCATATGCCATTGAAAAAAAAAAAAAGTTCCCCACAACAGTCACCTCAAAAAAATTCTTCCTTCAGAAAAAAAAAAATTGTAAAAAAATTCTTCCTATGTTAAAAAAAATCTTCCTCTCAAAATATAATCTTCCACCAAAAAGAAAAATTTTACCCAAACTTTTTTTCCAAATGGTTTTCAAGAGTCTTTCACATATTGCCAAGCTGAACTCAGGATGCCAAACAAGTTGTACATAGTGTTTGTATTGAAATATTAAGAACACATATGCCATTGAAAAGAAAAAAGTTCCCCACAACAGTCACCTCAAAAAAATTCTTCCTTCAGAAAAAAAAAATTCGTAAAAAAAATTCTTCCTATGTTAAAAAAAATCTTCCTCTCAAAATATAATCTTACACCAAAAAGAAAAATGTTGCTAAAACTTTTTTTCCAAATAGTTTTCAAGAGTGTTTCACAGCTTGCCAAGCTGAACTCAGGATGCCAAACATTGCAATAAGAAGAACATTTCGGTAGCAGTTTTCATATGCCATTGAAAAAAAAAAAAGTTCACCACAACAGTCACCTCAAAAAAATTCTTCCTTCAGAAAAAAAAAATCGTAATAAAATTCTTCCTATGTTAAAAAAAATCTTCCTCTCAAAATATAATCTTACACCAAAAAGAAAAATGTTGCTAAAACTTTTTTTCCAAATAGTTTTCAAGAGTGTTTCACAGCTTGCCAAGCTGAACTCAGGATGCCAAACATTGCAATAAGAAGAACATTTCGGTAGCAGTTTTCATATGCCATTGAAAAAAAAAAAAGTTCACCACAAAAGTCACCTCAAAAAAATTCTTCCTTCAGAAAAAAAAAAATCGTAAAAAAATCCTCCCTATGTTAAAAAAAATGTTCCTCTCAAAATATAATCTTCCACCAAAAAGGAAAATTTTGCCCAAACTTTTTTTCCAAATGGTTTTCAAGAGTGTTTCACAGCTTGCCAAGCTGAACTCAGGATGCCAAACATTGCAATAAGAAGAACGTTTCGGTAGCAGTTTTCATATGCCATTGAAAAAAAAAAAAAGTTCCCCACAACAGTCACCTCAAAAAAATTCTTCCTTCAGAAAAAAAAAATTGTAAAAAAATTCTTCCTATGTTAAAAAAAATCTTCCTCTCAAAATATAATCTTCCACCAAAAAGAAAAATTTTGCCCAAACTTTTTTTCCAAATGGTTTTCAAGAGTCTTTCACAGATTGCCAAGCTGAACTCAGGATGCCAAACAAGTTGTACATAGTGTTTGTATTGAAATATTAAGAACACATATGCCATTGAAAAGAAAAAAGTTCCCCACAAAAGTCACGTCAAAAAAATTCTTACTTCAGAAAAAAAAAAATTTGTAAAAAAATTCTTCCTGTTAAAAAAAATCTTCATCTCAAAATATAATCTTCCACAAAAAAGAAAAATTTTACTCAAACTTTTTTTCCAAATGGTTCTCAAGAGTCTTTCACAGCTTGCCAAGCTGAACTCAGGATGCCGAACATTGCAATAAGAAGAACATTTCGGTAGCAGTTTTCATATGCCATTGAAAAAAAAAAAAAGTTCACCACAACAGTCACCTCAAAAAAATTCTTCCTTCAGAAAAAAAAAAATCGTAAAAAAATTCTTCCTATGTTAAAAAAAATCTTCCTCTCAAAATATAATCTTCCACCAAAAAGAAAAGTGTTGCTAAAACTTTTTTTCCAAATGGTTTTCAAGAGTATTTCACAGCTTGCCAAGCTGAACTCAGGATTCCAAACAAGTTGTACTTTCAATTATTTGCATTGAAATATAAAGCAGATTTCAGAAGCAGTTTTCATTTGCCTTCAAAAAAAGAATTCCCACTGTCAACCGAAAAAAAATTCTTCCTCCAAAAAAAACCAATGTCGATAAAAAAAATCTTCCTGTGATAAAAGAAATCTTCCTCTCCAAATATAATCTTCCACTAAAAAGAAGAATTTTGCTCAAACTTTTTTTCAGCTTTCAGTGAAGTTTTATTGCTTCTTTCTGCAGCTCTCACTGAAATAAGGCTAATTTTCAACTTTGTTCAAATGTGCTGTAACTTTTGTTCCAAATGGTTTTCAAGAGTCTTTCATGGCTTGCCAAGCAGAACTCAGCATGCTAAACTAGTTATATATAGTATTTGCATTGAAATATTAAGTACATTTTATCATCAGCTTTCAGTGAAATTTTATTGCTTCTTTCTGCAGCTCTCACTGAAATAAGGCTAATTTTCAACTTTGTTCAAATGTGCTGTAACTTTTGTTCCAAATGGTTTTCAAGAGTCTTTTATGGCTTGCCAAGCAGAACTCAGCATGCTAAACTAGTTATATATAGTATTTGCATTGAAATATTAAGTCAATTTTATCATCAGCTTTCAGTGAAATTTTATTGCTTCTTTCTGCAGCTCTCACTGAAATAAGGCTAATTTTCAACTTTGTTCAAATGTGCTGTAACTTTTGTTCCAAATGGTTTTCAAGAGTCTTTCATGGCTTGCCAAGCAGAACTCAACATGCCAAACAAGTTATATATAGTATTTGCATTGAAATATTAAGTCAATTTTATCATCAGCTTTCAGTGAAATTTTATTGCTTCTTTCTGCAGCTCTCACTGAAATAAGGCTAATTTTCAACTTTGTTCAAATGTGCTGTAACTTTTGTTCCAAATGGTTTTCAAGAGTCTTTCATGGCTTGCCAAGCAGAACTCAGCATGCTAAACTAGTTATATATAGTATTTGCATTGAAATCTTAAGTCAATTTTATCATCAGCTTTCAGTGAAATTTTATTGCTTCTTTCTGCAGCTCTCACTGAAATAAGGCTAATTTTCAACTTTGTTCAAATGTGCTGTAACTTTTGTTCCAAATTGTTTTCAAGAGTCTTTCATGGCTTGCCAAGCAGAACTCAGCATGCTAAACTAGTTATATATAGTATTTGCATTGAAATATTAAGTCAATTTTATCATCAGCTTTCAGTGAAATTTTATTGCTTCTTTCTGCAGCTCTCACTGAAATAAGGCTAATTTTCAACTTTGTTCAAATGTGCTGTAACTTTTGTTCCAAATGGTTTTCAAGAGTCTTTCATGGCTTACTAAGCAGAACTCAGCATGCTAAACTAGTTATATATAGTATTTGCATTGAAATATTAAGTAAATTTTATCATCAGCTTTCAGTGAAATGTTATTGCTTCTTTCTGCAGCTCTCACTGAAATAAGGCTAATTTTCAACTTTGTTCAAATGTGCTGTAACTTTTGTTCCAAATGGTTTTCAAGAGTCTTTCATGGCTTGCCAAGCAGAACTCAGCATGCTAAACTAGTTATATATAGTATTTGCATTGAAATATTAATTAAATTTTATCATCAGCTTTCAGTGAAATTTTATTGCTTCTTTCTGCAGCTCTCACTGAAATAAGGCTAATTTTCAACTTTGTTCAAATGTGCTGTAACTTTTGTTCCAAATGGTTTTCAAGAGTCTTTCATGGCTTGCCAAGCAGAACTCAGCATGCTAAACTAGTTATATATAGTATTTGCATTGAAATCTTAAGTCAATTTTATCATCAGCTTTCAGTGAAATTTTATTGCTTCTTTCTGCAGCTCTCACTGAAATAAGGCTAATTTTCAACTTTGTTCAAATGTGCTGTAACTTTTGTTCCAAATGGTTTTCAAGAGTCTTTCATGGCTTGCCAAGCAGAACTCAGCATGCTAAACTAGTTATATATAGTATTTGCATTGAAATCTTAAGTCAATTTTATCATCAGCTTTCAGTGAAATTGAAACACTTGTACACTTGTACATAGTGTTTGTATTGAAATATTAAGAACATTTTGGAAGCAGTTTTCATTTGCCTTTGAAAAAAAAAAGTTCCCCACATTCATCTCAAAAAATGTCTTCCTTCAGAAAAAAAAAATTCGTAAAAAAATTCTTTTTATGTTAAAAAAAATCTTCCTCTCAAAATATAATCTTCCACCAAAAAGAAAAATGTTGCCCAAACTTTTTTTCCAAATGGTTTTCTAGAGTCTTACACAGCTTGCCAAGCTGAACTCAGGATGCCAAACATTGCAATAAGAAGAACATTTCGGTAGCAGTTTTAATATGCCATTGAAAAGAAAAAAGTTCCCCACAACAGTCACCTCAAAAAAATTCTTCCTTCAGAAAAAAAAAAATTCGTAAAAAAATTCTTCCTATGTTAAAAAAAATCTTCATCTCAAAATATAATCTTCCACCAAAAAGAAAAATTTTGCTCAAATTTCTTTTCCAAATGGTTTTCAAGAGTATTTCACAGCTTGCCAAGCTGAACTCAGGATTCCAAACATTGCAATAAGAAGAACATTTCGGTAGCAGTTTTCATATGCCATTGAAAAAAAAAAGTTCCCCACAACAGTCGCCTCAAAAAAATTCTTCTTTCAGAAAAAAAAAATTCGTAAAAAAAATTCTTCCTATGTTAAAAAAAATCTTCCTCTCAAAATATAATCTTCCACCAAAAATGAAAATTTTGCCCAAACTTTTTTTCCAAATGGTTTTCAAGAGTGTTTCACAGCTTGCCAAGCTGAACTCAGGATGCCAAACATTGCAATAAGAAGAACATTTCGGTAGCAGTTTTCATATGCCATTGAAAAAAAAAAAAGTTCACCACAAGTCACCTCAAAAAAATTCTTCCTTCAGAAAACAAAAAAATTGTAAAAAAATTCTTCCTATGTTAAAAAAAATCTTCCTCTCAAAATATAATCTTCCACCAAAAAGAAAAATGTTGCCCAAACTTTTTTTCCAAATGGTTTTCAAGTCTTTCACAGATTGCCAAGCTGAACTCAGGATGCCAAACAAGTTGTACATAGTGTTTGTATTGAAATATTAAGAACACATATGCCATTGAAAAGAAAAAAGTTCACCACAACAGTCACCTCAAAAAAATTCTTCCTTCAGAAAAAAAAAAATCGTAATAAAATTCTTCCTATGTTAAAAAAAATCTTCCTCTCAAAATATAATCTTACACCAAAAAGAAAAATGTTGCTAAAACTTTTTTTCCAAATAGTTTTCAAGAGTGTTTCACAGCTTGCCAAGCTGAACTCAGGATGCCAAAAATTGCAATAAGAAGAACATTTCGGTAGCAGTTTTCATATGCCATTAAAAAAAAAAAAAGTTCACCACAAAAGTCACCTCAAAAAAATTCTTCCTTCAGAAAAAAAAAAATCGGAAAAAAATTCTTCCTATGTTAAAAAAAATGTTCCTCTCAAAATATAATCTTCCACCAAAAAGGAAAATTTTGCCCAAACTTTTTTTCCAAATGGTTTTCAAGAGTGTTTCACAGCTTACCAAGCTGAACTCAGGATGCCAAACATTGCAATAAGAAGAACGTTTCGGTAGCAGTTTTCATATGCCATTGAAAAAAAAAAAAAGTTCCCCACAACAGTCACCTCAAAAAAATTCTTCCTTCAGAAAAAAAAAATTGTAAAAAAATTCTTCCTATGTTAAAAAAAAGTCTTCCTCTCAAAATATAATCTTCCACCAAAAAGAAAAATTTTGCCCAAACTTTTTTTCCAAATGGTTTTCAAGAGTCTTTCACAGATTGCCAAGCTGAACTCAGGATGCCAAACAAGTTGTACATAGTGTTTGTATTGAAATATTAAGAACACATATGCCATTGAAAAGAAAAAAGTTCCCCACAAAAGTCACCTCAAAAAAATTCTTCCTTCAGAAAAAAAAAAAATTGTAAAAAAATTCTTCCTATGTTAAAAAAAATCTTCCTCTCAAAATATAATCTTCCACCAAAAAGAAAAATGTTGCCCAAACTTTTTTTCCAAATGGTTTTCAAGAGTCTTTCACAGCTTGCCAAGCTGAACTCAGGATGCCAAACAAGTTGTACATAGTGTTTGTATTGAAATATTAAGAACACATATGCCATTGAAAAGAAAAAAGTTCCCCACAACAGTCACGTCAAAAAAATTCTTCCTTCAGAAAAAAAAAAATTCGTAAAAAAAATTCTTCCTATGTTAAAAAAAATCTTCATCTCAAAATATAATCTTCCACCAAAAAGAAAAATTTTGCTCAAATTTTTTTTCCAAATGGTTTTCAAGAGTCTTTCACAGCTTGCCAAGCTGAACTCAGGATGCCAAACATTGCAATAAGAAGAACATTTCGGTAGCAGTTTTCAGATGCCATTGAAAAAAAAAAAAGTTCACACAACAGTCACCTCAAAAAAATTCTTCCTTCAGAAAAAAAAAAATCGTAATAAAATTCTTCCTATGTTAAAAAAAATCTTCCTCTCAAAATATAATCTTACACCAAAAAGAAAAATGTTTTTAAAACTTTTTTTCCAAATAGTTTTCAAGAGTGTTTCACAGCTTGCCAAGCTGAACTCAGGATGCCAAACATTGCAATAAGAAGAACATTTCGGTAGCAGTTTTCATATGCCATTGAAAAAAGAAAAAGTTCACCACAAAAGTCACATCAAAAAAATTCTTCCTTCAGAAAAAAAAAAATCGTAAAAAAATTCTTCCTATGTTAAAAAAAATGTTCCTCTCAAAATATAATCTTACACCAAAAAGGAAAATTTTGCCCAAACTTTTTTTCCAAATGGTTTTCAAGAGTGTTTCACAGCTTGCCAAGCTGAACTCAGGATGCCAAACATTGCAATAAGAAGAACGTTTCGGTAGCAGTTTTCATATGCCATTGAAAAAAAAAAAAGTTCCCCACAAGTCACCTCAAAAAAATTCTTCCTTCAGAAAAAAAAAAATTGTAAAAAAATTCTTCCTATGTTAAAAAAAATCTTCCTCTCAAAATATAATCTTCCACCAAAAAGAAAAATTTTGCTCAAACTTTTTTTCCAAACGGTTTTCAAGAGTCTTTCACAGATTGCCAAGCTGAACTCAGGATGCCAAACAAGTTGTACATAGTGTTTGTATTGAAATATTAAGAACACATATGCCATTGAAAAGAAAAAAGTTCACCACAACAGTCGCCTCAAAAAAATTCTTCCTTCAGAAAAAAAAAAATCGTAAAAAAATTCTTCCTATGTTAAAAAAAATCTTCCTCTCAAAATATAATCTTCCACCAAAAAGAAAAGTGTTGCTAAAACTTTTTTTCCAAATGGTTTTCAAGAGTATTTCACAGCTTGCCAAGCTGAACTCAGGATTCCAAACAAGTTGTACTTTCAATTATTTGCATTGAAATATAAAGCAGATTTCAGAAGCAGTTTTCATTTGCCTTCAAAAAAAGAATTCCCACTGTCAACCGAAAAAAAATTCTTCCTCCAAAAAAAACCAATGTCGATAAAAAAAATCTTCCTGTGATAAAAGAAATCTTCCTCTCAAAATATAATCTTCCACCAAAAAGAAAAATTTTGCTCAAACTTTTTTTCAGCTTTCAGTGAAGTTTTATTGCTTCTTTCTGCAGCTCTCACTGAAATAAGGCTAATTTTCAACTTTGTTCAAATGTGCTGTAACTTTTGTTCCAAATGGTTTTCAAGAGTCTTTCATGGCTTGCCAAGCAGAACTCAGCATGCTAAACTAGTTATATATAGTATTTGCATTGAAATATTAAGTAAATTTTATCATCAGCTTTCAGTGAAATTTTATTGCTTCTTTCTGCAGCTCTCACTGAAATAAGGCTAATTTTCAACTTTGTTCAAATGTGCTGTAACTTTTGTTCCAAATGGTTTTCAAGAGTCTTTCATGGCTTGCCAAGCAGAACTCAGCATGCTAAACTAGTTATATATAGTATTTGCATTGAAATATTAAGTAAATTTTATCATCAGCTTTCAGTGAAATTTTATTGCTTCTTTCTGCAGCTCTCACTGAAATAAGGCTAATTTTCAACTTTGTTCAAATGTGCTGTAACTTTTGTTCCAAATGGTTTTCAAGAGTCTTTCATGGCTTGCCAAGCAGAACTCAACATGCCGAACAAGTTATATATAGTATTTGCATTGAAATCTTAAGTCAATTTTATCATCAGCTTTCAGTGAAATTTTATTGCTTCTTTCTGCAGCTCTCACTGAAATAAGGCTAATTTTCAACTTTGTTCAAATGTGCTGTAACTTTTGTTCCAAATGGTTTTCAAGAGTCTTTCATGGCTTGCCAAGCAGAACTCAGCATGCTAAACTAGTTATATATAGTATTTGCATTGAAATATTAAGTCAATTTTATCATCAGCTTTCAGTGAAATTTTATTGCTTCTCTCTGCAGCTCTCACTGAAATAAGGCTAATTTTCAACTTTGTTCAAATGTGCTGTAACTTTTGTTCCAAATGGTTTTCAAGAGTATTTCATGGCTTGCCAAGCAGAACTCAGCATGCTAAACTAGTTATATATAGTATTTGCATTGAAATATTAAGTCAATTTTATCATCAGCTTTCAGTGAAATTGTATTGCTTCTTTCTGCAGCTCTCACTGAAATAAGGCTAATTTTCAACTTTGTTCAAATTTGCTGTAACTTTTGTTCCAAATGGTTTTCAAGAGTCTTTCATGGCTTGCCAAGCAGAACTCAGCATGCTAAACTAGTTATATATAGTATTTGCATTGAAATATTAAGTCAATTTTATCATCAGCTTTCAGTGAAATTTTATTGCTTCTTTCTGCAAGCTCTCACTGAAATAAGGCTAATTTTCAACTTTGTTCAAATGTGCTGTAACTTTTGTTCCAAATGGTTTTCAAGAGTCTTTCATGGCTTGCCAAGCAGAACTCAGCATGCTAAACTAGTTATATATAGTATTTGCATTGAAATATTAAGTCAATTTTATCATCAGCTTTCAGTGAAATTTTATTGCTTCTTTCTGCAGCTCTCACTGAAATAAGGCTAATTTTCAACTTTGTTCAAATGTGCTGTAACTTTTGTTCCAAATGGTTTTCAAGAGTCTTTCATGGCTTGCCAAGCAGAACTCAGCATGCTAAACTAGTTATATATAGTATTTGCATTGAAATATTAAGTCAATTTTATCATCAGCTTTCAGTGAAATTTTATTGCTTCTTTCTGCAGCTCTCACTGAAATAAGGCTAATTTTCAACTTTGTTCAAATGTGCTGTAACTTTTGTTCCAAATGGTTTTCAAGAGTCTTTCATGGCTTGCCAAGCAGAACTCAGCATGCTAAACTAGTTATATATAGTATTTGCATTGAAATATTAAGTCAATTTTATCATCAGCTTTCAGTGAAATTTTATTGCTTCTTTCTGCAGCTCTCACTGAAATAAGGCTAATTTTCAACTTTGTTCAAATGTGCTGTAACTTTTGTTCCAAATGGTTTTCAAGAGTCTTTCATGGCTTGCCAAGCAGAACTCAGCATGCTAAACTAGTTATATATAGTATTTGCATTGAAATATTAAGTCAATTTTATCATCAGCTTTCAGTGAAATTGTATTGCTTCTTTCTGCAGCTCTCACTGAAATAAGGCTAATTTTCAACTTTGTTCAAATGTGCTGTAACTTTTGTTCCAAATGGTTTTCAAGAGTCTTTCATGGCTTGCCAAGCAGAACTCAGCATGCTAAACTAGTTATATATAGTATTTGCATTGAAATATTAAGTAAATTTTATCATCAGCTTTCAGTGAAATTTTATTGCTTTTTTCTGCAGCTCTCACTGAAATAAGGCTAATTTTCAACTTTGTTCAAATGTGCTGTAACTTTTGTTCCAAATGGTTTTCAAGAGTCTTTCATGGCTTGCCAAGCAGAACTCAGCATGCTAAACTAGTTATATATAGTATTTGCATTGAAATATTAAGTCAATTTTATCATCAGCTTTCAGTGAAATTTGATTGCTTCTTTCTGCAGCTCTCACTGAAATAAGGCTAATTTTCAACTTTGTTCAAATGTGCTGTAACTTTTGTTCCAAATGGTTTTCAAGAGTCTTTCATGGCTTGCCAAGCAGAACTCAGCATGCTAAACTAGTTATATATAGTATTTGCATTGAAATATTAAGTCAATTTTATCATCAGCTTTCAGTGAAATTTTATTGCTTCTTTCTGCAGCTCTCACTGAAATAAGGCTAATTTTCAACTTTGTTCAAATGTGCTGTAACTTTTGTTCCAAATGGTTTTCAAGAGTCTTTCATGGCTTGCCAAGCAGAACTCAGCATGCTAAACTAGTTATATATAGTATTTGCATTGAAATCTTAAGTCAATTTTAGCATCAGCTTTCAGTGAAATTGAAACACTTGTACACTTGTACATAGTGTTTGTATTGAAATATTAAGAACATTTTGGAAGCAGTTTTCATTTGCCTTTGAAAAAAAAAAGTTCCCCACATTCATCTGAAAAAATTTCTTCCTTCAGAAAAAAAAAATTCGTAAAAAAATTATTTTTATGTTAAAAAAAATCTTCCTCTCAAAATATAATCTTCCACCAAAAAGAAAAATGTTGCCAAAACTTTTTTTCCAAATGGTATTCCAGAGTCTTACACAGCTTGCCAAGCTGAACTCAGGATGCCAAACATTGCAATAAGAAGAACATTTCGGTAGCAGTTTTCATATGCCATTGAAAAAAAAAAGTTCCCCACAACAGTCGCCTCAAAAAAATTCTTCTTTCAGAAAAAAAAAATTCTTCCTATGTTAAAAAAAATGTTCCTCTCAAAATATAATCTTCCACCAAAAAGGAAAATTTTGCCCAAACTTTTTTTCCAAATGGTTGTCAAGAGTGTTTCACAGCTTGCCAAGCTGAACTCAGGATGCCAAACATTGCAATAAGAAGAACATTTCGGTAGCAGTTTTCATATGCCATTGAAAAAAAAAAAAGTTCACCACAACAGTCACCTCAAAAAAATTCTTCCTTCAGAAAAAAAAAAATTGTAAAAAAATTCTTCCTATGTTAAAAAAAATCTTCCTCTCAAAATATAATCTTCCACCAAAAAGAAAAATGTTGCCCAAACTTTTTTTCCAAATGGTTTTCAAGAGTCTTTCACAGATTGCCAAGCTGAACTCAGGATGCCAAACAAGTTGTACATAGTGTTTGTATTGAAATATTAAGAACACATATGCCATTGAAAAGAAAAAAGTTCCCCACAAAAGTCACCTCAAAAAATTTTTCCTTCAGAAAAAAAAAATTTCGTAAAAAAAATTCTTCCTATGTTAAAAAAAATCTTCATCTCAAAATATAATCTTCCACCAAAAAGAAAAATTTAGCTCAAATTTTTTTTCCAAATGGTTTTCAAGAGTCTTTCACAGCTTGCCAAGCTGAACTCAGGATGCCAAACATTGCAATAAGAAGAACATTTCGGTAGCAGTTTTCATATGCCATTGAAAAAAAAAAAAGTTCACCACAAAAGTCAGCTCAAAAAAATTCTTCCTTCAGAAAAAAAAAAATCGTAATAAAATTCTTCCTATGTTAAAAAAAATCTTCCTCTCAAAATATAATCTTACACCAAAAAGAAAAATGTTGCTAAAACTTTTTTTCCAAATAGTTTTCAAGAGTGTTTCACAGCTTGCCAAGCTGAACTCAGGATGCCAAACATTGCAATAAGAAGAACATTTCGGTAGCAGTTTTCATATGCCATTGAAAAAAAAAAAAGTTCACCACAACAGTCACCTCTAAAAAAATCTTCCTTCAGAAAAAAAAAAATCGTAAAAAAATTCTTCCTATGTTAAAAAAAATGTTCCTCTCAAAATATAATCTTCCACCAAAAAGGAAAATTTTGCCCAAACTTTTTTTCCAAATGGTTTTCAAGACTCTTTCACAGATTGCCAAGCTGAACTCAGGATGCCAAACAAGTTGTACATAGTGTTTGTATTGAAATATTAAGAACACATATGCCATTGAAAAGAAAAAAGTTCCCCACAAAAGTCACCTCAAAAAATTTTTCCTTCAGAAAAAAAAAATTTCGTAAAAAAAATTCTTCCTATGTTAAAAAAAATCTTCATCTCAAAATATAATCTTCCACCAAAAAGAAAAATTTAGCTCAAATTTTTTTTCCAAATGGTTTTCAAGAGTCTTTCACAGCTTGCCAAGCTGAACTCAGGATGCCAAACATTGCAATAAGAAGAACATTTCGGTAGCAGTTTTCATATGCCATTGAAAAAAAAAAAAGTTCACCACAAAAGTCAGCTCAAAAAAATTCTTCCTTCAGAAAAAAAAAAATCGTAATAAAATTCTTCCTATGTTAAAAAAAATCTTCCTCTCAAAATATAATCTTACACCAAAAAGAAAAATGTTGCTAAAACTTTTTTTCCAAATAGTTTTCAAGAGTGTTTCACAGCTTGCCAAGCTGAACTCAGGATGCAAAACATTGCAATAAGAAGAACATTTCGGTAGCAGTTTTCATATGCCATTGAAAAAAAAAAAAGTTCACCACAACAGTCACCTCTAAAAAAATCTTCCTTCAGAAAAAAAAAAATCGTAAAAAAATTCTTCCTATGTTAAAAAAAATGTTCCTCTCAAAATATAATCTTCCACCAAAAAGGAAAATTTTGCCCAAACTTTTTTTCCAAATGGTTTTCAAGACTCTTTCACAGATTGCCAAGCTGAACTCAGGATGCCAAACAAGTTGTACATAGTGTTTGTATTGAAATATTAAGAACACATATGCCATTGAAAAGAAAAAAGTTCCCCACAAAAGTCACGTCAAAAAAATTCTTCCTTCAGAAAAAAAAAAATTTGTAAAAAAATTCTTCCTATGTTAAAAAAAATCTTCATCTCAAAATATAATCTTCCACAAAAAAGAAAAATTTTACTCAAACTTTTTTTCCAAATGGTTCTCAAGAGTCTTTCACAGCTTGCCAAGCTGAACTCAGGATGCCGAACATTGCAATAAGAAGAACATTTCGGTAGCAGTTTTCATATGCCATTGAAAAAAAAAAAAATTCACCACAACAGTCACCTCAAAAAAATTCTTCCTTCAGAAAAAAAAAAATCGTAAAAAAATTCTTCCTATGTTAAAAAAAATCTTCCTCTCAAAATATAATCTTCCACCAAAAAGAAAAGTGTTGCTAAAACTTTTTTTCCAAATGGTTTTCAAGAGTATTTCACAGCTTGCCAAGCTGAACTCTCCAAGGATTCCAAACAAGTTGTACTTTCAATTATTTGCATTGAAATATAAAGCAGATTTCAGAAGCAGTTTTCATTTGCCTTCAAAAAAAGAATTCCCACTGTCAACCGAAAAAAAATTCTTCCTCCAAAAAAAACCAATGTCGATAAAAAAAATCTTCCTGTGATAAAAGAAATCTTCCTCTCAAAATATAATCTTCCACCAAAAAGAAAAATTTTGCTCAAACTTTTTTTCAGCTTTCAGTGAAGTTTTATTGCTTCTTTCTGCAGCTCTCACTGAAATAAGGCTAATTTTCAACTTTGTTCAAATGTGCTGTAACTTTTGTTCCAAATGGTTTTCAAGAGTCTTTCATGGCTTGCCAAGCAGAACTCAGCATGCTAAACTAGTTATATATAGTATTTGCATTGAAATATTAAGTAAATTTTATCATCAGCTTTCAGTGAAATTTTATTGCTTCTTTCTGCAGCTCTCACTGAAATAAGGCTAATTTTCAACTTTGTTCAAATGTGCTGTAACTTTTGTTCCAAATGGTTTTCAAGAGTCTTTCATGGCTTGCCAAGCAGAACTCAGCATGCTAAACTAGTTATATATAGTATTTGCATTGAAATATTAAGTCAATTTTATCATCAGCTTTCAGTGAAATTTTATTGCTTCTTTCTGCAGCTCTCACTGAAATAAGGCTAATTTTCAACTTTGTTCAAATGTGCTGTAACTTTTGTTCCAAATGGTTTTCAAGAGTCTTTCATGGCTTGCCAAGCAGAACTCAGCATGCTAAACTAGTTATATATAGTATTTGCATTGAAATATTAAGTCAATTTTATCATCAGCTTTCAGTGAAATTTTATTGCTTCTTTCTGCAGCTCTCACTGAAATAAGGCTAATTTTCAACTTTGTTCAAATGTGCTGTAACTTTTGTTCCAAATGGTTTTCAAGAGTCTTTCATGGCTTGCCAAGCAGAACTCAGCATGCTAAACTAGTTATATATAGTATTTGCATTGAAATATTAAGTCAATTTTATCATCAGCTTTCAGTGAAATTTTATTGCTTCTTTCTGCAGCTCTCACTGAAATAAGGCTAATTTTCAACTTTGTTCAAATGTGCTGTAACTTTTGTTCCAAATGGTTTTCAAGAGTCTTTCATGGCTTGCCAAGCAGAACTCAGCATGCTAAACTAGTTATATATAGTATTTGCATTGAAATATTAAGTCAATTTTATCATCAGCTTTCAGTGAAATTTTATTGCTTCTTTCTGCAGCTCTCACTGAAATAAGGCTAATTTTCAACTTTGTTCAAATGTGCTGTAACTTTTGTTCCAAATGGTTTTCAAGAGTCTTTCATGGCTTGCCAAGCAGAACTCAGCATGCTAAACTAGTTATATATAGTATTTGCATTGAAATATTAAGTAAATTTTATCATCAGCTTTCAGTGAAATTTTATTGCTTTTTTCTGCAGCTCTCACTGAAATAAGGCTAATTTTCAACTTTGTTCAAATGTGCTGTAACTTTTGTTCCAAATGGTTTTCAAGAGTCTTTCATGGCTTGCCAAGCAGAACTCAGCATGCTAAACTAGTTATATATAGTATTTGCATTGAAATATTAAGTCAATTTTATCATCAGCTTTCAGTGAAATTTGATTGCTTCTTTCTGCAGCTCTCACTGAAATAAGGCTAATTTTCAACTTTGTTCAAATGTGCTGTAACTTTTGTTCCAAATGGTTTTCAAGAGTCTTTCATGGCTTGCCAAGCAGAACTCAGCATGCTAAACTAGTTATATATAGTATTTGCATTGAAATATTAAGTCAATTTTATCATCAGCTTTCAGTGAAATTTTATTGCTTCTTTCTGCAGCTCTCACTGAAATAAGGCTAATTTTCAACTTTGTTCAAATGTGCTGTAACTTTTGTTCCAAATGGTTTTCAAGAGTCTTTCATGGCTTGCCAAGCAGAACTCAGCATGCTAAACTAGTTATATATAGTATTTGCATTGAAATCTTAAGTCAATTTTAGCATCAGCTTTCAGTGAAATTGAAACACTTGTACACTTGTACATAGTGTTTGTATTGAAATATTAAGAACATTTTGGAAGCAGTTTTCATTTGCCTTTGAAAAAAAAAAGTTCCCCACATTCATCTGAAAAAATTTCTTCCTTCAGAAAAAAAAAATTCGTAAAAAAATTATTTTTATGTTAAAAAAAATCTTCCTCTCAAAATATAATCTTCCACCAAAAAGAAAAATGTTGCCAAAACTTTTTTTCCAAATGGTATTCCAGAGTCTTACACAGCTTGCCAAGCTGAACTCAGGATGCCAAACATTGCAATAAGAAGAACATTTCGGTAGCAGTTTTCATATGCCATTGAAAAAAAAAAGTTCCCCACAACAGTCGCCTCAAAAAAATTCTTCTTTCAGAAAAAAAAAATTCTTCCTATGTTAAAAAAAATGTTCCTCTCAAAATATAATCTTCCACCAAAAAGGAAAATTTTGCCCAAACTTTTTTTCCAAATGGTTGTCAAGAGTGTTTCACAGCTTGCCAAGCTGAACTCAGGATGCCAAACATTGCAATAAGAAGAACATTTCGGTAGCAGTTTTCATATGCCATTGAAAAAAAAAAAAGTTCACCACAACAGTCACCTCAAAAAAATTCTTCCTTCAGAAAAAAAAAAATTGTAAAAAAATTCTTCCTATGTTAAAAAAAATCTTCCTCTCAAAATATAATCTTCCACCAAAAAGAAAAATGTTGCCCAAACTTTTTTTCCAAATGGTTTTCAAGAGTCTTTCACAGATTGCCAAGCTGAACTCAGGATGCCAAACAAGTTGTACATAGTGTTTGTATTGAAATATTAAGAACACATATGCCATTGAAAAGAAAAAAGTTCCCCACAAAAGTCACCTCAAAAAATTTTTCCTTCAGAAAAAAAAAATTTCGTAAAAAAAATTCTTCCTATGTTAAAAAAAATCTTCATCTCAAAATATAATCTTCCACCAAAAAGAAAAATTTAGCTCAAATTTTTTTTCCAAATGGTTTTCAAGAGTCTTTCACAGCTTGCCAAGCTGAACTCAGGATGCCAAACATTGCAATAAGAAGAACATTTCGGTAGCAGTTTTCATATGCCATTGAAAAAAAAAAAAGTTCACCACAAAAGTCAGCTCAAAAAAATTCTTCCTTCAGAAAAAAAAAAATCGTAATAAAATTCTTCCTATGTTAAAAAAAATCTTCCTCTCAAAATATAATCTTACACCAAAAAGAAAAATGTTGCTAAAACTTTTTTTCCAAATAGTTTTCAAGAGTGTTTCACAGCTTGCCAAGCTGAACTCAGGATGCCAAACATTGCAATAAGAAGAACATTTCGGTAGCAGTTTTCATATGCCATTGAAAAAAAAAAAAGTTCACCACAACAGTCACCTCTAAAAAAATCTTCCTTCAGAAAAAAAAAAATCGTAAAAAAATTCTTCCTATGTTAAAAAAAATGTTCCTCTCAAAATATAATCTTCCACCAAAAAGGAAAATTTTGCCCAAACTTTTTTTCCAAATGGTTTTCAAGACTCTTTCACAGATTGCCAAGCTGAACTCAGGATGCCAAACAAGTTGTACATAGTGTTTGTATTGAAATATTAAGAACACATATGCCATTGAAAAGAAAAAAGTTCCCCACAAAAGTCACCTCAAAAAATTTTTCCTTCAGAAAAAAAAAATTTCGTAAAAAAAATTCTTCCTATGTTAAAAAAAATCTTCATCTCAAAATATAATCTTCCACCAAAAAGAAAAATTTAGCTCAAATTTTTTTTCCAAATGGTTTTCAAGAGTCTTTCACAGCTTGCCAAGCTGAACTCAGGATGCCAAACATTGCAATAAGAAGAACATTTCGGTAGCAGTTTTCATATGCCATTGAAAAAAAAAAAAGTTCACCACAAAAGTCAGCTCAAAAAAATTCTTCCTTCAGAAAAAAAAAAATCGTAATAAAATTCTTCCTATGTTAAAAAAAATCTTCCTCTCAAAATATAATCTTACACCAAAAAGAAAAATGTTGCTAAAACTTTTTTTCCAAATAGTTTTCAAGAGTGTTTCACAGCTTGCCAAGCTGAACTCAGGATGCAAAACATTGCAATAAGAAGAACATTTCGGTAGCAGTTTTCATATGCCATTGAAAAAAAAAAAAGTTCACCACAACAGTCACCTCTAAAAAAATCTTCCTTCAGAAAAAAAAAAATCGTAAAAAAATTCTTCCTATGTTAAAAAAAATGTTCCTCTCAAAATATAATCTTCCACCAAAAAGGAAAATTTTGCCCAAACTTTTTTTCCAAATGGTTTTCAAGACTCTTTCACAGATTGCCAAGCTGAACTCAGGATGCCAAACAAGTTGTACATAGTGTTTGTATTGAAATATTAAGAACACATATGCCATTGAAAAGAAAAAAGTTCCCCACAAAAGTCACGTCAAAAAAATTCTTCCTTCAGAAAAAAAAAAATTTGTAAAAAAATTCTTCCTATGTTAAAAAAAATCTTCATCTCAAAATATAATCTTCCACAAAAAAGAAAAATTTTACTCAAACTTTTTTTCCAAATGGTTCTCAAGAGTCTTTCACAGCTTGCCAAGCTGAACTCAGGATGCCGAACATTGCAATAAGAAGAACATTTCGGTAGCAGTTTTCATATGCCATTGAAAAAAAAAAAAATTCACCACAACAGTCACCTCAAAAAAATTCTTCCTTCAGAAAAAAAAAAATCGTAAAAAAATTCTTCCTATGTTAAAAAAAATCTTCCTCTCAAAATATAATCTTCCACCAAAAAGAAAAGTGTTGCTAAAACTTTTTTTCCAAATGGTTTTCAAGAGTATTTCACAGCTTGCCAAGCTGAACTCTCCAAGGATTCCAAACAAGTTGTACTTTCAATTATTTGCATTGAAATATAAAGCAGATTTCAGAAGCAGTTTTCATTTGCCTTCAAAAAAAGAATTCCCACTGTCAACCGAAAAAAAATTCTTCCTCCAAAAAAAACCAATGTCGATAAAAAAAATCTTCCTGTGATAAAAGAAATCTTCCTCTCAAAATATAATCTTCCACCAAAAAGAAAAATTTTGCTCAAACTTTTTTTCAGCTTTCAGTGAAGTTTTATTGCTTCTTTCTGCAGCTCTCACTGAAATAAGGCTAATTTTCAACTTTGTTCAAATGTGCTGTAACTTTTGTTCCAAATGGTTTTCAAGAGTCTTTCATGGCTTGCCAAGCAGAACTCAGCATGCTAAACTAGTTATATATAGTATTTGCATTGAAATATTAAGTAAATTTTATCATCAGCTTTCAGTGAAATTTTATTGCTTCTTTCTGCAGCTCTCACTGAAATAAGGCTAATTTTCAACTTTGTTCAAATGTGCTGTAACTTTTGTTCCAAATGGTTTTCAAGAGTCTTTCATGGCTTGCCAAGCAGAACTCAGCATGCTAAACTAGTTATATATAGTATTTGCATTGAAATATTAAGTAAATTTTATCATCAGCTTTCAGTGAAATTTTATTGCTTCTTTCTGAAGCTCTCACTGAAATAAGGCTAATTTTCAACTTTGTTCAAATGTGCTGTAACTTTTGTTCCAAATGGTTTTCAAGAGTCTTTCATGGCTTGCCAAGCAGAACTCAACATGCCAAACAAGTTATATATAGTATTTGCATTGAAATATTAAGTAAATTTTATCATCAGCTTTCAGTGAAATTTTATTGCTTCTTTCTGAAGCTCTCACTGAAATAAGGCTAATTTTCAACTTTGTTCAAATGTGCTGTAACTTTTGTTCCAAATGGTTTTCAAGAGTCTTTCATGGCTTACTAAGCAGAACTCAGCATGCTAAACTAGTTATATATAGTATTTGCATTGAAATCTTAAGTCAATTTTATCATCAGCTTTCAGTGAAATTTTATTGCTTCCTTCTGCAGCTCTCACTGAAATAATGCTAATTTTCAACTTTGTTCAAATGTGCTGTAACTTTTGTTCCAAATGGTTTTCAAGAGTCTTTCATGGCTTGCCAAGCAGAACTCAGCATGCTAAACTAGTTATATATAGTATTTGCATTGAAATCTTAAGTCAATTTTATCATCAGCTTTCAGTGAAATTTTATTGCTTCTTTCTGCAGCTCTCACTGAAATAAGGCTAATTTTCAACTTTGTTCAAATGTGCTGTAACTTTTGTTCCAAATGGTTTTCAAGAGTCTTTCATGGCTTGCCAAGCAGAACTCAGCATGCTAAACTAGTTATATATAGTATTTGCATTGAAATCTTAAGTCAATTTTAACATCAGCTTTCAGTGAAATTTTATTGCTTCTTTCTGCAGCTCTCACTGAAATAAGGCTAATTTTCAACTTTGTTCAAATGTGCTGTAACTTTTGTTCCAAATGGTTTTCAAGAGTCTTTCATGGCTTGCCAAGCAGAACTCAACATGCCAAACAAGTTATATATAGTATTTGCATTGAAATATTAACCAAATTCTATTATCAGCTTTCAGTGAAATTTTATTGCTTCTTTCTGCAGCTCTCACTGAAATAAGGCTAATTTTCAACTTTGTTCAAATGTGCTGTAACTTTTGTTCCAAATGGTTTTCAAGAGTCTTTCATGGCTTGCCAAGCAGAACTCAGCATGCTAAACTAGTTATATATTGTATTTGCATTGAAATATTAAGTCAATTTTATCATCAGCTTTCAGTGAAATTTTATTGCTTCTTTCTGCAGCTCTCACTGAAATAAGGCTAATTTTCAACTTTGTTCAAATGTGCTGTAACTTTTGTTCCAAATGGTTTTCAAGAGTCTTTCATGGCTTGCCAAGCAGAACTCAGCATGCTAAACTAGTTATATATAGTATTTGCATTGAAATCTTAAGTCAATTTTATCATCAGCTTTCAGTGAAGTTTTATTGCTTCTTTCTGCAGCTCTCACTGAAATAAGGCTAATTTTCAACTTTGTTCAAATGTGCTGTAACTTTTGTTCCAAATGGTTTTCAAGAGTATTTCATGGCTTGCCAAGCAGAACTCAGCATGCTAAACTAGTTATATATAGTATTTGTATTGAAATCTTAAGTCAATTTTTTCATCAGCCTTAAGTGAAATTGTATTGCTTCCTTCTGCAGCTCTCACTGAAATAAGGCTAATTTTCAACTTTGTTCAAATGTGCTGTAACTTTTGTTCCAAATGGTTTTCAAGAGTCTTTCATGGCTTGCCAAGCAGAACTCAGCATGCTAAACTAGTTATATATAGTATTTGCATTGAAATATTAAGTCAATTTTATCATCAGCTTTCAGTGAAATTTTATTGCTTCTTTCTGCAGCTCTCACTGAAATAAGGCTAATTTTCAACTTTGTTCAAATGTGCTGTAACTTTTGTTCCAAATGGTTTTCAAGAGTCTTTCATGGCTTGCCAAGCAGAACTCAACATGCCAAACAAGTTATATATAGTATTTGCATTGAAATATTAACCAAATTTTATCATACGCTTTCAGTGAAATTTTATTGCTTCTTTCTGCAGCTCTCACTGAAATAAGGCTAATTTTCAACTTTGTTCAAATGTGCTGTAACTTTTGTTCCAAATGGTTTTCAAGAGTCTTTCATGGCTTGCCAAGCAGAACTCAGCATGCTAAACTAGTTATATATAGTATTTGCATTGAAATCTTAAGTCAATTTTATCATCAGCTTTCAGTGAAATTGAAACACTTGTACACATAGTGTTTGTATTGAAATATTAAGAACATTTTGGAAGCAGTTTTCATTTGCCTTTGAAAAAAAAAAGTTCCCCACATTCATCTCAAAAAATTTCTTCCTTCAGAAAAAAAAGAATTCGTAAAAAAATTCTTTTTATGTTAAAAAAAATCTTCCTCTCAAAATATAATCTTCCACCAAAAAGAAAAATGTTGCCCAAACTTTTTTTCCAAATGGTTTTCCAGAGTCTTACACAGCTTGCCAAGCTGAACTCAGGATGCCAAACATTGCAATAAGAAGAACATTTCGGTAGCAGTTTTCATATGCCATTGAAAAAAAAAAGTTCCCCACAACAGTCGCCTCAAAAAAATTCTTCTTTCAGAAAAAAAAAATTCGTAAAAAAATTCTTCCTATGTTAAAAAAAATCTTCCTCTCAAAATATAATCTTCCACCAAAAAGGAAAATTTTGCCCAAACTTTTTTTCCAAATGGTTGTCAAGAGTGTTTCACAGCTTGCCAAGCTGAACTCAGGATGCCAAACATTGCAATAAGAAGAACATTTCGGTAGCAGTTTTCATATGCCATTGAAAAAAAAAAAAGTTCACCACAACAGTCACCTCAAAAAAATTCTTCCTTCAGAAAAAAAAAAATTGTAAAAAAATTCTTCCTATGTTAAAAAAAATCTTCCTCTCAAAATATAATCTTCCACCAAAAAGAAAAATGTTGCCCAAACTTTTTTTCCAAATGGTTTTCAAGAGTCTTTCACAGATTGCCAAGCTGAACTCAGGATGCCAAACAAGTTGTACATAGTGTTTGTATTGAAATATTAAGAACACATATGCCATTGAAAAGAAAAAAGTTCCCCACAAAAGTCACCTCAAAAAATTTTTCCTTCAGAAAAAAAAAATTTCGTAAAAAAAATTCTTCCTATGTTAAAAAAAATCTTCATCTCAAAATATAATCTTCCACAAAAAAGAAAAATTTAGCTCAAATTTTTTTTCCAAATGGTTTTCAAGAGTCTTTCACAGCTTGCCAAGCTGAACTCAGGATGCCAAACATTGCAATAAGAAGAACATTTCGGTAGCAGTTTTCATATGCCATTGAAAAAAAAAAAAGTTCACCACAAAAGTCAGCTCAAAAAAATTCTTCCTTCAGAAAAAAAAAAATCGTAATAAAATTCTTCCTATGTTAAAAAAAATCTTCCTCTCAAAATATAATCTTACACCAAAAAGAAAAATGTTGCTAAAACTTTTTTTCCAAATAGTTTTCAAGAGTGTTTCACAGCTTGCCAAGCTGAACTCAGGATGCCAAACATTGCAATAAGAAGAACATTTCGGTAGCAGTTTTCATATGCCATTGAAAAAAAAAAAAGTTCACCACAGTCACATCTAAAAAAATCTTCCTTCAGAAAAAAAAAATCGTAAAAAAATTCTTCCTATGTTAAAAAAAATGTTCCTCTCAAAATATAATCTTCCACCAAAAAGGAAAATTTTGCCCAAACTTTTTTTCCAAATGGTTTTCAAGACTCTTTCACAGATTGCCAAGCTGAACTCAGGATGCCAAACAAGTTGTACATAGTGTTTGTATTGAAATATTAAGAACACATATGCCATTGAAAAGAAAAAAGTTCCCCACAAAAGTCACGTCAAAAAAATTCTTCCTTCAGAAAAAAAAAAATTTGTAAAAAAATTCTTCCTATGTTAAAAAAAATCTTCATCTCAAAATATAATCTTCCACAAAAAAGAAAAATTTTACTCAAACTTTTTTTCCAAATGGTTCTCAAGAGTCTTTCACAGCTTGCCAAGCTGAACTCAGGATGCCGAACATTGCAATAAGAAGAACATTTCGGTAGCAGTTTTCATATGCCATTGAAAAAAAAAAAATTCACCACAACAGTCGCCTCAAAATAATTCTTCCTTCAGAAAAAAAAAAATCGTAAAAAAATTCTTCCTATGTTAAAAAAAATCTTCCTCTCAAAATATAATCTTCCACCAAAAAGAAAAGTGTTGCTAAAACTTTTTTTCCAAATGGTTTTCAAGAGTATTTCACAGCTTGCCAAGCTGAACTCTCCAAGGATTCCAAACAAGTTGTACTTTCAATTATTTGCATTGAAATATAAAGCAGATTTCAGAAGCAGTTTTCATTTGCCTTCAAAAAAAGAATTCCCACTGTCAACCGAAAAAAAATTCTTCCTCCAAAAAAAACTAATGTCGATAAAAAAAATCTTCCTGTGATAAAAGAAATCTTCCTCTCAAAATATAATATTCCACCAAAAAGAAAAATTTTGCTCAAACTTTTTTTCAGCTTTCAGTGAAGTTTTATTGCTTCTTTCTGCAGCTCTCACTGAAATAAGGCTAATTTTCAACTTTGTTCAAATGTGCTGTAACTTTTGTTCCAAATGGTTTTCAAGAGTCTTTCATGGCTTGCCAAGCAGAACTCAGCATGCTAAACTAGTTATATATAGTATTTGCATTGAAATATTAAGTAAATTTTATCATCAGCTTTCAGTGAAATTTTATTGCTTCTTTCTGCAGCTCTCACTGAAATAAGGCTAATTTTCAACTTTGTTCAAATGTGCTGTAACTTTTGTTCCAAATGGTTTTCAAGAGTCTTTCATGGCTTGCCAAGCAGAACTCAGCATGCTAAACTAGTTATATATAGTATTTGCATTGAAATATTAAGTAAATTTTATCATCAGCTTTCAGTGAAGTTTTATTGCTTCTTTCTGCAGCTCTCACTGAAATAAGGCTAATTTTCAACTTTGTTCAAATGTGCTGTAACTTTTGTTCCAAATGGTTTTCAAGAGTCTTTCATGGCTTGCCAAGCAGAACTCAACATGCTAAACTAGTTATATATAGTATTTGCATTGAAATATTAAGTCTATTTTATCATCAGCTTTCAGTGAAATTTTATTGCTTCTTTCTGCAGCTCTCACTGAAATAAGGCTAATTTTCAACTTTGTTCAAATGTGCTGTAACTTTTGTTCCAAATGGTTTTCAAGAGTCTTTCATGGCTTGCCAAGCAGAACTCAGCATGCTAAACTAGTTATATATAGTATTTGCATTGAAATATTAAGTCAATTTTATCATCAGCTTTCAGTGAAATTTTATTGCTTCTTTCTGCAGCTCTCACTGAAATAAAGCTAATTTTCAACTTTGTTCAAATGTGCTGTAACTTTTGTTCCAAATGGTTTTCAAGAGTCTTTCATGGCTTGCCAAGCAGAACTCAGCATGCTAAACTAGTTATATATAGTATTTGCATTGAAATCTTAAGTCAATTTTATCATCAGCTTTCAGTGAAATTGAAACACTTGTACACTTGTACATAGTGTTTGTATTGAAATATTAAGAACATTTTGGAAGCAGTTTTCATTTGCCTTTTGAAAAAAAAAAGTTCCCCACAACATTCATCTCAAAAAAATTCTTCCTTCAGAAAAAAAAAATTCGTAAAAAAATTCTTTCTATGTTAAAAAAAATCTTCCTCTCAAAATATAATCTTCCACCAAAAAGAAAAATTTTGCTCAAACTTTTTTTCCAAATGGTTTTCAAGATTCTTTCACAGCTTGCCAAGCTGAACTCAGGATGCCAAACAAGTTGTACATAGTGTTTGTATTGAAATATTAAGAACATTTTGGAAGCAGTTTTTATTTGCCTTTGAAAAAAAAGTTCCCTATAACAGTCACCTCAAAAAAAGTCTTCATTCAGAAAAAAAAAATCGTAAAAAAATTCTACCTATGTTAAAAAAATCTTCCTCTCAAAATATAGTATTCCACCAAAAAGAAAAATTTTGCTCTAACTTTTTTTCCAAATTGTTTTCAAGAGTCTTTCACAGCTTGCCAAGCTCTGGATGCCAAACAAGTTGTACATAGTGTTTGTATTGAAATATTAAGAACAAATATGCCATTGAAAAAAAAAAAGTTCCCCACAACAGTCACCTCAAAAAAATGTTTCCTTCAGAAAAAAAAAATCAAAAAAAATTCTTCCTATGTTAAAAAAAATCTTCCTCTCAAAATGTAATCTTCCAATAAAAAGAAAAATTTTGCCCAAACTTTTTTTTTCAAATGGTTTTCAAGAGTCTTTCACAGATTGCCAAGCTGAACTCAGGATGCCAAACATTGCAATAAGAAGAACGTTTCGGTAGCAGTTTTCATATGCCATTGAAAAAAAAAAAAAGTTCCCCACAACAGTCACCTCAAAAAAATTCTTCCTTCAGAAAAAAAAAAAATTGTAAAAAAATTCTTCCTATGTTAAAAAAAATCTTCCTCTCTAAATATAATCTTCCACCAAAAAGAAAAATTTTGCCCAAACTTTTTTTCCAAATGGTTTTCAAGAGTCTTTCACAGATTGCCAAGCTGAACTCAGGATGCCAAAAAAGTTGTACATAGTGTTTGTATTGAAATATTAAGAACACATATGCCATTGAAAAAAAAAAAAAGTTCCCCACAACAGTCACCTCAAAAAAATTCTTCCTTCAGAAAAAAAAAAATTCGCAAAAAAAATTCTTCCTATTTTAAAAAAAATCTTCATCTCAAAATATAATCTTCCAC
The DNA here is from genome assembly GCF_949987685.1 of Ammodytes marinus. Lineage (NCBI taxonomy): Eukaryota > Metazoa > Chordata > Actinopteri > Uranoscopiformes > Ammodytidae > Ammodytes > Ammodytes marinus. Next base: position 29,681,702 of record NC_137220.1, on the reverse strand, counting down.
CAAAAAGAAAAATTTTGCTCAAACTTTTTTTCCAAATGGTTTTCAAGAGTCTTTCACAGCTTTCCAAGCTGAACTCAGGATGCCAAACAAGTTGTACATAGTGTTTGTATTGAAATATTAAAGACACATATGCCATTGAAAAGAAAAAAGTTCCCCACAACAGTCACCTCAAAAAAATTCTTCCTTGAGAAAAAAAAAAATTCTTAAAAAAAATTCTTCCTGTTAAAAAAAATCTTCCTCTCAAAATATAATCTTCCACCAAAAAGAAAAATTTTGCTCAAACTTTTTTTCCAAATGGTTTTCAAGAGTCTTTCACAGCTTTCCAAGCTGAACTCAGGATGCCAAACAAGTTGTACATAGTGTTTGTATTGAAATATTAAGAACATTTTGGAAGCAGTTTTCATTTGCCTTTGAAAAAAAAAAGTTCCCTATAACAGTCACATCAAAAAAATTCTTCCTTCAGAAAAAAAAAATCGTAAAAAAATTCTACCTATGTTAAAAAAATCTTCCTCTCAAAATATAGTATTGCACCAAAAAGAAAAATTTTGCTCTAACTTTTTTTCCAAATTGTTTTCAAGAGTCTTTCACAAGCTGAACTCTGGATGCCAAGCTGAACTCTGGATGCCAAACAAGTTGTACATAGTGTTTGTATTGAAATATTAAGAACAAATATGCCATTGAAAAAAAAAAAGTTCCCCACAACAGTCACCTCAAAAAAATGTTTCCTTCAGAAAAAAAATCGTAAAAAAATTCTTCCTATGTTAAAAAAAATCTTCCTCTCAAAATATAATCTTCCACCAAAAAGAAAAATTTTGCCCAAACTTTTTTTCCAAATGGTTTTCAAGTCTTTCACAGATTGCCAAGCTGAACTCAGGATGCCAAACAAGTTGTACATAGTGTTTGTATTGAAATATTAAGAACACATATGCCATTGAAAAGAAAAAAGTTCCCCACGTCACCTCAAAAAAATTCTTCCTTCAGAAGAAAAAGAATTTGTAAAAAAATTCTTCCTATGTTAAAAAAAATCTTCATCTCAAAATATAATCTTCCACCAAAAAGAAAAATTTTGCTCAAATTTTTTTTCCAAATGGTTTTCTAGAGTCTTTCACAGCTTGCCAAGCTGAACTCAGGATGCCAAACATTGCAATAAGAAGAACATTTCGGTAGCAGTTTTCATATGCCATTGAAAAAAAAAAAAAGTTCACCACAACAGTCACCTCAAAAAAATTCTTCCTTCAGAAAAAAAAAATCGTAAAAAAATTCTTCCTATGTTAAGGAAAAATCTTCCTCTCAAAATATAATCTTCCACCAAAAAGAAAAATGTTGCTAAAACTTTTTTCCAAATGGTTTTCAAGAGTATTTCACAGCTTGCCAAGCTGAACTCAGGATTCCAAACATTGCAATAAGAAGAACATTTCGATAGCAGTTTTCATATGCCATTGAAAAAAAAAAGTTCCCAACAACAGTCGCCTCAAAAAAATTCTTCTTTCAGAAAAAAAAAATTCTTAAAAAAATTCTTCCTATGTTAAAAAAAATCTTCCTCTCAAAATATAATCTTCCACCAAAAAGAAAAATGTTGCCCAAACTTTTTTTCCAAATGGTTTTCTAGAGCTTGCCAAGCTGAACTCAGGATGCCAAACATTGCAATAAGAAGAACATTTCGGTAGCAGTTTTAATATGCCATTGAAAAAAAAAGTTCCCCACAAGTCACCTCAAAAAAATTCTTCCTTCAGAAAAAAAAAAATTGTAAAAAAATTCTTCCTATGTTAAAAAAAATCTTCCTCTCAAAATATAATCTTCCACCAAAAAGAAAAATTTTGCCCAAACTTTTTTTCCAAATGGTTTTCAAGAGTCTTTCACAGATTGCCAAGCTGAACTCAGGATGCCAAACAAGTTGTACATAGTGTTTGTATTGAAATATTAAGAACACATATGCCATTGAAAAGAAAAAAGTTCCCCACAAAAGTCACGTCAAAAAAATTCTTCCTTCAGAAAAAAAAAAATTTGTAAAAAAATTCTTCCTATGTTAAAAAAAATCTTCATCTCAAAATATAATCTTCCGCAAAAAAGAAAAATTTTACTCAAAGTTTTTTTCCAAATGGTTTTCAATAGTCTTTCACAGCTTGCCAAGCTGAACTCAGGATGCCGAACATTGCAATAAGAAGAACATTTCGGTAGCAGTTTTCATATGCCATTGAAAAAAAAAAAAAGTTCACCACAACAGTCACCTCAAAAAAATTCTTCCTTCAGAAAAAAAAAAATCGTAAAAAAATTCTTCCTATGTTAAAAAAAATCTTCCTCTCAAAATATAATCTTCCACCAAAAAGAAAAGTGTTGCTAAAACTTTTTTCCAAATGGTTTTCAAGAGTATTTCACAGCTTGCCAAGCTGAACTCAGGATTCCAAACAAGTTGTACTTTCAATTATTTGCATTGAAATATAAAGCAGATTTCAGAAGCAGTTTTCATTTGCCTTCAAAAAAAGAATTCCCACGGTTAACCGAAAAAATATTCTTCCTCCAAAAAAAACCAATGTCGATAAAAAAAATCTTCCTGTGATAAAAGAAATCTTCCTCTCAAAATATAATCTTCCACCAAAAAGAAAAATTTTGCTCAAACTTTTTTTCAGCTTTCAGTGAAGTTTTATTGCTTCTTTCTGCAGCTCTCACTGAAATAAGGCTAATTTTCAACTTTGTTCAAATGTGCTGTAACTTTTGTTCCAAATGGTTTTCAAGAGTCTTTCATGGCTTGCCAAGCAGAACTCAGCATGCTAAACTAGTTATATATAGTATTTGCATTGAAATATTAAGCCAATTTTATCATCAGCTTTCAGTGAAATTTTATTGCTTCTTTCTGCAGCTCTCACTGAAATAAGGCTAATTTTCAACTTTGTTCAAATGTGCTGTAACTTTTGTTCCAAATGGTTTTCAAGAGTCTTTCATGGCTTGCCAAGCAGAACTCAGCATGCTAAACTAGTTATATATAGTATTTGCATTGAAATATTAAGCCAATTTTATCATCAGCTTTCAGTGAAATTTTATTGCTTCTTTCTGCAGCTCTCACTGAAATAAGGCTAATTTTCAACTTTGTTCAAATGTGCTGTAACTTTTGTTCCAAATGGTTTTCAAGAGTCTTTCATGGCTTGCCAAGCAGAACTCAGCATGCTAAACTAGTTATATATAGTATTTGCATTGTAATATTAAGTCAATTTTATCATCAGCTTTCAGTGAAATTTTATTGCTTCTTTCTGCAGCTCTCACTGAAATAAGGCTAATTTTCAACTTTGTTCAAATGTGCTGTAACTTTTGTTCCAAATGGTTTTCAAGAGTCTTTCATGGCTTGCCAAGCAGAAATCAGCATGCTAAACTAGTTATATATAGTATTTGCATTGAAATCTTAAGTCAATTTTATCATCAGCTTTCAGTGAAATTTTATTGCTTCTTTCTGCAGCTCTCACTGAAATAAGGCTAATTTTCAACTTTGTTCAAATGTGCTGTAACTTTTGTTCCAAATGGTTTTCAAGAGTCTTTCATGGCTTGCCAAGCAGAACTCAGCATGCTAAACTAGTTATATATAGTATTTGCATTGAAATATTAAGTCAATTTTATCATCAGCTTTCAGTGAAATTTTATTGCTTCTTTCTGCAGCTCTCACTGAAATAAGGCTAATTTTCAACTTTGTTCAAATGTGCTGTAACCTTTGTTCCAAATGGTTTTCAAGAGTCTTTCATGGCTTGCCAAGCAGAACTCAGCATGCTAAACTAGTTATATATAGTATTTGCATTGAAATCTTAAGTCAATTTTATCATCAGCTTTCAGTGAAATTTTATTGCTTCTTTTTGCAGCTCTCACTGAAATAAGGCTAATTTGCAACTTTGTTCAAATGTGCTGTAACTTTTGATCCAAATGGTTTTCAAGAGTCTTTCATGGCTTGTCAAGCAGAACTCAGCATGCTAAACTAGTTATATATAGTATTTGCATTGAAATCTTAAGTAAATTTTATCATCAGCTTTCAGTGACATTTTATTGCTTCTTTCTGCAGCTCTCACTGAAATAAGGCTAATTTTCAACTTTGTTCAAATGTGCTGTAACTTTTGTTCCAAATGGTTTTCAAGAGTCTTTCATGGCTTGCCAAGCAGAACTCAGCATGCTAAACTAGTTATATATAGTATTTGCATTGAAATATTAAGTAAATTTTATCATCAGCTTTCAGTGAAGTTTTATTGCTTCTTTCTGCAGCTCTCACTGAAATAAGGCTAATTTTCAACTTTGTTCAAATGTGCTGTAACTTTTGTTCCAAATGGTTTTCAAGAGTCTTTCATGGCTTGCCAAGCAGAACTCAACATGCTAAACTAGTTATATATAGTATTTGCATTGAAATATTAAGTCTATTTTATCATCAGCTTTCAGTGAAATTTTATTGCTTCTTTCTGCAGCTCTCACTGAAATAAGGCTAATTTTCAACTTTGTTCAAATGTGCTGTAACTTTTGTTCCAAATGGTTTTCAAGAGTCTTTCATGGCTTGCCAAGCAGAAATCAGCATGCTAAACTAGTTATATATAGTATTTGCATTGAAATCTTAAGTCAATTTTATCATCAGCTTTCAGTGAAATTTTATTGCTTCTTTCTGCAGCTCTCACTGAAATAAGGCTAATTTTCAACTTTGTTCAAATGTGCTGTAACTTTTGTTCCAAATGGTTTTCAAGAGTCTTTCATGGCTTGCCAAGCAGAACTCAGCATGCTAAACTAGTTATATATAGTATTTGCATTGAAATATTAAGTCAATTTTATCATCAGCTTTCAGTGAAATTTTATTGCTTCTTTCTGCAGCTCTCACTGAAATAAGGCTAATTTTCAACTTTGTTCAAATGTGCTGTAACCTTTGTTCCAAATGGTTTTCAAGAGTCTTTCATGGCTTGCCAAGCAGAACTCAGCATGCTAAACTAGTTATATATAGTATTTGCATTGAAATCTTAAGTCAATTTTATCATCAGCTTTCAGTGAAATTTTATTGCTTCTTTTTGCAGCTCTCACTGAAATAAGGCTAATTTGCAACTTTGTTCAAATGTGCTGTAACTTTTGATCCAAATGGTTTTCAAGAGTCTTTCATGGCTTGCCAAGCAGAACTCAGCATGCTAAACTAGTTATATATAGTATTTGCATTGAAATCTTAAGTAAATTTTATCATCAGCTTTCAGTGAAATTTTATTGCTTCTTTCTGCAGCTCTCACTGAAATAAGGCTAATTTTCAACTTTGTTCAAATGTGCTGTAACTTTTGTTCCAAATGGTTTTCAAGAGTCTTTCATGGCTTGCCAAGCAGAACTCAGCATGCTAAACTAGTTATATATAGTATTTGCATTGAAATATTAAGTAAATTTTATCATCAGCTTTCAGTGAAGTTTTATTGCTTCTTTCTGCAGCTCTCACTGAAATAAGGCTAATTTTCAACTTTGTTCAAATGTGCTGTAACTTTTGTTCCAAATGGTTTTCAAGAGTCTTTCATGGCTTGCCAAGCAGAACTCAACATGCTAAACTAGTTATATATAGTATTTGCATTGAAATATTAAGTCTATTTTATCATCAGCTTTCAGTGAAATTTTATTGCTTCTTTCTGCAGCTCTCACTGAAATAATGCTAATTTTCAACTTTGTTCAAATGTGCTGTAACTTTTGTTCCAAATGGTTTTCAAGAGTCTTTCATGGCTTGCCAAGCAGAACTCAGCATGCTAAACTAGTTATATATAGTATTTGCATTGAAATATTAAGTCAATTTTATCATCAGCTTTCAGTGAAATTTTATTGCTTCTTTCTGCAGCTCTCACTGAAATAAAGCTAATTTTCAACTTTGTTCAAATGTGCTGTAACTTTTGTTCCAAATGGTTTTCAAGAGTCTTTCATGGCTTGCCAAGCAGAACTCAGCATGCTAAACTAGTTATATATAGTATTTGCATTGAAATCTTAAGTCAATTTTATCATCAGCTTTCAGTGAAATTTTATTGCTTCTTTCTGCAGCTCTCACTGAAATAAGGCTAATTTTCAACTTTGTTCAAATGTGCTGTAACCTTTGTTCCAAATGGTTTTCAAGAGTCTTTCATGGCTTGCCAAGCAGAACTCAGCATGCTAAACTAGTTATATATAGTATTTGCATTGAAATCTTAAGTCAATTTTATCATCAGCTTTCAGTGAAATTTTATTGCTTCTTTTTGCAGCTCTCACTGAAATAAGGCTAATTTGCAACTTTGTTCAAATGTGCTGTAACTTTTGATCCAAATGGTTTTCAAGAGTCTTTCATGGCTTGCCAAGCAGAACTCAGCATGCTAAACTAGTTATATATAGTATTTGCATTGAAATCTTAAGTAAATTTTATCATCAGCTTTCAGTGAAATTTTATTGCTTCTTTCTGCAGCTCTCACTGAAATAAGGCTAATTTTCAACTTTGTTCAAATGTGCTGTAACTTTTGTTCCAAATGGTTTTCAAGAGTCTTTCATGGCTTGCCAAGCAGAACTCAGCATGCTAAACTAGTTATATATAGTATTTGCATTGAAATATTAAGTAAATTTTATCATCAGCTTTCAGTGAAGTTTTATTGCTTCTTTCTGCAGCTCTCACTGAAATAAGGCTAATTTTCAACTTTGTTCAAATGTGCTGTAACTTTTGTTCCAAATGGTTTTCAAGAGTCTTTCATGGCTTGCCAAGCAGAACTCAACATGCTAAACTAGTTATATATAGTATTTGCATTGAAATATTAAGTCTATTTTATCATCAGCTTTCAGTGAAATTTTATTGCTTCTTTCTGCAGCTCTCACTGAAATAAGGCTAATTTTCAACTTTGTTCAAATGTGCTGTAACTTTTGTTCCAAATGGTTTTCAAGAGTCTTTCATGGCTTGCCAAGCAGAACTCAGCATGCTAAACTAGTTATATATAGTATTTGCATTGAAATATTAAGTCAATTTTATCATCAGCTTTCAGTGAAATTTTATTGCTTCTTTCTGCAGCTCTCACTGAAATAAAGCTAATTTTCAACTTTGTTCAAATGTGCTGTAACTTTTGTTCCAAATGGTTTTCAAGAGTCTTTCATGGCTTGCCAAGCAGAACTCAGCATGCTAAACTAGTTATATATAGTATTTGCATTGAAATCTTAAGTCAATTTTATCATCAGCTTTCAGTGAAATTGAAACACTTGTACACTTGTACATAGTGTTTGTATTGAAATATTAAGAACATTTTGGAAGCAGTTTTCATTTGCCTTTTGAAAAAAAAAAGTTCCCCACAACATTCATCTCAAAAAAATTCTTCCTTCAGAAAAAAAAAATTCGTAAAAAAATTCTTTCTATGTTAAAAAAAATCTTCCTCTCAAAATATAATCTTCCACCAAAAAGAAAAATGTTGCCCAAACTTTTTTTCCAAATGGTTTTCTAGAGTCTTACACAGCTTGCCAAGCTGAACTCAGGATGCCAAAAATTGCAATAAGAAGAACATTTCGGTAGCAGTTTTCATATGCCATTGAAAAAAAAAAGTTCCCCACAAGAGTCACCTCAAAAAAATACTTCCTTCAGAAAAAAAAAATCGTAAAAAAATTCTTCCTATGTTAAAAAAAATCTTCCTCTCAAAATATAATCTTCCACCAAAAAGAAAAATTTTGCTCAAACTTTTTTTCCAAATGGTTTTCAAGAGTCTTTCACAGCTTTCCAAGCTGAACTCAGGATGCCAAACAAGTTGTACATAGTGTTTGTATTGAAATATTAAGAACATTTTGGAAGCAGTTTTCATTTGCCTTTGAAAAAAAAAAAGTTCCTTATAACAGTCACATCAAAAAAATTCTTCCGTCAGAAAAAAAAAATCGTAAAAAAATTCTTCCTATGTTAAAAAAATCTTCAACCAAAAAGAAAAATTTTGCTCTAACTTTTTTTCCAAATGGTTTTCAAGAGTCTTTCACAGCTTGCCAAGCTGAACTCAGGATGCCAAACAAGTTGTACATAGTGTTTGTATTGAAATATTAAGAACAAATATGCCATTGAAAAAAAAAAGTTCCCCACAACAGTCACCTCAAAAAAATTCTTCCTTCAGAAAAAAAAAAATCGTAAAAAAATTCTTCCTATGTTAAAAAAAATCTTCCTCTCAAAATGTAATCTTCCACCAAAAAGAAAAATTTTGCCCAAACTTTTTTTCCAAATGGTTTTCAAGAGTCTTTCACAGCTTGCCAAGCTGAACTCAGGATGCCAAACAAGTTGTACATAGTGTTTGTATTGAAATATTAAAGACACATATGCCATTGAAAAGAAAAAAGTTCCCCACAACAGTCACCTCAAAAAAATTCTTCCTTGAGAAAAAAAAAAATTCTTAAAAAAAATTCTTCCTGTTAAAAAAAATCTTCCTCTCAAAATATAATCTTCCACCAAAAAGAAAAATTTTGCTCAAACTTTTTTTCCAAATGGTTTTCAAGAGTCTTTCACAGCTTTCCAAGCTGAACTCAGGATGCCAAACAAGTTGTACATAGTGTTTGTATTGAAATATTAAGAACATTTTGGAAGCAGTTTTCATTTGCCTTTGAAAAAAAAAAAGTTCCCTATAACACATCAAAAAAATTCTTCCTTCAGAAAAAAAAATCGTAAAAAAATTCTACCTATGTTAAAAAAATCTTCCTCTCAAAATATAGTATTCCACCAAAAAGAAAAATTTTGCTCTAACTTTTTTTCCAAATTGTTTTCAAGAGTCTTTCACAGCTTGCCAAGCTGAACTCTGGATGCCAAACAAGTTGTACATAGTGTTTGTATTGAAATATTAAGAACAAATATGCCATTGAAAAAATAAAAATTCCCCACAACAGTCACCTCAAAAAAATTCTTCCTTCAGAAAAAAAAAATCGTAAAAAAATTCTTCCAATGTTAAAAAAAATCTTCCTCTCAAAATGTAATCTTCCACCAAAAAGAAAAATTTTGCCCAAACTTTTTTTCCAAATGGTTTTCAAGTCTTTCACAGATTGCCAAGCTGAACTCAGGATGCCAAACAAGTTGTACATAGTGTTTGTATTGAAATATTAAGAACACATATGCCATTGAAAAGAAAAAAGTTCCCCGCAACAGTCACCTCAAAAAAATTCTTCCTTCAGAAAAAAAAAAATCGTAAAAAAATTCTTCCTCTGTTAAAAAAAAATCTTCCTCTCAAAATATAATCTTCCACCAAAAAGAAAAATGTTGCTAAAACTTTTTTTCCAAATGGTTTTCAAGAGTATTTCACAGCTTGCCAAGCTGAACTCAGGATTCCAAACATTGCAATAAGAAGAACATTTCGGTAGCAGTTTTCATATGCCATTGAAAAAAAAAAGTTCCCCACAACAGTCGCCTCAAAAAAATTCTTCTTTCAGAAAAAAAAAATTCGTAAAAAAATTCTTCCTATGTTAAAAAAAATCTTCCTCTCAAAATATAATCTTCCACCAAAAAGGAAAATTTTGCCCAAACTTTTTTTCCAAATGGTTTTCAAGAGTGTTTCACAGCTTGCCAAGCTGAACTCAGGATGCCAAACATTGCAATAAGAAGAACATTTCGGTAGCAGTTTTCATATGCCATTGAAAAAAAAAAGTTCCCCACAAGAGTCACATCAAAAAAATACTTCCTTCAGAAAAAAAAAATCGTAAAAAAATTCTTCCTATGTTAAAAAAAATCTTCCTCTCAAAATATAATCTTCCACCAAAAAGAAAAATTTTGCTCAAACTTTTTTTCCAAATGGTTTTCAAGAGTCTTTCACAGCTTTCCAAGCTGAACTCAGGATGCCAAACAAGTTGTACATAGTGTTTGTATTGAAATATTAAGAACATTTTGGAAGCAGTTTTCATTTGCCTTTGAAAAAAAAAAAGTTCCTTATAACAGTCACATCAAAAAAATTCTTCCGTCAGAAAAAAAAAATCGTAAAAAAATTCTTCCTATGTTAAAAAAATCTTCAACCAAAAAGAAAAATTTTGCTCTAACTTTTTTTCCAAATGGTTTTCAAGAGTCTTTCACAGCTTGCCAAGCTGAACTCAGGATGCCAAACAAGTTGTACATAGTGTTTGTATTGAAATATTAAGAACAAATATGCCATTGAAAAAAAAAAGTTCCCCACAACAGTCACCTCAAAAAAATTCTTCCTTCAGAAAAAAAAAAATCGTAAAAAAATTCTTCCTATGTTAAAAAAAATCTTCCTCTCAAAATGTAATCTTCCACCAAAAAGAAAAATTTTGCCCAAACTTTTTTTCCAAATGGTTTTCAAGAGTCTTTCACAGCTTGCCAAGCTGAACTCAGGATGCCAAACAAGTTGTACATAGTGTTTGTATTGAAATATTAAAGACACATATGCCATTGAAAAGAAAAAAGTTCCCCACAACAGTCACCTCAAAAAAATTCTTCCTTGAGAAAAAAAAAAATTCTTAAAAAAAATTCTTCCTGTTAAAAAAAATCTTCCTCTCAAAATATAATCTTCCACCAAAAAGAAAAATTTTGCTCAAACTTTTTTTCCAAATGGTTTTCAAGAGTCTTTCACAGCTTTCCAAGCTGAACTCAGGATGCCAAACAAGTTGTACATAGTGTTTGTATTGAAATATTAAGAACATTTTGGAAGCAGTTTTCATTTGCCTTTGAAAAAAAAAAAGTTCCCTATAACACATCAAAAAAATTCTTCCTTCAGAAAAAAAAAATCGTAAAAAAATTCTACCTATGTTAAAAAAATCTTCCTCTCAAAATATAGTATTCCACCAAAAAGAAAAATTTTGCTCTAACTTTTTTTCCAAATTGTTTTCAAGAGTCTTTCACAGCTTGCCAAGCTGAACTCTGGATGCCAAACAAGTTGTACATAGTGTTTGTATTGAAATATTAAGAACAAATATGCCATTGAAAAAAAAAAAGTTCCCCACAACAGTCACCTCAAAAAAATTCTTCCTTCAGAAAAAAAAAATCGTAAAAAAATTCTTCCAATGTTAAAAAAAATCTTCCTCTCAAAATGTAATCTTCCACCAAAAAGAAAAATTTTGCCCAAACTTTTTTTCCAAATGGTTTTCAAGTCTTTCACAGATTGCCAAGCTGAACTCAGGATGCCAAACAAGTTGTACATAGTGTTTGTATTGAAATATTAAGAACACATATGCCATTGAAAAGAAAAAAGTTCCCCGCAACAGTCACCTCAAAAAAATTCTTCCTTCAGAAAAAAAAAAATCGTAAAAAAATTCTTCCTATGTTAAAAAAAAATCTTCCTCTCAAAATATAATCTTCCACCAAAAAGAAAAATGTTGCTAAAACTTTTTTTCCAAATGGTTTTCAAGAGTATTTCACAGCTTGCCAAGCTGAACTCAGGATTCCAAACATTGCAATAAGAAGAACATTTCGGTAGCAGTTTTCATATGCCATTGAAAAAAAAAAGTTCCCCACAACAGTCGCCTCAAAAAAATTCTTCTTTCAGAAAAAAAAAATTCGTAAAAAAATTCTTCCTATGTTAAAAAAAATCTTCCTCTCAAAATATAATCTTCCACCAAAAAGGAAAATTTTGCCCAAACTTTTTTTCCAAATGGTTTTCAAGAGTGTTTCACAGCTTGCCAAGCTGAACTCAGGATGCCAAACATTGCAATAAGAAGAACATTTCGGTAGCAGTTTTCATATGCCATTGAAAAAAAAAAAAGTTCACCACAACAGTCACCTCAAAAAAATTCTTCCTTCAGAAAAAAAAAAATCGTAAAAAAATTCTTCCTATGTTAAAAAAAATGTTCCTCTCAAAATATAATCTTCCACCAAAAAGGAAAATTTTGCCCAAACTTTTTTTCCAAATGGTTTTCAAGAGTGTTTCACAGCTTGCCAAGCTGAACTCAGGATGCCAAACATTGCAATAAGAAGAACGTTTCGGTAGCAGTTTTCATATGCCATTGAAAAAAAAAAAAAGTTCCCCACAAAAGTCACGTCAAAAAAATTCTTCCTTCAGAAAAAAAAAAAATTGTAAAAAAATTCTTCCTATGTTAAAAAAAATCTTCCTCTCAAAATATAATCTTCCACCAAAAAGAAAAATTTTGCCCAAACTTTTTTTCCAAATGGTTTTCAAGAGTGTTTCACAGCTTGCCAAGCTGAACTCAGGATGCCAAACATTGCAATAAGAAGAACATTTCGGTAGCAGTTTTCATATGCCATTGAAAAAAAAAAAAGTTCACCACAACAGTCACCTCAAAAAAATTCTTCCTTCAGAAAAAAAAAAATCGTGAAAAAATTCTTCCTATGTTAAAAAAAATGTTCCTCTCAAAATATAATCTTCCACCAAAAAGGAAAATTTTGCCCAAACTTTTTTTCCAAATGGTTTTCAAGAGTGTTTCACAGCTTGCCAAGCTGAACTCAGGATGCCAAACATTGCAATAAGAAGAACGTTTCGGTAGCAGTTTTCATATGCCATTGAAAAAAAAAAAAAGTTCCCCACAAAAGTCACGTCAAAAAAATTCTTCCTTCAGAAAAAAAAAAAATTGTAAAAAAATTCTTCCTATGTTAAAAAAAATCTTCCTCTCAAAATATAATCTTCCACCAAAAAGAAAAATTTTGCCCAAACTTTTTTTCCAAATGGTTTTCAAGAGTCTTTCACAGATTGCCAAGCTGAACTCAGGATGCCAAACAAGTTGTACATAGTGTTTGTATTGAAATATTAAGAACACATATGCCATTGAAAAGAAAAAAGTTCCCCACAACAGTCACCTCAAAAAAATTCTTCCTTCAGAAAAAAAAAATTCGTAAAAAAAATTCTTCCTATGTTAAAAAAAATCTTCCTCTCAAAATATAATCTTCCACCAAAAAGAAAAATTTTGCTCAAACTTTTTTTCCAAATGGTTTTCAAGAGTCTTTCATGGCTTGCCAAGCAGAACTCAGCATGCTAAACTAGTTATATATAGTATTTGCATTGAAATCTTAAGTCAATTTTATCATCAGCTTTCAGTGAAATTTTATTGCTTCTTTCTGCAGCTCTCACTGAAATAAGGCTAATTTTCAACTTTGTTCAAATGTGCTGTAACTTTTGTTCCAAATGGTTTTCAAGAGTCTTTCATGGCTTGCCAAGCAGAACTCAGCATGCTAAACTAGTTATATATAGTATTTGCATTGAAATATTAAGTAAATTTTATCATCAGCTTTCAGTGAAATTTTATTGCTTCTTTCTGCAGCTCTCACTGAAATAAGGCTAATTTTCAACTTTGTTCAAATGTGCTGTAACTTTTGTTCCAAATGGTTTTCAAGAGTCTTTCATGGCTTGCCAAGCAGAACTCAGCATGCTAAACTAGTTATATATAGTATTTGCATTGAAATATTAAGTAAATTTTATCATCAGCTTTCAGTGAAGTTTTATTGCTTCTTTCTGCAGCTCTCACTGAAATAAGGCTAATTTTCAACTTTGTTCAAATGTGCTGTAACTTTTGTTCCAAATGGTTTTCAAGAGTCTTTCATGGCTTGCCAAGCAGAACTCAACATGCTAAACTAGTTATATATAGTATTTGCATTGAAATATTAAGTCTATTTTATCATCAGCTTTCAGTGAAATTTTATTGCTTCTTTCTGCAGCTCTCACTGAAATAAGGCTAATTTTCAACTTTGTTCAAATGTGCTGTAACTTTTGTTCCAAATGGTTTTCAAGAGTCTTTCATGGCTTGCCAAGCAGAACTCAGCATGCTAAACTAGTTATATATAGTATTTGCATTGAAATATTAAGTCAATTTTATCATCAGCTTTCAGTGAAATTTTATTGCTTCTTTCTGCAGCTCTCACTGAAATAAAGCTAATTTTCAACTTTGTTCAAATGTGCTGTAACTTTTGTTCCAAATGGTTTTCAAGAGTCTTTCATGGCTTGCCAAGCAGAACTCAGCATGCTAAACTAGTTATATATAGTATTTGCATTGAAATCTTAAGTCAATTTTATCATCAGCTTTCAGTGAAATTGAAACACTTGTACACTTGTACATAGTGTTTGTATTGAAATATTAAGAACATTTTGGAAGCAGTTTTCATTTGCCTTTTGAAAAAAAAAAGTTCCCCACAACATTCATCTCAAAAAAATTCTTCCTTCAGAAAAAAAAAATTCGTAAAAAAATTCTTTCTATGTTAAAAAAAATCTTCCTCTCAAAATATAATCTTCCACCAAAAAGAAAAATTTTGCTCAAACTTTTTTTCCAAATGGTTTTCAAGATTCTTTCACAGCTTGCCAAGCTGAACTCAGGATGCCAAACAAGTTGTACATAGTGTTTGTATTGAAATATTAAGAACATTTTGGAAGCAGTTTTTATTTGCCTTTGAAAAAAAAGTTCCCTATAACAGTCACCTCAAAAAAAGTCTTCATTCAGAAAAAAAAAATCGTAAAAAAATTCTACCTATGTTAAAAAAATCTTCCTCTCAAAATATAGTATTCCACCAAAAAGAAAAATTTTGCTCTAACTTTTTTTCCAAATTGTTTTCAAGAGTCTTTCACAGCTTGCCAAGCTCTGGATGCCAAACAAGTTGTACATAGTGTTTGTATTGAAATATTAAGAACAAATATGCCATTGAAAAAAAAAAAGTTCCCCACAACAGTCACCTCAAAAAAATGTTTCCTTCAGAAAAAAAAAATCAAAAAAAATTCTTCCTATGTTAAAAAAAATCTTCCTCTCAAAATGTAATCTTCCAATAAAAAGAAAAATTTTGCCCAAACTTTTTTTTTCAAATGGTTTTCAAGAGTCTTTCACAGATTGCCAAGCTGAACTCAGGATGCCAAACATTGCAATAAGAAGAACGTTTCGGTAGCAGTTTTCATATGCCATTGAAAAAAAAAAAAAGTTCCCCACAACAGTCACCTCAAAAAAATTCTTCCTTCAGAAAAAAAAAAAATTGTAAAAAAATTCTTCCTATGTTAAAAAAAATCTTCCTCTCTAAATATAATCTTCCACCAAAAAGAAAAATTTTGCCCAAACTTTTTTTCCAAATGGTTTTCAAGAGTCTTTCACAGATTGCCAAGCTGAACTCAGGATGCCAAAAAAGTTGTACATAGTGTTTGTATTGAAATATTAAGAACACATATGCCATTGAAAAAAAAAAAAAGTTCCCCACAACAGTCACCTCAAAAAAATTCTTCCTTCAGAAAAAAAAAAATTCGCAAAAAAAATTCTTCCTATTTTAAAAAAAATCTTCATCTCAAAATATAATCTTCCACCAAAAAGAAAAATTTTGCTCAAACTTTTTTTCCAAATGGTTTTCAAGAGTCTTTCACAGCTTTCCAAGCTGAACTCAGGATGCCAAACAAGTTGTACATAGTGTTTGTATTGAAATATTAAGAACATTTTGGAAGCAGTTTTCATTTGCCTTTGAAAAAAAAAAGTTCCCTATAACAGTCACATCAAAAAAATTCTTCCGTCAGAAAAAAAAAATCGTAAAAAAATTCTTCCTATGTTAAAAAAATCTTCAACCAAAAAGAAAAATTTTGCTCTAACTTTTTTTCCAAATGGTTTTCAAGAGTCTTTCACAGCTTGCCAAGCTGAACTCAGGATGCAAAACAAGTTGTACATAGTGTTTGTATTGAAATATTAAGAACAAATATGCCATTGAAAAAAAAAGTTCCCCACAACAGTCACCTCAAAAAAATTCTTCCTTCAGAAAAAAAAAATCGTAAAAAAATTCTTCCTATGTTAAAAAAAATCTTCCTCTCAAAATGTAATCTTCCAACAAAAAGGAAAATTTTGCCCAAACTTTTTTTCCAAATGGTTTTCAAGAGTCTTTCACAGATTGCCAAGCTGAACTCAGGATGCCAAACAAGTTGTACATAGTGTTTGTATTGAAATATTAAAGACACATATGCCATTGAAAAGAAAAAAGTTCCCCACAACAGTCACCTCAAAAAAATTCTTCCTTGAGAAAAAAAAAATTCTTAAAAAAAATTCTTCCTGTTAAAAAAAATCTTCCTCTCAAAATATAATCTTCCACCAAAAAGAAAAATTTTGCTCAAACTTTTTTTCCAAATGGTTTTCAAGAGTCTTTCACAGCTTTCCAAGCTGAACTCAGGATGCCAAACAAGTTGTACATAGTGTTTGTATTGAAATATTAAGAACATTTTGGAAGCAGTTTTCATTTGCCTTTGAAAAAAAAAAGTTCCCTATAACAGTCACATCAAAAAAATTCTTCCTTCAGAAAAAAAAAATCGTAAAAAAATTCTACCTATGTTAAAAAAATCTTCCTCTCAAAATATAGTATTGCACCAAAAAGAAAAATTTTGCTCTAACTTTTTTTCCAAATTGTTTTCAAGAGTCTTTCACAGCTTGCCAAGCTGAACTCTGGATGCCAAACAAGTTGTACATAGTGTTTGTATTGAAATATTAAGAACAAATATGCCATTGAAAAAAAAAAAGTTCCCCACAACAGTCACCTCAAAAAAATGTTTCCTTCAGAAAAAAAATCGTAAAAAAATTCTTCCTATGTTAAAAAAAATCTTCCTCTCAAAATATAATCTTCCACCAAAAAGAAAAATTTTGCCCAAACTTTTTTTCCAAATGGTTTTCAAGTCTTTCACAGATTGCCAAGCTGAACTCAGGATGCCAAACAAGTTGTACATAGTGTTTGTATTGAAATATTAAGAACACATATGCCATTGAAAAGAAAAAAGTTCCCCACGTCACCTCAAAAAAATTCTTCCTTCAGAAGAAAAAGAATTTGTAAAAAAATTCTTCCTATGTTAAAAAAAATCTTCATCTCAAAATATAATCTTCCACCAAAAAGAAAAATTTTGCTCAAATTTTTTTTCCAAATGGTTTTCTAGAGTCTTTCACAGCTTGCCAAGCTGAACTCAGGATGCCAAACATTGCAATATGAAGAACATTTCGGTAGCAGTTTTCATATGCCATTGAAAAAAAAAAAAAGTTCACCACAACAGTCACCTCAAAAAAATTCTTCCTTCAGAAAAAAAAAATCGTAAAAAAATTCTTCCTATGTTAAGGAAAAATCTTCCTCTCAAAATATAATCTTCCACCAAAAAGAAAAATGTTGCTAAAACTTTTTTCCAAATGGTTTTCAAGAGTATTTCACAGCTTGCCAAGCTGAACTCAGGATTCCAAACATTGCAATAAGAAGAACATTTCGATAGCAGTTTTCATATGCCATTGAAAAAAAAAAGTTCCCAACAACAGTCGCCTCAAAAAAATTCTTCTTTCAGAAAAAAAAAATTCTTAAAAAAATTCTTCCTATGTTAAAAAAAATCTTCCTCTCAAAATATAATCTTCCACCAAAAAGAAAAATGTTGCCCAAACTTTTTTTCCAAATGGTTTTCTAGAGCTTGCCAAGCTGAACTCAGGATGCCAAACATTGCAATAAGAAGAACATTTCGGTAGCAGTTTTAATATGCCATTGAAAAAAAAAGTTCCCCACAAGTCACCTCAAAAAAATTCTTCCTTCAGAAAAAAAAAAATTGTAAAAAAATTCTTCCTATGTTAAAAAAAATCTTCCTCTCAAAATATAATCTTCCACCAAAAAGAAAAATTTTGCCCAAACTTTTTTTCCAAATGGTTTTCAAGAGTCTTTCACAGATTGCCAAGCTGAACTCAGGATGCCAAACAAGTTGTACATAGTGTTTGTATTGAAATATTAAGAACACATATGCCATTGAAAAGAAAAAAGTTCCCCACAAAAGTCACGTCAAAAAAATTCTTCCTTCAGAAAAAAAAAAATTTGTAAAAAAATTCTTCCTATGTTAAAAAAAATCTTCATCTCAAAATATAATCTTCCGCAAAAAAGAAAAATTTTACTCAAAGTTTTTTTCCAAATGGTTTTCAATAGTCTTTCACAGCTTGCCAAGCTGAACTCAGGATGCCGAACATTGCAATAAGAAGAACATTTCGGTAGCAGTTTTCATATGCCATTGAAAAAAAAAAAAAGTTCACCACAACAGTCACCTCAAAAAAATTCTTCCTTCAGAAAAAAAAAAATCGTAAAAAAATTCTTCCTATGTTAAAAAAAATCTTCCTCTCAAAATATAATCTTCCACCAAAAAGAAAAGTGTTGCTTAAACTTTTTTCCAAATGGTTTTCAAGAGTATTTCACAGCTTGCCAAGCTGAACTCAGGATTCCAAACAAGTTGTACTTTCAATTATTTGCATTGAAATATAAAGCAGATTTCAGAAGCAGTTTTCATTTGCCTTCAAAAAAAGAATTCCCACGGTTAACCGAAAAAATATTCTTCCTCCAAAAAAAACCAATGTCGATAAAAAAAATCTTCCTGTGATAAAAGAAATCTTCCTCTCAAAATATAATCTTCCACCAAAAAGAAAAATTTTGCTCAAACTTTTTTTCAGCTTTCAGTGAAGTTTTATTGCTTCTTTCTGCAGCTCTCACTGAAATAAGGCTAATTTTCAACTTTGTTCAAATGTGCTGTAACTTTTGTTCCAAATGGTTTTCAAGAGTCTTTCATGGCTTGCCAAGCAGAACTCAGCATGCTAAACTAGTTATATATAGTATTTGCATTGAAATATTAAGCCAATTTTATCATCAGCTTTCAGTGAAATTTTATTGCTTCTTTCTGCAGCTCTCACTGAAATAAGGCTAATTTTCAACTTTGTTCAAATGTGCTGTAACTTTTGTTCCAAATGGTTTTCAAGAGTCTTTCATGGCTTGCCAAGCAGAACTCAGCATGCTAAACTAGTTATATATAGTATTTGCATTGAAATATTAAGTCAATTTTATCATCAGCTTTCAGTGAAATTTTATTGCTTCTTTCTGCAGCTCTCACTGAAATAAGGCTAATTTTCAACTTTGTTCAAATGTGCTGTAACTTTTGTTCCAAATGGTTTTCAAGAGTCTTTCATGGCTTGCCAAGCAGAAATCAGCATGCTAAACTAGTTATATATAGTATTTGCATTGAAATCTTAAGTCAATTTTATCATCAGCTTTCAGTGAAATTTTATTGCTTCTTTCTGCAGCTCTCACTGAAATAAGGCTAATTTTCAACTTTGTTCAAATGTGCTGTAACTTTTGTTCCAAATGGTTTTCAAGAGTCTTTCATGGCTTGCCAAGCAGAACTCAGCATGCTAAACTAGTTATATATAGTATTTGCATTGAAATATTAAGTCAATTTTATCATCAGCTTTCAGTGAAATTTTATTGCTTCTTTCTGCAGCTCTCACTGAAATAAGGCTAATTTTCAACTTTGTTCAAATGTGCTGTAACCTTTGTTCCAAATGGTTTTCAAGAGTCTTTCATGGCTTGCCAAGCAGAACTCAGCATGCTAAACTAGTTATATATAGTATTTGCATTGAAATATTAAGTCAATTTTATCATCAGCTTTCAGTGAAATTTTATTGCTTCTTTCTGCAGCTCTCACTGAAATAAGGCTAATTTTCAACTTTGTTCAAATGTGCTGTAACCTTTGTTCCAAATGGTTTTCAAGAGTCTTTCATGGCTTGCCAAGCAGAACTCAGCATGCTAAACTAGTTATATATAGTATTTGCATTGAAATCTTAAGTCAATTTTATCATCAGCTTTCAGTGAAATTTTATTGCTTCTTTTTGCAGCTCTCACTGAAATAAGGCTAATTTGCAACTTTGTTCAAATGTGCTGTAACTTTTGATCCAAATGGTTTTCAAGAGTCTTTCATGGCTTGCCAAGCAGAACTCAGCATGCTAAACTAGTTATATATAGTATTTGCATTGAAATCTTAAGTAAATTTTATCATCAGCTTTCAGTGAAATTTTATTGCTTCTTTCTGCAGCTCTCACTGAAATAAGGCTAATTTTCAACTTTGTTCAAATGTGCTGTAACTTTTGTTCCAAATGGTTTTCAAGAGTCTTTCATGGCTTGCCAAGCAGAACTCAGCATGCTAAACTAGTTATATATAGTATTTGCATTGAAATATTAAGTAAATTTTATCATCAGCTTTCAGTGAAGTTTTATTGCTTCTTTCTGCAGCTCTCACTGAAATAAGGCTAATTTTCAACTTTGTTCAAATGTGCTGTAACTTTTGTTCCAAATGGTTTTCAAGAGTCTTTCATGGCTTGCCAAGCAGAACTCAACATGCTAAACTAGTTATATATAGTATTTGCATTGAAATATTAAGTCTATTTTATCATCAGCTTTCAGTGAAATTTTATTGCTTCTTTCTGCAGCTCTCACTGAAATAAGGCTAATTTTCAACTTTGTTCAAATGTGCTGTAACTTTTGTTCCAAATGGTTTTCAAGAGTCTTTCATGGCTTGCCAAGCAGAACTCAGCATGCTAAACTAGTTATATATAGTATTTGCATTGAAATATTAAGTCAATTTTATCATCAGCTTTCAGTGAAATTTTATTGCTTCTTTCTGCAGCTCTCACTGAAATAAAGCTAATTTTCAACTTTGTTCAAATGTGCTGTAACTTTTGTTCCAAATGGTTTTCAAGAGTCTTTCATGGCTTGCCAAGCAGAACTCAGCATGCTAAACTAGTTATATATAGTATTTGCATTGAAATCTTAAGTCAATTTTATCATCAGCTTTCAGTGAAATTTTATTGCTTCTTTCTGCAGCTCTCACTGAAATAAGGCTAATTTTCAACTTTGTTCAAATGTGCTGTAACCTTTGTTCCAAATGGTTTTCAAGAGTCTTTCATGGCTTGCCAAGCAGAACTCAGCATGCTAAACTAGTTATATATAGTATTTGCATTGAAATCTTAAGTCAATTTTATCATCAGCTTTCAGTGAAATTTTATTGCTTCTTTTTGCAGCTCTCACTGAAATAAGGCTAATTTGCAACTTTGTTCAAATGTGCTGTAACTTTTGATCCAAATGGTTTTCAAGAGTCTTTCATGGCTTGCCAAGCAGAACTCAGCATGCTAAACTAGTTATATATAGTATTTGCATTGAAATCTTAAGTAAATTTTATCATCAGCTTTCAGTGAAATTTTATTGCTTCTTTCTTCAGCTCTCACTGAAATAAGGCTAATTTTCAACTTTGTTCAAATGTGCTGTAACTTTTGTTCCAAATGGTTTTCAAGAGTCTTTCATGGCTTGCCAAGCAGAACTCAGCATGCTAAACTAGTTATATATAGTATTTGCATTGAAATATTAAGTAAATTTTATCATCAGCTTTCAGTGAAGTTTTATTGCTTCTTTCTGCAGCTCTCACTGAAATAAGGCTAATTTTCAACTTTGTTCAAATGTGCTGTAACTTTTGTTCCAAATGGTTTTCAAGAGTCTTTCATGGCTTGCCAAGCAGAACTCAACATGCTAAACTAGTTATATATAGTATTTGCATTGAAATATTAAGTCTATTTTATCATCAGCTTTCAGTGAAATTTTATTGCTTCTTTCTGCAGCTCTCACTGAAATAAGGCTAATTTTCAACTTTGTTCAAATGTGCTGTAACTTTTGTTCCAAATGGTTTTCAAGAGTCTTTCATGGCTTGCCAAGCAGAACTCAGCATGCTAAACTAGTTATATATAGTATTTGCATTGAAATATTAAGTCAATTTTATCATCAGCTTTCAGTGAAATTTTATTGCTTCTTTCTGCAGCTCTCACTGAAATAAAGCTAATTTTCAACTTTGTTCAAATGTGCTGTAACTTTTGTTCCAAATGGTTTTCAAGAGTCTTTCATGGCTTGCCAAGCAGAACTCAGCATGCTAAACTAGTTATATATAGTATTTGCATTGAAATCTTAAGTCAATTTTATCATCAGCTTTCAGTGAAATTGAAACACTTGTACACTTGTACATAGTGTTTGTATTGAAATATTAAGAACATTTTGGAAGCAGTTTTCATTTGCCTTTTGAAAAAAAAAAGTTCCCCACAACATTCATCTCAAAAAAATTCTTCCTTCAGAAAAAAAAAATTCGTAAAAAAATTCTTCCTATGTTAAAAAAAATCTTCCTCTCAAAATATAATCTTCCACCAAAAAGAAAAATGTTGCCCAAACTTTTTTTCCAAATGGTTTTCTAGAGTGTTACACAGCTTGCCAAGCTGAACTCAGGATGCCAAAAATTGCAATAAGAAGAACATTTCGGTAGCAGTTTTCATATGCCATTGAAAAAAAAAAGTTCCCCACAAGAGTCACCTCAAAAAAATACTTCCTTCAGAAAAAAAAAATCGTAAAAAAATTCTTCCTATGTTAAAAAAAATCTTCCTCTCAAAATATAATCTTCCACCAAAAAGAAAAATTTTGCTCAAACTTTTTTTCCAAATGGTTTTCAAGAGTCTTTCACAGCTTTCCAAGCTGAACTCAGGATGCCAAACAAGTTGTACATAGTGTTTGTATTGAAATATTAAGAACATTTTGGAAGCAGTTTTCATTTGCCTTTGAAAAAAAAAAAGTTCCTTATAACAGTCACATCAAAAAAATTCTTCCGTCAGAAAAAAAAATCGTAAAAAAATTCTTCCTATGTTAAAAAAATCTTCAACCAAAAAGAAAAATTTTGCTCTAACTTTTTTTCCAAATGGTTTTCAAGAGTCTTTCACAGCTTGCCAAGCTGAACTCAGGATGCCAAACAAGTTGTACATAGTGTTTGTATTGAAATATTAAGAACAAATATGCCATTGAAAAAAAAAAGTTCCCCACAACAGTCACCTCAAAAAAATTCTTCCTTCAGAAAAAAAAAAATCGTAAAAAAATTCTTCCTATGTTAAAAAAAATCTTCCTCTCAAAATGTAATCTTCCACCAAAAAGAAAAATTTTGCCCAAACTTTTTTTCCAAATGGTTTTCAAGAGTCTTTCACAGCTTGCCAAGCTGAACTCAGGATGCCAAACAAGTTGTACATAGTGTTTGTATTGAAATATTAAAGACACATATGCCATTGAAAAGAAAAAAGTTCCCCACAACAGTCACCTCAAAAAAATTCTTCCTTGAGAAAAAAAAAAATTCTTAAAAAAAATTCTTCCTGTTAAAAAAAATCTTCCTCTCAAAATATAATCTTCCACCAAAAAGAAAAATTTTGCTCAAACTTTTTTTCCAAATGGTTTTCAAGAGTCTTTCACAGCTTTCCAAGCTGAACTCAGGATGCCAAACAAGTTGTACATAGTGTTTGTATTGAAATATTAAGAACATTTTGGAAGCAGTTTTCATTTGCCTTTGAAAAAAAAAAAGTTCCCTATAACAGTCACATCAAAAAAATTCTTCCTTCAGAAAAAAAAAATCGTAAAAAAATTCTACCTATGTTAAAAAAATCTTCCTCTCAAAATATAGTATTCCACCAAAAAGAAAAATTTTGCTCTAACTTTTTTTCCAAATTGTTTTCAAGAGTCTTTCACAGCTTGCCAAGCTGAACTCTGGATGCCAAACAAGTTGTACATAGTGTTTGTATTGAAATATTAAGAACAAATATGCCATTGAAAAAAAAAAAGTTCCCCACAACAGTCACCTCAAAAAAATTCTTCCTTCAGAAAAAAAAAATCGTAAAAAAATTCTTCCAATGTTAAAAAAAATCTTCCTCTCAAAATGTAATCTTCCACCAAAAAGAAAAATTTTGCCCAAACTTTTTTTCCAAATGGTTTTCAAGTCTTTCACAGATTGCCAAGCTGAACTCAGGATGCCAAACAAGTTGTACATAGTGTTTGTATTGAAATATTAAGAACACATATGCCATTGAAAAGAAAAAAGTTCCCCGCAACAGTCACCTCAAAAAAATTCTTCCTTCAGAAAAAAAAAAATCGTAAAAAAATTCTTCCTATGTTAAAAAAAAATCTTCCTCTCAAAATATAATCTTCCACCAAAAAGAAAAATGTTGCTAAAACTTTTTTTCCAAATGGTTTTCAAGAGTATTTCACAGCTTGCCAAGCTGAACTCAGGATTCCAAACATTGCAATAAGAAGAACATTTCGGTAGCAGTTTTCATATGCCATTGAAAAAAAAAAGTTCCCCACAACAGTCGCCTCAAAAAAATTCTTCTTTCAGAAAAAAAAAATTCGTAAAAAAATTCTTCCTATGTTAAAAAAAATCTTCCTCTCAAAATATAATCTTCCACCAAAAAGGAAAATTTTGCCCAAACTTTTTTTCCAAATGGTTTTCAAGAGTGTTTCACAGCTTGCCAAGCTGAACTCAGGATGCCAAACATTGCAATAAGAAGAACATTTCGGTAGCAGTTTTCATATGCCATTGAAAAAAAAAAAAGTTCACCACAACAGTCACCTCAAAAAAATTCTTCCTTCAGAAAAAAAAAAATCGTAAAAAAATTCTTCCTATGTTAAAAAAAATGTTCCTCTCAAAATATAATCTTCCACCAAAAAGGAAAATTTTGCCCAAACTTTTTTTCCAAATGGTTTTCAAGAGTGTTTCACAGCTTGCCAAGCTGAACTCAGGATGCCAAACATTGCAATAAGAAGAACGTTTCGGTAGCAGTTTTCATATGCCATTGAAAAAAAAAAAAAGTTCCCCACAAAAGTCACGTCAAAAAAATTCTTCCTTCAGAAAAAAAAAAAATTGTAAAAAAATTCTTCCTATGTTAAAAAAAATCTTC
This sequence comes from Ammodytes marinus, assembly GCF_949987685.1. Lineage (NCBI taxonomy): Eukaryota > Metazoa > Chordata > Actinopteri > Uranoscopiformes > Ammodytidae > Ammodytes > Ammodytes marinus. The sequence goes on along the minus strand of NC_137220.1, from coordinate 29,657,294 downwards.
CTCTCAAAATATAATCTTCCACCAAAAAGAAAAATTTTGCCCAAACTTTTTTTCCAAATGGTTTTCAAGAGTGTTTCACAGCTTGCCAAGCTGAACTCAGGATGCCAAACATTGCAATAAGAAGAACATTTCGGTAGCAGTTTTCATATGCCATTGAAAAAAAAAAAAGTTCACCACAACAGTCACCTCAAAAAAATTCTTCCTTCAGAAAAAAAAAAATCGTGAAAAAATTCTTCCTATGTTAAAAAAAATGTTCCTCTCAAAATATAATCTTCCACCAAAAAGGAAAATTTTGCCCAAACTTTTTTTCCAAATGGTTTTCAAGAGTGTTTCACAGCTTGCCAAGCTGAACTCAGGATGCCAAACATTGCAATAAGAAGAACGTTTCGGTAGCAGTTTTCATATGCCATTGAAAAAAAAAAAAAGTTCCCCACAAAAGTCACGTCAAAAAAATTCTTCCTTCAGAAAAAAAAAAAATTGTAAAAAAATTCTTCCTATGTTAAAAAAAATCTTCCTCTCAAAATATAATCTTCCACCAAAAAGAAAAATTTTGCCCAAACTTTTTTTCCAAATGGTTTTCAAGAGTCTTTCACAGATTGCCAAGCTGAACTCAGGATGCCAAACAAGTTGTACATAGTGTTTGTATTGAAATATTAAGAACACATATGCCATTGAAAAGAAAAAAGTTCCCCACAACAGTCACCTCAAAAAAATTCTTCCTTCAGAAAAAAAAAATTCGTAAAAAAAATTCTTCCTATGTTAAAAAAAATCTTCCTCTCAAAATATAATCTTCCACCAAAAAGAAAAATTTTGCTCAAACTTTTTTTCCAAATGGTTTTCAAGAGTCTTTCATGGCTTGCCAAGCAGAACTCAGCATGCTAAACTAGTTATATATAGTATTTGCATTGAAATCTTAAGTCAATTTTATCATCAGCTTTCAGTGAAATTTTATTGCTTCTTTCTGCAGCTCTCACTGAAATAAGGCTAATTTTCAACTTTGTTCAAATGTGCTGTAACTTTTGTTCCAAATGGTTTTCAAGAGTCTTTCATGGCTTGCCAAGCAGAACTCAGCATGCTAAACTAGTTATATATAGTATTTGCATTGAAATATTAACCACATTTTATCATCAGCTTTCAGTGAAATGTTATTGCTTCTTTCTGCAGCTCTCACTGAAATAAGGCTAATTTTCAACTTTGTTCAAATGTGCTGTAACTTTTGTTCCAAATGGTTTTCAAGAGTCTTTCATGGCTTGCCTAGCAGAACTCAGCATGCTAAACTAGTTATATATAGTATTTGCATTGAAATATTAAGTCAATTTTATCATCAGCTTTCAGTGAAATTTTATTGCTTCTTTCTGCATCTCTCACTGAAATAAGGCTTATTTTCAACTTTGTTCAAATGTGCTGTAACTTTTGTTCCAAATGGTTTTCAAGAGTCTTTCATGGCTTGCCAAGCAGAACTCAGCATGCTAAACTAGTTATATATAGTATTTGCATTGAAATCTTAAGTCAATTTTATCATCTGCTTTCAGTGAAATTTTATTGCTTCTTTCTGCAGCTCTCACTGAAATAAGGCTAATTTTCAACTTTGTTCAAATGTGCTGTAACTTTTGTTCCAAATGGTTTTCAAGAGTCTTTCATGGCTTGCCGAGCAGAACTCAGCATGCTAAACTAGTTATATATAGTATTTGCATTGAAATATTAAGTCAATTTTATCATCAGCTTTCAGTGAAATTTTATTGCTTCTTTCAGGCAGCTCTCACTGAAATAAGGCTAATTTTCAACTTTGTTCAAATGTGCTGTAACTTTTGTTCCAAATGGTTTTCAACAGTCTTTCATGGCTTGCCAAGCAGAACTCAGCATGCTAAACTAGTTATATATAGTATTTGAATTGAAATATTAACCACATTTTATCATCAGCTTTCAGTGAAATGTTATTGCTTCTTTCTGCAGCTCTCACTGAAATAAGGCTAATTTTCAACTTTGTTCAAATGTGCTGTAACTTTTGTTCCAAATGGTTTTCAAGAGTCTTTCATGGCTTGCCAAGCAGAACTCAGCATGCTAAACTAGTTATATATAGTATTTGCATTGAAATATTAACCACATTTTATCATCAGCTTTCAGTGAAATTTTATTGCTTCTTTCTGCATCTCTCACTGAAATAAGGCTTATTTTCAACTTTGTTCAAATGTGCTGTAACTTTTGTTCCAAATGGTTTTCAAGAGTCTTTCATGGCTTGCCAAGCAGAACTCAGCATGCTAAACTAGTTATATATAGTATTTGCATTGAAATATTAAGACAATTTTATCATCAGCTTTCAGTGAAATTTTATTGCTTCTTTCAGGCAGCTCTCACTGAAATAAGGCTAATTTTCAACTTTGTTCAAATGTGCTGTAACTTTTGTTCCAAATGGTTTTCAACAGTCTTTCATGGCTTGCCAAGCAGAACTCAGCATGCTAAACTAGTTATATATAGTATTTGCATTGAAATAGTAAGTCAATTTTATCATCAGCTTTCAGTGAAATTTTATTGCTTCTTTCTGCAGCTCTCACTGAAATAAGGCTAATTTTCAACTTTGTTCAAATGTGCTGTAACTTTTGTTCCAAATGGTTTTCAAGAGTCTTTCATGGCTTGCCAAGCAGATCACTTATGACATCATAAATCCTAGCGTGTGCTCAAACCAGTTTGGTATACCAGGCGCCTGTTTGGGAGGGCCCCAGGCACGTGCCTGCACCCCAGGGTCCATTCCTCTTCCACCATGGCAGATGACTGTGTTATCCAGATGAATCCATATACTTACTTTCAACAAAATACGTCCAGAAAAACCCTTAAAGCCTCCACCTGCATGGGCCCCCCCAGTCCTCTCCAGTCTGAGACCAATACAGACCCCAGATGAGGAGAAGAGTACCTCCACCAACCCTGCATGGTCTGCATTACCACCACAGAGGGACATCCTACTTGGAGATGACATCGGGCCTGCCAGCTGCTTCTCCATTGAAGGTCACCATCCCTCCTTTTCCTTGTGAGGTCCAAGATGAAGAATCCTTAGCACTATCATGTAACCCCACTTCCTTGGGGCTATGAGTAAGATATATGTATTGTGTAGGCCTAACAGATTAAGGTGTGTTTAGTTGAAATGTGTATTTAAGTGTGTATATAGAGATTAACATATCTATACATTATGGCATCATTATGGTAGTAAGAGGGAATAATTGTGCTTTTACAGCTTTGAGCCCAGTTGGGAAAGGAATGCTTTAATGGGTTGAAATGCTTATTTAAGTGTGTATAAACATATATGTCCATAACACTACTACTAAGCCTCATCAGGCAGTATGTGCAGACAATATTGTTAACATCTGACTTACCTTACCCCATTATAATCATCCATTGGCAGGCTTGTCATGACCTCTTCTGTTGAGTTACTTACCCCTTATATTGCTCTATTTAAGCCTTGTTATATATGATGTGTTGAGACTTATCTAACAACCCCCTATACCTTCTCTAAACCTAACCGTGTACCTGTAGACCTGAACTTAAATACTCCATCTACCATAAGTCACTGGGATATGTTGGATTTTATGATTGATGCTCTGTCTGTGTACTCACCAGCCTACACTTAATACCTTGGACCCAAAGGCCTCAGTGAGGCAATCTTATACTTACTTACCTTTGCATATTATAAGGCCTTATGAGAGATACATATTATGACATCATAAATCCTAGCGTGTGCACAAACCAGTAAACAGCCTAAGGCTGTTTACTACTTTTCTTAAACCTAACCCCAGCCAGTACTGCCTTGTAAATGAGCTTGAAAATATTGACTTCTCTTTTTTAGCCACAATGCATGGGAATAAGAATGTTTTTCTTTTATCTGGACTTGTTGTTTATTGTGTTTTCATGCACTGGAAGAGACAGGAGATTGGCATTGCAATTACAGAGTAAAAAAACATTTATTTTGATATATCAATAGCACAATTTTGCATTGATATTTATTACACCTCCGAGCCACAAGAGGGCAGCATTGGATCATATATGTAAGGCTAAGGCCACCCACCTTTACGACTGCCGCAAAGCCTCTCCTCTCTCTTTTCAGACACGATGCCCGCCATGCCTACAAGCCTGGGCTCGTCTCACACAATTTTTGTAAGTGCTTTAAACCTTTGTAAGCCTGAAGAAGACCGAAATTGGTCGAAACGTCGCTGTTAAAGGTTTCGAAAATAAAGGACGTCTGCAGCAGCAGTTTGGTAAAGCCTCTTTTCAAACTGTTTTTAAGCTAAATGCTAACATACCACCGCCATGTTGCTAATGCTAAGCTATCGCCGCTACAAGACCAAGTTTGGTATACCAGGCGCCTGTTAGGGAGGGCCCCAGGCACGTGCCTGCACCCCAGGGTCCATTCCTCTTCCACCATGGCAGATGACTGTGTTATCCAGATGAATCCATATACTTACTTTCAACAAAATACGTCCAGAAAAACCCTTAAAGCCTCCACCTGCATGGGCCCCCCCAGTCCTCTCCAGTCTGAGACCAATACAGACCCCAGATGAGGAGAAGAGTACCTCCACCAACCCTGCATGGTCTGCATTACCACCACAGAGGGACATCCTACTTGGAGATGACATCGGGCCTGCCAGCTGCTTCTCCATTGAAGGTCACCATCCCTCCTTTTCCTTGTGAGGTCCAAGATGAAGAATCCTTAGCACTATCATGTAACCCCACTTCCTTGGGGCTATGAGTAAGATATATGTATTGTGTAGGCCTAACAGATTAAGGTGTGTTTAGTTGAAATGTGTATTTAAGTGTGTATATAGAGATTAACATATCTATACATTATGGCATCATTATGGTAGTAAGAGGGAATAATTGTGCTTTTACAGCTTTGAGCCCAGTTGGGAAAGGAATGCTTTAATGGGTTGAAATGCTTATTTAAGTGTGTATAAACATATATGTCCATAACACTACTACTAAGCCTCATCAGGCAGTATGTGCAGACAATATTGTTAACATCTGACTTACCTTTCCCCATTATAATCATCCATTGGCAGGCTTATATTGCTCTATTTAAGCCTTGTTATATATGATGTGTTGAGACTTATCTAACAACCCCCTATACCTTCTCTAAACCTAACCGTGTACCTGTAGACCTGAACCTAAATACTCCATCTACCATAAGTCACTGGGATATGTTGGATTTTATGATTGATGCTCTGTCTGTGTACTCACCAGCCTACACTTAATACCTTGGACCCAAAGGCCTCAGTGAGGCAATCTTATACTTACTTACCTTTGCATATTATAAGGCCTTATGAGAGATACATACTTATGACATCATAAATCCTAGCGTGTGCACAAACCAGTAAACAGCCTAAGGCTGTTTACTACTTTTCTTAAACCTAACCCCAGCCAGTACTGCCTTTATGAGCTTGAAAATATTGATTTCTCTTTTTTAGCCACAATAGATGGGAATAAGAATGTTTTTCTTTTATCTGGACTTGTTGTTTATTGTGTTGTCATGCACTGGAAGAGACAGGAGATTGGCATTGCAATTACAGAGTAAAAAAACATTTATTTTGATATATCCATAGCACAATTTTGCATTGATATTTATTACACCTCCGAGCCACAAGAGGGCAGCATTGGATCATATATGTAAGGCTAAGGCCACCCACCTTTACGACTGCCGCAAAGCCTCTCCTCTCTCTTTTCAGACACGATGCCCGCCATGCCTACAAGCCTGGGCTCGTCTCACACAATTTTTGTAAGTGCTTTAAACCTTTGTAAGCCTGAAGAAGACCGAAATTGGTCGAAACGTCGCTGTTAAAGGTTTCGAAAATAAAGGACGTCTGCAGCAGCAGTTTGGTAAAGCCTCTTTTCTTTTCAAACTGTTTTTAAGCTAAATGCTAACATACCACCGCCATGTTGCTAATGCTAAGCTATCGCCGCTACAAGACCAAGTTTGGTATACAGGCGCCTGTTTGGGAGGGCCCCAGGCACGTGCCTTCACCCCAGGGTCCATTCCTCTTCCACCATGGCAGATGACTGTGTTATCCAGATGAATCCATATACTTACTTTCAACAAAATACGTCCAGAAAAACCCTTAAAGCCTCCACCTGCATGGGCCCCCCCAGTCCTCTCCAGTCTGAGACCAATACAGACCCCAGATGAGGAGAAGAGTACCTCCACCAACCCTGCATGGTCTGCATTACCACCACAGAGGGACATCCTACTTGGAGATGACATCGGGCCTGCCAGCTGCTTCTCCATTGAAGGTCACCATCCCTCCTTTTCCTTGTGAGGTCCAAGATGAAGAATCCTTAGCACTATCATGTAACCCCACTTCCTTGGGGCTATGAGTAAGATATATGTATTGTGTAGGCCTAACAGATTAAGGTGTGTTTAGTTGAAATGTGTATTTAAGTGTGTATATAGAGATTAACATATCTATACATTATGGCATCATTATGGTAGTAAGAGGGAATAATTGTGCTTTTACAGCTTTGAGCCCAGTTGGGAAAGGAATGCTTTAATGGGTTGAAATGCTTATTTAAGTGTGTATAAACATATATGTCCATAACACTACTACTAAGCCTCATCAGGCAGTATGTGCAGACAATATTGTTAACATCTTACTTACCTTTCCCCATTATAATCATCCATTGGCAGGCTTGTCATGACCTCTTCTGTTGAGTTACTTACCCCTTATATTGCTCTATTTAAGCCTTGTTATATATGATGTGTTGAGACTTATCTAACAACCCCCTATACCTTCTCTAAACCTAACCGTGTACCTGTAGACCTCCATCTACCATAAGTCACTGGGATATGTTGGATTTTATGATTGATGCTCTGTCTGTGTACTCACCAGCCTACACTTAACCTTCCTCCTGTGTTAACTTCCTGCTACCATCCATGGTGTTAGCGGGTCGGTTTCGACCCGTGTCTGAAATCAGCTGTAAAAAACACTAAAAACATTTATCTATCATCCTTTTTGTTTCTCATCTCTTGGTTACCTTGTTAGGCTTCCTTATCCATGAAAATATTGTTTTTAATATTTTTGGTGGAGGAGGCTGGGCCTTTTTTTAGTCAGTATGCGCCTCAATTTCAATTAAAAAAATTGTAAAATTAACCTCAAGAGAATCATATAAATAAATATTTGGTTGTTGTGTTACCTGATTATTACTGAGGGGTATGAGAACACATTTCTTAACAAAATTTGTTTTATTTATTTTTTCATATTAATATTATTGACCTTTTTAACATCTATGGTGTTACTGGTCAATTACGACCCATATATATTTATTTCAGAAAACAGCAAAATAACTTTTATTTCAGCATTATACAAACACACAATGAAAACCAGAACAAGTCACAACACAAAATATAGATTTGTAAGGTCAAATAAACAACAACCAATCAACAAATCAAACCAATCGAAATCAATTACTAGTTCCAAAACTAGTAAAAAAAACAGAGTAAAAGTCTCTGTGTGCATATGTTTGGTTGTGTGTTCAGATGTGTGGCAAAGGGCAACACTTTTAGTGTTCTTTGCAGAGATATTTCTTGCAGGTAAAGCACAATACTTTTATCTTTCTGTCCTTAGTGCTTCGGCAGACCCGACACCTCTTATTTATTGAATCAGGTGGCCATTTTCACCAAAAACATGATCCAGAACTTGGCTCACTGTATATCTCCTCATTTTTGAATACTGCAAATAGGAGATGTGCACTCTTCAAGTCACCAACTCTATACTGAATTGACCTCACATGTCTGGATATGCCCGTCTGTTTGTTTCGCTTTTATGCAGGTATAAGGGCAAAAAAAGTCAAAATGAGAACCCCCCCAGAGCTCACATGATTGGGAGAGGAGCTGACTGTCATTGTGTTGGCTGACAGTGCACTTAAGATTTCAGTTTTGGCTCTAGTGATTGTTTTTTACATCTTATTCTATAACCGGGTCGAAAACGACCCTAACACCACAAGTGTTATAATTTCCACCAGAGCATTTTATAATTAAGTGAAATTAATTTTAATTTTTTTATTTTGTTGAAATAGAGGTTCCTGACAAAGTCAAGAAATCTTGATGCAATAAACAAAATGTAAGTGGTTATTTTATGCATTTGAAATCCAAAACGGGTCGGTGGCGACCCTAACACGAGAGGAAGGTTAATACCTTGGACCCAAAGGCCTCAGTGAGGCAATCTTATACTTACTTACCTTTGCATATTATAAGGCCTTATGAGAGATACATACTTATGACTTCATAAATCCTAGCGTGTGCACAAACCAGTAAACAGCCTACGGCTGTTTAATACTTTTCTTAAACCTAACCCCAGCCAGTACTGCCTTTATGAGCTTGTAAATATTGATTTCTCTTTTTTAGCCACAATGCATGGGAATAAGAATGTTTTTCTTTTATCTGGACTTGTTGTTTATTGTGTTGTCATGCACTGGAAGAGACAGGAGATTGGCATTGCAATTACAGAGTAAAAAAACATTTATTTTGATATATCAATAGCACAATTTTGCATTGATATTTATTACACCTCCGAGCCACAAGAGGGCAGCATTGGATCATATATGTAAGGCTAAGGCCACCCACCTTTACGACTGCCCAGGGTCCATTCCTCTTCCACCATGGCAGATGACTGTGTTATCCAGATGAATCCATATACTTACTTTCAACAAAATACGTCCAGAAAAACCCTTAAAGCCTCCACCTGCATGGGCCCCCCAGTCCTCTCCAGTCTGAGACCAATACAGACCCCAGATGAGGAGAAGAGTACCTCCACCAACCCTGCATGGTCTGCATTACCACCACAGAGGGACATCCTACTTGGAGATGACATCATGCCCACCAGCTGCTTCTCCACTGAAGGCCATCATCCCTCCTCTCCCCTGTGAGGCCCAAGAGGAAGACTTCTCAGCACTATAATATAACTCCACTTCCTTGGGACTATGAGTAAGATCTATGTATTGTTTAGGCCTAACAGATAAAGCGTGTGATTAGCTGAAATGTGTATTTAAGTGTGTATATACAGATCAACACATCTATACATTATGGCATGATTTAAGTAGTAAGAGGGAATAATTATGCTTTGACAGCTTTGAGTCCAGGTTGGGCCTTCACAAAGGAATGCTTTAATGGGTTGAAATGCTTATTTAAGTATGTATAATGTCCATAACACTACTACTAAGCCTTATCAGGCAGTATGTGTAGACAATATTGTCAACAGCTTACCTACCTTTCCCCATCATAACCATCCATTGGTAGGTTTCCATGGCCTCTTCTGTTTGGCTACTTACCCCTTATATTGCTCCATTTAAGCCCTGTTATATATGATGTGTTGATACTAATCTAACATCCCCCTATACCTTCTCTAAACCTAACCGTGTACCTGTAGACCGGAGCTTAATACTCCATATACTATATGTCACTGGGATTTGTTGGGTTTTATAATTGATGCTCTGTCTGTGTACCCACAGCCTACAGTTAATACCTTGGACCCTACGGCTGTTTACAACTTTTCATATACCTAACCCGAGAACTATGTCACTTATAGAGGGTAATGCCAAACAATGGGAACATGAGACGTTGCTTATCTTGAGGGAGCACTACCAGGAGTGCTTGGACACAGATCTACAAATCATGACACAGATTAACAATGGAGAATGGAGGGAACCTTTCAGTGTGGCTACTACATGGGCGAAAAAACAACTGGGCCAGAGACTCAGTCAACAAACGATTGACAAAGTGCATAAATTGCTGTCTAATAAGCTATCTACTCCAGTTGCCAGATCCACCACACAGGTTGCCAGAGCCCCTGTGAGTCAACAACAGGTTACTTACAGACCCAGGAAGGCCACTCAGAAGTTGAACCATATCACACCACAGGAGACTGTGGAACCAGCTCGGGCTGGCCCCTCATCCTTGAGGCCCAGCCTGCGGACTCGACAGACACCAGTTGTGTCTGCGGAGCCACGCCAGAGGGAGCCACAGGTGAGAGGAACACAGCCCAAGATCCAGCAGTCCACGAGGAGGATCCCTGAGGTGCAACCACTACATACAGAGCCCCTACAGGACGAACAACAACTAGACACAGACGAGCTTCAGGCCAGACAGGCAACACCAGAGGATACAAGGGTCTCATCTTCTCCCTCCTCCCCCCCCCCTCTCTCCACCACCACCCACCCCATCCCTCTTCCCACTCCCCAGCCCACCCCTCACTCTCTTCCTCCTCCCTCTTCCAACTCACGTCCACCCCCCTCCTACTCAGAACGGACCTCCCCTTTGGATGCAAGAAAACCTAGGTCTCGACACACCAGCCCTGGGCCTTACGCTGAGGACTGCAGTGCCTTTGAGTATTGGTCGGATGCCAACGCTCCCTACAGGCCATCCAGTGTAGAATCTACAGAATCCGTCACATTGGTTGAGGACAGCCCCACATCCTCCAGCCCTGAACCCAGGACCAGCAAGACTTCACCTACTTGTACACCACCTATAGTAATAGGTAACACACATGCCACACCTAACATAGGCCAATTTGCAGCACAGACTAAACTTAATTTTAAGGCACCTGTTAGCAATGCATCATCACCAGTGTACAGACCATTCAGACATTTGAGCACAGGAAAGAACAAAATGAAAGACTGGACTCTTACTCCCTGTAAAAAATGGCTTATTATGGGAGATTCCAACGCATGTAGAATACCACCATTTCAAGAACCAGACCTCCAAATAGAGTCATACCCAGGTGCTACATTCAGACATGCAGAAGCCATATTGGCTAAAACAATACACACAGATCTGGTTGAAACACTTATATTGTCTTTTGGCATAAATAACAGGATCCAGAGAACTGACGAAGCAGGTGTGGTGCAACTACAGAGGACGGTTAGAATGGCAGAGATTGCTTTTCCCAAAGCCCTTGTACTTATACCTGAACTGAACTTTTCTGAGTCCCTCCCAGAAGATGAGCAACAGAACCTGATGCGTCTCAACCATCACATCGTGAGCCACTTCAACTCCATCCCCAAACTACTGGAGAAGGACTTTGTAGCTGAACAAGATGGCATTCATTGGACCATCCCCACGGCCAGAAACATCCTTCACCACTGGGTTGAGATGTTAAAAGAAAACGCCCCGTGAAAACCAAACATACAACGGGGTACAAGAATGTTATAGTACTGTCTAAAAAGTTTAATATTACTGCGGCTCAGCTTTCCCTACTTAACAAAGGTCTCAATTTTATCCCCATCATAGGAGATGAAAAGAATGTTAAAAACCAAACACAAATTGATATCAGAACCTACCATAGGAGATTAAAATTGGCTGTACATTTTGAAAATGCCAAAGAAACTAAACAACTGCCATTCACACCACAATCCACGTGGGTTCCACCAGATCCAACCGTGCCCTGGCCCTTAAGGCAACTCATACAGGCTGACACGGAATGGTTCCAGGATAATTATGTTGCTAAGTGTAACACTAGTAACATAAATAAATTTGAATTGGAAGCCCTAAAACAACTAAAAAAGAACAAAAACATTGTCATTAAACCATCAGATAAAGGCAGCTCTGTTGTTATCATGGACAGAGAGCAGTATCTGTGGGAAGGGTACAGGCAACTTAATGATACAAAGTATTATAAAAACTTTAAAAAACCTATTTATAAAGATACCATTCCTTTAGTCACAGAAATACTTAAAAAACTACAAGAAAAGAAATTCATTAACATGAAGCAAAGGACATATCTCATGGGGAAAGCTGAGCCCAGACCTAGACTGTTTTATATGTTACCTAAGATTCATAAGGCCAAAGACAAGTGGAGTCTTCCCAATATTATTCCCCCTGGGAGACCTATTGTATCTGATTGTGGTAGTGAAACATATTTTACAGCAGAGTTTGTGGAGACATATTTGAATCCCATCTCCATATTACATCCTAGTTATATCAAAGATACTTATGATTTTGTTAAAAAGATCAAACAACTGGAAATTCCATCAGAAGCTATACTATTTACAATGGATGTGGACAGTCTGTATACTAATATAGACACAAATCAAGGTATGCAGGCAGTCAAAAATGCTTTTCACAAATATCCAAATTCTAAACGGCCAGACAAAGAAATACTGCAACTGTTATATATCAATCTGACCAGGAATGATTTTGAATTTGATGGCAAATTCTTTCTACAGACATCAGGCACAGCTATGGGGAAGAAGTTTGCCCCCTCATTTGCAAATATATTTATGGCTGAGTGGGAACAATTAGTTCTAGCTGAGGCCCCCCACCTCTACACTATTTCAGATATCTAGATGATATTTGGGGAGTGTGGACGCATTCTCTGCAAGATTTTCAAGCATTTTGTTCTTTTCTGAATAATTTCAACAGCTCCATTACTATTGGTGGACTTTTTAGACACCACTACTTTTAAGGGCCCCACGTTCCATCAGACTAATAGACTGGATATTAAAGTATTCTTTAAAGAAACAGATACACATGCTCTACTTAATAAAAGTAGCTACCATCCAAAATATACTTTTGCAGGCTTGGTTAAATCCCAATTCCTTAGATTCCATAGGATCTGTACGAGACAAGAGGACTTCCATACTGCTTCAAAAGTGTTATGCAAAGTATTACTCACTAGAGGGTATTCTCATACCTTTCTTAGACTAATACAACAAACTTTTCTCACAGTTAAATCTATTAACCTAGATCCTTTAATAACATTGGTTACTTTTTATTCTCAGTCTGCAGTAGCAATGTCTAAGACCTTTAAGAATCACTTCCAAAGATTTAAAGAACAAAGTGGTCTACTAAAAGACCATAGGATTATTTCAGCATATAAGAAAAACCAAAATTTACAAGACAGACTAATCAAAGCTAAGTTAAAACCTTTAACTCTAAGAGTAGAGGTGGCCCAAACAGAGTTATATAAACATGAACTTTGGGTCTATAATAAACAAAACAATAATGTGTTTGCAACCCAAAAAGGGACCAACAAACTCCACAATTGATTCAACCACAAACACAACATGATTGCATGAATGAATATTTGGAAAATGATGAGTAAAATCCTGACAGTGATATTGAAGAACCATCTCCAATTGAATTTGCTGAGATTAGAACTATGCCAAAAACCCCACTCCAGAGGCTGTTACACCAACAACCAAGGCCACCAGAGCATGCAGACAATGTAAGCCCAACACAAAGCCCAAGTCCTGTGCCACTTCAACCTTTGTATATTACTAGACCTCATACCCATGCAACTACTCGATTTGAAGTGACCAAGAATAATGTCCATTTATTAGCGGTAATGGAAAGACAAAATTATATTGCCAACATATTGGTCCTTCAACACAAAAATACATCACTACCAAATATTTATAAGGCCATTTCGGCATGGCATTGAGGACAAGACCAGTAGTAATCAGGACAGGTTATACTACCTGGAGCAATTCACCTCTGGGCCCTGCAGAGAGCTGGTTACAAGCTGTCTGACAGGTTATACTACCTGGAGCAATTCACCTCTGGGCCCTGCAGAGAGCTGGTTGGTCTGCATATGAATGATTATGTTGGTTTTGCAGAGGCTAAGAGACTGCTAAAGGTTCACTTTGGAGATGAATTAAGGATTGCAAATGCATGGAAAAGGCCCTTACCTAGGATAACATAAAGGCAGAGGATGGAAAAGCACTGCATTCTTATGCACTCTTTCTAAGACGCTGTTGTAACACAATGCAGGAGCTGCAGGATATGGGGGAGCTTGACCTGCCCTCAAACTTAAGGCTCATCATATCAAAACTGCCTTATAAAATAAAAGAAAGATGGAGGATAAAAGCTTGTGATATTCTAGAGCCAAGCCAAAGGAGGGCAAGACTACAGGACCTTGTACTATATATTGAAAGGCAAGCTAAACTATTACAAGATCCACTCTTTGGTGACATTCTGGATTTGCTGAATCCAAGCCAAGCACATTTAAGAGCAAGCAAAGCAGCTTTGCTACCACAGTAGCAATGGTGTCTGACAGCAGAACTGAAAAAAGTACAACAGAGAGGTCACCTGTTAAATACAACATGTCCGCTGCTCCTTATGAGACATGTGCTTTTTGTGCTGCCAAGCATCCTTTATCAGAGTGCAAGAAGATGGATGCACAGCCACGTGAAACTAAAGTTGAGTTTCTGAAAAATGGTGTGGTTTTCGACCGTGCATCATCCTATAAAGGCACCTCATTGAACAATGTACTACTTCAGGGCCCAAACTTGACAAACTCGCTCATTGGAGTACTGCTCAGATTCCACCAAGAGCCCATTGCCATTATGGCAGATATTGAGAGCATGTTTCACCAAGCTCGTGTTCACGAAGAAGACACCACTGCAAAAAACTGCAGAGGACAACAGTCATGCCCCGCCATGATGGAGACGTAGCTGGCACAGTTAAGTCCAACTTCTACGTTGATGACTGTCTGAAGTCGGTACCAACAGAGGAACAAGCAATAGATCTTGTCAAAAGTCTAAGAGAAATCTGTTCTCTTGGTGGATTCAAGTCGACAAAATGGATTAGCAACAGTCGAGCTGTACTGGCATCCATCCCTGAGGAAGACAAGGCTAAACAAGTAAAGAACTTGGATCTGGACAGGGAGAAGCTGCCTAATGAGAGAGCACTAGGGATGTATTGGGACATTGAGAGCGATATCTTCAGCTTTAATGTGACTGTAAAAAGCGCATCTCATACCAGAAGGAATATACTCTCTATTGTCAGCTCTGTTTATGATCCTCTTGGTCTTCTCTCCCCATTCATACTCAAATCATTCAACAGCTATGCAAAGCTAAACATGGATGGGATGAAGTAATTCCTAACCCTGGTTTAAAGATCTAGAGCAGCTGGACAGATTTCACATTGACAGATGCCTAAAGCCCAAGAACTTTGGTCAAGTGAAAACTGCACAATTGCATAACTTTTGCGATGCTAGTGAACAAGGCTACGGCACTGCAACTTAACTGGGGATCACAAATGACGCAGATGGGGGCGCCTTTAGCTCAGTTGGTAAGGCGTCCCCCTCCCGGGCCGGGCCCAGCAGCGGACCTGGGTTCCATTCCCGCCCGCGGTCGTTCTCTGCATGTCGCTCCCCTCTCTGCCCCATTTCGCCTCTGTCTCTCTGCACTGTCAAAAAAGCATAAAAATGCCAAAAAATATCTTTAAAAAAAAAGATGAAGTTCATATTGCATTTGTAATGGGGAAATCTCGAGTCACGCCACTCAAAGTGATAATAATAATAGTAATACATTTTATTTTCGAGGTACCTTTCAAAAGCTCTCAAGGTCGCCTTACATTCAAAGAATTCAATAACATATACTGTTTAAAAGCAAGGTACACAAATAGAATTAAAAACAGTTTAAATTAACCCTGCTCTTACGTTTTTTTCCAAATGGTTTTCAATAATGTTTCACAGCTTGCCAAGCAGATCTCAGGATGCCAAACCAGTTGTACATAGTATTTGCATTGAAATATGAAGCAGATTTCAGAATAAGCTTTCATAAGATTTTTATTGCTTTTTTGGACTTTTCACAGTGAGAAAATGCTTGTTTTCAACTATGTTCAAATGTAATCTATCTTTTTCCCCAAATGGTTTTCAAGAGTGTTTCACAGCTTGCCAAGCAGATCTCAGGATGCCAAACCAGTTGTACATAGTATTTGCATTGAAATATGAAGCAGATTTCAGAATAAGCTTTCATAACATTTTTATTGCTTTTTTGGACTTTTCACAGTGAGAAAATGCATGTTTTCAACTATGTTCAAATGTTCAAGGTTCAAGGTTCAAGGTTTTATTAAATGTCCCAAAAGGGCAAATTGTTTACAGCAGGATATCAAACACACGACAATGACATCAATGGGCACACAACACCATTATGTGCACAATAATATGTACACAAGCCTGAGGAGGACAAGAAAGTGCATAAATATAAAGTGCCTGGATATAAAAACTAAATAAAAATAAAAACAAAAATAAAAATAAAAACAATTAAAAAATAAAAACAAATTAAAAACTGATAAAAACGAAGACAAAAACAAAGACATCTGCAACAAAATAAAAATCAAGTCAACATCAACATCATCATCAATCACCTGCTGCTGGCCGAATTGATTGCACGGATGGATGAAGGGACGAAGGAGTATTTGTATCTATTGTTGGCTATCCTAGGGACACACAGACGAAGGCCTGATGGCAACAACATAAACTCGGAGTAGAGTGGATGGGCCTGGTCCTGACGGATGTAAAAAGCTTTCTTAAGCAACTGTCTGTGGTAAAAAGAGTCGAGGCTCTCCAACTGGATGCCAGTGATTTTTGAGGCAGTTTTTACAATTTTCCCTATTGAATTTTTATCCTTAGTAGTGAGGTTACCGAACCAGCAGATAGCAGAGAAGGAGATGACAGAGTGTATGTAAGCACAGTAAAACAGTTTCAACAGGCTTTTTGCGACATTGAATCTAGCCAGTTTTCTAAGGCAGTACAGGCGTTGCTGGCCCCTCTTGCACAGCATGTCCGTGTTAACATCAAATTTCAGATGATTATCAATAATCGTGCCCAGATATTTGTAACTGGTCACAATTTCCACTGGCTGGCCACAAATGACAGTGCTCTCGGTGGGATGGGGGCCACGTCTGAAATCTATGCAGAGCTCTTTTGTTTTAGAGATGTTAAGCAGGTCAGAAAGTCCTCTGTAACCTGGCCATGCACAGTCTCGTCGTTATTGAGAAGGCTGACAATGACCGAATCATCCGCGTATTTAATGATGAAGCGGTTGTCGTGGTTACTGCGACAGTCATCGGTGTATAAAATAAACAAAAGAGCGGAGAGAACACAGCCCTGTGGCGAACCAGTGGAGGTAGACAGAAGGCTAGACACTGTTGTGTTCACCTTAACACGTTGTGATCTATTTGTTAAAAAATCCAATATCCAACCCACTAGACAAGGATCCAGGCTAAAAGTGTTAATTAACTTTTCAACGAGAACATGGGGCTGGATCGTGTTAAAAGCAGAGGAGAGGTCGACAAAAAGTAGCCTGGCATGCTTCTTACTGCCCTCAAGATGTTTAAGAAGCAGATTTAGAAGAGTAGCGATAGCGTCCTGGACGCCTCTTCCCTCCCTGTAAGCGAATTGAAATGGGTCTAGAAGGCTCTTGGTTTTAGCGACGAGTTCTGATTTGACTAGCTTCTCAAATTGCTTCATGACCAGGGAAGTAAGGGCTACGGGTCTGAAATCGCTAAGTGTTTTTGGATTATTGCACTTGCCAACTGGTATTATAGTGGACTGTTTCCAGAGGGAGGGCACTATCTGCAGTCTGAGAGATCTGTTAAAAATCAAATGAAAAATGGGACCCAATTGATCAGCACATGTGTTTAATAAACGGCCGCTGATGTGATCAGGGCCAGGGCCTTTGCGGGGGTTGCATTTTTTAAAACAGTTGGTCACATCCTGTTCCTTAAAAAAAGGATTAGAGGGGGGGCGGACAAAAAACTATTTTTGTACACAGAGTGTTCCTCAGTAAAATCCTGCTTTTCAAATCTGACATAGAAATCGTTGAGGCTCTGTGCAAGGTGCAGGTCACAGGAGTAGTTGGCTAAAGAAACCTTTTTTCTTTTTTCTATCAGCCCAGTGATTGTTTTCATGCCGTCCCAGGCAGAGCCCAGATTGTTAGCTTTAAGTTGTTTCTCAATTTTTTCCTTATAGGACATTTTGCCAACCCAAACCTCTCTTTTAATTTCTTTTTGCAGACGTCTCAGTTCAACTATATTACCCTCTTTAAAGGCTTTGTTCTTCAAGTGAAGAAGAGGTCGAAGGGACCTAGATATCCATGGTTTACAGTTAGGATACACTTTGACTGTTTTCTCAGGGATAATGATATTCTGACAGTACACAGACCAGCTAGTAACCACATCCGTCAGTTCATTGATGTCAGCAGAGGACTCGGTGAACATGTCCCAACCTGTGGCTTCAAACAGGCCACGGAGAGTCTCACATGCATTTTTATCGTTCAAGTTCTTAATGCGAATGCTCTGCACTTTGCCTCTTTTAAGTGCAGTGCGGTAAACAGGAAAAAGATGTACACAGTTATGGTCGGAAGACCCCAGGGGCGGGAGGGGTACAGATTTGTATGCATCTTTGACATTACCATAGCACATGTCTAAGGTTTTATTAGACCTGGTCGGACAACTGACATATTGATGGAAGTCTCCGAGAGTCTTTTTCAGGGAGACATGGTTCATGTCACAGAGGATGAGGTTTGGTGCGTCAGGGGAGATTAGCTGAAGCTTCTGTGCAACCTTTAAAATTTGCTCACAGGCCCTAGCTTCATTAGCTTTTGGATGAATGTAAACAACTGTAATACATATCTGGGGGAACTCCCTCGGTAGATATGCTGGCCGCAGGGAGACAGAGAGCAGTTCAACATCAGGAGTACATAAACTTTCCCTGACAATGACAGATTTAACATTGCACCAACGCTCATTAACATACAAACATACCCCTCCTCCAGTTGACTTGCCTGTGACTGAGGCATCCCGATCCAGACGAAAGGGAGTCCCAAAGCCATCGATCTCCAGATCGGTGGCTAAGTCACGCTCTGATAGCCAAGATTCCGTGAAAGCTAGAAGGCATGCGTTCCTGAAATCGTGATTACAGCCGACCAACTCCTGAAGTTCCTCAGATTTATTCCTAAGGAAAGGATTGGAAAGGATGATGGAAGGCAGCGGGATGCGGGAAAAGGGTTGTAGCTTCCGCAGGCGAATGCCTCCTCTCCGTCCTCGCCTTCTGGTCCGTCTCCTCGTCCAGCAGGCTCCGGGAGGGTCGATGGGTCTCAGTAGATCCGCAGGATTTGGCCGAATCAGGTCAGCGGGTGGCTCCTGTATGTTGTTCCAGCGAAGTAGCAGCTCCGCAGTGTATTGGATCCGAGCTGGCCGAACGGGAGACAGCAGTGTGTGTCCCAGGCTCCACGTCAGCTGGAGCACCAACCACGCTAAAAGCAGAGCGAGTAGATCCATAATGGGGAAATAGAGAGAGAAGAGAGTTCGGGCTCTTAAAAGGAGTGTTCCCGCTCTGGGAGAGCAGTCCCAGGCGGCTATCCTCAGTTGTTAGCCTAGGTCCAAGTTGCGGCTAGTGGCTAGTAGCAGCTAGCCACTAAACAGCGGCAGGGCTCTGAAATCCTTCCAACGACAAAGCTCACCCGAGGTATGAGCAGAGAATTCGGGCTCTTAGTAAGAGTGTTCCCGCTCTGATAGGGCAGTCCAGAGCAACTTTCTCCAACAGTTACTCCAACAGATATCCTATCTTAGCGGAGCTAGGATAGTTTAGCCGGCATCCACTCCCAGTCCCAAGCTCAAGACAAGCCCCGCTGGGGATCGGATCTAGCTGTTCGGCTGAACTCACCCAAAATAAGGGTCAACGGTGCACTTATCGTCCTCAGGCCAAGTACATAGAACGCACATAACTGTTAAAAAACAACCAAAGACAGACAAGTACAACGCACATACTCCTGCTGTCGGTCGCTGCGTGCGCATGCGCCCTGACTGAGTCCTAGCTCTTACGTTTTTTTCCAAATGGTTTTCAATAGTGTTACACAGCTTGCCAAGCAGATCATGTTTTCAACTATGTTCAAATGTGGTCTTACGTTTTGGCCAAGCAGATCTCAGGATGCCAAACAGTTGTACATAGTATTTGCATTTGAACCAAATTTCAGAATAAGCTTTCATAAGATTTTTATTGCTTTTTTGGACTTTTCACAGTGAGAAAATGCATATTTTCAACTATGTTCAAATATGGTCTATCCTTTTTCCCAAATGGTTTTCAATAGTGTTACACAGCTTGCCAAGCAGATCATGTTTTCAACTATGTTCAAATGTGCTCTTACGTTTTTTCCAAATGGTTTTCAAGAATGTCTCACAGCTTGCCAAGCAGAACTCAGGATGCCAAACAAA
Organism: Ammodytes marinus; assembly: GCF_949987685.1. Lineage (NCBI taxonomy): Eukaryota > Metazoa > Chordata > Actinopteri > Uranoscopiformes > Ammodytidae > Ammodytes > Ammodytes marinus. The sequence goes on along the minus strand of NC_137220.1, from coordinate 29,637,322 downwards.
GTTATACATAGAATTTGCATTGAAATATGAACCAAATTTCAGTATAAGCTTTCATAAGATTTTTATTGCTTTTTTGGCCTTTTCACAGTGAGAAAATGCATATTTTCAACTATGTTGAAATATGTAATCTATCTTCTTCCCCAAATGGTTTTCAAGAGTGTTTCACAGCTTGCCAAACAGATCTCAGGATGCCAAACAAAGTTTTACATAATAGTCTAGCAGCAAGTGCTCAAAAAAGGCTTCAAGATACCCCTACCGAGATAGAACAAACCTCAACAATGATTTTTTTTATCTTTAGAATGTCCTGTTCATGAAATTGATTCCTGAGCACTTTTGTTTTTGGGCGAAATGGGATTTTTTGGTTATTCTTTAGAATGTAGTATATTCTGCGGGGTACATCATAAAAGGTGTTAGTTTGAGAAATAGAATGAATCTGCTGAGACAGGGTAAGTTGAGGTGGATGAAGTATTTTATTAGGATAAAATAACCCAGCGCCTGTGTCAGACCAGGCTGGCCATGCCCGGTTCGCCAAATCCATTATTCCAACCTTCCCTCTGTCCGTGTGTGTGCTTCTTTTTAACCCCAAATGTGATGGCCTGATTGGTCCGTTTCCCTCGCTACGATCTGCCCTTAATCAGTCCGATTGGTGAATTCGAACTATCTGGACACTGCCTACTTTCTTACAGCATCATCTTCTGGCCTGCAAGGCCTGTCACCAAGATGTCTGCCCATGTGCTTTTGCAGCAACACTGGTGGACCGTTGTCCCATAAATTAGCATTAGTTCTACACGTGTTCCTGGGTTTGTTTGAGTAAACTAGATGCATCTCTAGTTCAGGCTCGTAAAAAGATGCATACCTGGTACGTCCAGAGCCCTTGCTCTAGGTTCCGAAGGAGCAAAGCTACATGAACCATTCTGGTAGCCCCATTGGCTCTTAAATCCTTCTAAAACATATATGCTGAACGTGATTTAACGGCTGTTTTTCCCTGCAGACCTATAACCTAACCAGCCAGCATTCCGGTCTCAACTTCACACACACAAACAGAGAGGGTTCTTCTTCTGGTTTTCCTTCGTTAATTCTGCATGCAATTAAGCAATCTCCTGATTATCAGTAATCTTAGAATGTGTCATTATGAAATACACTACAAGAACTACCCGAGTCCCTCAAAAAGAGCCAAATTAGGCCATTCCGAATAGGGGATATGTGACAAAAAAGCCCATAACTTGGGAATGCTCACACATTTAAAACATGCTAGAAAGCCAACTTCATATATCTGGCATTCAGGGAACAAAATTGTGGTAAAACCTTCAAATATTAGCGGAGTTATGCCTATTGTCATGAATTCAGAATCAGTTCATGAGTTGTATGCTGACCTTATATTGTAAGCATTTAAGGTCAGCATACAACTAAAGTAAATATCTTTTTCAAAGCCATCAGTTTAGCCTGTTTGATAGGTTGCTATTTTATCCGTGTAACGGATAAAAGTGATAAAAGTTGTCAACATTGCTCTAGGGTCCGAAGGAGCAAAGTGATATAAACAGTTACCACAATGAAAGTACCAGGTAAGGTAAGTTGCAAGCAGTAACATCTTCTTCTTCGAGTCCGTTTCAATCTTCAGATGTTGTTCTGCCAGTATCTGGCGCAGGTCACAGCTGATGGGTCGGTTCAGCCAGGTCCTGGGGGCTGCACTGGGGGGCGTGATCACACTGCAGTAGGTGGGACATTGTTTGTACTGCTCCACAGCTGCATCTGTCTTCTGGCTGGTAGCCCCATGCTTTCAGAAGTGATTTGCATCTCCCCTGCTCCACTCGTAGCCTGTTGAGAGTCTTCCAGGTTTGGCCATGGCCGCTGGCGAGGCATTCTGTTGGGGTGATTCCTCTCTCCATCCAGTCATGGGCTTGTGTGTAGAGCTGGTTCCATTCATCTTTCCAGATATTGGTCCTTGCTGTTTCTTTGGTTGTCTGGGACTGTGTACAGGAAGGATTTCATTCGGGGTGGGGGTGCTGTGTGTCCGATGGAAGCTGCATAGTTGGGTTTTTGAAGGGTTGGGTTTCAGGTGGTTGAAACAAGAGATGACTTGTAGCAAAGTAGGTAGTCATCTCTTGGAGGGCGCTCTCCAGCACAGACTCAATCTTTTGGAAGTTCTCCTGTTGGGTGGTGATGCAGAGGTCGTCAGCGTATATGAAGCGGCAGCATTGTGGGGGGAGTGGTTGGTCGTTGGTGTAGATGTTGAAGAGGAGGGGGGCCAGTACGCTGCCTTGTGGTAGGCCGTTCTTTTGGGCTTTCCATTTGCTCTTCTTATCGTCTAGTTGGACGAAGAAGCGCCTGTTGTTGAGGAGGCTTTTCATGACTTGGCACAGGTCGAGGTCACCAGTCATGTCCAAAAGTTTCCTGATCATGGTGCGGTGCTGGACAGTGTCGTAGGCAGCAGTGATGTCTATGAAAGCTGCTCCGGTGATGAGTTTGCGCTCAAAACCATCCTCGATGTGTTGGTGAGGTTCAATAGTTGCCCAGCACAGGAGTGGCCAGGGCGGAAGCCAGCTTGGTCTTGAGTCAGCTTGGGGTCTATGCATAGGGTCTATGCATAATAGCCTCTCGTAGAGCTTGTAGGTGACGCAGAGGAGGGAGATGGGTCTGTAGCTCTTTGGGGATGATGGGTCCTTTCCAGGTTTGGGAATTGCGACAGTCTTGGCCTTTCTCCATACTGGTGGGATGGTTTTCTGTGCCATACATGAGTTCAGCTTTTCCAGGAGCCAGGTCTACGCTTTTGGTCCCAGGTGCTGTATCATTTACACCAGTATGTCATCGATTCCTGCTGCTTTCCCAGGTTTCAGAATGCTCATTGCAACTTCGAGTTCTTCTAGGTCGAAGGGCTTGGTGAGAGCGCTGGCTGGTTGTTGGCAGTCTGGTACCGCTGTCCGGCGGTATTCTCCTGTGGGTCTGCACCGGTCTTGGCTGCGACCGTTTGCCACCAGCTGTGCTGCAACTGAGTTTGCTGTGACTGTTGTGAGCGTGGGTGGTGTGGTCTTCACCAAAGCGGCGGATTGTGGCCCATGCCTTCCTGCTGTTGTTGGTCATGTTGGTGTTTTCTATCAGCTCCTTCCAGACGTGCCTCCGATCTTCCCCGACTGCGTTCAGCAGGATCTCTCCAAGTTCCATGGTGGTGGAGGAGAAAGGGTCCTCGTGGTATGCCCTGTGGTAGGCTTCCAGTAGGCAAGCCTACCACAGGGATGTTTCCGACAGTCTGGCATCCTCTTGGTATGTGTCGCCTGGCTGACCTTTTCAGCAGTTATGTGAACATGGTATAAGTGTTTGGGTGTAGTGGAATGCCTGGGATGGAGTCTTCAGTCTCCTTTTGGAATGACATCCAGTTGGCCTTCCACAGATTAAACCTTCTGCGGAAAGGGACGGTTGTTGCTTGGAGAACTGATCGGATGGTTATGGTGATTGGCCGATGTTGCGTGTGGGGGATAGGGTCCAGGACCTCTTTCACAGCTCTGGATTCGCTGCTCACACAAACAAGGTACGGGTTGTATCCTCGTTTCCATCTGGCGCTGTGGAAAGATTTAGGCAGTTTGGCATCGTGGATCAGGGTCAGGTGTTTTGACTCGAGCCAGGTTTCTACTTCCTCTCCATCTCGGTTGTTCACTGCGTAGCCCCACAATGTGCTATGGGCATTGAAGTCCCCAATGCTGATGTGGTATCTCCTCTTGCATCTGTCTGGCAGTTCAGAGTGGAGGAATAGACTTTTGGGGGGTACACTGATGTGACAGAGACGTTTGGGAGGGAAACTGTGATGGTTTCCATATGCCCTTCGGTGGTGTGGGTGCATACCTCTTCGATGGTGAGGTTTGGTCTGCTGAAGACAGCTGACCCATACTGTCTGTGTCGGATCTCGGCCACCAGCTTCATTCCAGGGATGGCTGGTCGGTGTTGTGCAGGGCCAATGTGGGTTTCCTGCATGCACACTATGTCAAAGCCTTTGGCCGCTATGGCTAGTATGTCTGCCTTACAACTGGAAAATCATTCAATATTGATTGGTGCGATTGACAGTGCAGGCCCCGAGGGGGGCGAGTGTCTATGGCGCTTCGGCATCGTCATCTTATTAGATTGCTCGGGTAGGTATACAGATATTGGCCTGCTGATAGTAATAATCATAAAGCAATATGAGATTGTACCAATCAGTGTTTCCCAGGCTGCACCACGGGGAGGTTTTTGTAATTGCAGCCCTTTTTTACTCACATAAAGTTGTAGGTCACACCCAAAACACATATGCATATAAATCATTTAAAAATACAAAATTGGCCTAATTCTACTTGTACAAGAATGAGGAATGCAATGGTACTATTTACAAAATGCTAAACTACATACGCACATATCTGGCATTCACGGAATTAAATAACAATAAAACCATCAACACATTTATAATTATTTCTGAAAACACAGTCCACCACAGGGGCAAAGTGCACGGAAGTGCTGCCTTGACACATTTGCAATGTCCACTGCACCCCTTTTTGCATCCACAGCGGAGGAGTTTACAACAGGCCTGTATCGTGCGGCCCAGTGAAATTCCCATCTGACTGTGGCCTTCCATAGTAGTCTAGATGGGAGTTGAGGGGCTGAAACATCATATGTCCCCAACAGTGAACAGCTTGGTAGGCAGCCCTCTTTTTGTGTTGCATCAGTGCTGCTTGTGTTGGAAGTCCCTCAATTGATGTCCCTTTCTGGGTGAAGAGCTGCTTTCTTGCCCGATATACAGATTCCTGGCTGCTGGTGCTGTCGTACAACACATCTCTTCAGAGGCTCCATCCAGTTGTCTATCGAGTCAGGTGTGGCAGCAAAGGCACAGAAGGCTTTTGTGACATCTTCAAAGCTCCTCCATGTATCCCACACATTTTTCTTACCCCTGCCACCAAAAGACGACACTGTGTCAGATCCAGTAAAGGCATGGAACCCCGTTGCCATCTTGTGTGCTGCTACATGCCGAAAACTCTTTCCAGCTCCAAAGGCAACCCACAGCTCATTGATGTTGAGAGAGTGGGCTGCAGTCACTGCCAGTACTAACACATCTGTGTCAACTGTGCATATTGATACACCGTTATACCCTTCCTTCACAGTATCTCCAAGGTGCAGTAGTATGCCTTCTCATGTGTGCATAGTGCAAGAACTTCTACATCTCGAGGCTGAGACTTCAGCATGATGGGTGCTAATCACTTGTTTTTCAGTGTTGAGGTCAGGCCCTTCAGGGAGTTCGTAGAAGAGTTGAGCTGTCAAGTGCCATTCCTCGAAAATGGCCAGAGTTTTTGCGCATTGACGACAACAAGGCTGAACTGTTCTCCTTCCTGGCATCTATCTTGCTGCGTGTTTCCGCCTTTAAACTGTCAGGAAAATATTGATCCACACAACATCCACTCTGCTGACATGCTCCAGCTTAGACAGGTTGTATGGTGAGAACACCTTCTGTGAATATTTAGAAAAGGTCTCAGCAGCACCAGGTCGTAGCATGTTTACGAGCCCCATCAAGTATGTTGACCTGTACTATGGATTTGTTCTCTTGTGATGAAATCAGGTTCGCCAAACAGCCCACCAAGTCTGACTTGGTTCCAGTTCTTAGCTTGCCCATTTGTGACAATGCCAGTGGACATGCCTGGTTTTTCGAGCTAAAAGAAACTCATCCATTCCATCACGTATCTGGGATACAATATAAAGACTAGAGAACAGGGAGCAGGGATGAGAGCTGTTGTTGGGTCCATGGCCTTTTCTCGGACTGGAGGCCGGCTGAATAAAGGGAGGCTGTTCCTTTTGATGTGTTCTTTGATTGGCTTTGTCTGGTTGACCAGGCGTTCACTGACATAGGCGTCATACTGGTCCCGTCCAAGTTTCTCAACCTGGTTGACAGTGTCAATGACTCCTTCATCTGCAACGTCCCTAGTATCTAATACAAGAATATCTACAGTGCTCTTTTCACAGAATGGAAGACATCTTCTACACTCACCGACCACTTCATGAGGTGCTTATAAAAACAAAAAGCTAATCTTCCAATCACATGGCCGCAACAACATGCTGAAGTTAAAACTGAGCATCAGAAGGGGAAAAAGGGGGTTTAAGCGACTTTTAACGTGGCATAGTTGATGGAGCAAGGCAGGATGGATCCATGCTTTCATGTTGTTTACCCCAAATTCTGACCCTACCATCTGACTTTCGCAACCAAATCAAGAATCATCAGACCAGGCATGATTTTTCTAATCTTTTATTGTCCTGTCTTCTAAATCAACAAGATTTTTATTGCTTTTCTCAACTTTTCACAGTGAGGAAATGCACGTTTTCAACTATGTTCAAATGTGCTTACTTTTTTTCCAAATGGTTTTCAAGAATGTTTCAAAGCTGGCCAAGCAGATCTCAGGATGCCAAACAAAGTTTTACATAGTATTTGCATTGAAATATGAACCAAATTTCAGAATCAGCTTTCATAAGATTTTTATTGCTTTTTTGGACTTTTCACAGTGAGAAAATGCATATTTTCAACTATGTTCAAATATGCCCTAACTTTTTTCCCAAATGCTTTTCAATAGTGTTACACAGCTTGCCAAGCAGATCTCAGGATGCCAAACCAGTTGTGCATTGACATATGAAGCAAATTTCAGAATAAGCTTTCATAAGATTTTTATTGCTTTTTTTCAACTTTTCACAGGGAGGAAATAAATGTTTTTAACTATGTTCAAATGTGCTCTTACGTTTTTTACAAATGGTTTTCAAGAATGTTTCACAGCTTGCCAAGCAGAAATCAGGCATGATTTTTCTAATCTTTTATTGTCCTGTCTTCTGCTGCTGTAGCCCATCTGCTTCAAGGTTGGTCGCGTTTTGCGTTCAGAGATGGTATTCTGCATATCCTGGTTGTAACAAGTGGTTATTTGAGTTAATGTTGCCTTTCTATCATCTTGAACCAGTATGTCCATCCTGACATCAACAAGGCATTTTCATCCACACAAATGCCGCTCACCGGATATTTTTTCTTTTTTGGGCCATTCTCTGTAAACTCTAGAGATGGTTGTGGATGAAAATCCCAGTAGATCAGCAGTTTCTGAAATACTCAGACCATCACTTTTGGCACTATCAACATTAACATGTTCAAAGTTACTTTCTTCCCCATTCTGATGCTCGGTTTTAAATTGAATAAGTTGTCCTAAATGCATTGAGTTGCTGCTATGTGATTGGCTGATACGTTTTATGTGTTAACAAGAAAACCACTGTACCTAATAAAGTGGCCAGTGAGTGTATAGCGCTAGTTAGTCCAGTGAGTGTATAGGCTAGTTAGTTCTTTAACTTCTCTTGCAAACGCCAATTGTGCATGTTTGGTCTACTCGACATCAGGATGTGTGTCCTACAAGTGGACTGGTATCCATCTGGCATAGTGGGTGTGTTCCAAAGCAAAGAACCAAGGCACGATCTTGGTCAGGGCATCTATATAGAGGATGAAGTTGGCCTCTCTTATTGATCGCACATAGATCATTTAATCTATTTCTAGCTGCAGGACAATGGACCAGAAGTGGAACTGGGGACATGACAAAGCTATTTCACTACCCCAGTCGTCTAAGGACAGAGGATTATTACCCTCCTACAGGTCATTTATGTAATCAGTGAAAGCCCTCAGCAGGAGAAGATATAGGCTGCTGGCTGTGACCTGATCAGCATTGCAGGGGCGTCACGTGACAGGATTTCAGAAATGAATCTGCTGTCCCTGTTGTAGCAACTCCAGCTTGCACAAGTGCTCCTGTCCACACGCTACCTTCCAAGATGACGCCAAGTACCTTGAGTGCTGGAACCCACCAAACATCACAATAAAGTTATCTTCACCATGAGCTGCTGGCCAAGTCCACTGGATTTGTTTTGCCACTGCATCCAGAGTGATGAGCAGGATTCAGAATCTCCACTGCCTTATTCACCACATTCATAGAATGGTGAATCATGGCGAACGGTTTTAGTCATAGAAAAAGGGAAGTAAACAAATTTCAAATCGCTTTCATAAGATTTTTATTGCTTTATTCAACTTTTCACAGTGAGAAAATGCACGTTTTCAACTATGTTCAAATATGCTCTAACCTTTTTCCCAAATGCTTTTCAATAGTGTTACACAGCTTGCCAAGCAGATCTCAGGATGCCAAACCAGTTGTGCATTGAAATATGAAGCAAATTTCAGAATAAGCTTTCATAAGATTTTTATTGCTTTTTTTCAATTTTTCATAGGGAGAAAATACATGTTTTCAACTATGTTCAAATGTGCTCTTACGTTTTTTACAAATGGTTTTCAAGAATGTTTCAGAGCTTGCCAAGCAGAAATCAGGATGCCAAACAAAGTTGTACATAGTATTTGCATTGAAATATGAAGCAGATTTCAAATCAGCTTTCATAAGATTTTTATTGCTTTTTTGGACTTTTCACAGTGAGAAAATGCATATTTTCAACTATGTTCAAATATGCTCTAACCTTTTTCCCAAATGGTTTTCAATAGTGTTACACAGCTTGCCAAGCAGATCTCAGGGTGCCAAACCAGTTGTGCATTGAAATATGAAGCAAATTTCAGAATAAGCCTTCATAAGATTTTTATTGCTTTTTTGGACTTTTCACAGTGAGAAAATGAATGTTTTCAACTATGTTCAAATATGCTCTAACCTTTTTCCAAATGGTTTTCAAGAATGTTACACAGCTTGCCAAGCAGATCTCAGGATGCCAAACCAGTTGTGCATTGAAATATGAAGCAAATTTCAGAATAAGCCTTCATAATATTTGTATTGCTTTTTTCGACTTTTCACAGTGAGAAAATGCATGTTTTCAACTATGTTCAAATGTGCTCTTACTTTTTTCCCAAATGGTTTTCAATAGTGTTACACAGCTTGCCAAGCAGATCTCAGGATGCCAAACCAGTTGTGCATTGCAATATGAAGCAAATTTCAGAATAAGCTTTCATAAGATTTTTATTGCTTTTTTTCAACTTTTCACAGGGAGGAAATGCATGTTTTCAACTATGTTCAAATGTGCTCTTACGTTTTTTACAAATGGGTTTCAAGAATGTTTCAGAGCTTGCCAAGCAGAAATCAGGATGCCAAACAAAGTTGTACATAGTATATGCATTGAAATATGAAGCAGATTTCAAATCAGCTTTCATAAGATTTTTATTGCTTTTTTGGACTTTTCACAATGAGAAAATGCATATTTTCAACTATGTTCAAATATGCTCCAACCTTTTTCCCAAATGGTTTTAAATAGTGTTACACAGCTTGCCAAGCAGATCTCAGGATGCCAAACCAGTTGTGCATTGAAATATGAAGCAAATTTCAGAATAAGCCTTCATAAGATTTTTATTGCTTTATTCAACTTTTCACAGTGAGAAAATGCATATATTCAACTATGTGCAGATCTCAGGATGCCAAACCAGTTGTGCATTGAAATATGAAGCAAATTTCAGAATAAGCCTTCATAAGATTTTTAATGCTTTTCTCAACATTTCACAGGGAGGAAATAAATGTTTTCAACTATGTTCAAATGTGCTCTTACGTTTTTTACAAATGGTTTTCAAGAATGTTTCACAGCTTGCCAAGCAGAATTCAGGATGCCAAACAAAGTTGTACATAGTATTTGCGTTGAAATATGAAGCAGATTTCAAATCAGCTTTCATAAGATTTGTATTGCTTTTTTGGACTTTTCACAGTGAGAAAAAGCATGTTTTCAACTATGTTCAAATATGCTCTAACCTTTTTCCCAAATGGTTTTCAAGAATGTTTCACAGCTTGCCAAGCAGAACTCAGGATGCCAAACCAGTTGTGCATTGAAATATGAAGCAAATTTCAGAATAAGCTTTCATAAGATTTTTATTGCTTTTTTTCAATTTTTCATAGGGAGAAAATACATGTTTTCAACTATGTTCAAATGTGCTCTTACGTTTTTTACAAATGGTTTTCAAGAATGTTTCAGAGCTTGCCAAGCAGAAATCAGGATGCCAAACAAAGTTGTACATAGTATTTGCATTGAAATATGAAGCAGATTTCAAATCAGCTTTCATAAGATTTTTATTGCTTTTTTGGACTTTTCACAGTGAGAAAATGCATATTTTCAACTATGTTCAAATATGCTCTAACCTTTTTCCCAAATGGTTTTCAATAGTGTTACACAGCTTGCCAAGCAGATCTCAGGGTGCCAAACCAGTTGTGCATTGAAATATGAAGCAAATTTCAGAATAAGCCTTCATAAGATTTTTATTGCTTTTTTGGACTTTTCACAGTGAGAAAATGAATGTTTTCAACTATGTTCAAATATGCTCTAACCTTTTTCCAAATGGTTTTCAAGAATGTTACACAGCTTGCCAAGCAGATCTCAGGATGCCAAACCAGTTGTGCATTGAAATATGAAGCAAATTTCAGAATAAGCCTTCATAAGATTTTTATTGCTTTTTTGGACTTTTCACAGTGAGAAAATGCATGTTTTCAACTATGTTCAAATGTGCTCTTACTTTTTTCCCCAAATGGTTTTCAATAGTGTTACACAGCTTGCCAAGCAGATCTCAGGATGCCAAACCAGTTGTGCATTGAAATATGAAGAAAATTTCAGAATAAGCCTTCATAAGATTTTTATTGCTTTTCTCAACATTTCACAGGGAGGAAATAAATGTTTTCAACTATGTTCAAATGTGCTCTTACGTTTTTTACAAATGGTTTTCAAGAATGTTTCACAGCTTGCCAAGCAGAACTCAGGATGCCAAACAAAAATGTACATAGTATTTGCATTGAAATATGAAGCAGATTTCAGAATAGCTTTCATAATATTTGTATTGCTTTTTTCGACTTTTCACAGTGAGAAAATGCATGTTTTCAACTCTGTTCAAATGTGCTCTTACTTTTTTCCCAAATGGTTTTCAATAGTGTTACACAGCTTGCCAAGCAGATCTCAGGATGCCAAACCAGTTGTGCATTGCAATATGAAGCAAATTTCAGAATAAGCTTTCATAAGATTTTTATTGCTTTTTTTCAACTTTTCACAGGGAGGAAATGCATGTTTTCAACTATGTTCAAATGTGCTCTTACGTTTTTTACAAATGGTTTTCAAGAATGTTTCAGAGCTTGCCAAGCAGAAATCAGGATGCCAAACAAAGTTGTACATAGTATATGCATTGAAATATGAAGCAGATTTCAAATCAGCTTTCATAAGATTTTTATTGCTTTTTTGGACTTTTCACAATGAGAAAATGCATATTTTCAACTATGTTCAAATATGCTCTAACCTTTTTCCCAAATGGTTTTCAATAGTGTTACACAGCTTGCCAAGCAGATCTCAGGATGCCAAACCAGTTGTGCATTGAAATATGAAGCAAATTTCAGAATAAGCCTTCATAAGATTTTTATTGCTTTATTCAACTTTTCACAGTGAGAAAATGCATATATTCAACTATGTGCAGATCTCAGGATGCCAAACCAGTTGTGCATTGAAATATGAAGCAAATTTCAGAATAAGCCTTCATAAGATTTTTAATGCTTTTCTCAACATTTCACAGGGAGGAAATAAATGTTTTCAACTATGTTCAAATGTGCTCTTACGTTTTTTACAAATGGTTTTCAATAGTGTTACACAGCTTGCCAAGCAGATCTCAGGATGCCAAAACAGTTGTGCATTGAAATATGAAGCAAATTTCAGAATAAGCCTTCATAAGATTTTTATTGCTTTATTCAACTTTTCACAGTGAGAAAATGCATATATTCAACTATGTGCAGATCCCAGGATGCCAAACCAGTTGTGCATTGAAATATGAAGCAAATTTCAGAATAAGCCTTCATAAGATTTTTATTGCTTTTCTCAACATTTCACAGGGAGGAAATAAATGTTTTCAACTATGTTCAAATGTGCTCTTACGTTTTTTACAAATGGTTTTCAAGAATGTTTCACAGCTTGCCAAGCAGAAATCAGGATGCCAAACAAAGTTGTACATAGTATTTGCATTGAAATATGAAGCAGATTTCAAATCAGCTTTCATAAGATTTTTATTGCTTTTTTGGACTTTTCACAGTGAGAAAATGCATGTTTTCAACTATGTTCAAATGTTCTCTTACTTTTTTCCTAAATGGTTTTCAATAGTGTTACACAGCTTGCCAAGCAGATCTCAGGATGCCAAACCAGTTGTACATTGAAATATGAAGCACATTTCAGAATAAGCTTTCATAAGATTTTTATTGCTTTTCTCAGCTTTTCACAGTGAGAAAATGCATATTTTCAACTATGTTCAAATGTAATCTAACTTTTTCCCCGAACGGTTTTCAAGTCAGTCAGTGGTGTTAGGTCAATATCTTTCTTAGTTTGGTGCCAAAGCCTTTATGCACTTACTTGGTTTGTGGAAGTTGATTGTATTCTGTCTGGTAGGTTGTGTGAGCGTGTGCATGTGTTGGCTCTCAGCTCTAACATGCAGCAAAATAAATCCAATAAACTGAAAAGTGCAAATACATTAAACTTACGTTAATATCACTGTTTAACTCTGTCGTTATCAAAGTGTGTGGGAGTAGTAAAAGATTGTGTGATCTCTCAGCATTCACTGTTTGTTTGCACACCTGCCTTCAATTACTGACCTGATTACAAGGCTTTGCATCACTACCACTGGTCAACACCAGATGGAGGCATTTCTCATGCATTTAAATGAGTGATAATGGCTCCAACACTTATCTTTATGTAGCTGAACTAAATTTGCCAGGGGTATGAATAATTTCGGTTTTGACTGTAATTCAGTAGGTAAAATGTTCTTACCTTCATCACGGCTTGGAAGCCAATCCTTTTTGCACTGCTTCCCCAGACGACGGACGCGTCACAAAGACTTTGCAGCACCCAGGTTCTCTGCGTTTATCTGAAACAACACAGAACCATTTTTTGATACACATGACATAAATATATAAATATACTGTATAGTTCTAAGAGTGGAGAGGGTTTGAACTGTCCCTGCTCTATGGGCCCTGAGGCAGTTCTACACAGTGGACACTAGGTGGAGCCAAATTACTTCACATCTTCACACAAGCATTCTCTTTCATGAGCAAAGCTTTTAACAGAAGCTTGATGATTGAATTGACTGAAAACAAAATCTGTGTTTGAACTTTGACCTAACCCCAAACCCAAACATATATGGAAGCCAAATGAAAAACATGTAATGTTTGACCAATCAATAAAGAACCATTTAAAACACATGTGTACTGTGGTTATTTTGAAGAGTTATTTATACAGTGGGCATGCGGAAGAGTAATGTTTTCTAGTAGACCTCTGAAATACACATTTTAACCCGAGATTTAGCATAATATGTCCCCTTTACACCAGCAAGGTATCCATCTTCTGTTTCATTTATATATTTAGTTATGACTACTTTGATTAGGACAAGGATTTTTTCTCTCAAACTGTATTGTACATTTGTATTGCTTAATGTTGTTGTATATTTGTTTAATAAAATACATCTAAAATATTCACTGGAGATCGCTTGGTATGCCTTTAAATCCAAACAAATGTAACTCAATTTATATTTACATTTTCAAAAGTAACAAAGCAAAGCATTTGCAATATATACAGTCAAAACCGAAATTATTCAAACCCCTGGCAAATTTCGCCAATTTTTGTTCAAATGTGAATAAAAGCTGACCATTCTTTTCCACAATGATGCCCCTTGTACATCGTCTTAATATCTTTTGGGAGAAGCCTGTGTCATTTCCAATCAAGAAAAAGCTTGCTGGTTTCATAAAAGTGAAGTAACTTTAAGTCAAAATTTGCCAGGGGTATGAATAATTTCGGTTTTGACTGTAATTCAGTAGGTAAAATGTTCTTACCTTCATCACGGCTTGGAAGCCAAGCCTTTTTGCACTGCTTCCCCAGACGACGGACGTGTCACAAAGACTTTACAGCACCCAGGTTCTCTGCGTTTATCTGAAACAACACAGAACCATTTTTTGATACACATGACATAAATATATAAATATACTGTATAGTTCTAAGAGTGGAGAGGGTTTGAACTGTCCCTGCTCTATGGGCCCTGAGGCAGTTCTACACAGTGGACACTAGGTGGAGCCAAATTACTTCACATCTTCACACAAGCATTCTCTTTCGTGAGCAAAGCTTTTAACAGAAGCTTGATGATTGAATTGACTGAAAACAAAATCTGTGTTTGAACTTTGACCTAACCCCATACCCAAACATATATGGAAGCCAAATGAAAAACATGTAATGTTTGACCAATCAATAAAGAACCATTTAAAACACATGTGTACTGTGGTTATTTTGAAGAGTTATTTATACAGTGGGCATGCGGAAGAGTAATGTTTTCTAGTAGACCTCTGAAATACACATTTTAACCCGAGATTTAGCATAATATGTCCCCTTTACACCAGCAAGCTATCCATCTTCTGTTTAATTTATATATTTAGTTATGACTACAAGAAAAAAAAACAGGGGGCCCCACACTAGGACTTGAAACGGGCCCCCAGATCGTTAAGGCCGCCCCTGTGATAATGACAGGACTGGACTCCTACAGTACTAAAGACGACAGGGCAGTCATTTTCAACAATGAACATTGTGTGCACTGCCTCACACACAAACTCGCAGTTCAACCAAGTCCACAAACAAAAATATAACAATTTAAAATTGCGTTTTTTTTCTCTTACTATGCATGTTGCTTTGTGGGACTTACTTTTAGCATGGAGAGAGCTGAAGTGGCGCCGAAGATTTGATGCCTTGAAATGCGCAAATGACACCTGGCATATAAGGCAGAATGGCCTGCCATAACGTTTAACAAAAAATATGAACTCTCCCACTCTGTTTCGGAGCGAACTTGACACAAATAGTTTACTCACGGAAAACCTCCCTCCAAGCTGAGCGGGCAGTTTTATGTTGCGTCCGCACCAAACGTTTGCGAACGTTATGTTGCGTCCTCAATTAAACATTTGCGAACAGGCATTCACATAGGGCCTACACATTAATAAAATAAAAAATGATAATAGACAACATGTAAAACGAATGTAAGAGCCGCATGAAACGTTTGCGAACATGCACACACATAGGCCCACACAAAAAAAAAGTATATATAAAAAAAAAATATATACAGTATATATATAATCACATAATTTGATATGAACTGAAGAGCCGCACGAAGCTGGGCAAAGAGCCGCATGCGGCTCGCGAGCCGCAGGTTGGCCACCCCTGGTCTAGGTGCAGTGGTTTTCAATCAGGACCAGTTCTAATGCGGCCTAGACCCCTAAAAACTATTAAAATGGGCATTCTTTGCATTTTCACAAATAGAATAAAAGTTTCACAAATCAGAAACTATGTTTTCTATAATGTATAGCCTCACTGTGATAGTCTAGTCCAGATTTGAAGAGTCTAGGTGCAGTGGTTTTCAATCAGGACCAGTTCTAATGCGGTCTAGACCCCCAAAAAGCGTTGACATGTGCCTTTATTGCATTTTTTTTTTTTTTTTTTTTTTTTTTACTTTTTATTTAAGTCTTTTCACATTTTTAAAGGACATACACACAATACAAGTACAATAACATAAACAATAGCGAGGGGGCGCACCAGTATAACTGTTTTATACACATTTTCTTTGATTGTCCAAAGCTTATCCTGATAATGAAGCGTCATCTAATTCTTCAATAAATGTAGTCCATTTCTTCCATTTACTTGGGAAAATCGCTCCTCTGGATCTTAAACAGAAAGTCATTTTTTCCATTGCCTTAATCTGTTTTACTATGTCCATCCATTGTTTGAGGTTTGGAGTGTCCGCTTGATACCAGTTCTTAGTGATTGTTTTCTTACAGGCCATGAGCAATATTTTACACAGATACAAATCTTTTCCTAAGATGACATCCATTAAAATACAGAAGTAAAGCACCTTTACATTGTTTGTGACTTCATATCCCAGAATCTTACTTAAAGACAGACATACAGTCATATGAAAAAGTTTGGGAACCCCTCTCAGCCGGCATTATAATTGACTCTGCTTTCACAAAAAAAAATATAAAAGTGGTATGTCTTTAATTTACTAGGAACAGCTAAGTACTGGGATGTTTTCCAAACAAAGATTTTTTGAAAAGTAGTATTTGGTTGTATGAAATAAAATAAAATGTGAAAAACTGGCTGTGCAAAAATATAGGAACCCTTGTGGTTTTGTTGATTTTAATGCCTATAACAGCATGTAAAACTGATGACTTTAAACACAAAGTTGGTTGGATTATGTTGTTAAGCCTTGAACCTCATAGAAATGTCTGTTTAATCATGAGAAAATGTATTTTAGGTGCCTAAATGCAAGTTGCACTTCTCTTTGACTCTCTGCTGAAGTGAGACAGAATGGGATCATCAAAACAGCTCCCAAAAGATCTGAAAAACAAAGATTGTTCATTGTCATGGTTTAGGGGAAGGCTACAAGAAGCTTTCCCAAAGGTTTCAATTGTCAATTTCGACTGTAGGGAACGTTGTCAGGGAATGGAAGGACACAGGCATAGTGGCAGTTAAACCCAGGCATGGCAGACCAAGAAAAAAACAGGAGCGGCATAAGTGGAGGATTGTGAGAATGGTTGCACACAACCCACAGATCACCTGCAAGAACATCTGGCTGCAGATTGTGTATCTGTACATCGTTCAACAATTCAGCGCAATTTGCACCAAAACATCTGCTTTTTATAAAGACCAAATAACTTAATTTTTGTCTCATCAGTCCAAAGCATTTTCTTCCAATATGAAGCTGGCTTGTCTAAATGAGCTTTTGCATACTCCATGCAACTGTATCTGTGGCGTGGGCGCAGAAAGGGCTTCCTTCTCATCACCCGGCCATACAGATGTTTTGGTGCAAATTGCACTGAATTGTAGAACCATGTACAGATACACAATCTGCAGCCAGATGTTCTTGCAGGTTTTTGGAGGTGATCTTTGGGTTGTGTGCAACCATTCTCACAATCCGCCGCATATGCCGCTCTTGTACTTTTCTTGGTCTGCTAGACCTGGGTTTAACTGCAACTGTGCCTGTGTCCTTCCATTCCCTGACAACGTTCCTTACAGTAGAAATTGACAATTGAAACCTTTGGGAAAGCTTCTTGTAGCCTTCCCCTAAACCATGACAATGAATAATCTTTGTTTTTCAGATCTTTTGGGAGCTGTTTTGATGATCGCATTCTGTCTCACTTCTGCAGAGAGTCAAAGAGAAGTGGAACTTGCATTTAGGCACCTAAAATACCTTGTATCATGATTAAACAGACCTTTATATGAGGTTCAAGGCTTAACAACATAATCCAACCAATTTTGTGTTTAAAGTCCTCAGTTTTACATGCTGTTACATGCATTAAAATCAGCAAGACCACAAGGGTTCCCATATTTTTGCACAGCCAGTTTTTCACATTTTATTTAATTTCATAAAAATAAATACTGCTTTTCAAAAAATCTTTGTTTGGAAAACATCCCAGTACTTAGCTGTTCCTGGTAAATGAAAGACATACCACTTTTATCTTTTTTTGTGTGAAAGCAGAGTCAATTATAATGCCGGCTGAGAGGGGTTCCCAAACTTTTTCAAATGACTGTATTTTCCCCCAAAATATCTGAATTTTTGGGCATAGCCAAAAAATATGAGAGTGATGGGCGTTCGTGTTTCCGCACAGCCTCCAGCACTGCTCCTTTAACTGAATTTGCTTACTTTTAATATGTGGTGTTATAAAATAACGAATTAAGTTCCTCCAACCAAATTCTCTCCACTTCTTTGAGCTTGTGGATGAATGCTGTGCTTTCCACATAGAACACCAATCCTCCTGTGATATTTCTATGTTTAATTCCTTCTCCCATTTTGCTTTAACATATCCTGTTTTCTCCATTTTGTTTCTGTAGGCCCTGATATATTTTGGAAATAGTTTTATTACTCTTTTTTTTATAGGCTTCAACTAGGATTTCAACCACTGCATTACCCTCTACAGATAGTTCTGGTTTGATGTTTTTATCAAAGTAATCCCTAATTTGCAAATATCTGAAAAAATCTTTATTATCTAGATCAAATTCCTTTTGTAATTGTTCAAAACTCTTGAAGTGCCCACCCTGTGTGAGTGTACATATAGCCGTTATACCCTTGTCCCACCACTGTCTGAAACCAATATCATTTGTTCCTGGTTTAAATTTGTGGTCCAGGGCAGGCCAAGTCAAAATCTTTGCGTCTCCCTCCATTTTGTAGTCTTTTACCATCTTGTTCCAAATACCCAGGGTCTGTTTGATAATATCATTGTTGCTTTCTTGGCACATTTTATTCGCTGTGTCCCCTAACACTGCTTGGATTGGAGAGGAATCTATGTTGACTTCTATGTCTTTCCATCTGGCTTCATATTGCGGGCAGCTTCCGCATACTACAAATCTAATTTGGGCTGCATAGAAATATTGCCTCAAGTTAGGCAGTGACACACCACCCTCCTCTTTATTTATTTGAAGTGTTTTATACCTGACCCTTGGTCTCTTGCCAGCCCAGATGAACCTAGAAATCAATTTGTCCCACAGCCTGAATTGTGCTTCTGGGATCATCTGTGGAATAGATTGAAACAGATATAGTAGTCTTGGTAGTATGTTCATTTTCACTATATCTATACGTGTCCCCATATCTAGGTTAAAGGCTGACCACCTCCTGACATCTGTTTCAATATTTTCGTTGACCTGTTTATAGTTGATTTCAGACGTGTTGCGTAGAGTTTTTGTTAATGTCACTCCAAGATATTTTAATACTTTAGCCTTCCATTTAATTTTGTATTTTTCTCTGGTTTCTTTATTAAGAGTGTAATTGAAAGTGAGGATTTGTGTTTTTGCCATGTTTAATTTATAGCCAGAGTATTTACCAAAGTCATCTAATATTGCCATCAGGTTAGGAAAGGTTTTATCTGGGTGCAGCAGTCACAATAACATCATCGGCGAAAAGTCCTATGATGTGTTCCTGTTTTCCTATTTGGATTCCCTTCAGACTGCTATCCTGTCTGATCAGCTGTGCTAAAGGTTCTATAAATATGGCAAATAGAGTGGCTCTTTGTAGATTGAAACTATTGGTTAAGTGGCCGTTGATTTTTATCCTTGCTGTGGGTTCTTTGTAAAGGCTTTGAATACATTGTATTGACTGTTTCTGAAAACCTAATTTCTCCAGTACCTGATATAAAAATTCCCAATTGACACAATCGAAGGCCTTCTCGGCATCAAGGCTCACTAATACTGCTTCCAGTCCCTGTTTCTGGATGTGATCTATGATATGTAGAGTATGTCTAATATTGTCCTGAGTCTGTCGCCCCTTAATAAATCCTGATTGATCCTCATCGATCAAATCAGACATAACATTATCAAACCTTTTAGAGATGATTGACGTGAAAATCTTATAATCTACATTTAAAATCGAGATAGGTCTATAAGATTCACATAATTCCTTTTCTTTACCTCCCTTTAGTATCACTGAGATCACCGCCTCTTTCCAAGAGGGGGGCACTTTACCCTCTGTCAGAGTTACATTAAAAGAGTTCAAAAGAAGTGGTGACAATTCCTCTTTAAATGTTTTATACCACTCGCCCGGATAGCCATCACTGCCTGGTGATTTGTTCAATTTTAATCTGCTAATAGCACTGTCTAATTCCTTTTTAGTAATTGCAGAATTTAATTTTCTATTTTGATCTTCTCCAATAGCCGGTAAGTCCAATGAATTGAGAAGTTCTTTCATCTCGTGTTTTCCTTTTGCTGGGGGCTGAGAGTACAGGTTTTCATAGTATTCTTTGAAGACCTTTTCTATTTCCTCTGGTTTAAATAACATTTCTTTTGTTAAGGGGTCTCTGATCTTGTGTATCGTATTAGCAGCTTGCTGCACCTTAAGGCGTCTAGCTAAGTATTTAGCCGCTTTGGGGCCCGATTCATAATATGTTTGTTTAGTAAATCTCAGTTTTTTCTCAATCTCATTATTTAAATTGTCGTCTATCTGTCGTCTTATAATGTTTATTTGATGTAGAAGGGCTCCATCCTCATGGTTTTTATGTTTCTGTTCCAGTATTCTTAATTGATTAATCAAATTTTTATATTCTTCCTCTCTAATTTTCTTTTGGTATGCTGCCCTTGATATCAATCTCCTTCTCATAACCGCTTTAACCGTATCCCAAAGAATGGTATCATCAACAGGGCTGTCTATATTTTCTTCTATGCAACTTTTAATTTCTTTTTTAATTTCCTCTTTTGTGTCCCGATTATTTAACATACCTGCATTTAATTTCCAGAGTGAATTTTTCTTCCTTGCCTCCAATTTAATGTTAAGATAGACTATACTATGGTCAGACAGATCAGCTATCCCAATACTACAATCTTGTATTCTATGTCTGTCTGCTGTATTCATAAAAAAGTAATCTATTCGAGAGTAAACAGAATGAGGAGCAGAATAATGCGTGTAGTCCTTCTCTAAAGGATGGAGTTCCCTCCACACATCAAACATCCCCAGTTCAATTAGTGAGATATTGACAAGTTTTGATAATTGGGTCTTATTTCTTTTAGCATTGGTTGTATCAAGTTTAGGATTCAAGATCATATTAAAATCCCCTGCACAAATCAGGGTCCCTTCATTTTCCAAGACTATAATTTCAAACACTGATTTCAGAAAAGTTTTATCACTACCGGGTGGCACATAGACATTAACCAGAGTAACTATATTATTGTCAATTTTTCCCTTTACGATGACATATCTCCCCTCTTTGTCCCTTATTTCTTTGATGAATTCAAAGTTCACATAATTAGAGATTAATATGGCAACTCCTCTTTTGGGGCCATTCTTAAACGTACTATAAAAGGCATTTTTATATCCAAAAGACCCAAGCTTAGAATGCTCCTGCTGAGAGAGGTGAGTCTCTTGTAAATATATCACGTGGATGTTTTCCCTCTTCATTTTGGTTATTACTTTTTTTCTTTTAATTGGATTATTTAAACCATTCACATTTAAGGACGCTATCCTCACATCACTAACATGCATCACTTAAGGACAAATAAGAACATCAGTGGCCCCACTAACCGTGCCTGAACAGTGGCACAATACGAACTAAACAAATAAAACACTTGAGCTTCCAAAAGAAGGAGGGTCTTCTCGTCCTCCAGAATTCCGGTCCCGTTGGGGGGCCGAAGGGAAAGCCTCTCATTCGGAGAGGGCCCTAACTTAGTAATGACATAATGGCCTACGGTACAGGTTTTCGTCATTCTAAATGAGTCCAATGGATAAAAAAACCATGAGAGAAAAAGAATAAAAAATAGGGTAACACTCAGGTCCCGATAGTCTTTTATACTTACATAGGGTAAACGTGCTGATCAATATTCAGCCTTTTGTAGACGTAGTTTAAAACGGAACATTCCTACCGGACAGGTTATCATGTGTGTTGTCTTTATCCTACTTTAATCTCCAGATCTTCTGAATTCTTGTAGCTTTTCCTTTGCGCGTGACGTTGCCATGGTCGTTGCTGAAGCGGTGCTCCTCCGAGGTCCCTCTCTGCGCTGCCACTCCATCGCCGCGGAAAGCCGTGTCTCCACGCCTGAGCATGTCACGCCTGAGCATGTCTTGCAAAAACTTAGCTGTCGATTCGCCCTCTTCTCCCTCAGGGACCCCATAGATGCGGAGATTATTTCTCCTCGACCTCGACTCCAAATCAGTTAACTTATCTTGCAGGGTTTTCTGTTCTTTCAAAGAGGTAATGAGAGCGTTGTTTGCCTCCAGTGCCCAAGATTCTAGCTTCTCCAGCCGCGTCTCTGTCTCGTTTAGCCTTCCGCTCTGCAGCTGCTGTTCAGTGCCAAGTTTAGTGAACTCTTGGTTAATTCCTTTTTTGAAATCATCCAAGTCTCGTTTCACGTCCCTCCTCAAATCTTCACCAAATGCGCGGAATGAGGCTTTCATTTCTGTTTTTAAGTCCTTTATGTCCTTGCTAATGTTAGCCAGACCCGAGCGCATTCCAGCCTCGCTGTCGGCTGGTTCAAAGCAGGTAGTTTCATGGCCGCCATCTTCTTCCATCTCGAGGTCAGCTAGCGCGTTTTCAGCTTCGTCTTGCGCCGTATTTTTAGGCTGATTAACCGCAGTTTTCCTACCCTTCGAACCTCTCCCCTTTGTCATTACAGCAGAGATGATTTCTAGCTCTGAATATTCGAGTTTTCAGGGATATTAGCACCTGGCTATCGGGAGCTCTGATACCGTGCGACCTATCCCTCCATGACGTAACCGGAAGTCTCCGCCTTTATTGCATTTTCACAGATAGGGTAAAAGTTTCAAAAATCAGAAACTATGTTTTCTATAATCTATAGCCTCACTGTGATAATCTAGTCCAGATTTGAAGAGTCTAGGTGCAGTGGTTTTCAATCAGGACCAGTTCTAATACGGTCTAGACCCCAAAAAAGCGTTGACATGTGCCTTTATTGCATTTTCACAAATAGAAAAAAAGTTTCACAAATCAGAAACTATGTTTTCTATAATGTATAGCCTCACTGTGATATTCTAGTCCAGATTTGAAGAGTCTAGGTGCAGTGGTTTTCAATCAGGAACAGTTTTAATGCGGCCTACACCCCTAAAAACAATTAAAATGGGCATTCTTTGCATTTTCACAAATAGAATAAAAGTTTCACAAATCAGAAACTAAGTTTTCTATAATGTATAGCCTCTCTGTGATATTCTAGTCCAGATTTGAAGAGTCTACGTGCAGTGGTTTTCAATCAGGACCAGTTCTAATGCGGTCTAGACCCCAAAAAAGCGTTGACATGTGCCTTTATTGCATTTTCACAAATAGAAAAAAAGTTTCACAAATCAAAAACAAGGTTTTCTATAATCTATAGCGTCACTGTGATAATCTAGTCCAGATTTGAAGAGTCTAGGTGCAGTGGTTTTCAATCAGGACCAGTTCTAATGCGGTCTGGACCCCAAAAAAGCGTTGACATGTGCCTTTATTGCATTTTCACAGATAGGGTAAAAGTTTCAAAAATCAGAAACTATGTTTTCTATAATCTATAGCCTCACTGTGATAATCTAGTCTAGATTTGAAGAGTCTAGGTGCAAGGGTTTTCAATCAGGACCAGTTCTAATGTGGCCTAGACCCCTAAAAACCATTAAAATTTTCATTCTTTGCATTTTCACAAATAGAAAAAAAGTTTCACAAATCAGAAACTATGTTTTCTATAATGTATAGCCTCACTGTGATATTCTAGTCCAGATTTGAAGAGTCTAGGTGCAGTGGTTTTCAATCAGGACCTGTTTTAATGCGGCCTAGACCCCTAAAAACAATTAAAATGGGCATTCTTTGCATTTTCACAAATAGAATAAAAGTTTCACAAATCAGAAACTAAGTGTTCTATAATGTATAGCCTCTCTGTGATATTCTAGTCCAGATTTGAAGAGTCTACGTGCAGTGGTTTTCAATCAGGACCAGTTCTAATGCAGTCTGGACCCCAAAAAAAAACTTGAAATTTATCTTTATTGCATTTTCACAAATAGAAAAAAGGTTTCACAAATCAAAAACTATGTTTTCCATAATGTATAGCCTCTCTGTGATATTCTAGTCCAGATTTGAAGAGTCTAGGTGCAGTGGTTTTCAATCAGGACCAGTTCTAATGTGGTCCAGATGCAAAAAAAGCAGTGAAATCTCCCCTCTCTTTCTTTTAAACAAACTTAATAAAGTTTAGTTAGACTCTCTTAGATAATCTAGACTAATTTATGTGGCTTTACCGCGGTGGTTAAACAACGGAGAATCAGTCGCTCCGCCGCTCCTTAAGAATCACTTAACTTTTCCTTAACTGCCGAATCGGCTGCTGCGAATCAGCTGCCAACTTCAGCGTCGTGACATGGAGTGAGCATTACGCGGTTGGATATAGGCCTACAACTATCTGCTTTGGTGAGTTATTCATATGTATTTAAATTGTAGGACAATCATTTTATATTATCTGCTGCCCTTCTTATTTTAAATGGTGACTTAGGCAATTTTGTTACAACTACAGCCCATGCTTTTTTTCTCTTTTTTTCTCCCCATCGCAGACCTACTGGATCGGTTTAAATTGTGGCCCGTCTATTTAATTACTTTCAGTGAGGAAAATGTGTTTTAAACTTGTGGAAAAAAATCCTTAATATCATATGGCAACTGTGACTGTTTGACATAAGCATTGAGCGCTTTATTGCGGTGAACCATTGTTCTGCAGACAGATGCGTTGCGTTCTAAAAATAGAAAAAAGTTTAACGAGGAATCGATTGATCCTCGAGGAATGCAAGCGATCACACGAGTAGGGAAAACACTCGTGCCCATCCCTAATAGCTACTATTGCACTAAATGGTAACACTTAAGTAGGCCTACGTTATGCAAATATGCAACTTGTTTGTTGAAATGTTAATAAATGGGAGGTTCCTCAAGTAGCCATCTCTTTCCCGGCAATCCCCTCTGTGCACGAACTCTTACATATGGTAATTAAACATTATAACACCTGCGGCTTATAGTCCAGTGCGGCTTATAGTACGGAAAGTACGGTACATTGGAATCCATGAATCTGGTGCATTTTGAGAGAAGAATATGCACTTAAATCCTATTCACACAGTCCTGTGTATTACTGTAGATAGGATTATTGGTGCTGTAACTTTGCCTTTTGTGTCTTTACATATTTTTACATTTTTGTATAGAAATTAATATTTAAACAAAATGCCACAACTCAAAAATTATTTTGCAAAATTTATTTACAGATTTTTGCCTAATGCTTAAATACTAAAAGTGGTTGCTATGCCCAAAGCATCACAACCTCTGACTTTTGTAACCATGCCCTAAACAAAAGCACCAACCCTACAAACACAATAAGTGCTTTGCACTGTGTTTGAAATTCTCCAACACATTTCTTTCAAAACACTACACTGTTTTTTACATAAGACACATTGTTCAAAAATTAAATCTCCTGCAATCATGGGCAAAACACCTCTCAGGATCTACCACTGCACCCTCTCTCTCTCTTGTTCTCCTTGCTTCTCTGTCACTTCTCTTTCCTCCTTTACTTGGTCTACCTGTATTTTCTGTAAGCTCCTCCATTGTCCCCGTCTGCCTTTCTTTTTCACCCAGCTTTTTAGACTCATCTGCAAATGTAATATATATTATTTAACTATGTATATATACATTGTGCACAGTGCATCCCTTAAGAGCTTGTTTAACCTCTGAGCCCTAAGCCATTTTTGAGATGTTTTGGTTCGCCTGGATTTATTCTCTTATTAAGATTGCATTCATCACCCCTATAATATAGTGATGTCGTTTTAATGTAGGAAATTATCAATTAGACAGTAAAAAAAGCAAAAAATATCTCACAATTATTTATTGATATGACACAAAAAGGCACATTGATTAAGCTTGTTATTGCTTAAAACTTAGTCTTGGGAGTCAAAAAGTGATGAGAAAATTCTAAAATAAATATAAGTTATACATAATAGAAACTATTTATGCTCTTTTAAAAAGTCCATAGGCTTTTTCCCTGCATTTATGCTAATGACCACATGCTTACAGGCGATTAGCATAAATCCCTAACTAAAATACGCGATGAAAACGGATTTTATATGGCAATAAAGAACAACATCGGATCTAACAGTTCCCAAAAATACCTAGGCTACAAGCTCCTGTAAAGGCTATGAGTGATCCAAAAAGAGCGACAAAACACACACACACACACACACACACACACACACACACACACACACACACACACACACACACACACACACACACACACACACACACACACACACACACACACACACACACACACACACACACACACACACACACACACACACACACACACACACACACACACACACACACACACAATAGTCTACTAGAGGAAAAACGGCACGGAGGTTACGGTTTATAGCCTAGATAAAATAAAATTAAATTACGATAGGGCTCAGAGGGTTTTTAACACTGGAGGTCATGTAGCATCTCTCTCTCTCTCTGTCTCTCTCTCTTTCTTTCTCTTCGCTCTTCCGCTTCACTCGCTGCTGGAATCAATGTAACTTTGCAACCGTGTAGGCTACTACTGCCAACAACTGCCACACTCGCTGTTAGGTTATTCTTCTTCTTTGATGTTGGCTACGTGATGATGTGCCGCGTGCTGCGCAATTTACGTTACCCAATGCCCATTTTCTAAAAGGAGCTACGTACAAAAAAAAATAGAAAATGCGGAGGAGAAGGATTTTTATAGCGGCGGCGCACGTTCACTCAGCAGCGGTGAACGTGCGGGAAACAATGTGTTCCAATACTTTTGCTCACCTAAAAATGTGGTGTTTCTTTACAAAAAAAGCTATCTTCTCAGTTGTGAATCAGATCCAGATGTAAATACCTGGAATTGAAAGCTGAAATGTTGATCTATTGTCTCATATTCATATTTTGGTGTCAAACCCAAATCTTTCCAGTCTACAGCAAAAATAAAGGAATTGGCCTCACCGTTCCAATACTTTTGTAGGGGACTGTATGCCCATGTAGGCCCATACAGAAATACTTTTATTTACAGCAGCGCTATCTAGTAAAGAGAGTCCCCTAGGCAACACACGTCAGAGTCCCCCCTCCCACTTTGTACATTAAAATGTGTAAACAACTAGCTGCTTTTTCCATTATATCTTTCATCCTCATTCATCATGACTCCATGGCGAAAGTGGTTAAGTAAATTGAAATAGCACTAAAAAGTAGAACATACTGTTAAACAATCACCTGAAAGCAGAGTGACTGTTGTAACAACAAACACGGACCAGTGGGTTTACCCAGGAAATGTGTCCCTTCCCTTATTGGCAGCAAGTCAAGGGAGGCGTTTCTGAACTGCCACAGACCTGCCGATGCCACTGGAAGGATCTCGCTGTCTCTCCTCATCCACATGAGGAAGCTAGAGAAGAGGGAGGGAGGGAAAATAAATACATTAGGGATGTCGCAGTGTGGAAATGTTCCCACCGGGTAGTAAACTTGGGATAACACCAGTGTTACCGTAGCAGAAACTGGACATAGAAAATTAAAATTAAAATTGTCTAGTTGCACATTTCAAGAGAAGACACGTGTCGGCTCTGCAGAGGGCTTACTTTGATCTTAAATGTTAGATCTTTGGATCCTGATTGCTTTTTGAACAAATCGAAATGCTTATTATTTTACTTTTGTCTTCCACTGAGGTGTCCCTACGTCGCCAGCCACGTCATATTATCAGGGCTTCAGCTCCGAATGTTATGAGTGAAACTAGGGATATATTTGGGGCGTAATTTCCCCCCCCCCCCACTCTACAATGTGTTTATTATTTTGTAAATGTTTTCTATGTAGTCTTATTATGACTGAGAATGAATAACTAGTAGTCTAGTTGGCCCAACTACTATTTTTTACTTAAAGAGATCCTATTATACTACTTTTCTGGTCTTAATTTCTTGTTAAAAACTGCTATAGAGCAACCTGACACGAATCACATCACAAAAAACTATGTAGATTTTCGGGAAGCTCTTTCTCTTATTTTGGCGATCCAGCAGGCCCTGTAAACACTTTGCTTCTGCCATCTCCGCCCCCTCCCCCCCTTCCTGCAAACCCAACTCCGTTGTGATTGGTTACCTTGCGAAGGGAAGTCGTGATTCTAAATATCTGCAAAGAATTAGCCCGGGCGGGACGCGAACGCGGGTCTACTGCTTCGTAAACGATCTCTCTACCGGCTGAGCTAAGCGAGCACTGGTCTAGTGTTGTCACCCCCTGCTATATATAGCAACCTGGGAGCTTGCCTGACCATATATGGCAAAAGTATCACACACATACCGGAAATTTGAACAAGTTCGGCTCGACTGGCTGCCATAGTTTTTAGTGCTCTGCACAGCCACCCCAGACGGTCAGCAGGGAATACGTCGAAATGCATGTACGTAATTACTTGATACTCTAGTATGGTTAAACCTGACTATAAATCATTATAACAACGTTTATAGGTCATAAAAGTCGAAAAGTATCATAGGTCCTCTTTAATGAACGTGCGTCCACCGCTGTCAAGCAAAAATTAACCAAATGGTTTTCAGCTCCAATAAAAAAAAATTAAAATAAGCTGTCTCTCTGTCTCTGTGTTGCCAGTGGGCCATCGATGTAAATCGGTGTGAGCCTCATCACCGAGTAACAAAGCCAAGTAAAGGTATGGCTGAGAACTAACCAAAGGTGCAACCACCTCTAAATGTATGATGTACCTTATTAGTTGTGTATTCGTTAAACCTACAAATCCTACACTTATGAATTATCCTGTTTTTCTTTTCTTTCTTTCGGTTTCTCCGTTTGTATATAGCAAATGTTTCTATTGTATATCTTTTTACTTTTAACATCGACCTGCCTAATGGACTACAGATGGAAATTAAATCCGTGTAACTTCCGTTCAATCCATATCCGTTTGGAAATCAAAACACGAAAAACAAAAAAAAAACAGTTTAATTTCATTTTTTAATTATTAGTTTAATAAAAAAAAATAAAAAAAATTACTGTTTATTCAAAATATGCCTGTAAAACAAATCTGTGTACCTTCCGTTCAATCCATATCCGTTTGGAAATCAAAACACGAAAAACTAAAAGTGACCTGTTTTTCTAATAATCATCCTCTAATTTAATTATTAGTTTAATAAAAAAAAATAAAAAAAATTACTGTTTATTCAAAATATGCCTGTCAAACAAATCTGTGTACCTTCCGTTCAATCCATATCCGTTTGGAAATCAAAACACGAAAAACTAAAAGTGACCTGTTTTTCTAATAATCATCCTCTCATCTACATTATGTATTATACTAAAACACATGGGAACTGAGGGACACACCCTACATTATTGATAATGTTATTGATACTCGTGATCAGCTCAGGCATGAGCCCCAGTGCAGACAGCTGCATATAAAAGCATTTGTATTGGTTAGGTCCACGAGTGAAAATTGCGTCTGAGACGATCGTCGTCTCTGTCTCTCTTTTTTCCCTGTCTTCACTTCACTTGCCGAGTCAAAGTGTGTGTGTGTGTGTGTGTGTGTGTGTGTGTGTGTGTGTGTGTGTGTGTGTGTGTGTGTGTGTGTGTGTGTGTGTGTGTGTGTGTGTGTGTGTGTGTGTGTGTGTGTGTGTGTGTGTGTGTGTGTGTGTGTGTGTGTGTGTGTGTGTGTGTGTGTGTGTGTGTGTGTGTGTGTGTGTGTGTGTGTGTGTGTGTGTGTGTGTGTGTGTCGAGGCTCTTGATGGTAGCCTATGACAGACAATGACATAGCAGCCTTTGGCAGCCAGCCAAAATATGTTTCCCCTCTCAATAAAGATTAAACATTTGGTGGTTTGTCCCGTTTTGATCTGGATCAACAGCTGTATGTCTGTCGCTGTTTAGATCATGCCTCGTTTCCTCTGAGCAGCACAGTTCGGTTCGGCACGGTTATCCTACTAGATCTGCCATGCGTTTCCACTACCGACAAGAGGCTTTAGCCTACTTAAAAGACGGAGATAGCCACAGTCAGAAAACAGTCTATGGGTCAGAGCCATCACGGCGCTGGCCGCGCATAGCTCGTGGCATTGTGGCAGCGGGACACAATTTAACCCGCTGATTAATATAAATTATTATTTGGAACTTCAAAAATGAAAATTCACATTTTCTACATTTTCTGTTTGTCTCCTTTCCCATTTTCATATGTAAAGGGCGACATGGAAAATAAAAAATAAGAAATGGCCATCAATTCATGTTTTAATCCGTGTACCTTCCGTTCAATCCATATCCGTCTGGAAATCAAAACACGAAAAACGAAAAAAACAGTTTGATTTAATTTTTTAATTATTTGTTTCATTTAAAAAAAATTAAAAACGGACTGTTTTATTCAAAATATGCCTGTAAAACATGAATTGATTGCCATTTCTTATTTTTTATTTTCCATGTCGCCCTTTACATACGAAAATGGGAAAGGAGACAAACAGAAAATGTAGAAAATGTGCATTTTCATTTTTGAAGTTCCAAATAATAATTTATATTAATCAGCGGGTTAAACTGTGTCCCGCTGCCACAATGCCACGAGCTATGCGCGGCCAGCGCCGTGATGGCTCTGACCCATAGACTGTTTTCTGACCGTGGCTATCTCCGTCTTTTAAGTAGGCTAAAGCCTCTTGTCGGTAGTGATCTAGTAGGGTAACCCTGCCGAACCGTGCCAAACCGAACTGTGCTGCTCAGAGGAAACGAGGCATGATCTAAACAGCGACAGACACATTTTGATCCAGATCAAAACGGGACAAACCACCAAATGTTTCATCTTTATTGAGAGGGGAAACATATTTTGGCTGGCTGCCAAAGGCTGCTATGTCATTGTCTGTCATAGGCTACCATCAACAGCCTTATTTTACAAAAAGCTCAATTCAGATAGCCTATAGCCGAAACGTGGACAAAATATAGCCTAGACAAGTTTCTTCTTTCCTCCACACACACACACGCTCGCGCCCCCTTAAAGCTGCAGTTGAGAGTTTCAGCCGTTGGGATCCCAACGGCTGTTTTCCCAACGCTCTACCTGCTGTAGTTCCTCCCTCTGAACGACAGCTATGCGCGTTCATGTGAATTCAGTTACATTGACAGGAGACAAACACCATGTCCGATTCTGAGGTGATTAAACATTAGTAATGATAACTACATGCGTACATATTGAGCATACATTTTAATCACAGACAAACCATGTATGTTAGCTTAAAATCATTGTAAGTGTGCTGGTATGCCTAACAAAAGTAGCTGTAACAGCCAGGCAAGATAGCAAACTAATTGTAACAGAGCGGAGAGGTGTGTGTGTATCTCCTACTATCTATGCTCCTGCTCTGACCGCAGCTGGGAAGGGCTGCTGCGCGAGGAGCGGGCTGCGTGTCAGTGCTCCCGCTGCTCGTTGAGAAAAGGTGATACTTGCTTTGGCGAAAAAAGTCACCAATAACACAAAAAAAAAAGCTAGATTTGTCGCTTGTCGCTGTTTTGAAGAAAAAAAAAGTCGCCAGGGGGGCTGAAAAGTCACTAAATATAGCGACAAAATCGCTTTGAGTTGGCAACACTGAGCACAGGACGAGGGCTAGGCCTATATAGGGCCAGCGGACGTCCTGCTGCTAGCGGCAGGCAGCCTAGGGGCAGAGGAAGGGGACGAGGTCGCGGTCGGAGAGGTCTTGATGCGATAGGGCAAGAAGACATGGCCGGTGTACTTTTTTTCGAGCTCTCTCCGTCTCCCTTTCAGCAGTTAACTTTTCAACATTCGTCTTTCCTCGTTTTTTTGCCGTCTTAGCGGTGTTAGTTGTTAGTATCCTGGGAATGGTAAATTGAGGGTTCGTTTGTGAAGACATTGCTACTCGCTGTCCGCCGTAGTAGCCTAGTACCAAACAGTAGGCTAGTGTCAGACTGCTAGGGTCGTGAACGCTCACGCAACTGATGCATCAACGTCGTTGCCAAGGTCCCACAGCCAATAAGAACGGAGAATCTGACCTCGCTCTGATTGGTCAAAATTAACATGAGCGGTGGCAATTTTGGGGGGCAGCACACAGAGGCAGGGGGGAGCAAAGTGATAAAAAAATATTTTCAGACCACTTCACCTACATATAGCTGAATGGCTATTATGACAGTTTTGCCAAATATTACAGTAAAAAAACTCTCAACTGCAGCTTTAAACTGGGCAATTGCCCACTTTGACTCGGCAAGTGAAGTGAAGACAAGGAAAAAAGAGAGACAGAGACAACGATCGCCTCAGACGCAATTTTTACTCGTGGACCTAACCAATAAAAATGCTTTCATATGCAGCTGTCAGCCCTGGGGCTCATGCCTCAGCTGATCACGAGTATCAATAACATTATCAATAATGTAGAATGTGTCCCTCAGTTCCCAGTGCGATGCTGACGGCCGCACGCAATCGGTGATTAATGAATGAAGAGTAAAACAAACAAGTATTAGATGATTATGAGACCCAAGGCAATTGCCTACCTTTAAGCAATGGTTAAGTTCGCCTCTGGGCGCGTGCACACACACACACACGCGCGCGCCCACGCACTTCTTTCACTAAATTGAAACATATTTTCAAAATCAACATTTAGGCTATTATTCTCATATTTGATATCCTGGTTATGAATTGTGATTACAAATGGATAAAAACGTGTTTTAGTATAATACATAATGTAGATGAGAGGATGATTATTAAAAAAACTGGTCATTTTCGTTTTTCGATTTCCAAACGTATATGGATTGAACGGAAAGCACACGGATTAAATTAACCCTCGGGCTACAATCTGGCATTTTTACGTTTACTGCTGTACATGTTCATTAATGTGCATTGTCCTGGAATAAATAAACAAACACTGGTAGCTCGTGTTTGATATAACAACCGTTAGCATGTAATGGCTAACAAACGGGTTAGCAAGCGGGCCTTATTCAATATCGTGAAATCGATATAAATACATACACGTGTCAGTAAAGAGACACTATATGTAAACTCTCGGCACGTGAGTAACTTTGTCATCTTGTCATCTGGTCGATATAAGACTTTTTAGTTTCTGTTATCCAATGCAAAGTGTTAGCCCAGCTAGCGTACCAAGCGTATCTTACCTGCTATTGACAGGACGCTCCAGTATGGCATCGGTCAAGACGAACATCACGTAGCGTTAGGACCCACTCCTGGCCAAAAGCACCGGCTACACCTCTTCCTCCATTCGTATCACTTCACGTCTCCCTTCTCTAGTTGGCTGAAATGCCTAGGCGATCGGATTAATCACTAGCGCAAAAGGTCTGTCGACTTTGTTTACCTCCATGATCAAACAAGCCAGTGTTCGGAGAGGGTCTTGCGCCGAAAGCTGTGACCTGTCAGAATGTGTGACCCTAGAGGGCGCTGTTCTTATTGATTAACCCAGTCTCATAGTGAAATATAGGCTATGTAAAAACGTTGGTCCATTGCGCAAATCGTAGAAGTTTCTCAAAATTGGCACTGAAATGGTCAGATTGTTTTTTTAAGGTGAATAACCAACGTTACCCATCACAGTGAAATGTGTATAGGCTAAACTTTTTCCACTGTGCAATCATTTTAAATTGGAAGCAAACAACTTTATCATCTCTCAATTGCAGGGCTGTTTTTGTGAGACTATGTTTTCAGGTGTGGGCCAACATAATTAATAAAACATTTCACTGTGAGACTGGGTTGTTATATGCCTACAGTCTATTGAAATCAGTTAAGAAATAAGAACAGCGCCCTCTTGGGTCACATATTCTGACAGGTCACAGCTTTCGGTGCAACAAGGGAACCAACCAGGTGACGTAGGCGTCGACTCATTCCAACATGGCGGTCTTCTTCTTCTTCTTCTTCTTCTTCTTCTTCTTCTTCTTCTTCTTCTTCTTCTTCTTCTTCTTCTTCTTCTTCTTCTTCTTCTTCTTCTTCTTCTTCTTCTTCTTCTTCTTCTTCTTCTTCTTCTTCTTCTTCTTCTTCTTATAGAATTCAGCGTATTACTGTCCTCCACAGGTCAGACGTTGTCCTAAATTTTTACATACAGCCCTGTGTTGTGCAGGAACTGCAGAATAGCTTTTGACTTCAGTTGATGGTTCTCACTGTGTCCAAATAAAGAAAAAATAGAAAAAACCTCAACTCCAAGTCCTAACAGTCTATCAAATAATAAATGTCTTTCTGCTCGATATTTCCTGCACTCAAGAAACACATGCTTTACTGTTTCAGGTGTCCCACACTCACACAACCCAGACACATGTTTTCCAACAATAAACAAAAAGTGATTTAGCCCACAGTGCCCCAGCCTTAATCTACACCATTTAACTGAATCCCTTCTGGAACGAAAAGTGCAGATACCTCTTTTTTTAACTTGGGATTGTAAAGAGAAATAGTGTCTTCCCCTGCTTTCTTTTTCCCACCCTCTCTGCCATTCCTTCATTAAACCCTCTTTAATTATTTCTCTCAGCTCCACACTCCCCCGAGATATATGAACGTCTACTTCTCTTCTCTACTTCATACAAACTGCTGTATACTGTGAATATTTCACAATCATTTAAGTGCAATACCACTGGAAAAGTGCAATAACTGCTGCTCATGTCAACATTATATACGGAACAAGTGCAATAACTGCTGCTATTGTTAAATAGATTTACTGTTTTACACTGCTTACAGGTCAACATTTTCTCCCTGGTTGACCTGCCATTTTTGTTATTTGTTTTTGCTTACATAGGTTTGCTGCAGATTCTGTTATTTATGCAGTTATAGATATATATATATAGTTTCTTTTTCAATAGTTATATAGTTATAGTTTTATAGTTATAGATATATATATAGTTTCTTTTTTTTTAAATAGTTATATAGTTACAATTTAAATAGGATAGATATATAAATATAGTCTCTTTTTTGTATATAGCTTAACAACATTTCCTTATCTTCTGTTCTAAAAATGTTATATTTATATTGCATGCTGATTGCACCAGAGGAGTGGCACTCAAATTTCGTTGTACAACATACAATGACAATAAAGGCTATTCTATTCTATTCTATTCTATTCTATTCTATTCTATTCTATTCTATTCTATTCTATTCTATTCTATTCTATTCTATTCTACCCAAACTCTGTTTTGCGATCTGATCCACCTGCTCATTCCCCTCGACCCCAGCATGTCCAGGAACCCAGCTAAAGGAGATGTTTGACCTAAACCCAATTCTAAAAATCACAGTTAAAATCTCACTAATAATGTCAGGTCTAGCCTTAGATTTCCCCCCTCTTAAGGCTTCCAGAGCAGCTGCAGAGTCAGAGCAGATGATAGCCTCTCTAGGTCTGGTTTCCTCAACCCACCATAAAGCCCATAAGATTGCCATTAACTCTGACGTGAAAACCGAGCTCCCATTAGAGATGCGCCGGCCACACTTCACCCCAAGCTGCTCCACATACACTCCAAACCCAGCTTTCCCACTAACTGGATCTTTTGATCCATCTGTAAAAATAATCAATATTTTGTCACTAATTGACTTTAAATATTCTGTTATTTTTGGAGTTGCCAGCTTCTTATCTTTTTCCTGTAGAGAACCAAGTTCAACACTGAGCTCGGGCAGCAGCCAATATGGCATAGGTAGACAGCTTGTATGTTCCGCTACACTTCCCTGATCCATACCCAGCCTCCTAGCCCACTGATTTATTTTAGCAAAGAATGTTTTATACTTATTATCCCCATCAGACTCTTGTAACAGACGCCTTGCTGAAAAAGTTTGATGACACCCATTTAGTTTCACCCAGTACTGTAACCCTAACTTAATACGCCTTAACCATAAAGGCATTTCTCCCATTTCAATAAGCAGGGCAGGGACTGGGGAAGTTCTAAAGGCCCCACAGCAAAGCCTCAAAGCCCTGGCCTGCAGCACATCTAACCTTGACAGAGCTGATTTAGACGCAGACCCATACACAAAACACTCATAGTCAAGAGAAGATCTGATCATGGCCTGGAAAATCAAAAGCATTGATTCCCTGTCAGCGCCCCACTCACACCCAGCTAGACTTCTGATAACATTCACCACTTTTCCGCACTTCGACACAATTTTATTGATGTGCACAGCCCAAGTCATCCGCTCTTCAAACCAAATGCCCAAAAATTTTAAAACCTTTACCTTCTCCAGTGAAGACCCATACATTTGCAACTCAATATTAGGCAACTTCCTTTTAAAGCCAAATACCATATACTTAGACTTAGAGGCAGAAATTTTGAAGCCCCACGTGTTCCCCCATTCCTCTACTGACACTAACGCTCTCTGAGCCTGCTTTAAAATGAACTCAACATTGCGCCCTCTTTTCCAGATAGCCCCATCATCAGCAAACAAGGACAACCCAAACCCTCCCTCAATTTTACAGAAAATGTCATTAATCATTATGTTAAATAAAACCGGACTAATAACGCTTCCCTGTGGAGTACCATTCTCTATTTCTACACTCTTTGAGCTAACGCCACCCACCATGACTTGGATAGTTCTGTTCATTAAAAAGTCCCTAATCCAATTAAACATCCGCCCCCTCACTCCTAAGTCAAACATTTTGATCATTAAACCCTCCTTCCACAAAGAGTCATATGCCTTCTCAATATCTAAAAATACACAAACTACACTTTCCCTATTGCTAAATGCCCTTTTAATATCCTGGTCTAAAACTGCAACCGACTCCATTGTGGACCTCCCATTTCGGAAACCATTTTGATAGTTCACAATGAGTCCTTTGGTCTCTAAAAAATACACTAATCTATTAGTGACAATTCTCTCCATAATTTTACATAGCACTGCTGTAAGTGCTATAGGACGGTATGAACTAGGGTCAGGTGCCTCCTTGCCTGGCTTCAAGATAGGGACCACAACCGCATGTTTCCACTCCTTTGGCAAACGGCCCCCTGCCCACACAGTGTTAAACAAAGCCAAAATATCCTCGAGGACAACGTCTTCCAGATGTTTAAATAACTCATACGACAGCCTATCCCTCCCTGGGGTAGTGTTCGCCCCCGACATAATTGCTTCCCTCAACTCTTTAATGGTGAAAAACAGATTTATTGGGTTTACATTATCTAAGCTCTCTATCAATTTCCCCTGATTAGCAGCCATCAATTCTGTCCTTTTCTCACACCTTTCAACTCCCAGGCTCCCTGAGCTGTGCACCTCTTGAAAACTTTCCACAAACATGTCAGCTTTATCTTTACTGGAGATTGCAACAGCCTCCCCTTGCTGTAGCACAGGTATGGACCTACTTTTGTACACCCCTGACATTTTACGTACCGCTGACCATAGCTGTTTTACTGGGGTTTCAGGCCCTAGAGTACCACAGAAATTCCTCCAACTACATCTCTTTGCCTCTTTAATTACTTTTCTTGCCACTGCCCTTAGTCTCTTATATTCTATTACATTAACCATTATTGGATACCTTTTTAATCTTCTGTATGCCACATTCCTATTTCTGACAGCTTCATCACATTCTTTATTCCACCATGGAACCAGCACACGGGGCCTAGGTACTTGCTTTAAAGGAATGGAGCAACGGGCAGCCTCATGTAATGTCAAGCTAATGGCAGCATTCCAGTCATCTACAGAACCCTCACTGTCACCCTCTTTAATTAAGCTGCGAGCACGCTCCTGGAATTTCCCCCAATTGGCTTTACAGAAATTATATTTAGGAATCCTCACCTCCACTTCTCTCCTCACATCCCTCCCAAACCTACAAGTAATTGGGTAATGATCACTACCCAGAGTGTTTCCTTCCATTACATCCCATTCACCGACTCTTGCTAAACTTGAAGAGGCAACTGATAAATCTATGTGACTACATTTATTTCTCATAACATCATACCTAGTTGGCCTTGCATCATTTAGTACTACCAAACCATACTTATCCAAAAAATCTTCTACTACCACACCATTACTATCTCTATGATAACTTCCCCATAATGGGTTATGTGCATT
Organism: Ammodytes marinus; assembly: GCF_949987685.1. Lineage (NCBI taxonomy): Eukaryota > Metazoa > Chordata > Actinopteri > Uranoscopiformes > Ammodytidae > Ammodytes > Ammodytes marinus. The sequence goes on along the minus strand of NC_137220.1, from coordinate 29,599,891 downwards.
AAAATCTCCAACCCATATAACAGGACACCTTATCTTATCCATTATTTCGTCAAAGTCTGAAACTAACAAAGGCTTACAGGGGTTATAATAATTTAACACAGTTATAGGATTGTGATGACTCCAAACTTCCACAGCCAAGCATTCACTACAAGAAGAAACCTCAAGTTTTCTATATTGCACTCCACTCCTAACAAAAGTTGCACAACCCCCACCTGATCTATCAGGCCTATCTAATCTCAAGCAATCATATCCTGGGATGACAAAATCCAGACAGGGCTTTAGCCATGTTTCTTGCACACATATTAACTCTGGTGGCTCTTTAAGTTCACCCACCCATTTCTTTAACTCCTGGCCATTCGCGATCAAACTCCGGGCATTCCACTGAAAAATACACAACATTAAAACGATAAGGAACCACAAAGCCATCGCTTATATCTTCTATACTGCTGGCCCTCGACAACTGTGACGTGTTAATGTCCCGATTCTCCGTCATGTATTGGTGTAATCTTTCTGGCATCTGCTTTGTACCAAGGAACCTTTCAGCTGCCCCCACCACTAGCTTGATGATGTCTGACCTGTTGGCTGCCTTTTGAGCTCCCACTAACACATCAGCAATGAAAGACAAGAACGACTCCTTATTAAATATCAGCATGCCAGAGAGAGATTCCGGCAACATTTTTGACACATTTCGCTGGCTCCCAGTCACTACCTCCTTAGCACCGGAAACTGTGCGTTCTCTTGCCACTTTTTGCACTGCCTCTGCATATGACAGCTGATCCTTTTCCCTCACAGCCTGCACCCGCCTAGCCTGAACTGAATGCACACACCCCCTGAATGCTGCTGCATGATTCCCACCACAATTAGGACACTTCGGATTATCTGTCTCACAATTTTGGATAGCATGATCCCCACCACATTTTGCGCACCTTCTTTTCCCTCGACAAGACCCGGCCACATGCCCAAAACGCTGACAATTATAGCAGCGTAGCAGCGGCCTGATATACTCTCTTACCTGGTAAGCCATACTACCTAAAAACACTCTTTGTGGCAGCTCCCTATCCGTGAATGTTAGCAGAACCGGTGGATCCCCATCGGCTCCCTCCCTGCGCCTAAACCTCACCACCTCCGTTACCTGACCACCCTTAACATTCTCCAGGATGTCCCTCTCCGACAAGCCAGAAAACACCCCATACACAACTCCCCTGAGCCCTCGTTGACTTACTTTCGGAACCACAACCTCCACCTTAACCACCAACTTCCCCACCGCCCGAGCATCATTGTATTGTTTCTCATCTCTACAGCAGACCCTAAGAACTCCATTGTACAATAACTTGGCTTGGAAGTCCTTGCCTATCTGACTCTCTAAAGTGAATGTTATTTTTAATGGACTGATTGATTTAAATCCCGGATCTCCCTGCTCAGCCCCTTTTACTTTATACAACACAGCGTACTCTTCACTTGCCCCAGCTCTCCTCACTTTACTTCCCTCATCTCCTGACATTTCAGGCCTTTCACTTGAAGCCCCTCTCTTACCTACTCCCTTTTCCCGACCCACTGTGTGCCAACTACCACCCTGAACCCCCCCGCTCCCAGAAGCCATGGGCTTCAAAACCCCTTAATTTCTCTATACTAGCCCTATTCTTAATGAAAGAAACAAAAAGTAGAAAAAAGAAAAAGGTGAGAAAACAAAACAAAAGACACGCATGAAACTCAGCACTCGCTACACACAATCCACAAACGTGTGGATCGTTGGCATCACTCGTGACCCTCGTCCAAAACATGGCGGTCACAGATGCAGCCACTGCCACTTGCCAGTGCAGCTCTGCCAAACACGCCCATCCGCCAAACACCCCCATATCGGCCAAACACGCCTACAGCTTGTTACTATGGTTGCTCTGCACTAAGCTGTGTGACGTTCTTCCTGTTCCGTTCTGTTGGTTAATATCGCGCTAGCCAGCTAGCTGCTCTTGCTGCCGTCAATGTTGAGACCATTTCACCAGCAAAATGTTTAAAACAGGACATTACAGCACAGTTAAAAACAAGAGAATCAGCATCCGCTACATTAAACATGAATACTAAGTGCTCATAGTACAGGAGTTACGTCTCCAGCGAGAGTATGGATTACAACAGTTAGCTGGGACTGAAACAGACACCCCCCTGCTCTTCTATATCTGGTAAAGGGCCTTTCCCACCGCCGCGCGGCAACCGCCCTCTCAACCGCCTCCTTGCCGGAGGACTCCACCGGTGAGCCCGGCGTTTTTAGAAGCGGCTGCTGCCTCGGCGGCCATGACAGCGAGATGCTTCGGTGATCGTATCGTTGATATAGCCCGACCAGAAGTCCACCACACTTATTTCTCTCTTTCTCTCTCGTATAACGATGTTATAGTCTCTCTATATGAGCTTTTATGAAGAATAAAAGTACAGAGAGAAAATACAGTTCCGTCTAAAAAATATTTCCCCTAGAAAATCGTCTTCAATCACTGGTTCCACATGTTTGTGTTCAACGTCGAATATATATCCAATCTTTTTTAAACGACAGACACTTTAACATTGACTTAAAACATGGTAGATCCGTGTTGTTTATGTCTGTACTCCGTTTGCAACGATGCCTTGTACTCCCGCCTTGCCGCCGGGCGGCTGCCGCTGTAAGTTTCAACACGGGGGGAAAGCTGAGCGGTTGGGGAAAATCTGCGCGCGTTCACGTGGGCGGCAACCGCTTCCTGGTCCAACCGCCGCGGCTGAACCGCCTCCCTTGCCGCCTTCCCTCAGCCGCCCTTCCCTCATTGAAATGAATGGAGGCGGCGGCGTTGCCGCGCCGCGGTGGAAAAGGGCCTTAAGTCAATACAAATGTTTTATTCGCCTACTTCGTTACCTAATGTTATGTTTGTGTTATTCAAAGGATTTTGTTGGTTAGAAAATAGCTTAACGTTACAGACCAAATAGCTTCTTTATAAGTCTTATCTGAATTATAATTAGTATATGATAAAAATGATTAACATGTGTTTGTTTGTATATATTAAATTAGACTGGCATCTGGTCACCATATGAGGTAACAGGTTAGGTGTTACTGTTAACATTATTTTGGTGGCAATGTATAATTTATTTGACTGTTAATTAATGACTAACATGATTTTTATGTGATGTGTCTTTTGTGAATAGATTTGCAAGCTACGAACACCTGATGACATTTTGGACTGGGCCTTGCATCAACAAAATGGTCTGGGTCTCCATAGCCAAATCAGCTGCCTAAAGAAATTAAGTTGTCACACCTGCACGTCCTTCAATGGTGCTTTGTTGGTAGTTACATACGTTATAATACATAAACAAGATGTCATTGTATTTGTGTAGACTTAAAGGCTAAACTAGCGACTCAGTCCCCTCAAATACATCAGTGTAATTAAGTGACAGTTTTTCTCTATTTTTAGGTGCACATGAACTTTGTACAACATTTGGTCAAAATCAATGAATATCTCCTCACAATATGCTACCTGTCCGTACTGTCTGAGCGCTGAAAAAAATCTGATGTTGATACACAGCCTACATGCTGTGTTTTCGCACATCATTCTTTTTAGTTTTAGTTTTATGTTTCTGTGTACCTTGTGTTAATGTGTATGTTTTACTGTACTGCTGTGTGTCGGCCATGACCCTCTTGAAAAATACCTTTCAGTCAGAAGAAATGGATTAAGGGCAGTTATATTTGTTTGATTGCAATGAACCTCATGAGAGACTCTGCTTCTGTTCCACATAGCGAGTCTCAGAGCTATACATCTGAACATATTTAGTGGGCTTTTTCAAAAAGCTCCAGCTCTTCCATACGTGCAGTAATCACAATTAAACAGTACTTGCTGGGTTGCCAAGGTGGTTGTCCGCAGGTTTGGGGTCTGCCTTTTTTTAATATATTGTGTATTTTCTGATAACGAAGGTTTTTTTGTCCCAGAGAGCCTGCAATTCATATCAAATCAAAGATGTCACTGACCAATGGGTCTGCCATATTCAGTGTCAAAAACTTCTTGTCTGTTTTTGCTACACTTTGCCTGCTGTGGAAATGGACCAATTAAAAGAAGCTTTAGTGTCAAAAAGGTTCATTTAGTCTAACTTGGTAAATTAACTTGTATGTTCATGTAAACAGACTAGTATTCATTTGTTTGTACCTTGACATGTTTCGACTACTTCCTGCAGTCTTCTTCAGAAGCGTCAGCTGTTGCTATGACGCGCGTTGTGTCAGCTGATGTTAAAGACTGCAGGAAGTAGTCGAAACATGTCAAGGTACAAACAAATGAATACTAGTCTGTTTACATGAACATACAAGTTAAGCTTCAGTGTCAATTAACCGTAAACCTTTGGGGTGGAAAACGAGCGGAAGTGTGAGCCTTAACTTGGTCAGTGACATCTTTGATTTGATAGGATTCTCAGGCTCTCTGGGACAGAAAAAAAAACGTGCTATTTTAAACTAAGAAATATTAAATAAAAGGCAGCCCCCTGAACATACGGCCAACAACCTTGGCGACCCAAAAAGTACTTTTTTATTGTGATGATTGCATGTAGGGAAGAGCTGGAGCTGTTTGAAAATGTCCACTCAAGATTTTCAGATGAATGACTCTGAACGCAAGCAGATACCCTGATGAGGACATATTGCCATGTGCATTTGATGATTTCCCACAAAGTGCAATGTTTCAACATATTTTTAAAACAAAACTCATTTTCATATCATTGTTGAGAAAATATATTCATAATTGTTTTGGCTGTAAATAAACTATTTGAATATTTTTGTCATTGAAGTCCATCATTTAAGAACCTGGGAAAGTGTCTGACTACACAACAACAAAAGCAGAACAGTTCATAAAAATAATATATTTTTTTAAGATACTTAGACACTAAAAAAGTGCATTATGCACATACAATCAGTATGGAAAAGCATGTGAGATGTAATATTAATAATACTTATATAAATATATAGCCTATAGGGGAAGGTGGGGTGATTTGTGCAACTTTTTACTCAAAGTGATTTTAAAGTGAGGCCTTGACAGTTATGTCTCCAACTCAAATATGTACATATATTTCAGGATGTTGTGCATCCCTGGCAATAAAAACTTTGGATCTGGAATAAACTGTTTAAGAAATATAGCTTTCGGAAAAAAAGTTGTCTTGTCGCACAAATCACCCCACGTAGTGGGGTGATTTGTGCGTCATTGTGTCACAATGACAAAGTCACCATCATCATCTTTCTGGCCATCTGAACTCTCATCAGTGGTGTCGTTAAGTGGAATTGAGATGTCACTCTCTTCTGAGCTACTGTAGACAATCACTTTCTTTTGGTGACCAGCGTATACAGCCATGCCACTGGCACAACTCTCAGAAATGTACTTTGCACTAGTTGCTCCGTGCTTGTGGAACCAACTGCCACCTGACAAATGTGATTCCCCCTACATTTCTGCCTTTAAATCAAGGCTCAAAACCCATATGTACACCCTGGTGTTTCCTCCCCATTAACCTCTGCACTACTTACTTACCTCTGCACTACTATCTGTGTTTATGTGGATGTATGGGCTTTACGTCTTTTATTTTGGTTATTGTTATTTTACCTTCATTGTTTACCTACTGAATGCACTATGTACAGCACTTTGGACAGTGCAAACTGTCATAAATGTGCTTTTATAAATACATTTTACTTACTTACTTACTTATAACTCACCCAGGCCCTTGCGCACAAATCACCCCATCCCCAGAATTTTGGATAATAGGCATGATGCAGCAATTTAGGGTTGACATTGTGCTAACTATATAGACTCAAAGTGTAGCATACCAAAGCACTAAAACATGTGTCAAATGTTTTCAAACGTGTCTATAATTGTTCAGACACAATAATCAAAAAACCTTGATCATGGAAATTTTACTTTGAAAGGCAAAACACAGTTTTTTGAGCTTAAATGTGCTTATATCTTATTCCTTGTGTCTCCCTTCTTTACAGGATGAGTCAAATGGATGGCTCTTCTTAAATATGTGGTCACATTTCCAATTTCTTCCACGGTTTTCTAGAAACAAGGGGTTTTGCAACTTCCAAAATGCACAAATCACCCCACCTTCCCCTATATAACATTATTATAATTTAATAATACTTCAGTCTCTTATAGTATTATTAGTGACTGAAGGCTATTTACTTTTTATACAGTCACATGACAATTGCATAGAAAACCGACGTGATAATGTTAAGTCTAGCAGTAATCATACATGCTCACAGTTTCAATAAGCACTGCATAACATTTTGAATTGCACTACTCATAGACTTTAAAAGAAGGGTACTACAACTGCTAATAGGGATGCTAAAGGAACACTAGAGCAGAGAGGTGTATATCTCCTGCTCTGGCCGCAGCTGGGAGGGACTGCTGCGCGAGGACTCTGCCGCCTGTCAGTGCTCTGGGAAGGGGGAGAGGCAGGGAAGGCACCCGCTGATCGTTGATTAGAGTAAAGAGCGATACTTGAGCGAAAAAGTCACCAATAACACCAGAAAAAGTAGCTAGATTTGTCTCTGGTCGCTTTTTTGAAGGAAACGTCGCCAGATGTGTCTGAAAAGTCAGTAAATATAGCGACAACATCGCTAAGTAAGCAACAATGGGACTGCTGCTGGCTTGAATTAGTTAAGTTCTGTAGCGTTACGCATGCGCACGAGCTGTGGGCGTGTTTGGCCGATATGGGGGTGTTTGGCGGATGGGCGTGTTTGTCCGAGCTGCACTGGCAAGTGGCAGCGGCTGTATCTGGACCATATAGTTATAGCCTCGTTTGACTAGGAGCCGTCTTGCTCAGACCTGCGCAATTATGACGCGCGTTTTGCTGAGCGCACAGAATAATTGCGCAGGTCTGAGCAAGACGGCTCCTAGTCAAACGAGGCTATAATCTATGATTTAAAACACATTTTAAATGTTTTTTTTTTCATATGTGTGTACTGGCAGTACTAAAATATGTGTTTCATTTCCTGTTTAAGGCAGTGGTCAAGAAAATCTTTTTGCTTTGTGCTCTCACCTTTTTATCCCTCTCCCTCTTTGATTACCGCACACCTATGCCCAAACACATTTGTTTTTATACCTTCATGAGTTTCTGTATTGGTACAATTGTATTAAAATATAGCCTTATAGCAAGTCTGATTTCTATTCAAGGTGGCTATCACATTTTCAAGTCTATTCATAACAATCAAACCATGTTCTACTCATTCATACTCCTTAAACTCCTCCCAAAAAATGTAAATCATAAATGTAGTCTAGCTCTCAGTGTTTACCAATCAATAACACATATTGAACACATTATTAATTCCTGACAAAAACTCCATTCAAACTTGTACATATTCAAATATATATTTATTTACACAAATAAAAAACAATGTTTTAAAAAAGGAACAATATTATCTCAAAATTAAATTTAAGTTATATACAAAATAAAAATATTAATAAACTGAACTCAAAACTGATTTAACTGATTTAATAATTAATTGGCTGAATAAGAAAAAAAACTGATTAATCTAACTAAGTTGTGTGTGTGTGTGTGTGGTGGGTCAACACCTCCCTGGCATCTTCAATCGTCGTCTTCGTGTATAATTTTTACCTCCTCGAGGCCTTTCCCGAAGGAAAGCTCAAGCCAAATTGGCATGGTACGATGCCATCAGGGAAGGTGTTGACCCAGACCGTGTTATGTATCTGGACCTCCTTCTCCTCTTCGTTTATGAGATCAACGGTATTCTCCGAAATGCAAAATCCAATTGCATTGAATTTTACTTTTCCTTGCAGCACCTATAGGAAATAAGAGTATAATTAGTTTCCTGAACCGGCCTGGTATGACAGCAATCCTATTGGTCAATACATACATGTAGTCATTTTCTCACCTGAACTGTGCTGTGGCCAGTGGTCCACAGATTGTGGAGAGTCGTCCCCCTCAGGTGGGACACTCTCAAAGGCCACCCGATCAAAAGAGTACAGATGGTGGCCTCCCGCCACAGGGTAACTCTTATTGTCTTCTCGCCCTTCAATAACACAAAAAGGCAGCATAAGTACTTATTTCCTAATAAAATATGATTCAGACAAACGTTGACTGGAAAGTCTCTCTCTCTCTCTCTCTCTCTCTCTCTCTCTCAGAGATAGGCCTACTGTTTTTAACCTAGCCTACATTGTTGCACCCAATTATAGGTGATTGATTGACTCATAATTCGTTACTTAATTTTGTTTTGACGAAAAAGTAAATTTTACATATTAGATACAAGGAACTTTTAAATATTTCTAAAAACTGTCTAATTTTTCCTCTGATGATCATAAATTACATGTAACAGCGAACGAGGAAATCAGTGCAAAGAATGCTATTTTTACAGTGTTTTTAATGCCTTTGTCTGGGTATGCTCACCCAGGCCACAAGAATTAACACAAAATGAAAGTACCTTGTAGCTACTTTAACCCATTGATGACTATGGCAGTTTAGGATGCATGTCCTTAATATAGTACGAATTGTCAACGTCTACCAAAACCTTAATATCTAAGCCTGTGTAGCACAAATAAAATACATTTAAAAAGGTAAGGTTCACAGGTTTTATTTAAACATGCTCCCTTAACGCTTACAAACCAACACATTTTTCTAAAAATCGGCAAAATTAGATGGGGGAGAAAAAAATAAATAAAATAATATAAAATATTTAAAAATAATGTGCTAAATGAGGTTACAATCCTACTTCCTTTTAGCATGGATAGTAGTGACTGAGTGTGCAGTGGAGAGATAAAGATAGACAGATATAGGAAGGAGGAGATAGCTTTATTTTATTATTTAGTTCAATTATCACTGGCACTATAAATCCGACTTCCCAGTACAACTGGAACGCAGACTGACTCCCGCTGACGAAAACCGATCAGCTGGTCCAAACGGCTGTATACCACGGAGATGAAAACGAAACTGAAACTTAACTATCGCCTGGCTGGGCTGAATTTGAGTTGGAGCAGCAAAATATAGCCTAAATTCATAAATATTGTTAATAAATAGATGAAATGTGTTGTGTGATTTTTGTCAGTAGTCTATAGTAGGCCTAGATCCTGCGCTCCGAACGCCACTAACTGTTCTGTAATACACTATTGCAGACACAGCCGGCTTATTTTTTTTATTATTTTTTTTTATTTTTATTTTTTTTATTGACGTGATTTTTGGCAAATCACACAACTTTTGGGTGGTCACGTGGTCTTAAAAAATCAACAAAACCCACCTCATGTGTATTTGAACCAATGATGGTGCATTCTATGCTGCGCGCACCATGAAAATTAGATAAAGTAACAATGCTGCTCTTTTCACTCCACAGTGTAGCAGTGAAGCTAGGGTTAACCCTAGCCCTTGCCACGAGGGGAACCTGACCAATCAGAGCCCACCAGTGCAGAGGGCAGACGTGGGGTCTTAAAGAGAGTTTGTTTAGGCTCTAAACAGAATGTCTTTCGCAGAGACGAAATACAGCAATGCCAGTGTGAGAAGTGAAAAGGGATTTTTGGACACTTCACCATGAAAACAAGTTTCTAGTAAGTAATACAAATCTGAAACTGAAAAAATACATAATATAGGATCTTTCAAATAGAAATGAAAAGTTTGTGAGGGCAGTTTACCATTGGCAGTGGGTCCTGGTGTTTGAATAAGCGTTTGATGTTGTTGACGATCTCCCGGACGTCGTAGTCGGCTATCTTACAGGCCCAGCCGGTGCCGATGCCTTCAGCTCCGTTGACCAGCACCATGGGGATGATGGGGATGTACCACTCTGGCTCCACCTTCCGGTTGTCATCGTACAGGAACTTGAGCAGGTTGCCGTCCAGCGCTGGAAACAACAGCTTGGACAGAGGACTGTAGGGTGAAATCAGACCACCATTAAAAGACTTTTTAAGTATTATAATTGTTCTAAACTTTACCATTTGAGACAAGAAAGAAACTGAATCACAAGGCATATTTTATTTTCATAGTTCAATACACTTTGAAATTTGAGAGTGAAAGTTAAAAAGGTGAAGTGAGCGATATATTTATGTTGATAGGGGAGAGTGGCCTAAGTTGTGCAACTTTTCACTCAAAGTGACTTTAAAGTAAGGCCTTGACAGTAAAGTCTCCAACTCAAATATGTACATATATTTCAGGGTGTTGTGCATCCCTGGCAATAAAAACTTTGGATCTGGAATAAACTGTTGAAGAAATATAGCTTTCGGAAAAAAAGTTGTCTTGATGCACAACTTGCCCCCGGTGTGGTGTAAGTTGTGCGGTTGGAGAGAATACCATGGGGTGAATTGTGCCATTGCTATATATCTCATAAACTGTAATGCAAGACAAATCCATTAGACAATTACTTATTTAAGGTTTATTTAAAGTAAATAAAGTAAATAGTTGACAAAGATTGAAGGACAATTTTCTTAAACAAGGCCTAGCAGATCTAATGGTTTTACCTGCAAAGCTCACAATGACAAAGTCACCATCATCATCTTTCTGGCCATCTGAACTCTCATCAGTGGTGTCGTTAAGTGGAATTGAGATGTCACTCTCTTCTGAGCTACTGTAGACAATCACTTTCTTTTGGTGACCAGCGTATACAGCCATGCCACTGGCACAACTCTCAGAAATGTACTTTGCACTAGTTGCTCCGTGTTTGTGGAACCAACTGCCACCTGACAAATGTGATTCCCCTACATTTCTGCCTTTAAATCAAGGCTCAAAACCCATATGTACACCCTGGTGTTTCCTCCCCATTAACTATCTTACCTCTGCACTACTATCTGTGTTTATGTGGATGTATGGGCTTTACGTCTTTTATTTTGGTTATTGTTATTTTACCTTCATTGTTTACCTACTGAATGCACTATGTACAGCACTTTGGACAGTGCAAACTGTCATAAATGTGCTTTTATAAATACATTTTACTTACTTACTTACTTATAACTCACCCAGGCCCTTTGGCACAAATCACCCCATCCCCAGAATTTTGGATAATAAGCATGATGAAGCAGTTTAGGGCTAACATCGTGCTAACTGTATAGACTCAAAATGTAGCATACCAAAGCACTAAAACATGTGTCAAATGTTTTCAAACTTGTCTATAATTGTTCAGACACAATAATCAAAAAACCTTGATCATGGAAATTTTTACTTTGAAAGGCAAAACACAGTTTTTTTAGCTTAAATGTGCTTATATCTTATTCCTTGTGTCTCCCTTCTTTACAGGATGAGTCAAATGGATGGCTCTTCTTAAATATGTGGTCACATTTCCAATTTCTTCCACGGTTTTCTAGAAACAAGGGGTGAAACAACTTCCAAAATGCACAACTTAGGCCACTCTCCCCTATACGTGTTAAATCGCTCTATAGTCATACAGTGATCAATTATATAGTGTGCGCGCGCTTCATAACACAGGTCTCTCAGTCACCCATTCTGCATGTAATCAGCAAATAAACTTTTCTGGGATCCCACAACCTGATATCCAATCAGAAGAGAGAACACAACAAACGGGTATGTCTCTCTGCTGGTGCTTTACCTGAGCATGGTGAAGATGTAACCAGGGCTGGCAGCGTCTTTGCCTCCGTTGATGCGAGTACCGAACTGACCCAGAGGCTGCAGGATGTTCACGTTGTTGCTGCCCACAAAGTTCTGGGCCAAGTTGACTATGGTCATCATGAGGGCTTGCTACAAGGGACAAATGGAAAAGCAGGACATAGAAACATGACATAGGTCGTAAAAGAATTGAGAATCACTGCAATACCTCTACATGCAAGCTACGGAACATAGGTTTAAAAAAAAAGTATTCAGTTGTGTCTTTGATTAATAAACATGAACTCCCATTTCAATATTAGCACAACAAGCTCAGACTACTTGTTATACAGCACTGCTATCAGTATATGTTCAGTACAGAGCACTGACAGAGAGTTTTATGATTTTACAACGGATGGATTTTTTTTTCTTTAAATCTTCCCCACTGTCATAATGCCTCTTAATCCATTGATGACGGCTGCTGCGTGATGCCACATTGTATCTCCTGCCTGATGCTGCGTCACGCAGCATTGTTACTTTATCTAATTTTCATGGCGTGCGCAACATAGAATGCACCGTCATTGGTTCAAATACACATGAGGTGGGTTTTGTTGATTTTTTAAGACCACGTGACCACCGAAAAAATGTGTGGTTTGCCGAAAATCACGCCAATCAAAAAATTAATAAATAAATAATAATTAAAAAAATTCGCCAGCTGTGTCGGCGATAGTGTATTACAGAACAGTTGGTGGCGTTCGGAGCGCAGAATCAAGGTCTACTATAGGCTACTGACGAAAATCACACAACACATTGCATCTAATTATTAACAATATTTATGAATTTAGGCTATATTTTGCTGCTCCAACTCAAATTCAGCCCAGCCAGGCGATAGTTAAGTTTCAGTTTCGTTTTCATCTCCGTGGTATACAGCCGTTTGGACCAGCTGATCGGCTCCCGACAGCCGGAGTCAGTCTGCGTTCCAGTCAGGGCTGCTGCTAAGCTTTTGGGTGCCCTAAGCTGGGCTGGTCAGGGTGCCCCCCCAAACACACACACACAAAACCTTCAGAATTCAAACCGTTGCTATTTATTATAAGTTAATATTAAATATACATAAATATGGACATGTATATTAAGTAATATATAAAACAAAAACAGGAGCACCATCAGTAATAAATACGTTATATATAAAACGTTCTTAACAGCAGCATTACAATATAATAAAACAATAACAACAGCTTTGTACTGAACTGGAGCCTTCAGACACGGTGGACGGTTGCTGGAGTTGTTCAGTATGCTGGCGGCTTGTGGATGGTTGCTGGGGTTGTTCAGGTTGCTCATCATCTGAATCTTCCTCCTGGCTACGTGTGGCTCCTTGAACATATTTTAGCATTGACCCTGTGAATATTTTTGAAATACAAAAAAATGTGATTAGCAAAAGCTAAATAAAACCAAAACATTAGGATTTTCCGATAACAAAAATATCATGTCGCACTACTGTTTATAATAGGATAAAAAGTCACTATAAAACACCATATTATGCGTAATCTTAAATCTGCTGTTTATCTGTAAAACACTTCATTATTCCATTGCTATCTAGTCACTATGAAAGTATATTAAACTATTATATTATATTCATTTAGTGGAACATAGACAAAACCTTGAATACCTATATATACACTCCAATTATACACATTAAACAAAACAATGGTGGCATTTTTTAAATGACCAAAAGTGAAGATACCATATTTTAAATTGGCCAGCAGATGTCGCCCTTTCCATAGCCTCACTAGAATGTTGTTGACTTCATATAGGCTAATGTCTACAGTGACAATCTTCAACTATTTGCAAACGTGTCACATGCATTGTGAAAAGCTAGAATATGCTTCAGACTACACAGCTGATGAGTAGCGTTTGTGACAGAAAGTGATTTTTAAGATGACACGCCGTCACACAGTGTCTTAACTATTAGCTTCTGCCACTGTGTAGTCTGTCATATGCTAGCATTACAATATCACTGAACGTTAGCAAAACAATTAGACCTATAATTCTCACACACTTACCAACAAGTGTATTGTATCTTGTACAGCACTTTGGTCAACTGATGTTGTTTTTAAATGTGCTATAGAAATAATTTTGACTTTGACTTTTGACTTCGTGGCTGTCACTACAGGATGTGAGGCGCCTGCACGATGTGAGACACGCATGCGCAGACAGTCGCCTAGGCAACGCACGTCAGCGTCGCCCCCCAAAGTTCGTCAAGTCGTCTGTCCTCCACACACATTATGTGGTTTTGTCCAAGTGACTTTGTGCGTGTGTGTGGCGGCAGAGGACTTGCGCTGCTCACGGGAACTTTAGGAAGGGGGAGATGTGGATGCTGACGTGGGTTGCCTAGCCGACTGTCTTAAATAGAAAGCGCGGTAAATAAAAGAAGTAGCCTACTGTATAGGCCTACACATATGAACAACTCGAGTAGCCGTAGCAGGCTATCAAAGATGGCAGCCGTTCTGCGCATGCGTGTCTCACATCGTGCAGGCGCCTCACATCCTGTAGTGACAGTGGCTATAACAGGTCCACGGGTTACACTTTGTAGTAGATAGCCCTTCTAGTGCTGGCATTTGTAAACAATCCTTCTACAACGCTGATCACATGGTGCAGCAAAGGCAGAGTGCAGCAAATCTAAAGTTTTTTGGAACAGAATTAATAAACAAAGTGATAACACACAAACACAACTTGGTACTCGCCAATTAATTGTGATTTTCTTTAAAGATATAATAAGCTTGACTTAACCTTTACTTTGTATTTGTGACTTTGTTTGAATAAAAAGGACTTTGTATATTTCACTTTAATTCACAATTGTTGTAATTGCTCTTTCTTTGAAGGCTTAAGTGGAATGCGAGTGCTGCTGCCCTTCCTTGAGCTTCAAGAAATTGGTAAGTAAGTTACATTGTTATACAAAGAGGTGTCTGTTTTGAATGAAGCACCATTGGTTTCAGCCCAAATTGTAAACATTGTAGTGTCTATGGTTTGGTGATATAGTAGTACTAGTTTTTCCAAAATAATTCAGAAGGGCAATCACACTAACTTCATGAACTTGTTTTTGTGTGTAAAACAGGGCCTGAATAATCAACACAGAAGATGGCTACTCCCCAGAAATTTGTGCTACATGTACAGTCAAGTGCGAAAGTTTGTGAACCCCTTGAGCCTTTTGGAATTTTATTTATTTTAACCATTATTAATTCATTTTTATCAATACCAGTATTTTTTATATGAAATAACAGATGTTTGTTTATCAATTCAACATTTTTATTTTCCAGAAATCAATTGTTAAAACAGATAAAACAAATTATTTGACGAATGTTGTATGTGCAAAAGTTTGTGAACCCTGAGCTGCATTGCTTAAATCGAGCAAGGTAAACACAATCAGGTTGGCCAAATTGGTTGATGAAATAGACCAATGTAATGAGAGATCTTTAGGAAAGAAATTGGGCGGCACTAGATAAAACAGAGATAAAACCAGGTCAGTTTAGGCTCACCAAAGTGAACCCATACAGGTCAGACATGCTAAAAGGGAAACAAATCTCAGAGGATCTCAGGAATAGAGTTTTGATGTTACACATTTGTCTGGGGACAGTTATAAATTCATAAAAAAAAATTTGAGCTCAATCGGTCCACCGTGAGGCAAATCATCTACAAATGGAGAGCTTTAAGAGTGACTTAACATCTGCCTAGAAGTGGACTTCCTTCAAAAATATCCTCAAGCGCCACAAGAAAAGTGATTTTTCAGGTAAAAGCCAACCCAAACATTACACCTGGAGATTTGCAGACAATTTGAAACCACCATTATTCACTTGGGAGAAGGTTCTCTAGGTGGTAGGCAGAATTGCGTTTTTGCCCAAACATGGCGGTTTTGGTTATGACCAAACAGTTCAATTTTTGACTAATCTGTCCACAGAATAAGACTTCAGGTATCTCCAGGTGCTCTCTGGCAAAGTTGTGACAAGCAGTTTTGTTCTTTTTTGAGAGCAGAGGCTTCTTCAGCAACCATCCCATGAAAGCCATGTTGACTGAGTTTTCTTCTTATTGTGGAACCATGCACATCTGTCCCAGATGCTGCAAGAGAGGTCTGCAAATCACCAGATGTAATGTTTGGGTTGGCTTTTAACTGAAAAATCACTTATCTTGTGGCGCTTGTGGATATTTTTGAAGGAAGTCCACTTCTAGGCAGATGTTCAGTCACTCTTAAAGCTCTTCATTTGTAGATGATTTGCCTCACGGTGGACCGATGGAGCTCAAACTTTTTTTAAAATAATTTATAGCTGTCCCCAGACAAATGTGCAGCATCACAACTCTATTCCTGAGATCCTCTGAGATTGTTTCCCCTTTTAGCATGTCTGACCTGTATGGGTTCACTTTGGTGAGCCTAAACTGACCTGGTTTTATCTCTGTTGTATCTAGTGCCGCCCAATTTCTTCCCTAAAGATCTCTCACTACATTGGTCCATTTCATGACTCAATTTGGCCCATCTGATTGTGTTTACCTGCTCCATTTAAGCAATGCAGCTCAGGGTTCACAAACTTTTGCACATACAACATTCGTCAAATAATTTGTTTTATCTGTTTTAACAATTGATTTCTGGAAAAGAAAAATGTTGAATTGATAAACAAACATCTGTTATTTCATATAAAAAATACTGGTATTGATAAAAATGAATTAATGATGGTTACAATAAATAAAATTCCAAAATGTTCAAGGGGTTCACAAACTTTCGCACTTGACTGTATATGTTGCCACAGGTGTTGCCATGAGACTCACTCTAACAGACCGACCACACTCTGTACAGGACTTTTTGCCAGCCCTGGAAATGGAGTCACAGGTAAAAACTATTCCTCTTTTTTCTTATCATACGTGTTGCCATCCCCCACGCTCTTTATCTATTTACACAGGCAACAAAAGTCATTATCAATATAGCACATTTTTACTTTCTCATTTAGCCAGCAATGCTGCTTAAAACAAGTAATTGATGCATCACATTTGCTTTTAAAACTCTTCATTAATCTTTCCATATTTGTGTGTATTTGTATGTCTGCAGGTGTTTGCGGAGCTCCATCGCACAACAAATGTGAACCTACAAAACCAATTCTACTGGGGGCTGGATCGGTACACCAACATTGATCGCCTTGTACAGGCAGAAGGCCTCACGGTCTGGCAAGACAGCAGACGCTCTGCGGCGGATCCTAGGGATTTGTGATCTCCAGGTGAGTTAAGATGAACTTGGCCATGGGGACAAAATGAATCACATTTGATTATGTAATTGTGTTGTAATATCTAGGTTGATACCGCTATGTAATTATAATTGCCATTAGTCAATTTTTGTTGGATTATTTTTCTCACCCAGACAAATTTTCTGATACAGTCATATGAAAAAGTTTGGGAACCCCTCTCAGCCGGCATTATAATTGACTCTGCTTTCACACAAAAAAGATAAAAGTGGTATGTCTTTCATTTACCAGGAACAGCTAAGTACTGGGATGTTTTCCAAACAAAGATTTTTTGAAAAGCAGCATTTAGTTTTATGAAATAAAATAAAATGTGAAAAACTGGCTGTGCAAAAATATGGGAACCCTTGTGGTGTTGCTGATTTTAATGCATGTAACAGCATGTAAAACTGATGATTTTAAACACAAAGTTGGTTGGATTATGTTGTTAAGCCTTGAACCTCATATAAAGGTCTGTTTAATCACGATAAAAGGTATTTTAGGTGCCTAAATACAAGTTCCACTTCTCTTTGACTCTCTGCAGAAGTGAGACAGAATGCGATCATCAAAACAGCTCCCAAAAGATCTTAAAAACAAAGATTATTCATTGTCATGGTTTAGCGGAAGGCTACAAGAAGCTTTCCCAAAGGTTTCAATTGTCAATTTCTACTGTAAGGAACGTTGTCAGGGAATGGAAGGACACAGGCACAGTTGCAGTTAAACCCAGGTCTAGCAGACCAAGAAAAGTACAAGAGCGGCATATGCGGCGGATTGTGAGAATGGTTGCACACAACCCAAAGATCACCTCCAAAGACCTGCAAGAACATCTGGCAGCAGATTGTGTATCTGTACATGGTTCAACAAATCAGTGCAATTTGCACCAAAACATCTGTATGGCCGGGTGATGAGAAGGAAGCCCTTTCTGCGCCCACGCCACAGATACAGTTGCATGGAGTATGCAAAAGCTCATTTAGACAAGCCAGCTTCATTTTGGAAGAAAATGCTTTGGACTGATGAGACAAAAATTAAGTTATTTGATCTTTATAAAAAGCATATGTTTTGGTGCAAATTGCGCTGAATTGTTGAACGATGTACAGATACACAATCTGCAGCCAGATGTTCTTGCAGGTCTTTGGAGGTGATCTGTGGGTTGTGTGCAACCATTCTCACAATCCTCCACCTATACCGCTCCTGTTTTTTTCTTGGTCTGCCATGCCTGGGTTTAACTGCCACTATGCCTGTGTCCTTCCATTTCCTGACAACGTTCCCTACAGTCGAAATTGACAATTGAAACCTTTGGGAAAGCTTCTTGTAGCCTTCCCCTAAACCATGACAATGAACAATCTTTGTTTTTCAGATCTTTTGGGAGCTGTTTTGATGATCCCATTCTGTCTCACTTCAGCAGAGAGTCAAAGAGAAGTGCAACTTGCATTTAGGCACCTAAAATACATTTTCTCATGATTAAACAGACATTTATATGAGGTTCAAGGTTTAACAACATAATCCAACCAACTTTGTGTTTAAAGTCATCAGTTTTACATGCTGTTACAGGCATTAAAATCAACAAAACCACAAGGGTTCCTATATTTTTGCACAGCCAGTTTTTCACATTTTATTTTATTTCATACAACCAAATACTGCTTTTCAAAAAATCTTTGTTTGGAAAACATCCCAGTACTTAGCTGTTCCTGGTAAATTAAAGACATACCACTTTTATATTTTTTTTGTGAAAGCAGAGTCAATTATAACGCCGGCTGAGAGGGGTTCCCAAACTTTTTCATATGACTGTACATTATCACTTTAAGATGCTATTTACAAGCCCAATTTAAAAATGTTCATTAGGCTGCACTGAACAAATAATACAAAACAAAGACCTTCAATATTTTATTCTATAATATTTTACATTATATTATTTATATTTTTATCAGGGCTTTCACTAGTAGCACTGGTGCTACCAACTTTCTCTGTTGCTTGCACAAGCATATGATTTACAGATGTTTCTAATTAGATGTTAAATGAACATTTATGAGTAAACCTATTTTCTGTCACTGTATTAGTGTTGTTTTTGTCAACGAAATGTATGACAAAATCAACGAACCTTTATCATGTGACAGAAACGAGACGCAACGTAAATGGTGGTCATGTGACGAAGACTATAATCAAATATATAATGCTTTATTGTTGACAAATACAAACGGGACTAAATGTAGTTTACAAAAACTAAAACTCTGATAAAATATCTCTTCATGTTCATTGACAAAAACGAGAGGACACGAAATGTTATAAGGCTATTTTGTCTCGCCATTATTATTATTTTGGAATATTTCTGTTTCCTGAGTCTCGGGGCTGCAAACAGACTACGGCTTCAGATTAAAAGCATTTCACTGGCTTAACATGAGCATTTAACTAGACAGACCTGAGTTGGCTTTTATTTTGAAATAGCAGGAAGTTAGCAGGTGACGTTACTTCCTCAATCCCCACTCGCGGCAATATGGAAGTTTACAAAGCATTATCCCCCAAAATCAATAACACAATTCACGGAGAAAATGACTGCTGAACATTTACATTGCGGGCTGCAGCCTGAAGTTAGGCTAATGCCTCATTTCCACCGAGTAGAGCGGGTCGGATCGGAGCGGTTCGGTCCGGGTAGTTTGGCTTTTCATTTGTAAAAAGTTGGGTAGGGTACGGTTTAAGCGGACCTAACCGCTCTGAGCTGCTCCAGATCTCAGTACTCCTCCGTAGGGGTACTAGCCGCCTGAAAGCGGACCGAAAATGCGGAGCTACACGCTGCCGTCATTTGATTGGTTGGTCGAAAGAATCATTTCCGCCATGTGTATTCATCTCGGCAAGAGTGAAGAGAGTCTGTGTTTTGGTGAAAATGTGAGCACAGCACTGTTTATTGTTTGGTGTTTTTCCTCGTCATTAATAATCAGTTGGTTTAGTTACGTGTCCCACTGCTACGTAGCTGCCGCAGCCAGCACCGTTTGCTCACTGAGTTGCACCGAGCCGTCTCTGTGTGTTTACGCCATAGCCTAGATAGTTTTAGGCTAAATACACGCTCACAACACGGGGGGAATAAATAAAGAAGCGGCTGGTTTGACCAAGCAAAAACGAGAGACCGCTGGCTTGACCACAGTTGGTCGAAAGAATCATTTCCGCCGTGTGTAGTCACCTCGGCTAGAGTGAAGAGAGTCTTGTTTTGGCGAAAATGTGAGCACGGCACTGTTTATTGTGTGGTGTTTTTCCTCGTCATTAAAATAATCAGTTGGCTACACTGTGTCCCACTGCTACGATGTCACGTAGCCAGCGCTGTTCGCTCACTGTCTATCAGTTGCACCGAGCAGTCTCTGTGCTCACAACAACACGGGGGGAATAAATAAAGAAGCGGCTGGTTTGACCAAGCAAAAACGAGAGACCGCTGGCTTGACCACAGTTGTTCCACAACCCTATAGTTTGACCCATATTCTGGCGGCGGATATCGCAGTCCAGCCTAAACCCCGCCCTACCAGTAAGGGTAGGGTCATAAACCCCGCCCTACCAGTAAAGGTAGGGTCCGCGGTGGAAACAACACCGAGATTCTTAAAAGTGACATGTCCCGCTCTGAGCCGATCCGATCCGACCCGCTCTACTCGGTGGAAATGAGGCATAACTGTCAATATGCGGCCAAACGTAGGCTACTCATGTCGTCTTGACTGGATTCCTGTCGGACATTAACCATGACTCCTGTGTTCCCTGCTCTCCTGATACATGCAAAGTCATGTTGAAAAAGTATTCCATCAAAACTATGACGTAGGTCCTAAGCAACGGTCATTATACCCTTGACAGCGGTCTGTCTTGCTAGAAATAACAGACCTGTAGAATGCCGTGATTTACATAGGATTTTCAAAGTGCCATGTAATAAGTTCTGTCAACAAATTCCACTGTATGCCGTCTGTGCTACCAATCGCATGGTTCAAACCATTTGTGTTATATCTTGTAATACAAAATCTGACTTCAGTTTACAAGCAATACAAGTCATACACAAACATTTTATTTGCACTTTGTTATTATGTTATTGTAGCTCTAGCATTCAAGCACCTTGTTTCTCTTAATTAAACTTGAATGTAATGTCAATTTTTTCTGACATTGACATTTGAAGCTATTTTATTTAGGCCTATTTATTTTATATTTGTACGTCATTAGACAGGAGATTTTGAAACACAAAGAGAAGCTGTCTGAGTTCCACCAGACTGCTTTTCAGGTTGAGGAATCCGGCATTCCTACATGTATGGTAGCTCAAATAAATATGATGTAAATTAAATCAGAGCGCCTTCCGTGTCTGGAATTGCATGTATTCTTGAGTCTATAAGGTAAAAATAATATAATAAGATAAGATAACCTTGTTTGACTTGTGAAATGGGGGACTTAAAGAACATTTTGTCTGTACTATACTAGGTAATTGTACTATATTAACTGGGTATAATTGCATAACTAAAAAGACTAAAATACAAATGTCATTGACTAAGACTAGACTTAAATGTCATCAGCTTTTGTTGACTAAGACTAGACGAAAATAGTCCCAGATAATTCTGACTAAAAGAAGACTAAAATTCTCAAGACTTTTAGTAAACTGAAACTTGACTAGACTAAGAAGAGTTTAAACGTGACTAAGACTAATAAAAACTAAAATGACAATTTGACACAAAGACTGGACTAAAACTAAACTTAAAACAGGCTGCCAAAAACAACACTACACTGTATGTATACATTTGAGTAATCTTGGTTTAATGTGTTGGTAAACTATTTGCATTATTATTTTTTGATTGATGTCCACATGAGACGAACCCTGGCCCTTCATGCACTCCCAGTGTTCCTGTGAGTTCTTCAGTCTTGCAATGTAAGTACTCAGTGCACTAACAGAGATGTTGGTAACAATCAATACAGGTCTATCATTATGTCTAAGTCTACCTCAATACAATGGCCAAATATGATAAATTGATATGTACAATGAAATGAAAGTTATTGTGGCTTCAATCATTCACCCTCTTCATGGTTTTGTGCCAGCAAAAAAACCTAATAACTGGGAATTTTCCTTCTGCTGCAGCTCTGAAAGAATACATTATCTGTGAAGAATACATTATCTGTGAAAATACAAAGAAACACACGTGCAAAAAAAAAACAACCCATGTCTCAACATATTTTTACCACATCACGTGCTCGTCGGGAGAGACTTCCTCTCTGTTATGGAGAGTTTGTGTCCTCGATCAGTCTCTGTAGCTGCAGTATTATAGGTTCCCATTTAGCAGTAAAAGCATCAGTCCTGAGTTGGAGTTTGGCTGTAATACTCTCCATCAGATATACATTTTTTACTCTTACCCTCCATTGTTGGACAGTTGGTGGTTTAACATTCCTTTGTTGTCTTGCTCTCAACGAAGGCGGTCGCATTTCTCTTCCCTCCCGACCCTTATCTTTTCCTGCTCTGCGTCTTGTGCTGTCTCTGTCTATCCCTGAGCCTCTCTGTGCATCTTCCTCCGAAAACCTAAATTATGGATCTGATCAACTGGGGTCTTTCTGCAACAGATCAAATTTTCTCAACGAGAAAAGGGGGCAAAGGAGGTCCTTGTCCTCATGGAATCTTTGCTGCTGGATACAGCTGGGACGCGTGGAAGAGGTGGAACCAGCTGTGTCTTGCAATACTCTCCACGGAGGATGCTGAATATATCTACACTATTGGGATTATGGTAACAGGGTTCCTGCTGTTTGGAGTTTGCGGGTTCCTGTTCTTCCGCAACGTTAGAATGGCGTTGGCAGCACATCAGGCCATAGCTAAACTGCCCGTCTTTGAGGGCTTGTGCCGGGCTGTCAATACACAGACTCAAGTATTAAGCGAGGTGTATCACAAGCTGGAAGTGATTCCTGGACTTATTAGAAAAGTGATGGCATCTGGGTGAATATGAGCAGACCGTAGACACTTGAAAGGCCACTGGATTTCGGCTATTTGGATTATGACCCAGTGACTCTAAGACAGGCTACATTCCAGCGCCTAGTCTCATTCTCAAAACAAATTAACTATCTCTCGTTTCGGCTCCCTGCACCGACCTTGGAGGTGTTATCTCTTCTCTCTCCTGGATGTTTATGCAGAAATAGGCTCTACTCCCCACACCCACCCCCTCTCCTGTGAACTCTATCTGTGGCTGGGCCTCGAGGTTGACTCCTGTTGTGTCTGGACGGAGTTAGATAATCGGAACACACATACACACACACGTAGACACATAACACACATGACCCTGACCACTCAGGCCTTCTTGTCTCCGTCCCCCTCTCCCTCCCACGTTGCAGATCGGATGCTGCGGGCGGGGCGCCTGCCGGCCGCGTATGCCCCCTAGTGCCTGGGCTGTGACACCTACCGTCCCATGAACCCTTAACCCATTCCCTTGTGCTTATCGACGTGTTCTATTTGTCTGTGGCGTTATCATGTTGCTTATTATGCTAAGGTGGTTTTTGTACTAATCACACACTTCGCACCTATAAGGAGCGGAGTGTGAGAGTAGCATTTTTTTTAACCTGTCTTTCCCTGATGTTCTCTTTATCCTTCCTACTTTAAGGGGGCGCAGCGCACGCTAGACGACTCTTCAGTGTACCCCTCCTGTCTCCCATGTTTAGTTATTGTCACTCTATGTCTCTTGGTGGGGTATAACTGTAAACAGATTATCGTTGTTTTGGTACAATGACAAAATAAACCATCTTGAATCTTGAATCTTGAATCCATAACACAGTTATCATCTTTTTTGCGATCAACAGCAACACCCAGATTAGATAAGCCTGATTTTTGCTTGTTGTGTCTTTCCCAATATAAAAATGTCTGGCTCTAGTGGCAGGTCTACCCCCATAATTAGTTTGATCTCAAATTGAATATCTCTCCAGTACTGATCAAGTTTGGGGCAATCCCAGAAAATGTGAGTATGATCTCCAATCTTGCCGCATTCTCTCCAGCATAGATCTGAGGTGTTGCTGTATCTCGCTAACATACGTGGGGTCTTAAAAAATATTATTTTAGTTTTCCACTCAAATTCCCTCCAGGTAGGACTACTGGTTAATTTATGACCATTAAGGAGCGAATTTTCCCACATCTCATCTGTGATATAAATATTAATTTCTAATTTCCATTTCTGTTTCGTTTCCAATTACATTATCTTGAAGCCGCCTGTAAAAGTGGGATATCAGGTTGTTTTTAATTGTTCCTTTCATTGTTAACATGAATATCCTTTCCAAATTAGACGGTGGTTTACGTATCAGCTCCCAATCAGCATGTCTGCAGAAAATGTCGCACTTGAAGGAATCTAAAAAAATCCATCCCTGACAGACAGAATTCTTTACGTAAATTTTCATAAGATTTCAAAGTTTCCCCAACAAAAAATTGATCCACTGTGATTAACCCTTTCTCTGCCCACATTCGAAAGCCTTTATCTATCTTTCCGGGTGGAAACTCCGGCATAACTGCTATTTTTAATGCCCTTGACAAAGAGTTCAAGATGCTTAATTGTTTTCTAATAACCATCCAAGTTTTCACTGCGAATTTTATCCATTCGTTGTCTATTTTTAATTTCTTCCAACTAGCTGGGCTCATGAACGGCAGCGCTGTAAGGGGCATACTTGGGCACGAGTTCTGTTCTATACCCACCCAACTCGTTTCTATATCATTTGTTATCCATGCTGTTAGGGTCCTCAGCTGTGCTGCCCAGTAGTAGTATTTAATGTTGGGTAAGTTCAGGCCCCCTTTTTGTTTTGGTAATAGCAACGTTTTGAGTCTGGCTCTGGCTTTTTTGTTTTGCCAAACAAATCTTGATATCAATTTATCCAGATTACCAAATGCGGCCATGGGGACTTTCACCGGCAAAGAGTTAAATAGAAAAAGCAGTCTTGGCAGGATATTCATTCGCACCGTTTCAATTCTCCCAACTAGTGATGGGGGAGAATTTCCCACTTAAGGACATCTGCCTTTATCTCCCTTATTAGCTTTCCATAATTGGCCTCATACATTTTTGAGGTGGAGGGAGTGATCACAACGCCTATGTATCTAAACCCCTCCCTCGACCAATGAAATTTGACAGTCTTATCTAATTGTGATGGCCAAGTACCCGAAAGCATCATTGCTTCTGATTTTGAGTCATTTACTTTGTAGCCTGATATTAGTCCATATTCGCACCTGACAGTCCCTCTCTTGTGGTGCTGAGGAAAGCGCACAGATCCTCTTCTGTTAGTCCGTGCTGCCCCTTGCTGGCTCCTTTGTTAATAGTTGACCACCGTTCTTCTAGCAGCTCCTTGTTGAGCTTTTCTCTGACATCGGCTCTGACGGCGATCCCCATCTTTTCCAAAGTAGGCGCTGCATCGGTCAGTGTCAGTGGCGGCTGGTGAATTTTCTTTTAGGTGGGGCTGAAATTTTATAAACCAAACCCATGTCGTCTGGGGGGATCCCTTCATACAAATGAAGCATTCTGACAAAATAATAAAGACAAAATAGAACATTTCCTTACAAAGACAAATGGGGCAGGGGAACTAGGTTTTAACTTAATTTATTTGCCTTGTAGAATTCAGCAAGATTAAAAGTGCAAATACATCAATAACAATTGAGAATTATACACAAGTTAACATTCTCTCTCTCTCTGGCGTTAATCGGTATCACACCCAGAAGTACAAGCCTTCAAAGACTGAATAAGAGATAATAAAAGTTGAAATAAATCATCAGCAAGTGCTGGGAAACAAGTGATTATGATCACTGATAAAATTAATACATAAACACAAATTGTGACCATATGTCTTGTGTGCGTCACATCACCATAGGTTTGCAGAGAATTATATATATACAATATGCACACTAAAAGCATGATACCAACATAGGTTTGCAGAGAATTATTTACAATATGTGTCAACGCGCCAGCAAAGCGTCAAAAAAAGATGAAAAAATGTAACTTTCAATGCTCCAGCGCGTGACGTTTAGCCGCGTTGGCCAATCAGCGGTGAGCTTGACCCCACGTCACTGGCAGAGAGACCGAGGACAGAAAAATCTGAGACATAATGGAGGAGCAAATAATCACCGCTGTGTGTGCGAGACTGTCTCTATAAACACCGTGGAGGAAATGCGGCTGGCTGGTGATATGAAGCCGCTCGGGTGGGGAAAGTGAGCCAGGAGAATGGGCTTCCTGGTTAATTCAGTGAATATGTGTGGCTGTGCTTAAGCCGATAAACCAAGTTAGCACCGGTCGGATAGCGTTAGCTAACTCACCCGGCTGTGTGCGGCCACCACCTCCATATAATGAACCCACACATAACGGCTAAATCCGGGGAACTTTCACAACGAGTACAGCGAAGCACCGGTGTTTATGCCTGCCCTATAGGCTATCTACACCAGCCACGGTCCCATCACAGCCAGGTAATGTAGGCTACTTGCCTTTATTTTCTACTGCCCTGTGCACAATGCTGCTGTAAATGTGTTTGGTATGGTGCTGCCTTGCTGTTTGTGTTCATTTCCGAGTGGCGTGAATCTGCAATGCTGTTTTAAGGCTATTTGTTCCGTTCACTTGCTGTTTATTTGTTTTTTGGCACAATTGTTGGCCGTGTAGTTGTTGTTTTTGTGTGGACATGAACGCTGTTGTGTCGGGTCAGATCTGATCGCAGCCATGGTTGATTAGGGGAATAAATATATCGGGGGAGACTAGCTGCGTAGCTCCGTTCCTCGGACTCCCACAAAAGATAGAGCGCAGCGATGGGGATTATCTCAGCCATGGTTGATCAGCAATAGAAAAAGCGGGGGAAAATAAGTTTCGGGCGGGCTCATCTACGTAGGCCATGACGTAGGCGCGTTGCTTTTGGGCGCGTTGGACAATTTTTTGACACAAAATGACCAAGCGCCAGATCGGGCGCGTTGGTCGCTTTGGCCCAAAGCGCCAACGCGCCCGGTGTGTTCGCACCTTAAAGGCATGATGCCAACATAGGCAATAGGTGAGGTTCTAGTGTTATGAACGTGTCAATCGCATAAACAAGCAACGTGATAATGGTAAGTCTAGCAGTAATCATACATGCTCAAAGTTTAAAAAAGCACTGCATAATATTTTGAGTTGCACTACTCGTAGACCGTAGAAGAGGGGGGGAAAGCTGCTACTACAACTGCTAATAGGGATGCTAATGGACCACGAGCAGAGAGGTGTATCTCCTGCTCTGACCGCAGCTGGGAGGGACTGCTGTGCGAGGACCGGGCCGCCTGTCAGTGCTCTGTTACGGGAGAGGGGCCGGGGAGTCTCCCGCTGCTCGTTAAGACTTAAAAGTGATACTTGCCTTGGCGAAAAAGTCACCAATAACACCAGAAAAAAAGCTAGAGTTGTCGCTTGTCGCTGTTTTGGAAAAAAAAGTCGGCAGGGGGGTTGAAAAGTCGCTAAATATAGCGACGACATCGCTAAGTTGGCAACACTGCACGCGACTTCGCAAGCAACCGTTAGTAGATCCGAACGTTGGTGTTATTGTTGGCTGGTAACCAGTTACTGGGCGCCAATGTCTAGCGCCCCAAACCCTCCGTTAAAAGTGAATGGCAATAGAAATTGATAGGGCCACTCTGAGTGAACGAGGGTTTGGGGCGCCGTCAACTGGCGCCCGTAGAAGCTAAATGAGTCAGTTTAGAGCTTGAATTTCGCCATGAAATGTAAATACAGTGCCAGAATATAAATTCAGTGTGCATTCTTAAGTAAAATTAAATAGTTTAGTTGCCTCAAATTAACACACACAAAAAAAACGATTTTCTTTTTTTTTTGGGGGGGGGGGGGGGGGGGGGGGAGGCGCCCTAGCGCCCTCTATGGGCCAGCCGCGGCTGGTCAGTGTCCTGAAAGCCTCGACTCCGCCGTCCAGAAAGATCTTGATCTGCGCTGGGAAGGGAGACATGGCTTTGATGTTTTTCTCCCACAGTTGTTTTATCACATGCCGCACTTCCTTGCGCTGTCTCTGTATTTCTGGAGAGTAGTCTTGGTCAAAATAGACTCTGTCTCCTGCATATGTTATCTGCCCTTGTTTCCAAGCTTGCTGCAACACCACATCTTTTGTGTAGTAGGCTAGTCCAAGAATCTGACTATGATAGATCGCGGCGGAGCTTGCGCTGCCCTCGGTTTCTCTGCCAGGGACCTATGTGCTCTCTCTATGCGGATATTTATGTCTTCTGGTAGTTTCAGTGAGTCTGCTAGGAACTCAGTCACGAACCTTATCATGTTGTTCTTTTCTTTTCCTTCCGCACCTCCGTAGATCTGCAGATTTTTGCGCCTCGCCCAATTTTCCAAGTCCAGGCATTTCTCTGTCAGCTTAGCCTCTCTGTGTAACAGGTAGGCTACCGCACAGCTCGCTCATGGCGCATTCCTCTGTCTTCAGTTGAGCTTATTCTCTTCTCCATTTCTTTTGAATTCCCCTCCAGCGTTTCAATGTGGGTGGTTAAGTCCTTCATATTTTCTTCCACTCTCGCTAACCTCTGTTTGGTATCTTCGGAGGCTTCTTTGTGTTCCTTTCTCAGCATACGGAGCTCGGAGAGAATTAGCGATCCTTCTCGATCCGAGTCACCGCCATCTTGGGTGGGTTGGTGGAGCAGTTTTTCCGTCCGTCTTTGTTTGTCGCTCTTACTCTTAACTCCACGTTCGCTTGTTTTTTGTTGACTCATTTTGTTAAATTAGTGGTTAGAGCTCTTAAATTTGCGTCCGCCTCTATTTTTTCTGTATATATGGCTGGTTTTCAGAGGGTTTCTCGACGAGCGAGTCAGCTACACAGCCACTGCTCTCATTGCGTCACCGGAAGTCATCTGTGTCCCTTTCTTAAAGTGGTGTCACATTAGGAAGGGATTATAGAGCCCGTATGAAATAGTCATTACAACCACCAGTAACTTTCAACAGGTAACAAGACAGACTTTGAAAATATAAACACCTGTCTGTGTGTGTGTGTGTGTGTGTGTCTAATGTTGCAACCTTGCTTCTTGAACTGTCCTTTATAATTGGATCATTTGTGTTTTTCAGGGGGAAGATGAGCCAGATATTACCGACACCCCGCTGGCTCTCCTCACTGTGGGCACTGACAACACTACTGGTCACGACATCTTCAGCCCTAACAGCATGTGTTGTAGTGGAAGATGACGTTGTTGTGAGTGATCTTCCAAGGATGACTGATGCATTTGTACTGTTGTTTGGGTTGATCTATGCATTGCATTTAGACTATCCAAAGAAGCTAATTCACACATTCACCTTTATTCAGAAGATGCTGATGTGTCTCGATGACAACAAACCACTGAAACCGTGCCTACTGACTTTGACAAATGACTTGCTGAGAGAGTAAGCCAAGCATTAACATCCACATGTCTCTGTGAAGCATCCAGGTTCATGTTCAAATAGGTGGATCCATTTAGCAAATGCTTCGTTTTATTGTTTGTATTGTTCCATTGACTACCTCAGCTCACAATTTGCACTGTTTGTGATTGCTTATTTAAACAATCCCAGTGGGGGATCTTAATTTACTTTAGATTATTTTAGGGGAATTTTAGTCTGTATTTTTATTTGCACCTTTGAAAGCACTTTATTTTATTTACAGTGGGGTGCAAATGTATTCAGCCTCCCTAAGTCAATACTTTGTAGAACCAACTATGGCTACAATTACAGCTGCAAGTCTTTTGGGGTATGTCTCTACCAGCTTTGCACATCTACAGACTGACATTTTTGCCCATTCTTCTTTGCAAAATAGCTCAAGCTTCAGATTCAGCGTCAGATTGGATGCAAGTCGTTCCAGAGTCGGACGCTCTGCATCCAATCTGACACTGAATCTGAAGCTTTTTTGCGAAGAAGATTGGGCAAACATGTCAGTCTCTAGATGTGCAAAGCTGGTAGAGACATACCCCAAAAGACTTGCAGCTGTAATTGTAGCAATAAGTGGTTCTACAAAGTATTGACTCAGGGGGGCTGAATACATTTGCACCCCACTGTATATATTCAAATTTTATTTTGAATTGTTGAATTTGTTGTTTGCTTATACAGGACTAACTTACAAATACAGTGCAAGTATTTCAGAAAGTTTGTCCAATTGTAAGGACATTACTGTTTATCTCTAAATAAAACAACTTGAATTGTAACAATGGAGTTGTTTTGAAATTTGTGTGTAAGTATTTTATTTACTTAATATGTTACTTAAAATAAATATTACCACTACTCAAACATTTTTGGGTAATCAGTTACGACAAACATTTTAAGTTGACTAATTGTAATTCTTGTGAGTGGATTTCCGTTGGTGTTTGAGTTTAGCACACTTTTATCTTTTGAGTAGATTTCTCCCAGGATTATAAATTGTTCTCAATAACTTTTTTTGAGTTCATCATGACTATAATTAAATCAATTTAATTAAGTTTGCATTAATTAAACATATTGGAAATATAAATAAAATATTTAAATTATGTTTATAAATAAATACATTAAGTTCAGTATACATATTTTATTTACTTAATATGTTACTTAAAATAAATATTACCACTACTCAAACATTTTTGGGTAATCAGTTACGACAGACATTTTGAGTACTCTGAACTTGTTCGGTTTTACAGTGTGTGTTCTCCACGGCATCGGGGAGCTGAACACGGTCTCTCCTTTCTCCAGAACATTTTCAGGAATATAACTATCATCTGCTTTGAAATAATTGGACAAAGTTACGTTTATAAAAAGGGGAGATGACACCTGTTACTCTGTTAGTAATGAGTAGACTCCAGGGGCCTCATTTATAACGGTGTGCGTAGAAACCTTCCCAAAACATTGCGTTCGCACAAAACCAAGAATGTGCTGCGCAAAAAAAAAGTTGAGATTTATAAAACTGTGCTGCGCACAGTTGCACGCAATCTTCCCTTTATAATTACCCACCTGCGGTGATTTGTGCGCGGACGATCTCCGCCCGGTGTCATCCCACTACACCTCCCAGTTTCATCCCAAAATCTACCATACATGGCGAATGCTAAATAGCTCCTGAATATGATGACGCACTTAATAAGCACAGCATTTTGACTGACATGAGGAAAAAAGGGAGGTAACCGGCCACAAAGAAAGCGACTGGGAAGGAATAAAGCCCGTGCCATGCGTCGCTGTAACTGCCTCAAAAACACAAACACACACGCGCGCGCTGATCACATATCATGATTGGCACAGTCGTTATAGTCTTTGTTAAGATGTTTTGCCCAACTTTGTACTGTATGAAATATCACGTATTAGCGAAACTGTAGGACAGGCCTATATAAAATGTGTTGTGAGAAGTGAAATAATGCATTAGCCTATAGTATATTCCAAAGCATTGTTTCCCTTCCATAGATCAACACATTTCCAACAACGTCAGATTATAGGCTAGTTTAAACTTCGAGGGTTAGTTGTTATGGGAAAGAGATGCATAAAATAATTTGCTAAATTCATAACATGATTTTATCTAACGAAATATATAGTTTTAATTAATATGGTTGGCCTTAACTTTGTACAAAACTACTTTTTACACACAGCCTAAAATATAGACTATTTGCTCTCCCGCTGGCCACTCAGGGACACACCTCCCGACGTATATGATATTATTACAGAGTAGAACTATAAGATTCAATTTCAAAATATAATCAAAATATGTATAGACCTACTTGATAAGTAAATCAACCTACATCATTACTGCATGCCATAGACAACAGTAGCCTATATTCGCAACAATAGGTACGCACATAATTGATGAAATATATTGGGTGCCAAGGATATGTGTGTTTTTCCGATGACAGAGCTTTATTTCGTGGTGTTGCCATTGAGTGTCGCTGATTCCCCGAGTCAGCAAAACCTTGCGTGAGCTCTACGCATGGTCAAAAGTTTGCGTGGGAATACGCACACTTCTACGCAAAGAATTCTTTTATAAATACCACCGTTTTGCCACCGCACATTTGACCGCACATTTCTGCCGTCTACGCAAGGTTTTTGTGCGTAGAAAGCTTTATAAATGAGGCCCCAGGTGATTATGCAAGGTGCTCTCCGCTTGGAAAGAAAAGTAAAGAAGAAGCAAGGCTTACTTCAGGCACATTCACTCCGAGCCAACAACAGTTAAGAAGCCTTCAATAGGGAATATGGGGATGAGATTAAAAGACCGACCGGTGTAACGTTCCGTTAATGAGGAATTAGTTGCGGTAATTATTCACGGACACAGAGTGAGCATTACGCGATTGGATATACAACTACTAAGTCTACTGCTTTGGTGAGTTATTTATATGTATTTAAATTGTAGGACAATCATTTTATATTATTTGCTGCCCTTCTTATTTTAAATGGTGACTTAGGCTATTTTTTTTTGTTACAACTACAGCCCATGCTTTTTTTCCTCTTTTTTTCTCCCCACCGCAGACCTACTCGATCGGTTTAAATAGTGGCCCGTCTATTTAATTACTTTCAGTGAGGAAAAGGTGTTTTAAACTTGTGGAAAAAAAAATCTTTAGTATCATATGGCAACTGTGACTGTTTGACAATAAGCATTGAGCGCTTTATTGCGGTGAACCGTTATTCTGCAGACAGATGCGTTGCGTTCTAAAAATAGAAAAAAGTTTAACGAGGAATCGATTGATCCTCGAGGAATGCAAGCGATCACTGGAGTAGCGAAAACACTACTCGTGCCCATCCCTACTTGTGAGTCAATTGCTCTAGCTCTGTAATTAATTGGGAAAAAGTTACAATCAACAATTACGCAAAGGTTTTCCATCCTTTGTTTTAACCAAGCGGTTGAATAGGAAAAATAATGAGTAGTCCATAGTGTTCTAGTTCTGGTCAAAATTATCTTATTTATTACAAATATGAGTATTCAAATAGAGTCATACAAGTACTCTCGATTCTTCAGTGAATTTGTCTGCAGCAAAGGAACCAAGAACAAGATGGCTCCACAGTCTAAACAGGCTTCACGTCCCCTAATAAAATGATATACAGTAGAATTATTTCTGCATTAGAGCGGCTCATCTCACATACTATAGTTCCCTTTAGAAGTTGAGCAATGAACTTGTATGGAGTCAAAAAAAAGAGACTACTGCTGACAACTTTTTAAATCCTGAGCCATCACTTGAATTGTATTACATTGAGCAGAGGAATCAACATCTCTGAAAAAAGGAACGTGTACCAAACATTAGATTGACTTTCTCTTTCACGGTCGGCTCTGATGACTGCATGTGTGGACACTGCAGAGTGTTGGTTAAGAAAAAGAAAGAAGCCACTTAAGACAAGCCCACCACGGAGGCAAGACTTCTCAAGAACCTTCAGGTATGGCATCCAGACAGCTCTGCCGTGGGGGGTTCATGGCTCAGGTTTGTACGAGGAGGGGGGATTTGTCCCAAGGGAGGTCTGCTCAGGGGCTTGAGACTCCGGCTGTGGAGAGGGACTGGCTGCCGCTGCTGGCTCTTTCTGCACAAGCTCAGGCTCATCTTGGCCAGCCTGGGGGGGGTGGACCAGGACCCGGTCGATGATACCAAAGTCCTGTGCCTCCATGGGGCTCATGTAGCGATCCCTTTCCATCACACCATCTGAAAGGCAGAAAAAGGAGAAGAGAAATGAGCATCTATTTTTGATGCTTCAGTTTCAACTCAGCACTGCTGTAGCTGATGCCACTATCTACTTGCTTCCTCTGCAGCTTGCTCTCTTATTTCGTTTAAATATGAAGCAGCGTCTATAGTGAATGCACCCTGGAGAAGAGAAAAAATTTAAGAAAAACTGTTGTTTTCTCATCTCAAAAATCAATCCATACCAGCCATTCAGAAGCTCGCAGCTCCGCTGAAAAATTAATATAAGGGAAAGGTTGCTCTATTCAAACAAATCTCTTTTAAAAAGTTTGAGAGTTGATGCTTTGTGTGTGGGTCAGAGTCATGGTGTAAGGAGGAGCCGCGATCCGAACACTGCAACATCACACTCAGCATGTTCCGTTTGACATAACATTATATTTAATATAAAAATGTTAAATCAATAGGCTTATAACTCTACTTAAATGGAGCACAGAGCAGATGTTTGGTAAGCAAATATGATCAGCTGATGTTTGCAGTGCAGGACTCTGTCAGTTTTCTGAGGGCTGTAAATAGGCCAATCTATGTGGCTAAATAGCATGCTAATATTGATGATTGATTGTGTGAAGTGTCCAAGGATGAATGCTAACAATATCAGGGGCCGTATTCACAAAACATTTTATCTTAGCGCTAAGAGTACTCCTAAGGAGCACTAAAAGTTCTTAGTAAGGAGTAATTTCTTAAAACCTATTCACAAAGCTGATAAGACCAACTTTTACTAAGGAATGGGAGGGACTCCTAAACTAAGACTAGAGGGCGGTGTTGACCCTGTTGCTATGGATGATGTCATGTGCATACCTTCTATGCCCACAGTGATTGGCTGAGAGGGAATGAGAGCTAAGAGTGAATTTATGATAGAAACACTGTGGGAGATATCCATATTGTGTCGCTGTATTAAAGTAAAGAGTTTTTATATACAATTAATGACAAGTGACACTGATTTAACATGAAACCAAGATACTGCAGGGTTTCCCACACATTCGTTCACAATTAACCTACATTAGCGCCACATAGGTCTACTAATTTTAAATTGTACGGTGATTTGAATCGGAAAAAATATCCTCATTGAACAGCTGCACGCCATGCACTCTCACTGTATTTATCTCAACGGTGGACTATGCAGCAATAGTCAGACAGCGACAAACCAGGAAATTCACAATTTAGAAACAACAGCCGGCGAAATCGTAAAGTGCATGCGGAAGGAAAAAGGCGAGACGCGCAACTAGAGTAGCGGACCTGTGGAACGGAGGAGATGGAGGCGCCACATATAGGCCTACTCTAGTAACAAATTAAACCCAAACGTGACACCAACAGTAACTTTCAGTGCATTGTAAACCCAAAGCAACTGCAGTAAAAGGAACTTAAACCCACTACGAGTAGCATGGTCCGTTGGCGGCCCCTTTGGACAAAAGCGTTAGTATTTTTATGACACCCGCTGTCGCAAAGCTGTTTTCTAGCTCCTGCCAAGCGTGCGAGTGTCAACTGAGAAGGGCGCCACGCAATATAGTGCATGTCCGTGTGTTGAAAGTGTGAGGGCACGGACTCTTTTCGGCTCCGTGAGAGTGGTTAGTGACACTGCATCAACTAATGCCAGTAAGTGCTACACACACCTGATTGCAATGAGTTGATGCAGCAGTGTCACCTAGCTCTCACGGAGCTGAAAGATTACGTGTCCTCACAGAAAGCGAGAGACAGCAGTTGGTAGCCTATGGATCACGATGAGGTAACGTGTTTATGTTGTTGTAAATAATGACTATTTCAGATGAATAATGGTCATCTGATGATGGTGAAGCAAAGCACACTTGTGTTAGTACCAACCGCTCATTCATTTAGGAGTGAACACTGCAGTCTAGTTCACTCCCGTGAAATTGTATACACGTTGCTTGGCAACGCCCTCGTCCCGTCCGTAGCCTATATCACTCTCCCTTTTAGCTTTTCTTCATTGCATTTTCTTTTTTTTTCTTTGATGCTTCAGCCCCATTATCAGTCATTATGACGACAAACAACTGTCTCAAACAAGGCTCCCGCTCCCCTTCCCTCACCTGGAGGGATAGGCTTCTCAAATGGCGTTGCTGCGCCACACTGAAATCTGCGACCAATACGGATATGTGACCATAGAGCATGTACGCGCGAACCGAAAATCGGACTGGGTGTGCGACCAGACCAAAAGCAGTAATAAAAACTATATAAAAACGTCTTTCTTTGCACTGATGGTCTCGTTTGCTGTTAAAGGTAATTTATGATTATCAGAGGAAACATGAGGCTGTTTAAAATATATTTAAATGTTACTCGTAGCCGCTTAAATAAATATTTTTTTATATAAATATAAAAGTGTCTATCTATACTTTCTAAACATAGCTTTACTAAGATCATTAAACCCTTACAGCTATTAAGGTACCTTTTGTAAAGCTCACTAGCATTAAATCTCTCCAAAATGCCATCAAATGGTTGTCTGTGATTTACTCTTAGTGACTTAGGAGTCCTCTCGAGGACCCCTAGGAGTGAAACGCCCCTTATTTTTGAGAGTTACTCCTAAATCAGCACGTTAGGACCTGAAAGTTTTTTTCAGCAAACAATTAAAGAAAAACGTATTAGGGACCACTAAGACCATATAATGTGGTGTATAATAGAACCGAAAAGTGTATAATATGGGAGCTTTAAGCTTTTGGTGTGTGTGCAGTGTTACAAGTAGTCCTATTGCAAATTACAGGCTTTCTTTTCTGTTCTTTCACCACATAGTCCCGGAGTCACACACGGAAGACTCTACCAGTGAAGGCAGCGCAACGGGGCTAGTAAGCGCTATGTTCCAGTTTCTGTTTCAAAATAAAAGTAAAAATTGACTTGACGTTTAGCCGTTTTGCCAGTTAAGGACATTCCTTTTAGTTTCACCGATGGAATTACTACACAAGTAGCTTCCTAATCTTTGTCTTGCTATAAACGCGGCATTATTAGACTGCTGTGGGTAAGATACATTAGTGGATTATGAGCAAAATGCTTCTGTGTTGGTTTATGCAACACTCTGCATGCCTTGCTGTACCACGGGCATCTTGTCGCTTAGAGGGAAAAACAATATGGCAGATGAAGGACATTTTTTCCAGAGGATATGGGGCAGTGGACCAATAAGAAATAGGGGGGGGGAGTTTTTTTTTTAATATATATACTTTGGCAGTCTTTAGGCACACCGTGGACCCATATTTATGTTAATAAACAACGACTGCGAGCTACATGTATAGTTTGTGTGTTGTAGTGTTTCTAACATTACTAGTTGTTGCAACAGCATGTGAAAAAACAACGAAGTTTGTTATGCCAAAAAGAAAAAGAATCTTGCGATAAAAAAAAATTAACGCCATTAAAATAGGTTTCCGTTAACGCGTGGAACTGACAGCACTAGTTTAAACATTTAGAAGTCACATTCTAATGAAGTGAATGGATGGCTGGAATTAGTTTAAAACCCCTTGCGCCTGAGGGTCTGATCAAGCATTGTTTTTTGACGTGCTGGGAGTGAGACTATGCAATAATACCACATACCCTATTGAGCCACCCTGTATTCACCACACGGGAAATTCCTTCACCATGACAGCCCTACCGTGGGATTGTTTTTTCTTTTTGGTACAATGTGCATTTTTCAATATTTTTATTCCACTGAATACTATCTCAAACTCTAACGGAAGATTGCACTGGTTGAAACAAGAATTCATTGGTTAGAAATTAACGTGGAAGGGGCGCCCTCAGCTCAGTTGGTAGGGCGTACCCCCCCCGGGCCGGGCCCAGCAGCAGACCCGGGTTTGATTCCCGCCCAGGGTCGTTCTCTGCATGTCACTCCCCTCTCTGCCCTATTTCACCTCTGTCTCTCTGCACTATCAATAAAGCATAAAAATGACCCAAAAATATATTGAAAAAAAATGAACGTGGAAGTGGCAAATCACAGGGGTCGGACAGTTTCCCCACAGACTTCTTTAAAAAAAATTCAAAATAGCTCTCTCCTTTATTGTTAAAAGTTTCCCTACCACCAACCATGTGTCAGGCAGTTATCTCTTTAATCCTTAAAACAGACAAGAATGCTATCGAGTGCAGCTCATTCCGTCCAATCTCCCGTCTTAATACTGATGCCAAAGTTCTTGCTAATGTAACCCTGTCAATATAAGGGCTACTAAAGCAATTATTGTAGGGCTATTGAAAGCTATACTCGTCTAAAACGCTGTATTGAAAGAACTCTTTTTGTTTTTAAATGTATGAAAAGGTTAACTTGATTTTCAATATAAGTGCCTTTTATTTTAAAACTCTTCAGTGTGAACTCTGAAAAGCGTGAGTAGTTGTTTACATGAGAGTTCCGCGAGTTGCGCACAAAGAGAGATGAGACGGAGAGAAACACACATGTTCATGCTCCGAGCCATAACAAGCAACTGTTTTGCTAACCGAATTCTATCAGAATACCCTCAAACTAACTAACTTTCAGAGCGACGCTCTTCTTTTGGGATAGACGTGAATTTACCTAATTTCTTTTGGTGAGTTTAACTGTGTCTGAATCATAAACGTGTGAAGCTAAACCTAAATCTATTCAGAACCTACAAAGCTCTTTTAACACCCTGCAGGACTGTCTAGTGGACCTCAGGCTTGTTCTTAATACAGACAAAACCAAATATATGTGTTTCTCCAGAGCAAGAAATACAAATTTGAATGATTTCAATAGTTTTACAA
This sequence comes from Ammodytes marinus, assembly GCF_949987685.1. Taxonomy (NCBI): domain Eukaryota; kingdom Metazoa; phylum Chordata; class Actinopteri; order Uranoscopiformes; family Ammodytidae; genus Ammodytes; species Ammodytes marinus. The sequence goes on along the minus strand of NC_137220.1, from coordinate 29,561,848 downwards.
AGAATGGATTTTTAATTGAAAGAGTCACAGAATATAAATATCTTGGCATTTGGTTGGATGATAAACACTTTTAATTTTCATATAAAAAAATCTTGTTTGTCGACTACGACAAAATTGGCAATTTTTATACGAACAAAACTATGGGGGCATTATTGTAGCTAAACGTTTGCAAATGCGTATTTGTGTATTTGCGATTTGTATTTGCGTTTGCAAATGCGTATTTGTGTATTTGCGATTTGTATTTGCGATTTGCAATTTGTATTTGCGATTTGTGTATCTGCAAATGGTTTTGTGCGTGTGGGCACAGATTTGTGTGTCTGCAAATGGATTTGCGATTTGTATTTGCGATTTGTATTTGCGATTTGTGTATCTGCAAATGGTTTTGCGCATGCACACAAAGATTTGTGTGTGTGTGTGTACACGGTTCTGTGTGTAGACACATCTGTAAATTATATTAATTGTGGTTCTAAAAGCTCAAATAGACTAAGTCTTTTTACAAATCTCTTTTTACAAAGCCATGGAAGAAGTGTAGCAAAAGTCACGTGGTGGAGCAAAAGTCACGTGTGAAAAGACAGACGCGTTGATTGGTCAATGTGTTACAGTGGCAGGACTCTTATTTTGAAAATCCCTAAACCGGATGTAAACAGAGCTTTGGCTATGAACCCATGGAGGTGTCGTGGAGACAGAAGGCGAAGAGTGCTAACGGACACTGCAGTTGACAAAGCACTTCAACTTCAAGTAGTTTAAAAGTAAGTATTGATTAACAATTTTCCTTTTTTTTCTTTTCAAGAATCATTCGTTCCTATGTAAATCTAAGTGATATCGGATACTGTACAAAAGGCTCTGCTGATCACGTGCAGCGCAGCTTGTCTGCATGCAGTGTATCCCCATTGCTAAGCAACCGTTTGGGCTTGCGCTCCGTTTATGTGAAGTTCCGAGCCGTTTGTCAGTTCATGTGTGTCTCGCCAAAGTTCGGCTGTGTTTTGTGTGGCGGCCCGTGTGCGTCGCTGAGAGAAAGTAAGTAGTGTAGAGAGGACACTGTTAGTTAGTTTATTTAGATCATGTTTATTGTTAAAGCTGTGTGCTTGCATGTTAACAGCTGACAGTTATTCATTGTCTGTGTAATAGTGTGCCGTGCGTCAGTTGAGTTTCACTCGTCTTTAAGCTAGTGCTGATATTATGTGGGCAGTTAGTGCATTTGACTGTATTAGAAATATTAGCCATTTTATATTGCAGCCTGTTCATTTATGTTATTAATGCAGTGACAGTGTAGCTTAACCTGTACACTGTAGCTTACTATTACCTTTTAGACCACACACTCCCACGCCCACACACACACGCCAACACACCATATGCCAATGTAATGCCAACAGAAGAAGTCACTAAACTGGACCACTGCTTCATGTGTCTTATGGGGTTCTAACCGACGCCACCTATACAACACAATCCCCTTAACCCAACCTATACAGTCCACTACAGTCCACTGGTCCTCACCAACAGATACGTTTGCAAAAAGGAATCCCCTCGTGAATGCGTGCCGTGGAAGGACCATTAGCTTGATGTGAAACATCGTCACAATAATTATTTTAATAACGCGAGTGAGAGTTTCAACACCGGCAATCGCTTCATCTTCGTCAGTTTTGTCCATCCAGTTGTAAGCCTTGGGTAGCTTCTCTTTTAAATATGTGAACAACAAGACCGCACAATGAGCTCCGACACCAACACACACACACACACACACACACACACACACACACACACACACACACACACACACACACACACACACACACACACACACACACACACACACACACACACACACACACACACACACACACACACACACACACACACACACACACACACACAATTACTTATATTGTTCGCAACCGCAAGTCTCCGTCTCAAGTGTGTGTGTGTGTTGGTGTCGGAGCTCGTTGTGCGATAACTATTATCCGTCATGTGTTTACTATAACATCACTAATGGGATCTAACAATTGTTTCCCTCCCCAGTGTATGCATTGCTGAGGGAAGGACACGCCAGATAACTCAAGACTTCAATGCTCCTGCTGCCTTGAGAAGATCTCCGAAGATGGAGCAGCGTGGAACTCACCTGGCAGTAACAGCACATCAGTCTGACTCTACACTCTACACACAATTTGTTTTCAGTATTTAGATTGTGATTATTATAAATCTAGACAAAGTCAGATCATACTCAATTCATAATCATATTGATTGCAGTAAATGAGGTGACATACTCAGTCATGTTTATTTGTTAGACATATTAAAAAGCTAGGGGAGATTTTGATTAAATATGGTAAACAGTTGGGCTACAGACCAAGGACTAAGTTACTAGTTTTATGTTTTGTTTTATAAAGTCTTGTTCCGGCACATGCCAGAGCATTTTGGGTATTTTGTTCATTTTCTCTTAATAAAATAACGCCATACAAAACTTTACTTGGAGGTATGCAATTGTGAGTGCATTCTAGTTTTAAACTGGTTGATTTGTATTTTTCATTTTGACCGTATGTATATGTTTAGTAAATCCACAAATATTTTAAAAAGTCCAAATCTTGTGATTTGTTTGTGGGGTAAGCTTTTACTATACATTTGTACTGATTGTGCTTTGATGTGATAACTGCAAATCATAAATATAATTGATATAGGGCATTTATTAGTCTTGCTTTAGCAGCATGCAGACCTACTTATTAATGCAGCACGTGATCTGAATTAACATGTTCTAAACTGCATAACATGTTATGGTGTGACACTTTGTGATTGTGATTAATTAAAGTAATCACTGAAATGAGGTTATATGAAGCTTTGTACCCTGTTCTTCTGGACACGTCACATGAGGTAAGGTGTATAGCAGAACTGTCTGGGGATAGGCACACTAGTTAAACCTGATCATCTAATTATCAGTTTGTGATACAAGTAATGATAATTTCACATGGAAAATGTGAGATAGAGAAACAATTATTCCAATTCAGTTTTAATGTGTCATCTATACTTTTCTATTGCCTTGTAGAGTAGGTTACTTATTAACTTCACTATTCACACGTTTAAATTAATTAAGCTTACTACATTTAGAAGACTAAGTGTATGATTTATAAGCATATTTCTGGATTGCAGCAAGATATGTAGGCCTACTTTATTCTTTATTTACTTTGGTCCTAAATGCCTGCAACGTCCTCCTCACCCCCTGCGTGTGGTGTGTTTTAACCATAGATAGTTTTAACAGCCAGGAGCCTTGACAGCGGCATCCGGTTTAGGGATTTTCAAAATAAGAGTCCTGCCACTGTAACACATTGACCAATCAACGTGTCTGTCTTTTCACACGTGACTTTTGCTACACCACGTGACTTTTGCTACACTTCTTCCATGACTTTGTAAAAAGAGATTTGTAAAAAGACTTAGTCTATTTGAGCTTTTAGAACTACAATTAATATAATTTACAGATGTGTCTACACACAGAACCGTGTACACACACACAAATCTTTGTGTGCATGCACAAAACCATTTGCAGATACACAAATCGCAAATACAAATCAAATCGCAAATCCATTTGCAGACACACAAATCTGTGCCCACACGCACAAAACCATTTGCAGATACACAAATCGCAAATACAAATTGCAAATCGCAAATACAAATCGCAAATCGCAAATACAAATCGCAAATACACAAATACGCATTTGCAAACGTTTAGCTACAATAATGCCCCCATACAAAACCACCTTCACTTCATTTAGTAGGAAAAGGATTATCGAGGCAGTTTTCATGTCTGTCCTTGATTACGGTGATGTGGTTCATCGGCACGCATCACATTCATGTCTTAAACTCCTCGACTCTGTTTTTCACTCTGCTTTAAGGTTCTTCACTGGAGATGCTTATGACACACACCATTGTCTTTTATATGAAAAGGTTGGGTGGTCATCTCTTAAAGAAAGACGTGATGCACATTGGCACAATTTTATTTACAAAGCCTTGACCGGGAAGCTTCCTCGTTATTCAACAGAAATGCTGCAAATTTCAGATGGGCTTTATCAGACCCGCTCCACTGACATGCTTATGCTTTATGTCCCACAAGCCTGGTCTGAACTTGGAAAGACAGCTTTTAGCTTCAGTGCCCCTGACTCCTGGAACAGCTTACAGCAACAAATTAAAATGAATACCATGATATCCTTTAACCAATTTAAACATACTATCTTAAATTCTACCAAACTCTAACTGTAACTGTTTTAATTAGGCCGTATTGTACTTTTACCAATTTAATTTTATTTTCAGCCACTCTACACCACTGTCTAAAATGTTTATCTTTACCAGCTTATTGTGTATTTGATGTATTTGCATTGTATATTGAGTATGTATTGTTGTTTTTGTTTCTCAACATCATTGCAAATGAGGGTCCCCCCTCAATGATATCTCGAGTATAAATAAAGGTTAAATAAATAAAATAAACATATGCTAACGGAAATGGTCGCTGTTTAAGCCTGTCTATATGAGAGTCTGTAAAAATTGTATTTTCTACACAACGTAGTTAACTAGTTCTTTACATTTTGTGAGAGCAATACCAGTTAGATTAATGTTGAAGAGGTTGTGTGCATTTTAAAGTGCATGAGATGTATTTTGTGAACTGTATGATCAATGTGGCTTTTGCCTTCTTTAGTTGTTTCGCGACGCCACGTGGACACCATTTTGATGCTGCAGGAGAGCCGCAGTGTTTTTTTTTCCCTTTGGTAAGAGAAATGTTAAGTTCAGTTAAATTCAATTCAATTCAATTCAATTCAATTCAATTCAATTCAATTCAATTCAATTCAATTCAATTCAATTCAATTCAATTCAATTCAATTCAATTCAATTCAATTAAATTATATTATTTTAATGACCACACAGGCTGGTGGAATTTGTTGTCAGTACATCTGGGTACAGGTTCCAACTTACAAAACATATAACACAAATATACATAAGACACACTACACAATACATAAGGGCCATGCTTAATCCTCAGCGTTCAGAGTTCAGAATGTTTATTGCAGTTGGAATGAGCAGCAGACCCGGGTTCGATTCCCGCCTGCGGTCGTTCTCTGTATGTCACTCCCCTCTCTGCCCCATTTCACCTCTGTCTCTCTGCACTATCAATAAAGCATAAAAATGCCCAAAAAATATCTTAAAAAAGAAAAAGAAAGGTATGATGTTAAAAGTGAAGATCTCTACTGTTAAAGATAAGCCTTTCAATAATAAATCATAAAATTAAACTTACTGTATTGTCTCATTAATCATCCATCCTGCTCTAGTAGTCAAACCTGACAATCTGGCCCAGAATATTGTCTTACATTGAAATTTAAATCTGCTAATCCAAGAAGGTGTTACACTAAGGTCCTCGCACGCCGCTCGAAGGAGGTTCTGACCTCTGTCATATCACCTGACCAAAAGGGCTTCCTTAAAACACTTTATTCTTTCTCTAACATAAGACGCCTTATGAATATTCTTTATAGCCCTTCTCCACCCGGTGCGCTAGAAGTAGTGCTTTCATTAGATGCTGAAAAGGCCTTCGACCGGGTGGAGTGGGGCTATATTTTCAGCACATTGAAGAGGTTTGGATTTGGCAGATATCCAGCTTATATCATGGATCAGACTTTTATATACGTCTCCTTTGGCGGCAGTGATGTCACAATTGGGCAAACTGTAGGGTGAAACTACACTATAAAACAGTGAGACCATAAACACTCTTTCTGCCTTTTCTCAGGCTAGGATGAACCGATTTCTAAATTGTTTGCACATTTATACTACATAGGATCTCAGAGTTCAATACACCTTCATATTCCCACGGGTGAAGTAGGCCTTTAAGTACCTTGAGGTATGGGTTACACATAACCATAAAGATCTATATGTGGCTAACTATCAACAATCTGAAACAAGACAGTGTTGGCACCATCTACCTCGCTCTTTGGGTGGAAGAATTAATGCGGTAAAGATGAACGTAGGGCTGGGCGATAAATCGAATATATGCGATATAGCGCAAGATGTTCTCCACAGGATGTATAAAATTACCTTATCGCGACATCGAATACAAACTGGCACATAATGTGGTTCTTTTTGCCGCCACCGGTGAACTCGCTGGTGTTCGCTTCTCCCGCTCTTTCCTGTGGCTCTCTGCCTCACAGCCTTGCATGCATTGGCAACTCACTCACTCCCCCCTCACATCCAGAGTCTCCTGGGCGCACACTGTGACGTAGTCTGCGGTGCGCGCTGTATGTGTGTTTACTTTTGCCTTTACCGCTATCTGAAAACTACGAGAGGGGGAGAAAAAAAGACGAGACGGCCTCTTATGACAGGCGAACGAACGGGGGAGGGGAGCGCGCATGAGGGCGATGGCGGCAGCCCTACACTGCCTGGTCCTTCTTTATAGGTCCATGCTTATGAGAGGAACACTACACCCGGGCTACACAGGCGTACGAGCGCCGGGGGGCGGATGATTACTCCGACCATATACAGTGGAGGAAAAAAGTATTTGATCCCTCACTGATTTTGTAAGTTTGCCCACTTACAATGAAATGAACGGTCTATAATTTTTATGCTAGGTTTATTTTTACAGTGATAGACAGAATATCAAAAAGAAAATCCAGAAAATCACATAAATAAAAGATAGAAATTATTTTGGATTTCATTGAGTGAAATAAGTATTTGATCCCCTATCAAAACATTGCTTGGTAAGGGGCGCCCTTAGCTCAGTTGGTAGGGCGTCCCCCCCATGGGCCTCGGCCAGCAGCAGACCCGGGTTCGATTCCAGCCCGCGGTCGTACTCTGCATGTCACTCCCCTCTCTGCCCCATTTCAAGTCTCTCTCTACACTATCAATAAAGCATAAAAATGCAAAAAAAAAAAAAAACATTGCACTTACCACCAAGTACCAAGCAGAGGTCAGACGTGTCTTGTAGTTGATGACCAGGTTTGCACACATCTCAGGAGGATATTTGGACCACTCCTCTTTGCAGATCCTTTTCTAATCTTTTAAGGTTTCGAGGCTGTCGCTGGAGCTTCAGCTCCCTCCACAGATCTATTGGATTAAGGTCTGGAGACTGGCTAGGCCACTCCATGACCTTAATGTGCTTCTTCTTGAGCCACTCCTTTGTTGCCTTTGCTGTATTTCTAGGGTCATTGGAAGACCCATCCACAACCCATTTTAATGGACCTGGCTGAGAGAAAGAGGTTGTCACCCAGTATTTCATGGTACATGGCCCCATCCATAGTTCCCTCGATGCAGTGAAGTCCACCTGTCCCCTTAGAAGAGAAACCCCCCTGGGGCGCTCCGGTGGCGTAGTGGATACAGCGCGTACCATATTGGCTCGGGCCTTCGTTGCAGTGGTCGCGGGTTCAAATCTGACCCGCTCTCTCTCTGTCTCCCCATTTCAACTCTGTACTATCTAATAAAGCTTGAAAATGCCGAAAAATAATCTTAAAAAAAAGAGAAGAGAAACACCCCCAAAGCATAATGCTTCAACCTCCATGCTTGACTGTGGGGATGGTGTTCTTGGGGTCATAGTCAGAATTCCTCTTCCTCCAAGCATGGCGAGTCACTATGATACCAAAGAACTTGATTTTGTTCTAATCTGACCACATCACCTTCTCCCAAGCATTCTCTGAGTCGTTCAGGTGTTCATTGGCAAACTTCAGACGGTTCTGTACATGTCCCTTCTTGAGCAGGGGGACCTTACGGGCACTACAGGATTTCAATCCATTACGGCATAGTGTGATACCAATGGTTTTCTTGGTGACTGTTGTCCCAGATGCCTTGGGATCATAAACAAGCTCCTCCCGTGTAGATCTGGGCTGATACCTCACCTTTCTCATGATCATTGATACCCCACAAGGTGAGATCTTGCATGGAGTCCGAGACCGAGGGAGATTGATGGTCATTTTGTGTTTCTTTCATTTTCGAATAATCGCACCAACAGTTGTCTCCTTTTCACCCAGATTCTCGCCAATGGTCTTGTAGTCTATTCCGGCCTTGTGCAGGTCTACAATCTTGTCCCTGATATCCTTAGACAGCTCTTTGGTCTTGCCCATGATGGAGATGTTGGAGTTTGATTTATTGACTCTGTGGACAGGTGTCTTTTATACAGGTAACAAGTTGAGACAGATGTGTTTTATACAGGAAACTAGTTGAGATTAAGAATATTTTTTTAAAGCACGAGGACTAATCTGTGGAAGCCAGAATTCTTTATGGTTGGTAGGGGATCAAATACTTATTTCACTCAATGAAATGCAATATATACAGGTGAAACTCGAAAAATTTGAATATCGTGCAAAAGTTCATTTATTTCAGTAATTCAACCTAAATTGTGAAACTAATATATTATATAGACTCATTACATTCAAAGTGAGATATTTCAAGCCTTTATTTGTTATAATTGTGATTATTATGGCTTACAGTTTATGACAACCCCAAATTCAAAATCTCAGAAAATTAGAATATTACATAAAATCAATAAAAAAAGGATTTTAAATACAGAAATGTCGGCCCTCTATAAAGCATAATCATGCATATGTATTAAGTACTTGGTTTGGGCCCCTTTTGCACAAATGATTGCCTAAATGCGGTGTGGCATGGATGCTATCAGTCTGTGGCACTGCTGAGGTGTTATGGAAGCCCAGGTTGCTTTGATAGTGGCCTTCAGCTCGTCTGTATTGTTGGGTCTGGTGTGTATCATCTTCCTCTTGACAATAGTCCATAGTTTCTCTATTGGGTTCAGGTCAGGAGAGTTGTCTGGCCAATCAACACAGTAATACCATGGTCAGTCAACCAGTTACTTGTGGTTTTGGCACTGTGGACAGGTGTCAAGTCTTGCTGGAAAAAGTAATTCAGCATCTCCATAAAGCTTGTCAACAGACAGAAGCATGAAATGCTCTAAAATCTCCTGGTAGACAGCTGTGGTGACTTTGGACTTGATAACACAGTGGACCAACACCATCAGATGACATGGTGCCTCAAATCATCACTGACTGTTGAAACTTGACAGTGGTCTTCAAGCCCCTTGGATTTTGTGCCCCTCCACTCTTCCTCTAGACTGTGGAACCTTGATTTCCAAATTAAACGCAACATTTAATTTGGATCAGTGATGATTTGAGGTATCATGTCATCTGCTGCTGTTGGTCCACTGTTATCAAGTCCAAAGTCACCACAGCCATCTACCAGAAGATTTTAGAGCACTTCATGCTTCTGTCTGTTGACAAGCTTTATGGAGATGACAATTTCCATTTCCAGCTAGACTTGGCACCTGCCCACGGTACCATAAACCACTGGTAACTGGTTGACTGACCATGGTATTACTCTGCATGAATGGCCAGACAACTCTCCTGACCTGAACTCCATAGAGAAACTATGGACTATTGCCAAGAGGAAGATGATACACACCAGACCCAACAATACAGACGAGCTGAAGGCCACATCAAAGCAACCTGGGCTTCCATAACACCTCAGCAGTGCCACAGGCTGATAGCATCCATGCCACGCCGCATTTAGGCAATAATTCATGCAAAAGGGGCCCAAACCAAGTACTTAGTACATATGCATGATTATACTTTCTAGAGGGCCGACATTTCTGTATTTAAAATCCTTTTTTTATTGATTTTATGTAATATTCTAATTTTCTGAGATTTTGAATTTGGGGTTTTTATAAACTGTAAGACATAATAATCACAATTATAAAAAATAAAGGCTTTACATATCTCACTTTGTATGTAATGAGTCTGTATAAGATATTATTTTCACCTATAAAGTTGAATTACTGAAATAAATGAACTTTTGCACGATATTCTAAGTTTTCGAGTTTCACCTGTATATATTTTTTTTAATGTGATTTTCTGGATTTTCTTTTTGATATTCAATCTACCACTGTTGAAATAAACACAGCTTTCGGTGAGGGATCAAATACTTATTTCCTCCACTGTATAGAAATATATCTATGACTCCGACTTCAAGTTGAGTTTTTTGTTCGGCGTCACACAACCACGGCGTCACATTTATTATGGGCAGCCTCTTATAATAGGTCCATGGCAGCACTAAGGGAGGTACACACCGTTTATTGTGAACAATCAACTAAAAGTCTATGAAAAGTTTGCCTGTATTTTTTTATAAAATAAAACATTATTATGGAGCAAAACCTGTTCTGCATGTAAAGTGATGCTGCTATCTTCAGGGGGCTAGTGGTGATAAACAATAAGTTAGTGGTTGTAATGAGCCATAATTAGTGTCCCCACTTTACAGATTAACAGAAGATGGAAAAACACAAATATGTTTCCAAATAAAATTGTGCTGGATCCATTGTATGGGAGTGGTGAAGGATGTAGAATAAACAATAAAATGCGCAAAACTCTTTGCCATGTGCAAGTTTCAAATTGTTGGACAAGTTGATTGGCCAGTCACTGGCCCGCCCAGGCCAGTAACGGCCAATCACAGTTCAGTATCTTTTTGTAGACTACATCATGGTTCATTGGAATGCGCGTTGAGAGTCGGAATGAAAGCAGTGTTTATCAATATAATAAACATCATATCAAATATATTTTTTAATGAAAGGCCAGTGGACAAATGATGCGTGGGTGTTTTGACAGGCGGAGCAACAAGCGGGCGCACTCTCGCTCCGTTGGCAGAGCTGCCTACCGTCCGTGAGTCGTCAAATCAACCGACTTACTTTGCACCCTTTTTTCCTTCCCACAGCAGAGGTTGAGGTGCAGAAAAGACCTTCATCTTTTTTTTTTAACATTATTTCGGCAGGTGAACTATTCATTAAACTGCCCAAATTCAAGAATAAAAACAATCATCAAACTTCTAGACATATACTTTCAGTTGTAGGCTTCAAATTCAAATATAAATATGTTTGCCTGGTTTTATATTATGTGTATGAGCAATATCAATATTTTATATCGTTAACTAAAAGAAAAATAACCAAATCTAAAGGGAATATCCATACTGTAACAGTATAGATATTCCCTTTAGATTTGGTTATTTTTCTAATACAGGCATTATAATTATTGACACTAAATTATGAAAAAAAAAAGTGTGTGCAGGGCCAGTGAAAATGTACAAGGGGCCAGTAAAACTCGGATCCACTGGCCCGGCGGGCCAGTAGGAAAAAAAAGTTATGTTGAACCCAGCATCACAGCAATTCATTAACTTTGTCCGTTTTATTTTATTTTTTCATCTCTTTCTCCCTTTTAATTTTTAACTAAACTAAGTTTTATGATATATCAATCTTTGATCTAAATCGATCTATTTAGCCCATTTTATTTCCCTCTTCTCTCTCTCTCTTTCCCTCATTTTTTAAATTTCTAACTTGGTTCAATGAATAATTACTTTGGACTAGGAAACAGCGCTTTAGTGATCTACAAGTGATCAACGCACAAAAACAAAACATTTTTCCATCAAATCTTCTAGTTATAAACAGTTTGTATGAACAAAACAGGCGAAGTGTTTGCAGATCTAATATTTAAAGATTGATATTGTCTCGACATTACACAGCCCGCTGCCTGCTAATAGAGAGACGTGGTTCACATTCAGAGCTTTGAAATAAATTAAAACAAGAAGGGCTGACGGTGACTCTGGGTGCAGAAAATTCCAGCGGAGTGGAGAGAGGCCAAGGGTCACGGAGCCATGCATAAATGCAGTCGGTCTTTCTACTCTCCGCCACGGCAGCGGAGATGAACAGCTGATCGGTGCCACTCTAGTTAAGGCAGAACATGCTGCATCAATTTAGCACTTAATAAGTTAATAATTTTTTCCCCAAGTAATAACAAGACTATTCAGGAAGTTTTTAAACATTTCATGCCAAAATACACCATGCCTCGTATACATTGCCTGGCACCGGTGTAAGCCATCCAGAAAAATCTCTGGTTGGTTGTTCTCTGCATGTCATTCCCCTCTATAACCCATTTAATGTCTGTCTCTCTAACCTGTTTAGTAAAGCATAAAAATGCAAAATGCAAAAAAAAAAAAAAAACCCTGATGTTGCAACAAAATAGTGTATTGTTACAAGTTTTCACAAAACACTTCTGCCATTTCCCTAAAAGTTTGACATTATAATCCATGATTGGATTGCAAATAAAGAGCTGTGAAAACATACCAATGGTTGTCAGTGGCTGCCCCGTGTGTTTGGCGTAGATTCTATTGATCTGACTCTTCAGCTTTAGGATCTCCTCGGCTTGGATGGCGATGTCTGTTGCCTGACCCTGGACACACAGCACCATTGTTTCAGTGAAATTATAATCTGATTTCAGATCAGTATTAAAAGGACCTGTAGACACCACCTTACCCTGGCGCCTCCAGAAGGCTGGTGAACCATGATGCGAGCGTTAGGCAGTGAATACCTCATGCCCGACGTTCCCGCTGCCAGGAGTAAGCTTCCCATACTGGCTGCCTGGCCAACACACCAAGTTGAGATGGGATTAAGAATGTACTGCATGGTGTCATAAATGGCTAGGCCTGCGGTAACCACACCACCTGGTGGGGGGGGGGGGGGGGGGATGACGGGGGAATGACAAATTGATATAACAAAATGGCAATTTAAACACAAAAACAGAACGCAGAAAATTGAATGGCAAATTGATAATTAAGATTTACATTCGTGTCTTTTTTCTTCTTTTCAAATTAAAGATGTGAAATCCAGTGGTGGACAGTAACAGAGTAAAGTAACAAGCTTCCTAGAAATTCAGTGAGGTCAAAATAATCATACTCAAAACATTTATGTACCGTACTTTTCGGCCTACAAGCCGCGACTTTTTCCCCGTTTTTCGACCCTGTTATTACACAGCACAGTATATATTCTGTAGCTACTGGGGATGGGCGTTAGTAATCGAGTACTCGAGTACTCCTCGTTTCAAATGATCTCGATTGGTGGATGAGGAAAATCGTTTTTTGTTTTTTTTAGTGTTTGTAGCCTTTAGGCCAGCCGGCGGGCCGCCCCTATTTTAAAATGTTATATTACGTGTACAAAACGGCACAAAACGGATGTAAAGTTTAACAAAATTAAATATTTTGATCCAAGTTAAATAAACTAAGCGTTGTGTCAAACAGAAACCGCAAATAACTGCCACCTCCATGCAGCGCAGCCAGTGTGTGGTCTCCACAGCACCGCGGAGCTGAATGCGGTGCTGGAAAACTTGGAAAGGCACGTAAAGAAGCCAGGCTGACTTCGGGCACATTCGAGCAAACGATAAGAAGCCTTTATTATGGAATATAGGATTGAGATTCAAAAGCCGACGGTGTAACGTTCCGTTAACGAGGAATTAGTCGCGGTAATTAGTCACGGACAGGAGTGAGCATACGCGATTGGATATACTAGCCTACTACTTCTACTGCTTTGGTGAGTTATTTAGCCTATCTATGTGTTTAAATTGTAGGACAATAATTGTATTGTATTTGCTGCCCTTCTTATTTAAAATGTCTATTTTGAATGTTAGCCAACTACAGCCCATGCTTTTTTTCTCTCTCTTTTTTCTCTCTCCACCGCAGACCTACTCGATCGGTTTAAATTGTGGCCCGCTTATTTAATTACTTTCAGTTAGGAAAATGTGTTTTAAACTTGTGGAAAATAAATCCTTAATATCATATGGCAACTGTGACTGTTTGACATAAGCATTGAGCGCTTTATTGCGGTCAACCGTTGTTCTGTAGACAGATGCGTTGCGTCCTAAAAATAGAAAAAAGTTTAACGGGGAATCGATTGATCCTCGAGGAATGCAAGCGATCACACAAGTAGCGAAAACACTCGTGCCCATCCCTAATAGCTACTATTGCACAAAATGGTAACACTTACGTACGTTATGCAAATATGCAACTTGTTTGTTGAAATGTGGGAGCTTCCTCAAGCAGCCATCTCTTTCCCGACAATCCCCTCTGTGCACGAACTCTTACATATGGTAATTAAACATTATAACACCTGCGGCTTATTGTCCAGTGCGGCATATAGTACGGAAAGTACGGTAAGTATCTTTTTTGGGGAAACTTATGACTTTCACTCCACTTCATAGACAAGAATTGAACTTTTGACTCCACTACATTTCTAGGAAGCTTGTCGTTACTCTCAGGCTTTAGGTCAGCTATTAATTTTTATTTTCTCAAATACAATTGGCCACATGCAACTTTCGAATGTCGAAGTTTTGTGCGAATGTCATTTTATAATTGAATAATTTGAGTGAAATGTGACACTTATAATATTTCTAAATTTGATCCTCTTTTCTGGTTGGAACCCGAGTCCTAAATTCATTTACACTTTGTACTTTTGAATACTTAAGTATTTTTAAAAGCAAATACTGTTACATTAACTTCGGTAAACATTTGACTGGGAAACTTTCACGTCGAGTAATATAAAATTAGGGCTGGCCCGAATGCCATTTTTCAGGCTTCGAGTATTCGTTGGTTTTTCCGAGCGAATATTCGGATATTCGTTCCAGAAAAACACACCATCAAACCAACATTAATAATGCCAATGAAACCGAGTGTGTGAGCCGAGCTGTGTAGTTTGTTGATGCTTTAATAACTTTCTAACGGTAGTAAAGTTGGAGTTCCTTACTTTTTCCCCATGGAGGCAACAGCTGTTTTTAGATCCAAGTCAGCTGTCCTCTGCGCCATCGTAACCCATACAGGAGTTTATCAATTCATCCAGGAACGTGCATCTTTTGGGCGATTTATAAATCCATACAAAGATCCAATATTGATAGTCTTTTTTGTCCATATTATATCCATTATTGACCGCCTATTCCCATGATGCAAGCAAGTCACGGTTGATGATGGCAGATGTAAACAAACAGCTGAGCTAAGCTAACGTTAGCATTACGCCAAGCATAAGCATTACATTCCTTCCGAAATCACGCTAATGTTGTGGTAGCCTATAGAGTTATTAGGAACACAATCTATTCTTCCTCCATCTCTCTCTCCCTCCTGCACTTGGTGCCGCTTTTAGTTTGCCTCACTCTTGTAACATCACGTAGCCTACTACATCACCGGTTGTGCAAAGGGCAGCGGCCAACTAGGTCAAAGTTCAAATAATTCAATAATATATTTTAAATGAACGTCTAATTTGTATTTTACAATTGTTTTATAACTTTTGTATCCAAATATTGTTTGCTGACAAAATATAGTGCAGTTTGAGCTACCTTTGCAAAAAAAAATTAAAAAAAAAAATGTTTGAAAAAAAAAACAAATATCCCGAATACTGAATTGAGCTCCGAATACTAATTTAACAAACGAATACTCGGATATTCGAATAATTCGGGCCAGCCCTAGTAATATTTGAGTTGAATACTTTGTCCGCCACTGGAAACATCTGTCTTCTAAAGCCACGGTTCGTGACAACCAATCAAAAAAAGGGGGACCTAACCCTACACGTCTCCGAGACAATTCAGAAATTGTCAGATATAAATTTAAATACAAAACAAAATAGATTGTTTTAGAATAAAAACAATAAAAGGGGCATTGAAAATTACAAGACTTCCATCAGGAAGAAAAAAGGTGCTACAAAATATGGTATGGAAGGCTGACAAGACAATATCTAGAAAAATGACATGTTCCAAGATACATTGCTTTTCTATTTTCATTCGTTCGTTTAAGTTCTGGCAAAAGTTTTTGCTAGTCTCATTTCCAGGATGTTTCCAGGCCGTGACTGCTGGTCTCACCAGGACTGTTGATGTACATGTGGATGGGTTTGTTGTTGCTCTCTGACTGAAGGAAGAGCAGCTGAGCAATGACCAGACTGGCTACAGAGTCATCAATCTGACAAGAGGACAGAGAAAGGGCAAGAGTAGAAAAACACTCTGAAAACATGTTCATATAAATAAAAAATAAATAGTTCTGTTGCCCCTTGATGAATGTCAACATAAAGACAGCCACTTACAGGACCCATTACACAGATGATTCGCTCTCTCAAGAGGCGAGAATAGATGTCATATGCTCGCTCCCCTCTCCCCTGTGAAAAGAAAGAAAAAGGCAGAAACATTTTAACCTTTAAGAACATAAACAAAATAGTTTCATCTAGTGCTGGGTCTAAACTACAAGCCGCACTGTGCAAGCATATATGAATATTTATGGACTTAGCTTCCTGCCACTGCAGTCGCTTGTTTCTAAATTAAAACAGAAATCCAGTTGTGTTTCTTGTGATGGATTAGATGTCAGCACCACTTTTCTCATCTTTGCAAGTGGATTTTCACAGCGTTAAGGCGAAGACACACCGGGCCGATGATTGGGCGTCGGACATGGTCGGAGAGTCTAGAGGGGGCGGGGACACCAATCTGTTTGGTGTGTTCGGTGACGTTGGCCGTCATAGTTGTTGTAGGCCTTCTTTTCAGCCGATTCAACATGTTCAATCGGTGTCGGCTAGGGCTGTACGGTATGGTCTAAAATGTACAGTCATGCCCCGAAATTATTCATACCCCTGGCAAATTTTGGCTTAAGGTTACTTTTATTCAACCAGCAAGTTTTTTCTTGATTGTAAATGACACAGGCTTCTCCCAAAAGATAATAAGACGACGTACAAGAGTCATCATTGTGGAAAAAAATATTTTTCAGCTCTTAATTACATTTGAACAAAAAGTGGCATGTCCCAAATTATTCATACCCTTCTTAATAATCAATAGAAAAGCCTTTATTGGCTATTACAGGTATCAAACGCTTCCTATAATTGCTGTCCAGCTTTTTGCATGTCTCCAGTGGTATTTTTTTGCCCATTCATCTTCAGCAATGAGCTCCAACTCTTTCAGGTTGGAGGGTCTCACTGCCGTCACCCTGATCTTTAGCTCCCGCCACAGATTCTCAATTGGATTCAAGTCAGGACTGTAGCTGGGCCACTGTAAAACGATAATGTGTTTGTTCGCTAACCATTTCTTCACCACTTTTATTGTGCGTTTTGGGTTGTTGTCCAGCTGAAATGTCTACGAGTTCCCGAGGCCAAGTTTCTCTGCCAACTGCCTGATGTTGTTGAGAATCTTGATGTATGGGGGCGCCTTTAGCTTAGTTGGTAAGGCGTCCCCCTCCCGGGCCGGGCCCAGCAGCAGACCCGGGTTCGATTCCCACCCTCTGCACTATCAAATAAAACATAAAAATGCCCCCAAAAATATCTTTAGAGAGAATCTTGATGTATTGCTATTTTTTCATGCGCAGTTTACTATGATTAGGTTCCCTGGTCAGTTGGCTGAAAAACACCCCCCAAAGAATTAGGTTCCCACCACCATGTTTGACAGTGGAGATGGTGTTCTTACGGTGAAAGGCTTCTAGTGGAGACATGCAAAAAGCTGGTCAGCAATTATAGGAAACGTTTGATTGCTGTAATAATAATAATAATAATAATACATTTTATTTATATAGCGCTTTTCTCTCACTCAGAGCGCTTTACGTAACACAACAATAAACAAACAAAAAGAACATGTAGAGTTGATGGGGATTGGGTTGGTGGGTGATCTAGGGGTAGGCAGAGGAGAAGAGATGGGTCTTGAGGTGGGACTGGAAGATGGTTAGGGACTCTGAGTCACGGATATTTTGGGGGAGGGTGTTCCATAGCCTGGGAGCTGCCCTAGAGAAGGCTCTGTGATGGAGGGCTTTTTAGGTGAGGACCAAGAGTTTGGGGAGCCAGTGGAGCTTTTTGAGGACTGGGGTGATGTGGTGCCACGAGTTGGTGTGAGTGAGGAGACGGGCAGCTGCATTCTGGACACGTTGGAGTCTGTTAATGGAGGTGGTGCTGATGCCGGCGAGGAGTGAATTGCAATAGTCGAGGCGGGAGGAGATGAAGGCATGGATGAGTCTTTCAGCAGCGTGGAGTGTGAAGGAGGATATAATCTTTGCAATGTTACGGAGGTGATAGAAGGAGGTTTTGACGGTATGGCAGATGTGGGGTTCAAGGGAGAGGGTGGGATTAAATGTTACGCCAAGATTGCGGGCCTGGGGGAGGGGGAGACCGTGGTGCCGTCGATAGTGAGTGTGGGGGGGGGGGGGGTTTGTGAGTTTGCTGAGGGTGCATTTGGAGCCGATGGGGAGTTCAGTTTTGTTGCTGTTGAGTTTTGAGTAATAGCCAATAAGGGCTTTTTCTATTGATTATTGAGAAGGGTATGAATAATTTTGGACATGCCACTTTTTGTTCAAATGTAAATAAAAGCTGAACATTTTTTTTTTCCACAATGATGACCCTTTCTAATCGTTTTATTATTTTCTGGGAGAAACCTGTGTCATTTACAATCAAGAAAAAACTTGCTGGTTGAATAAACGTAATGAAATAAACGTAAATGACTGTATATCACGGTATAATTTGAAGCATAGACGGAAAAGGTATTATATCACGGTATATTAATTTATCTTTAAATAAATGCTTGTGAAGGGATAAAAGACTTGATATTACTGTAGGCCTATACTCTTGTATTAGTAGGACATCTATTGCTTGTAAAATAAATACAATTTATATTAACAAGTAGAGCACAGTAACACAACATAAATTATCCAAATTGTTCAAGATGTTTTTGACTAATCAAAAACCAAAATTGTTACCCTTGCCCCCGGTCTCCCTTACAGATGTATTTAAACAACATTTATTGTGCAATCTCCAATGTTCTGCTTTGTGGATGGGTAGGGGGTCACTATATTTTTATATGTAAAGCACTCTATGCTGACTTTTTGTGGAAGAAAATTACTCTATATTTTATTTATTTATTTAGTATTCTTTCGGACAATTCCACACAATACACAATTTTCTCTTGCAAATATTCATACATCATACTTTGTGTTGTCCGAAGGGAGACGGAAGAAGCCAAAGGCTTATCAGGTCCCGCCCCCATTTTCATCAAATTCGGATTCAGATACACAGATTACTGTTACAAAATAAAAATAAAACAAACAAAAAACATTATTTTTTATATATATATAGCTATATATGTATATATATATATATATACATACATACATACATACATACATACATACATACATACATACACACACATATATATACATATATATATATATACATACATACACATACACATACTTTTTTTTTAAGAATCTGCAGTCCAATACACAGTCAATTTTAATCTAATTGCTTCAGCTTTTAAAATCAGTTCAGCACAGTTCAGTTTTTCTGTGACAATGCCAAGTGTATAAAGTGTGAAGTGGCCTTGTATTTGGCCTGTTCCATTACTAAACTGGTAGTCTAAACACTTCTGCAAAAGTATTCCAAAACAAGTCTGTCTGCTGGCCTGTATTATTTGTTACAACATTGTAATGAAAGTGACATTGACATTGTGCTCAGGTTATTAGTCTGTAATTTTCAATAATTTTTGAAACATAATTTGCTTTGAAATTGCGCAAACTGCAACTCCCTGTGACAACTTCATCAAGTCCATTCCACAGCTTAATACCATTTACAGATATCGAAAAGGATTTAAGTGTGGTCCGTATATTTTTCTCAGTGAATTTACCTTTTCTTCTTAAATCATGCGAAACTTCTCTGTCTTCAAACATTGCTTGTAAACTGTTAGGAAGGCTTTTCTTTGAAGCCTTGTAAATAATTTGTACTGTGTGGTAATTTACCACATCACGTAATTTGAGAATTCTGCCTTCAATAAAAAAGTTATTAGTGTGTGCCCTGTAATTGGCTTGGTAAATAATTCGTATTGCTTTCTTTTGAAGAATCTCCAACGGGTGCAATGTACCTTTGTAAGTGTTTCCCCATATTTCAGCACAGTAATGCAGATGTGGGGAAACTAAACTCCAGTATAATACAAGCAAGGCCTTTTGATTGAAACAATGTTGTGCTTTCCAAAGTATAGAAATACTCCTGGCTATTTTGCCCCTGAGATGGCTAACTTGTGGTTTCCAGCTTAATTTATCATCAATTATTACCCCTAGGACTTTGTGTTGCTTGACCCTTTGAATTTCAATCCCATTTACCTTGATTTTTACAGCGACATCTGATGCTCTCCTGCCAAACATCATGAATTTAGTTTTTTCTAAATTTAGTGATAACTTATTTCGGTTTAACCACCCATGTAACTTAGTCAATTCACTGTTTACGATATGGTAAGTTTGATTTGACTATGACTCACTGGGAATGCTGATGATGCTCTGGTGGCATGCCTTTTCTTTTACAATCGGTTTCTGGTGCTATCATCTCTTAACTTTCATTTCAGTTTAAGCTCCTTGTGTGTAGGCCTGTCACGATAACACATTTTTCTGTGCGATTAATTGCACCAGAAATTATTGCGATAAGCGATAATATTGCCGTTTTGAGACTTTTTTTATAAACAATAATGGCGTGCAAAAGTATTCAGCCCCCTGAGTCAATGCTTTCTAGGACCACCTATGGCTGCAATTACAGCTGCAAATCTATTTGGGGTATGTCTCTACCAGCTTTGCCCATTACAGACTGACATTTTTGCCCATTCTTCTTTAAAAAATAGCTTGAGCTTCAGATTTAGCATCAGATTGGATGGAAAGCGTATGTTACGCAGTTTTTTTCCCGAGATTCTCAATTGTATTGAGGTCTGGACTTTGACTGGATCAACACATGACTATGCTTTGATTTAAACGATTCCATAGTAGATCTGGCTGTATTTTTAGGCTAGTTGTCCCTCTGAAAGGTGAACCTCCACCCCAGTCTCAAGTCTTTTGCAGACTCTAACAGGTTTTCTGTCCTGTATTCGGCTCCATCCATCTTTCCATCAACTCTGAGCAGCTTCCCTGTACCTGCTGAAGAAAAGCATCCCCATAGCATGATGCTCCCACCACAATGTTTCACAGTGAGGATGGTGTGTTCAGGGTGATGTGTAGTGTTAGTTTTCGCCACACATTGCATTTTGCATTCAAGCCAAAAACTTCAAGTTTGGTCTCATCTGAATATGCTGTGTCCCCCGCATGGCTTGTAGCAAGGGTTGGAGGAATGTGCTCTGGTCAGATGAGACCAAACAGGAAGTTTTTGGCCTTAACACAAAGTGCAATGTGTGGTGGAAAACTAACACTGCACATCACCCTGAACACACCATCCCTACTGTGAAACATGGTGGTGGCAGCATCATGCTGTTGGGGTCCTGTTCTTCAGCAGGGACAGGGAAGCTGTTCAGTGTTGATGGGAAGAAGGATGGAGCCAAATACAGGGCAGAAAAACCTGTTAGAGTCTTCAAAAGGCTTGAGACTGGGGTGGAGGTTCACCTTCCAGAAGGTTAAATACCCTAAACATACAGCCAGCTCTACTATGGAATGGTTCAAATCAAAGCATAGTCATGTGTTAGAATGGCTCAGTCAAAGTCCAGACCTCAATACAATTGAGAATATCTGGAAAGACTTGAAAATTGCTGTTGACAGACGCTCTCCATCCAATCTGATGCTGAATCTGAAACTTGAGTATTTTGCAAAGGAGAATGGGCAAAAATATCAATCTCTAGATGGGCAAAGCTGGCGGAGACATACCCCAATAGACTTGCAGCTATTATTGCAGCGATAGGTGGTTCTACAACGTATTGATTCAGGGGGGCTGAATACTTTTGCACGCCACGCTTTTCAGTTTCTTATAAAAAATAAATAAATTAAAACCATATTTCATTTTCATTCCACTTCACAATGATGCACCACTGTGTGTTGGTCTATCACATAAAATCCCAATAAAATAAATGTACGTGTGTGGTTTTAATGTGACAAAATGTGGAAAATTCCAAGGGCTATGAATACTTTTGCAAGCCACTGTATTTACAAAAAACGATTAAGTTGATCAGTTTTAACAAATATATTTTGATGTATTTGTACTGTTATTTATTGAATACACGTCGAAAACGATTAAGAAATTATCACATTGTTTTATTCACCTTTTACATAACGTCCCAACTTTTTCGGAATTGGGGTTGTAATATAAAATGATATATCATTTCATAGGAAATTATATATAACTAAATGTTTTTATTATCTCCCCCCCCCTCTTCTCTTTTCAGTGGCTATTACTACCCTGCCCTTCTTCTTTTGGTTTCAAACTATCATCAAAAATATGTTAAAAGACTAATCTACATATATTAAAATATATTAAAAAGCCTGTTGAAATATGGAGTCACTAAAGGATGTTCAAAAAGAGTGTCAGTTTTAGCTTTTAATGGTTTCTGTGTTTGCATTTCCAGTCACAGTTTTTCAGGAATATATATATTTGAGGCAAACCTGAACAAGGTCTATTTAGTGAGTATGATGTCTATCTCATGTATAGTGCAGAGTTGAGACACAGCTCAGCGGCCTTGCTTACCGTCTGCTCCACAACTATGGGTATGAGTGGAGTTCTCCATGCAGGACTGTGGTGCACAGACCTTGTGTGTTTCAGTGTAAAGCCTCCCAGGTGCAACACCCTCTGAAAGACACATGGGTAAAAAAACAAGGTTTATATGTTTGTTCAGATATTGAAGTACTTGTTGTAGGCTACATTCTTGTTTGTGACATACCATATGTTTGTTTTTCCCCCATGCATTAAACACAAAATGAAAACTAATATAAGAGAATTTGTTCATGGACCAGTGACAATATGATGGGGAGTTTGTCATTGATGAACTGAGTCACCCACTTTTATATAAAAAGCCCACCAAGTTAGTTTTTCTTTTTGTTTGTTTATAAAACACAGTTTCAGCCAATTACCTTTGGATGTTCCTTCTACTCAGTTAAAATCCTCATATTGGTTTTTGTAATGCCAGGTCACATACGCACTTGATTTCTGGCCATCAGTTAGCTACATAACACTACACAACTAAACTCAGCGACATGCTCGACCAAAAACTAACGTGAAGTGACAAGGTGCAATAATTTACCGGGGTGAGATTGGTTTTTATATTCGACATTTGTCTATTTTCCGGGGTTGTAACTGAAATAGCGTCACGAAAACCGCACCAATTTCCTCCAGAATGATATTATTATGTACAGAAGACTAAGACTGACATTTCACAGGCTTGATCAACTCACCAAAATCAGCAAGTCTCGCGAAAGATGAAAGAAACCGCGCCGAATATACTTTCTAGTGCCATACGGCAGCGGACTGCTTAGGGACCGTCGCAAAAGTGCAACGTCTTTTTTTTCTATTCTTAATAACTCACTGGAAATTCATCCTATCAACACCAAACCACTTCTGTTGTGTTTATGAACTCACTTTGTAGTTCCCAAAAAGATTAAAAAATAGCCTAAATATGGACGCAATATGTGCATTGACTACTTTTGCCCTTTTAAAAAAAAAATTTAAGGTTTTTCTTTAAAACAAAGGGTCAAGGCCGGATTATCCATATAAAGGATCGGGCGAGTGCCCTGGGGCACCAGCCAAATATAGCCATTAGGGGGGCACCAAATGATCAGGACAATAATTAGACCCTAATAAATGTTTTCATATTTTATGTCGGCCATATACTGGAAGAGACACAAACATGTACAAAATTAACCATTGTTAAAATTATTAATGAAAAAAAATATTATTATTTTGACTTGGGTGTAAGCGTGTGCCCCCCACTAGGGGTGTGAACGTTTACAAAAATGTCTAACCGTGTACACGACGGAATTTTTTTCGTGTACACGGTTAACCGTGACGTCATTGTCTTCGCGCGCGCGCCGTCCTGTAGGCGCGCGCGCGCACACACACACACACACACACACGCGTTCGTTCGCCTGTAAACACACAGTTGAGATGAACTACGCTCGTTTACACACCTCTTATAATAGGTCCATGGCACAAACCAAACACAAACACACACACACACACACGTTCGCCTGACATGTGCGTCGTCATTATCGCGCTTCATTCATTTCCTGATTAATATAGCCTATCGCTTTCTACATGTCCACGTTCATGCAGGTTGAACAGGTGTTATAAAGTTCGGGCTACTTACGAGCTTAGTTCACGTCAACCGAGTAACTTTAATCTTTAGGTTATCTTTCATCACTCTTCCGTGGCTGTGAGTCGAGCACCGGCACGGCGACTCCCCGTGTGTGTGTGTGTGTGTGTGCCGATACACACACTCACACACTTGCCGAGAGACAGACCGATTCGGCAGACCGATTCGGCAGACCGATTCGGCAGACTAGCTTTTATCATCCCCAATTAGTTTAGGCCTACTAGTGATGTAAAATCAATAAATGTGTGTCTCCAGAACATATTTAAAAACTTTGAAAAAAAGAAAATTTGAAATTTGAAAAAAAAAATTAAACGGTTTTCGTTTATTGATTTTTCCTTAACGGTTATGATTTACTAAACGGCACACCCCTACCCCCCACCCCCATCATGGACCAGTCCACAATGACACGCCGGCAGCGGCGCCAAATTTATGTAAACAAAAGCCGCGATTCAAATTGTTCCTTCAGTCGGAAGTTTTTTTTGCCAGCAAGAAATGGAGGAATAAGTTATAAAAGGTAAGGCTTATCGACCATTATTTCTATCTGCTAATGTGTAGCTGTGGTGATTTTATAAGTGATGTGACGCCACAAAGGTGTGGAGAGGTGCAAAGAGAGAGACACTAGGCTCATTAGAGCCCAGTTGCGGCTCGAGAGTAGCCGAGTGCAGACGGGGGAGTGAGCAAAAAGCCTGACTGTAACCCGACAGCTCCGAGTTGGCTCGACTTTCATGTGCCGTCGGGAGTATCGTCTTTATTGCGGATGCAGTTCGTTTTCTAGTTTTATTTTGAAGGCCTACTAGAAACATATTCGTAGAAGAGCTACACATACTACAACTGATTAGAAGCAGAATATGAAACCAATAGGAGTAAACACTTCAAAAGCGAGGGACATTTTCTAAACAAGAAACGAGATATATCCCCATTCCCCACACATCTTTATCTTTCTTGTTATTTTACGAGATAAGTCTACTTCTAAGTGATAAAACAATACTTTTCGATCCAAATAAAGGAGGTTTAGTATTTTTCCCTTTGCATAACAAATATGATAGGCCTCAAGAAAGTTAAAGTAGGTTAAATTTCCAAACAGAGTAATTTCAGTAATAAGAATGTAACGTTGATGAAGTGTATGTAGGCCTAATAAAAGATCCCTTTTTTTAGAGATGAACATGATGAACTTTATTATGCTGATGTCTAACATTTAACATAGCCTACAATTCCCAGAGACCATTTAGATCAATGTCAATTAGGCTATGATTTAATCTTAATGGTATAAAGATATCACTTCACTACAAAGTAATGTGACTCTAGGTTGTCTTCACTTTTAAATAAATCTATACAGGAGAGTTAAACCTGAATGCTAAGTATTGTTTTTGTATGCCATAAGGTCATTTATTATGGAAATATTTATATTCATCATCATGACATGTTGCATGGTGATGGGTGTTGCATTCTGATTTGAGCATCAGTGCAAGGCTAGTATGAGACTCCTGTCAGTGTCAAAATGTTTGGTTGGATCTAAAATGTTTCTGTAGTAGTCTATGTGTGGTGAGTCTGTACTTGTCTTTAGCTACACGTTCTTGTAAATCTGTGGCCTTAATGCCATAGTACATTTTTAATTGTTGCGTAAAGTTGAAGGACAGGGGCATTTCATGTGAAGTCACCCTGGGGCACCCTAAGGGGTTAATCCGGGCCTGCAAAGGGTTGTGGGAACTACAAAGTGAGTTCATAAACACAACAGAAGTGGTTTGGTGTTGATAGGATGAATTTCCAGTGAGTTATTAAGAATAGAAAAAAAAGACGTTTTGCGACGGTCCCTAAGCAGTCCGCTGCCGGTGTGTCAGGGCAACTGGTGATCAGGGTAGCTGGTGGCATTTGCAGATGTTTCGTAGGCGTGTCTATTTAGGACCCCTTGTCTAAAAACCCGGAAATAAACCTATTCAAAACATCGTCTCTTTCTGGTCTCTCTTTGCATTCATTTATCGGTTTATTTTAAAACATGATGCTATAAACCGTTTGCAGGATCATTACCTTTGGTCCCAAAGTACATAAACAATTTGTTGTCTTCTGCGCGGGGGGAAAGAAAACTAATTTGTGGCGGAGTCGAACCAGCGATCTCATCTACTCATTCATAATAACCTACACAGGCCGAATTCTACACGGTGCGCCACTAAGTCGGACGAAGTTGCACGGTGCTAGTATTGCCATATTTACATAGGCAAATAATGAAGTATAAAAGTACAATTGTCAAATATGAGCAAATTGCAGAATAGTGTAGTACAAATAAACGGTCCAAAATGTAGGCTACAAGGTGTTTCTTTGACTAATCCTTGTCTGTTTGCATCTGTATATTTCTCCCATCTTTGCAGACATTATCTCAACATTAGGCCTAGTTATTTTCTTTTTCGATAACATTCACTTGTACACCTCAAATTCTTAGCACTATTCTGGAGTTTATTAGGCCTACAGAATAATTCTTTATGTTGTTAGTTGTATGATTTATGATACATTTATTCTGGAAATAGGCTACATGTAGCCTAGAAAATGCATGTATAAAGGCCTATAGCAAAGTTGAATATCCATTCAAACATTTCTGTAAAAATTGTAATACATAAAATCTATTTTTTTAATCTAAGTAATCAACTGGCAACGTTTTATGATGATCTATTATTTACCCTTTACAAGCTCTGTAGAGACGAGCATCACAAAAGAAAAGACAACAACAATGATCATTAAAACGAGATTTTATTGAACACAAGCAGTGCAGAAATAGTGTCAGTAAAAGAACAGTAGGACTACACTAGGGTTGCTGAAATTTCCCGAAATGGCCCCTTTTCAAATCCCGGGATTTCAGAGCTCCTCACGGGATTTCCCGGGATTTCCCGTTGAAACCATTATTGCCCTTTAATACTACTTTAATGGGACTAAATCAATGCCAATAGATAAATAAATGCAGCAGGACAAGGCTATATTACATCACGTTTTATTTCTACTTAAATAACATGAAGAAAAGCCATTCAAATTAGGCAAAATATTTTCCAGAAGTTAAATAGGCCTATTGAAAACGGTGTTTTTATGAAGAAAATACGAAAAATGTTTCACAGAGGTTCAATATCAAAACATGGCCAAAAAACGGTGTTTGGCGAACAAATGTATTTCAAACAATCTATTTTTATTTCTATGAACGAAATCAGTTTAAATTGAATATTTTCCAAAGGATAGGCAAATAACAAAATGCACTAGGCTACCGATTGCTCTTAACGTGTGAAATAAGACATGACAGAACTAACAGCCTATTCAAACTGACACGCTAAGCAAGATTACTTTCCAGCTTTCCTTTCTTTTACTTTCATGAAGTGTGACTTCAAGAAACACTGCTCAGCCTGTTTCTGAGCTTTGTCACGAACTGACCACACCGAGAACGCTCTTTCTTCCACGGACGTCGGCTGTATGGTGGAAAGTGCAGAGTAGAGCTGCTGCAGGTGTTTGGGTCGCTCATTGGTTGCCTCGAAGAGCGCAAACTCTTTTGAAATTATTTTGTGGAGGTCATTCCCATACCTCTGGTCTGGCTCGGGACATTGCATGCAGTCATTAGCCTCGTTCGACTTGGAGCCGTCTTGCTCAGACCTGCGCAACTATGAAGCCCGTCTTGCTGAGCGCACAACAAAAATGCTGTGCGCTCAGCAAGCCGAGCGTCATAATTGCGCAGGTCTGAGCAAGACGGCGACATCTCTAACGAGGCTAATGACTGCCTGCTGCAGATGTGCAGTAAGGCTCTGGGTCATTGTCTGCTCGCTTGGCTCTGGCTGATACGCATATTCTTGGGTATCATCAGACTCTTCCTCGGACACAGCACTTTCAGTAGCCTATTGTAGAGGCGCTGGTATTTCGTATGCCTGCCTGTCTAAAAAATACATTTCACACAAAATATTGTGTAGCCTTTGTTTTATTCATTTTAGCTTATTAAAAAAAATATCCCCCCTCAAAAAAAACGAAAAAAAAAAAAAACGGGAGGACGGGTCCCGCGGCCAATTTCCGGTACTCCCGGACTGACTCATTTCACGGGAATCCCGAAATCCCGGGACCCGTCCAGCAACCCTAGACTACACCCAGTGTGGTAGAACTTCCACAGACTGCACGCAGAAACGCAAGCACTCTAGATCCACTCCACAGTGTTCAGCAAAACGTCTGAATTAAACTCAAATATTAGACTTGTGTCTTATGCTTTCACCTCTCTCTGCACCTCCACCTGGCTCACCTACAGTATCTCCTGCACATCATTTCCTACTAGCACCACTGTTTACGCTCTCCTGTTCACTCACACTAAAATCTACATTGGTTCTAAGCAATGACTGTGGTTCCGAGTAGTGAATAACACATTGTAGTGATGATAGAAAAACGTCTGAAATACGATGGTATTTCCAAGTGTAATCACAAATTAAACTGGTTCTATCACACTTAGCCACAGCTAACACAGCCAACTTCACGCTTAACCCATTGATGACGGCTGCTGCGCGATGCCACATTGGCTCTCCTGCCTGATGCTGCGTCGCGCAGCATTATTACTTTATCTAATTTTCATGGCATTCGCAGCATAGAATGCACTGTCATTGGTTCAAATACACAGGAGGTGGGTTTTGTTGATTTTTTTAAGACCACGTGACCACCCAAAAGTTGTGTGGTTTGCCGAAAATCATGTCAATAAAAAAATAAATAAAAATAAAACAAAATAATGAAAAATATGCGCCAGCTATGTCGGCGACAGAACAGTTAGTGGCGTTTGATGCGCAGAATCAAGGTCTACTATAGGCTACTGACGAAAATCACACAACACATTGCATCTATTTATTAACAATATTTAATATTTTTCTAATTCATCTAATTTTGACGATTTTTAGAAATATGTGTTGGTTTGTAAGCGCTAAGGGAGCATGTTTAAATAAAACCTGTGAACCTTAACTTTTAAATGTATTTTATTTCATGTTTCTATGTGCTACACAGGCTTAGATATTAAGGTTTTGGTAGACTTTACAATTCATACTATTTTTTCAGAAAACCCTCAGGCATTAAGGACATGCATCCTAGATTGCCATAGTCATCAATGGGTTAACTTGTGACACAAATAGCTTACCCCAAACTGTAGGCTATATTTCACTAAAAAGCTGAATGGAAGAATAATCCCAGACCCTTCTCAAGTGTATCCGAATATAGCGATATATGTCCAACTTTTTAAAACTGACGAGAACATCTTGTATTCAACCACACACAGCCTATCAACTTATTTACGTTTGCGTTATTTTCACAAGGCATCGACACAGTCACCTACACGCTCCTAGCTGTCACCAGATAACCCAACAAATAAACCAGGAATATTTCGTCTATGTTGCATTCATTTGTCGGTTTATTTTTAAAACATCATGATAAGCTTATTTCAGTCACATAACCAAAGTAGACAACATGAACAATAGGACGAAATTATAATTACAAGAAAAGTATCCCGTGCGTGCCGATGTGCTGTCACAAATTAATCTGATCGCCACGACTTGCCCCAAAGCCAACAACTGACTCCAAACTTCGTGCTGTTACGCACATGTGTGACAGAAATCTTACCTCACACTGTTCCACTAACAAGCTGTAGGCTATAGAAGTCTAAATATTAAGTAGATCGGATATGTAGGCCTAAATATGTCACGTTTGTGGGCATCGAGTCTACTGTCACCAGTTGCCCTGATCTGGATCATTACATTTGCCACAAACCAAAAAAGAAAAATAATTAGTACATCAGTCAGAGGCGAACCAGCAACCTCGTATCCATCTCAATTACTCTGTGTCAGAATCTTATCAGTACGCCACCAATTTGGTGAACAACGTCTGTGCTAGTTTGTTATTATCTCCATAAAAAAAATAAAAAAATAAAAAAAACTTATGTAAAAAGAGCGAATTGCAGTTATATGTCCACTAACTATGTCTAACTACGTAGGCTACAATAGCAACATGCTGCTGTTTTCCTTACATTGACAATAGTGTAATGTGATATCACATCCATATTAGGCTCCGAGTATTGAAAAACACATTAGTGATGATATGAAAACAGTATGAAACACGGTAGTAGAGTTCATTCACAAGTTAAACTGATATCCCAGTAAACCCCAGCTAACACACACCTCCACGCTTCAATGGTTACACACAAATAGCTTACCACAAACAACATTTCACTAAAAGCGTGACAAATAATCACCAATCCTTCTGAAGTAGCCTATGCCTAGGCCTAAATCTGAATAATAGCGTTAAATGTAGGCTACAATAAAACTGACAAGGCATCGACAGTCAGCTAGCTAGCCTACTTGCTCCATATCCTCCCAAGCCTGTCACCACCAGGTCACCACCAGATAATCCAACACATGAACCAGGAGTAGGTCTCTATGTCGCATTCATTTGTTGGTTTATTTTAAAACATCATGATAAAAACTGTTTTCAGTCACATAGCCTACCCAAAGTATGCCATACGCACAGTAGGATGTATTCAGTAGCCTACGAAAGAAAAAAGAAAAGTCTACCACGCAACGCGTTAGTTTTCTGAATTTACTGTCCTCCGATTTTCAAACTGAGAGTCATACAATCTGGACGGGTTCCGAGTAATGTATAGTGATGAGTTGGAAACATAGGTGATGCATATTAAATACGATCGGTGGTATTTGTTGATGTGCTATCACGAACTAATCTGGTCGTCAGTCGTTGCCACCACAGCCAACAGCTGGTTCGAAGCTTCGTGCTGGTTACGCACACTGTGACACAAATCTTACCTCAAATTGTATATTCCACTCAAAGGCTATGGAAGTGTAAACCGATATTGAGTAGATTGGATTCTTACGGCCAACATCAACATATTAAACATTTGACGTTTACGGGGTTTTGATCAGGCATCTACGTAGCTACCGCCACCAGCTACCCTGATCACCAGTTGCCCTGACACACCGTATGGCACTAGAAAGTATATTCGGCGCAGTTTCTTTGATCTTTCGCGAGACTCGCTGATTTTGGTGAGTTGATCAAGCCTGTGAAATGTCAGTCTTAGTCTTCTGTACATAATAATACCATTCTGGAGGAAATTGGTGCGGTTTTCGTGAAGCTATTACAGTTACAACCCCGGAAAATAGACGAATGTCGAATATAAAACCAATTTCACCGCGCCCATTACTTTTTTAATTAACGTTTATTGTCTTTAGTTGGGAGGGCGCAGCAGTAGCCTACATTCTGTGTCTTTGTAGCAGCAAGTCGAAAGCACCGATAGTGTGGAGCGGACAGGTTTAGAGGTGATGCCTTGAAGCAACGTTAACGTTACAAGCTACCAGCTAGCACGCTGGCACGCTCTTATAAAATAGCAGTAAGCATCGTCTTATCAAACTAAATTTACTGTATGACACACACTGACCGGACGTTTACTCAAAAGCGTTGGTTGTACTCACTCTCAGCAGCATTTTTGAAGTCTTTTTAGGTTTAACTGCCCTTCTGTGTGACCCCCGTCTGCTTTGAGATTATTGACGATATTACAACATCAGTTTGGTTTGTAGGTGCATACCGCCACCTACCGTATCGGAGGAATAGGATCTTCTTCTCTAGAATTGTATCTTGGCAGTTGCAACTTAAAGATGCATTGCCGCCATCTACTGATATGGAGTGTGGAATAAATAAAAACCTCCTTAAAAATATATATAAAAAAATCATTTAATAATTTAAAAATAATTAATAACCTATATTTTTTCAAACAAATGAGTTACCCTAAGAAAATTAAATAAAATTTACTGAAACTTATTGGAATTATTTTGTAAAATGTCTATTAAAGCCACTATGAGTAACATTTAAATATCTTTAAAACAGTGTAATTTTTCCTCTGATAATCATAAATTACCTTTAACAGCAAACCAGTCCATCAATGCAAAGAAAGAAGTTTTGATATAGTTTTTATTACTGTATTTGGTCTGGTCGCACACCCAGTCCGATTTTCGGCTTGCGCATGCAGGCTCTATGGTCACATATTCGTATTGGTCGCAGATTTCAGTGTAGCGCAGCAACGCGATTTGAGAAGCCTATCCCTCCAGGTGAGAGGAGCGGGAGCCTTGTTTGAGACAGTTATTTGTCGTCATAATGACTGATAACGGGGCTGAACCATCAAAGAAAAAAAGATAATTCAATGAAGAAAAGCTAAAAGGGAGAGTGATAGATAGGAGGGAGGAGGTTGTTGCCAAGCAACGTGTACACAATTTCACGGGAGCGAAGTCCTGCAGACTTACTCCTAAATTAATGAGCGGTACTAAAACAAAGTTTACTTTGCTTCATAATCATCAGATGACCATTATTCATCTGAAATAGTCATTATTTACAACAACATAAACACGTTACCTCATCGTGATCCATACTGGCGTTTCTCGTTCTTTCGCTTTCTGTGAGGACATGGAATCTTTCAGCTCTGGGAGAGTGGTGCAGGGCTATTCAATAGGCGGGCCGGGTCCGGCCCGCGAAGGAATATTTACTGGCCCCCGCCTTGACTACCGACCGACCCCCCCCCCCCCCCCCAAAAAAAATGCTTTTGCATGGTCATAGCTGCGCGAAAGGCCGCGATCTGCAGTAAATAAATGTGCACATGTGTCTCCAAGCGTTTCTCTATCAGCTGCTCTGTGTATGCAGCTTTGCGTGCGCGATTTTACCGCAGTGTAAGTGTATGGTCCATTATTTGTATTTAGTGTGTCTGCATAATATTGCACCAGTAGAACTTTGCTTTGTACTGTCTGCATGTTTGCACAAAAGTTGTACCTTCACATAGCAAACAAAATTGCACAACTGTAAAGTCAGTGTCTGTAGTTTTTTTGTATTCAAATAAGCAGTTGTTGTATTTCTGTACTGTATATTGGCATCTTTGAGCAAAATACAGCCTCCCATGACCCTGGACAGTGACCCCTTGACAAACACATTTTTGGGGGGAAACACTACATTTATTTCTATGTCTTTTGATAAGCTGTTGCACTCTTAGTAAACCTAGGCCTACCTGTATTTTGATAAGCTGTTGCACTTAGAGTACATTTATTTCTATGTATTTTGATAAGCGTTCAAGGTTTGAAGAGTTAACCTATTGTTTTTTCCTGAACTGATAAGATTGTTAAACACTTAAACAAAGACTTCCGGGTTACAGAGCATGGGGTAGGCACGATCGCTCTATAGCTCCCACAAAATATTTCAGACCTAACTGATTAAACCCTATTCTCGTCGATTTTTTTTTGTGCTTGTGTTGCCGGTAACACTGATACTGTTTTGGAGAAATGCCTAGAAGCAAGAAAAACGCAAAAAGTTATTCGGCAGAGTCAGATATGTCCTCGGACAGCGTGGTTAGCATGGACGTTGGTGCTAGCTCAATGGCTTCTATTCCGGATCTGCTAGAACAGCATAGAGCAGCGATAGCCGCCGAGTTTAAATCATCTTTCGCCAGCATGGACGCTAAGCTGGACAGCATCCAGGCCGTGGTCTCAAGCCAGGGGAAACGTATAACCGATCTCGAGGAGAATGCAGAAACTGTTTGCGGACGCCTGGAGCAACTTGAGGCTACGTGCTCCTCACTGCAGGAAGATAACAAGCTGTTGAAAGCTAAACTATCGGATTTGGAAGGGAGGAGCAGGAGACAGAACGTTCGTATCGTGGGCTTACCAGAGTCACTTGAGGGTGCGCGCCCCGCCGCCTTTTTCTCCGAGCTCCTCGTCGAGGTGTTTGGTGATCAAGTTCTCCCTTCTCCCCCGGAGCTGGACAGAGCTCACCGCACTCTGGCACCCAAACCGGGCCCGCATGAGAGGCCGCGAACCGTTGTTATCCGCTTTCACCGATACCAGACTAAAGACCTGATCATGAAAGAGGCACGTAAACAGGGCGAGCTGGAGTACCACGGCCACAAGCTCCGGTTCTACGAGGACTACAGCGCGGAGGTCGTGAAGCAGCGGGCTGAATACAAGCGGGTCATGGCTGTGCTTTATCAGCGCGGTCTTCGTCCCTCTCTCCTCTTCCCGGCGAGGCTTCGCATTACACTCCAGAGCGGCGAGAGAAAGTGGCTGCGGTCTGTCTCTGAAGCATCAAACTACATACAGTATCTACACTGGGTGTGAGTCCGTAGTAAATACGATTGCCTGCTGTGAGTATACAATGTGGACAAATGCTCTTTTCATATCCCCAGCCAAACTCTCAGACTGATGGTACTATTTTATTTTATTTTTTAAATGAGTAAATTAGCTGGGTGAACGTGACATTTTTGTTGCTTGTCATTTTGACGTATTGTCTAGCTCACTCGCTTTTTTTTATTTGTATCTCTATTTTAAAACGGCTAGATAAGTGTCTGTTCTTTAATTTTTTTTTTTTTTTTTTTTTTTATTGCCATTTGGACAGATTGTCTAACTCACACCTTGTTCTTTTTTTTATTTCGAATTGTTGGTTGAGCACGGTATGTTTGTTTAATGTGTTGTCATTTTGACAGTTTGCTGGATTGTTCATAGTGTTACTAGCTGTTATGGGGTGAATTGTACAAGACTTATGTGGGAAGCTAGCACAGGCTAGAAAGTTAAGGCTTGGAATGTTTGTTGTGAGACTAGTAAGGGTCTTTCGGGGTTTGCTGTTTAGAGCAATATATGGGGTGGGTTCTGGGTGGGATGGGGTGCTGTCAACTGGGGGTTTAGCTGATGGGTTATCACCTGCTGTGTTTTCAGTTATCTGTGTTTTCCTTTTTTTTGTGTGTGTTTTTTTACAGCATACAAAAATAAGTGTACAAAACAGAAACAAACTGAAATAGCTGATCAGATTCTGAACATAGACAGACAATATGCTAATTCACCTTCATCGGAACTTTACAAAGAACGTTTAAAACTTCAGACAGAATTCAACCTTCTTTCCTCTCGTCAGGTTGCTGACCAGTTGCTTAGGAGCAGAAGTACTTTTTACGAGCATGGTGACAAGATTGGCAAACTCCTGGCCAATCAACTGCGCGGATTTAGAGCGAAGCAACTCATCCCTGGAATACGGACAGACAGTGGGTGTACAACATCAGATCAGAAATTGATAAACGAAACGTTCAAAACATTCTATTCAAATTTGTATAGTTCTGATTGTACAGTAGACGCAGCGGTGATGGAAACCTTTTTCAGTAACCTAAACATGCCTTCCCTTTCTCAAGACCTGAGACATAGCGTTGAGGCACCTATTACTCAGAGGGAAATTATTGCAGCAATAACATCTATGCAATCAGGCAAATCTCCTGGTCCAGACGGACTTCCATCTGACTTTTTTAAGAAATTTTCAGCCGAATTATCGCCTTTTTTATGTTCAGTATTCTCAGACTCATTTGACTCAGGTAAACTCCCGCCTTCGTTCTACCAGGCCTGTATTTCCCTGTTGTTAAAAAAGGATAAAGATCCTCTAGATTGTGCATCATACCGACCAATTTCACTATTAAATACGGATGTGAAGATACTTGCTAAAATTCTCGCCCACATATTGGAGGATGTTCTCCCCTCTATCATATCCCCCGACCAAACTGGGTTTATAAAGGGACGCCAATCATTTTATAATATTCGCCGGCTAATGAACATTTTATATTCCCCCAGAAATATTGAATCAGAATGCCTCGCTTCTATGGATGCTGAAAAAGCATTTGATAGAGTAGAATGGAATTATTTGTTTTTCACCCTTGAGAAATTCGGTTTGGGTCCTATTTTCACTTCTTGGGTTAAATTATTATATGCATGCCCTTCTGCCTCAGTATTAACAAACAGCCGTTACTCAAGTAGTTTTGATCTGCACCGTGGGACCCGGCAGGGTTGTCCTTTGAGCCCGCTCCTTTTTGCTATTGCAATCGAACCACTTGCGATTGCCATCAGAGGTAACACACAGATTCAGGGAATATGGAGAGGAGGAATTGAACATAAGGTATCATTATACGCCGATGACTTACTTTTGTTTGTCGCCAAGCCAGCCACCTCTTTACCGGAAGCACTTTCTGTGTTGGAGGTCTTTAGTCAGTTTTCTGGCTATAAACTTAACTTGAGCAAGAGCGAACTCTTTCCGATTAATAAAGAAGCTCTTAAACTTGATTATACAGCTCTCCCACTCAAAGTGGTGACAGACCATCTGAGTTACCTTGGGGTATGTTTTACCAGAAATTTTAAAAACCTATTTAAATCGAACTTCCTCAAATTATTGGATCAGGCGAAGCAAATATTATCGAAGTGGTCTCCTCTGGCTTTCTCTCTCATAGGTAGAATAAATTCAATCAAAATGACATTACTCCAAAAGTTCCTAAATCTATTCCAATGTCTCCCCATCTTTCTCCCCAAATCCTTTTTTCAGGCCCTTGACTCTTTAATGATAAATTATATTTGGAATGGTAAACACCCTCGGTTAAGGAAAGCATTTCTTCAAAGACCAAAACAAACAGGCGGAATGGCCCTCCCTAATTTCCAATACTATTACTGGGCTGCTAATATCCGTTCTTTAGTGTATTGGGTGCATTTTCACCTTGACGACTCAGCCCCAGTATGGGTAACAATGGAGTCCAGCGCTGTTAGCCCATTGTCTCTATCTGCCCTCTTAAGCGCCGCACTTGTCCTCCGTCAGACCCGGCGCTCTTTCACTTTCAGGTAGGCTGATGTCTGCCTTTATTTTTGCAGCTGAGCACACACTGCTGTTGTTATTGTGTTTGGTATGTTGCTGAATTGCTGTTAATGCGTGTGTATTTGCTATAGGGGTGCGTCTTCAAGCACATGTTTTAATGCTATTTGTGACATGACTGCCGCTGGTTACACAGTGAACCTACATCTGTATTTTTTGGCACAGCTGGACCATGTTGTTGTTGTTGCACCATAAGTGTGACGGGTCTGATCTCGGCGTCAGGAATATATGGCCCAATATGATCAAGCGGCGAGCCTCTTGCGTTCACGCGGTCAACCGCCGCCTTCGGCCAGGCGGCCGGCGGCGGCGACTGCGATGAATATGGCCCAATATGACCAAGCGGCGAGCCTCCTGCGTTCACGCGGCCAACCGACGCAGGGGGCCAGTGCGGTGTGTTCCCAGCTTCACGGAGTCGAAAAGAGTCCGTGCCCTCACACTTTCAACATAATATTTTGACACTCGCACCGCACAGCCTGCACGCGTTAGAAAACAGCTTTACGACAGCTGGCGTCGTAAAAATACTACCGC
Organism: Ammodytes marinus; assembly: GCF_949987685.1. Lineage (NCBI taxonomy): Eukaryota > Metazoa > Chordata > Actinopteri > Uranoscopiformes > Ammodytidae > Ammodytes > Ammodytes marinus. The sequence continues at coordinate 29,524,754 of NC_137220.1, read as the reverse complement.
ATTTGTCCAAAGGGGCCACCAACCGACAAAGTTACTCGTAGCCACTTTATATCAAAACATACTTTATTTTCTGAATTTTTCCCTCATCTGCCTTCTGTCTTGCTCATACCTCTCACACTGCATTAGAACATGTTCTACGGTCTCTTCTTGACCATGGACATATAAAGAAATGGACACCGGATTGAAACATGGCACCCATTCATTCCTATGAAAGCTGCTCATTGGCGCAGAGAAGCAACAAGGAAGCATAATCCGGAAATTCCATGCGGCCCAAAGCATGACGTAGCATGGACGTAGCTGCATTATGGACCTATCAAGAAAGAGGGCGGCAAGCGTAGCGGACCGGAGTCGGGTGTCTCGTTCTGTAGCATCTAGCCTGGCGAAAACAAACTGAAAGCCGTTAAAAGCCGTTGGGCTAATAAAACGCTTGAGGTGGCGTTTTTAAATGAGAAAACTTCAGTTTTATTAGTACATGGTCTAAAGATAAGTATGAGCCTATGATTGATATCCAGAAATGTTTTGCAGAGACACAATCTTGTTCGCTGCTTGTACTGTGTGGACAGGGAAATCTGCCTACGGGCCGCATGAAAATAAGCTCCACCCCTCACCATGCAATACCAATGGCTCGGCCACATGTCCATGCTGGCTGCTCGGAGAAGGCACAGTCCTGGGGGCCTGTTCTTGACCCAGGGCTGTACAGTGCGACAGTTTTGATCGCATTTGCTACTGAAATTGATCACGTGCGATGATGGGTGCTCATTGGCACGAGTGCTAATGAGCAGATGCTGTCTGTTTGAGACACAAAGGAGTGCTGCACAACACTGCTTAGAGGGCTCTACATTAAAACTCTCCAAATTCGGGTAAATGTAGTCTTAGGCAAGTAAGTTATTGAGTCCACCCTCCACTTTGGCTGGTGAAAGATGTGTGCTCGGGACCTGTGCTTGTGCGGCGATTCTAGCGTCTAATACACTTCACCAACGGTAATAACCGGAAGGAGACGGCACGCAGTAAAGTTAGCGCGTGTGCAAACAGAACATTTCCTGTGCGCCTTCACATTAAAAGCATGTTACTAGCCAAACGTGAGTTGACTTTTTTGAAGCCGGTAAGAACAGGAAGTTCGCGCTTCACAGCCCTGCAGTGCGCTAGCTTGAAAATCAACTGCTTCAGCTGCAGAGAGCAGTCAACAACAGTAGTCTATTTAAACAAAGTTTGAAATAACTGATAAGCCACTGAAGAACTAATACATTTTATTTATATAGCGCTCTTCTAACTACTCCCAACACATTCACAACAACCTATTTAACTTATCCTAAATTTTACCAATATGTATACTTATTTATTTAATAGGCTGTATGTTTTAAAGTTAGGTTTTAATTAACAGAAGGACATTTACCAATTTTTTTTTATTATTATGAATATAATAATGATATGTAGGGGAGAGTGGCCTAAGTTGTGCAACTTTTCACTCAAAGTGACATTAAAGTAAGGCCTTGACAGTAAAGTCTCCAACTCAAATATGTACATATATTTCAGGGTGTTGTGCATCCCTGGCAATAAAAACTTTGGATCTGGAATAAACTGTTGAAGAAATATAGCTTTCGGAAAAAAAGTTGTCTTGATGCACAACTTGCCCCCGGTGTGGTGTAAGTTGTGCGGTTGGAGAGAATACCATGGGGTGAATTGTGCCATTGATATATATCTCATAAACTGTAATGCAAGACAAATCCATTAGACAATCACTTATTTAAGGTGTATTTAAAGTAAATAAAGTAAATAGTTGACAAACAATGCCGTTGCCTCACAACTTGCTCGAAAATATCACATTTTCCCATGCAGCAAGCTTTCTTTTGTTTTAATGCCTGCACTAAGTGAGCCAACAAAATATGTTTTGCTTTGATTCAACCTCGTTTACAAGGGTTTCCATTTATGTGTTGGAGAAGTTTCTTTTCGTTGCCCTCTTTGCCATATAGCGGAGAGGGATAAAACCATGGGATAAAACACATTCACATGGTTGATAAAGGGATGTGTTGTGACCATATATGGTTAATTGGAGGCGTTTCTGAATGCAAATGGTCTGAGCGTGAACGAGTATGTGGGATTTATCAAGATTGATGACTTACTGGCAGAGCCGGCCCGAGGCATAAGCGAACTTTTTTTTTAATTTTTTTTTAGTTTGTGTGTTTGATATTAACATCATATTGTGCAAATGTGAGTTATCATACAAAAAAAGGAATAAAATGTTTTGGTCTAGATAATTAATAGCCTAAAAATGTAATCAGTTCATCTGGGAGGAAATCCGAAATTATCTGATCATGTCACGTTCACATCCATGCACAGTGTGTATTGAGTTTATTTAAAAACAATTGGAAATGGGGCTGCCCTCAGTTGCCCATGCACTGTGTATAGTCTATAGCCTATTTCAGTCTTGTCTGTGGAAAAAAAGATACAGTAGCTGGACAACAGAGTTCTTCTGCTTAGTTCCTCACACTGCATTTAAATGCATTCACTATATTACAGAGAAATATGTCCCGTAAAAGAAAAAGAGCTCCAAGCCCAACCCAGAGGACCCTCCATAATATTTTTTTTTATATTAATATATATATATATTTTTTTAAATATATTTTTTGGGCATTTTTATGCTTTATTGATAGTGCAGAGAGACAGAGGTGAAATGGGGCAGAGAGGGGAGTGACATGCAGAGAACGACCGCGGGTGGGAATCGAACCCGGGTCTGCTGCTGGGCCCGGCCCGGGAGGGGGACGCCTTACTATATTAATATTTTTATGGAAAATCCATGTGTCCTTCTTCAATAGCTTCTAATTCATCTGACCCAGTGTCTCCAAATTATTTGTTCACACAATTTCTCACAATTTCGCACAGCCGCACAGTGGAGGCACTAGCGGAAAACACTGGATGTGTGAATGATATTTAACAAAGATCTATAGTTTCAGCAGCACTAACATTGGAGAGGGGCCCCCTAATCATATTTCGCTTAGGGCCCCCTGAAGGCTTGGGCCGGCTCTGCTTACAGGTGTGCGTACGATAGGCCAGCGCACGTTTGATAAATACCAATTTTTTTGTACTTCAGCACACACTAAATTTCATTCGTAAGAGTGAATTTAGAACCTTCTCTACGCACTGTTGATAAATGAGGCCCCCGGAGCACAGACAAACTCTGTTCCCTCCTCCCCTCCACTTTCCTCAACAGTCTCTTTGCTCCACTCACCACCAGACCCACAATAGGCCTACCACGTTTGAGTTTTTCCAGATCTTCATCAACAGGTATGCCTGTTATTACTCCCTTTGTCACACTACTCTCACTAATTATCCTTCTTCCACTGACCATTTTCCAGTAGATACTTTTAATTGTTAAAGCCTAATTTTTCTGCTCCTTCGTTTTACATATTATTAAAAAGTTCCCCTCTCAAAATCTTCGCTGTTTCCACCTCCCCTATCCTCTCCTTTAGCTCCCTGGAAAACGTTATCGGGCTTAGACTTAGATGCTCATCTTCCTTTATGAATTTCTAGATCTAGATCTAGACACTGGAGTCCAGTCAGCAAACTCCATTTCATCCTGCTCCTCCTCGTCCATATACTCCTACCTAGGTTGCCATTTAAACCAGTCACAAACCAGTTTATGCCAACCGCCAATCCAAAATCACTGCCAAATTCTACTCCCAAAAAAAAAACTACTTAAAGTGAAATGAAGAATTGCTAGCGTGTCCTCTCAACCAGAAGTCCAGCGTCCCCTTTGAACAAATCAAGACTCAAGAACAGGATTTTTTTTACCATAGCATTTATATAACCAACCAATTGAAGCAATTGCAGTGTGAATGCGGATAATGAGAAGCTGACCATAGATTGAATAGTTGAATTATTATGAATATGAAACAAATAATGCTTTTAGTTGAATAGATTGTTGGTAATAAAAGCAAAATGTCAAATTTATTTACAATATTCATGAAAAAAAGAAAGTAAAATAGACATCTGAATCTCCACAGACACCAATATTAACCTAATACAAAATAATAATAATAACCAAATAATACAAAAAATTTACACTCACAATCAAATTAGGTTAATAAAAACAATACTTTGACATTGTTTTCACCCCCTTAAACATACAAGTGCAGCAGGAAAGTTAAGCATGTGCCCAAGAAGAACTTGCTGAGAAAAAAGAAAAACCTTACAGCTTAATACAAGGGAAGCTACAAATTACAATTACAGTGAATTACAGAGTGTTATTAAACAGTGACGGAGACCTGCATGAGAGATCAACTGCAAGGAGGGACCAAAAAGAGAGCAGTATGTTGATATATAAAAACCACAACCTACACAACAGATAATAAAGCAAACGATTAACCCCATTCGGATTGAACTAACCCAACAATCACATTCATGCTACATTATAAAACACACATTGCATCACATAAGTGAGCAGCTGCTCTTAGACGAGGTGGTCCAGCGCAGCCAGCTCAGTTTATCTTCTGTGTAAGGTGGGTAGCGCAGGCTATTGAGTCTCTCCAAAGCCCAGCCGCGCAGCATGCAGGCCCGCTGGTGACTGAACGTCTCAAAGCTCCAGCGTCCATGGTAACTGCCCATACCACTGGCCCCTGGAAGTAGTGTTAAAAACCACACCACCAGTCAAAAAAAAAGAACGCATACAAGGGCTAAGTGAAAAAAGTGTCTCATCATATTCCTGGCTTAAAGACAATCTTTTCAAAGCTGCTCTGAAGAGTTCTCTGACATGACTTTAGGTTTGAAGATTTTTCCTTACCACCCCAGCAGTAAAACAAGTGTTTCACTCAAAAATAAATAACAACTCAATACCGTTTTGTAGTTTAATACACTGGCATGGTTTTAAATAATTTTACATGAAAGCACCATTTACATCCTAAAATAAAGTTACCCTCTTTTCATCGGTATGCAAATTCCTTGAAATGGTCGGACTCAACGTGCAAGCATGTTTCTTTCTAATGGAATAACCAGAACTGAGACATACGAAACCTGATTTTGTTATAGAACCCTACAACGCTCCTAAATGCCAAAATGTAAACTCATCAGCTGGGAGTGGAAGTAGTCTGTTATGTAGGTCTTCATATGCAAACGACCACCTAGGCCTGTCGCGATAAGCAATAAATCAATTAATTGCACGATAAATTAAAATGAGCGATAATTCTTTGCCGGAGGCAATACATTAAATTTGCAGCTTGTTTGTTTTCCTCGTGTCTCTCTCTATCAAAGAGACTGGATGACAAGAGATTCACTCCGGTGTATCGGCCCTCTTGCTTTGTGTGTGAGAAAGAGAGCGAGACTGGGGGCACCCTTATCTCAGTTGGTAGGGCGTCCCCCCCCATGGGCCTCGGCCGGCAGCGGACCCGGGTTCGATTCCAGCCACTCCCCTCTCTGCCCCATTTCAACTCTGTCTCTACACTGTCAATAAAGCATAAAAATGCCAAAAAAAAAAAAAAAAAAAAAAAAGAGAGCGAGACAGAGGAGAGAGAGAAGGGAGAGTCCGCGAGTGATTAGTCAAATGATCAACTGCGCGGATAACGTCAGCTAGGCTACTTTCATCGCAGTGTCTCGCTGTAGTCACGTCTTTAACATGTTGGCGACTTTGCCGCTATATTTGCCGACGTTTCGCCATAGCGATAAGGCTGTTAAAGACCAGCGACACATCTAGCAACTTTTTCTTAACCGCGCTCACGTGAGCAGAGTAGCAACGGCTGGCGTATCCTCCTCACTGCTGGGCAGCTCAAACGGGCAGCCCCAAGCAACCTGCAGCAGCCAGCAGACAGACAGCACCGTGCCGACAAGAGCTGCCAGTTGACGTTTGTACACGCAAATAGTTTTATTTTCATTCAATAGGCCACTGCATATCTATAATAAAGCTAACCTTATAGTTGTATGGCAACAAAGAACATGTGCAAAGTGAGCTTGTAAATATGTGAATAGGCCTAGTCAATTTTAGTTAATTTAACTACCTGGTCAGCATTTTTTTATTATTTTGCCTCTTTCAGAATAGCATATTATGCAAATGAGTTGATTATGTCATCTAGCTACTACTTGTTACTTTTGGGCCAATAACTATTTTCCTTACAGAGGAGTCAGCAGAGATAGAGGATGAAAAATCTGAGGGCTCCGATGAGAAGGGGTTGTGTGATGTCTGAAGGATTTCACATGGTGATGCAAAATCAAAAACACAAAGAACTGTATGATCTGTAAAATGTGTTGTCAGTGTGGTCCAAAGTATGCTGGCAATACAATATCAGTAGGCCTAATATATTTAAAATTGTGAAAATGTGAATGCGTTCAAGGTCCATTTAATATGTGCCCCTAAATGTTCTGCTTGTGCCCCTTAACATTTTGAGTGCAACTAGTAAAACGAGTTTGTCTGGTGCCCTGGCATTATTATATTATTGCCCTGGTCTCAAAACGGCAATATTATCGCAATAATTTTTGGGGCAATTAATCGCCCAGCAAAATTTGTTATCGTGACAGGCCTACGACCACTACATTTGCACTAGTCACTTTTACACTTGCATACACTGACATTTGTATTTTATTCCATTAAAATTTTAAAAATGGCAAAACGTATTTATCAATTTTCTGCATATGTAAGCATGGAGGGGGCCTCAAACAGGCTTTCACTGGGCTGGGCTGTACTGTATAATGACAGTTCACCTACCTACACCTCCAAAGGGCAGGCTTGGAAGGGTCATGTGGATGATTCCATCATTAGAGCAGAATCCTCCACTGTATGTATTTTCCAGTACAGTGTTTACCACCTTCAGAAAGAGAGGAGAAAAAAAAAGTCAAAAAAAAAAAGACAGAGTCTACGATGCATGTGGTTGCACAGCTCTATGTTCTTACAGAGGATTCCTCAGAGAAAACATAGAGGGCCAGTGGTTTCTCTTTACAGTTGATAAAGTCAATGCCTTTCTGCAGAGAATCAACTGTGAGGATGGGCAGGATGGGGCCGAAAATCTCCTGCTCCATTAGGGCATCGTCTTCAGCCAAATCCACCACCACTGTGGGAGCTAAGGAGAACACAATGACAGATTCACTTAGTAGTACTACAGTTGTTACTACATTATGAAATGATTTACATCAAAACGACTGATACAAAAAAAATCTCTTCAGATAAGTCTAACTGAAACTGCATCATATGAACCCAAAATTTAGGAGAAAAATCATTATTAGCATTTATGGTGCCTTAGGATTGCAATGAATATAAAAATAATATGAAGATATTTTCTAAAACATTTTTTAATAAATTTCTTTTTCAGTCCCTCATATAAAAAAAAATCCTCTTAATTTGAATGATTTTATCCATTTAAAAAGAACACAGACGACATTAACAACGGCCGACGTCACTGAACACACCAAACAGACTCATGTCCCCGCCCCTCAAGACTCTCCGGCGATGTCCGACGCCTGATTTTCGGCCCAGTGTGTCTGCACCTTTAGGATTGCTATGAATATAAAAAAGATATGAAAACAAAATCTGTTTTTCGACTTACGGTTATGGCACGGTAGCCTGGTGCGACCAGACCATCGTACTTCATTTCATTTGTACAGAAGGTTTGGAACTGCTCTATTTGGCAAACGTTCACTCACTTGGAGGCGGGTGTCTGTTGAAGTTTAAAACTATTGGATCTGCCCAGTGCCACTCTGGATCAGCCAACCAATCGCTTAAGGCTGTTACATACTCCGCAAGAAGAAAGAACAAAGTTCTCGGTGACAGAGCTGCGAGAAGTTCTTTCTGGTCTGACATTACATACTTCACGAGAACTCAACTGCCGAACTCCTCACCGCGGCGCATTGTTACCATGGTAGCGCCAGCTGATTTCACTTCGCTTTCCTCATTGACTTCAGACTGACCAATCACACAATAGTTCTCGGACAAGCTGCGAGAAGAAAGTTCGGCCCGGGTGATGTGTCGAGAACAAGCTGCGAGAACAGCTAAACAAGAGCTGAGAGAAGAAAATTACGTAATTTTCTTCTCGCAGCTCTGTCACCGAGAACTTTGTTCTTTCTTCTCGCGGAGTATGTAACAGCCTTTAACGTTTGGTCGTGACGTATGTCATGAGCCGGCTTCTGACGGTGTGTTCCAGTTGTACTGGAAACTCGGGAATTTCCGACTTCACTACATATTCTAGTCTATGGATCTACCGGTACCTGGCAACGGTAACTTGCTAGAGCCTAACGTTTAGTTATTTGGATGAGAAAGGTTGTAGGCGTCCATACTTTCCCGAGCAGATGCATTGGAAAACAGACAGGTCGGAACTACCAAGTCAGACATTTCCGAGTATAAAGGAACGCAGCATTCAACTGAAACTGGAGCGCGACTTCGACTTCATCGTTTTCAGCCACTCGCTCTGTTCGCTGATTGGACATCCAAAGCTCTGGACAAGCAGGATCTCACTAATACACCCCAGCCCCAGACTGACTACTGAAGGGAAAATTAAATTTGGGCGGAAGTAGGTAGGCGGGCGGAGCCAGACTAATGGCACGGTGCTGAGTGCAAATCACCAACTACAAACCAAAACCCCCCACGGATAACATTCTCCTTGCTAACGAACTGAATAAGTTTTACTGCCGATTCGAGCAACAGTCTGCCCCCTCTGCTCCTGCCCCCCCTCCCTCCCCTCCCTTTCCCTTTCCCTTACCCCATCCTTCCCCTCTCCACCCCTGTGCCCTACCCCTTCTGCCCGCCCACACCTCTCTGTCTCAGTGAGGGAGGTGAATCGCCTGTTCAAGAGGCAGAACCCCCGGAAGGCGGCCGGACCAGACGCTGTCTCACCCTCCATCTTGAAGTTTTGTGCTGACCAGCTGTCCCCGGTGTTCTGTGACATCTTCAACTCCTCCCTGGAGCACTGCCAGGTACCAGCCTGCTTCAAGGCCTCCATCATCATTCCTGTCCCCAAAAAGCCGAGGATCACAGGCCTAAATGATTACAGACCCGTTGCCCTGACCTCTGTGGTCATGAAGGTCTTTGAACGCCTCGTCCTTGCCCACCTGAAGTCCATCACAGACCCTCTCCTAGACCCCCTGCAGTTTGCGTATAGGGCCAACAGGTCCGTGGAAGACGCGGTCAACATGGCTCTACACTACGTCCTGGAACATCTGGACACTGCAGGGACCTACGCCAGAATTCTGTTCCTGGACTTCAGCTCGGCGTTTAACACCATCTTGCCACCTATACTGGAGAGTGGGCTCTCTGCGCTGTAGGTGCCTGACTACACCTGCAGGTGGATTACTGATTTCCTGTCCAACAGGACCCAGCGGGTGAAGCTCGGGAAGTACATCTCCGAGCCGAGGTCGATCAGCACCGGTTCCCCGCAGGGCTGCGTCCTGTCTCCCCTTCTGTTTTCCATATACACCAACTGTTGCACCTCCAGCCACCAGTCGGTCAAGCTCCTTAAATTCGCGGACGATACCACACTGGTAGGGCTTATCTCCAGGGGGGATGAAGCTGCCTACAGGAGCCAGATCGACTTGGTGGTTTCTTGGAGCAACCAAAACAACTTAGAGTTAAATGCTCTTAAATCAGTGGAATTAATAGTGGACTTCAGGAGAAACCCGCCCCCTCCCCCTCCAATCATACTGGGAGGCACCCCAGTCGCCACAGTGGAGTCTTGCAGATTCCTCGGGGTGACGCTGTCTCGGGACCTGAAGTGGGGGCCAAACATCGATGCCCTCACAAAAAAGGCCCAAAAACGTTTGTTTTTCCTGAGGCAGCTCAGGAAATTCAAACTGCCAAAATCCATGCTGGTGAATTTCTACACGGCCATCATAGAGTCCATCATCACCTCCGCCATCATCACCTGGTTTCCCGCTGCAGCGGCCAAGGACAAGGCCAAGCTGCAGCGGGTGATACGCTCGGCGGAGAGGGTGATTGGCTGCCCCTTGCCCCCCCTTGGGGCCCTGTTCAACAGCAGGGCTCTGGGGAGGGCCAGGAAGATCATGGCTGACCCTGCACACCCAGGCCACGGTCTCTTCGCCCCGCTCCCTTCAGGCAGGAGGTTGCGGTCACTAAAGGCTCTAAAAGCTAGACACTCAAACAGCTTTTTCCCCACGGCCATCTGACTCCTAAATGCAACTGCCCCCCCCCCCCCCCCCCCGAACTGTCTCCCAACTCAGTGACCTAATGGTCTGTCGTACCCAATCACTGATCTCTTGGCATTTTGGCACTTCTTTATTATTATATTATTTATTATTTACTCATTTTGCACTATTTTGTTGGTTTGCACTGTCTTGTCCTGTCTTGCACCTGTCCTGTTGCAAACTCCACTGTACCGAAACAAATTCCAAACATGTTTACATGTTTGGGCAAATAAAGACTTCTGATTCTGATTCTGTTTCGGAGCCCCTCCGGTGAATTTGCTTACAGTGGTAAACTAAGCAATCTTAACTCGTGCATTAACCTCATTTTACACGACTACTCCAATGAAACCAAAACCACCCAAGCAGACGCAAACACTTTTTTGCATTTGCTAAGCGAGCTAAAATGATTTATCCGTGAATTGTACACATTTCCCATTAATTCAGGATGTTTCCTAGCAATGGACATTATCATAATTTATTCAGGACGAAGGGCAGTGAAAATATGATTGTTTTAACCCTCCTGTTATCCTCAAATATTACTAACACATTTCACCCTTGGGGTCAATCTGACCCCAGGGATATTTGCCTCCAGAAAATGATTTACAGAAAATTGTTGACCAAGTTTTTGTATTTATTTGTTGAATACATAAATAACCCCTTGATAATGAAACCTATCAGTGAATTGACCTGTTCTGTAGCGTCACCATCACCATACAAAATATTGTACTTTAGATGATCATTTTAGAGGGGTGCAAGTGAACTTGGGAAGACTTGGAAATGACCAACTCGCAAGCCTACATTGGCTTCCTCATTTTGGCGGGAATTCACCAAAATATGAAAACCAAATATTCCAAAACTAATGTCGGACTAGTAACAGAATCATGGGGTTTGGTCAAGTAAGCAACACATTTTTCTAAACACTTGAAAGTAACTCTGATCAAATACAACATATAATTCATATTCAATAATAACGTTCAAATGACAGATAGAACCAGTTAGATTAAAACACAGTCTGGGGGTCAGAACACAGGACCCTTAGAGCCAGCGGGTTAGGTGCGTTGGGCGCTTTGAACCATTTTTGACACAAAATGATGAAGCGCTAGATTAGGATCAACATGAACGCGCATAGCTGTCGTTCGGAGGGAGGAGCTGCAGCAGGTAGAGCGTTGGGAAACTCTCAACTGCAGCTTTAACCGAGGAACAAGATATGGCTGCCCCTCTCTCCCTTACTCTTCGTTTTGGCTATTGAGCCACTTGCCATGGCAAGTCGCAAGCATGCTGACATTACTGATTGCATAAGTATTCTCTAAATAAAATCAAAACCTTCCTGATTTAGTCTACTCCTGCTTCTTAACCCACCTATGTACTTGTCCTCTTCATTGCTCTCTCCTCCAAGAACAACCCTGCCACTGGACCTCCGGAGCAGTTCCATCAGGCGTGTCCAGTGTCGGGGTGACACTATGCGGCACAGGTCAGGGGAGCTTTGAGGTTCCTTGCCATAGAAATCCTCCAGGGCCTCACGCAGTGCAGGCAGCAAGGCGTCCCGAGTGGCCAACGAGCACAGCACATAGTCCGGGGCTATGCAGCTCTGGCCCGCGTTAAAGAACTTTGCCCACGCCAAGCGGCGGGCAGCAGCTGCGATGCTCACCTCACCATATATGATGCACGGACTCTTGCCGCCGAGCTCCAGAGTCACCGGGGTCAAGTGGACTGAGGCTGCCAGCAGGATGCTGCGGGCCACGCTCTGTGAACCTAGAAGACAGAGAGGAGAAGTGTCACCCCTAAAACCCACCAAAAGCGTTAAGGAGGCGTTTTTACGCACTGGAAAAGACGTCAATCAATGCATTTTATTCGAGGCTATAGCCCCGGATATTATTTAATTAGCCCCGAATATATATATTTTTTAAACTGTAATAAAAAAAAAAATCCGATAGGCCCCAGGCTTGAAAACGTGACCTGAATCGTTTTTTTTAACGCATTTTTCAATGAAACGCCAGATTGATGGCCAAATAAAAAGGTTCTGAATATATATATATTTATCTACATTCTGCAACATAGTATTCATTATTAAACCTCAAGAGTTTATTTTATAACCCACTGATGGCATGTTTTCTCCTTTATTGCGTTTCATTGCAGCAGTGTTGATGGATAAATTGATAAGGAATACTCACACAAGGAAAACTGCTCTCAGCAGTAGTTTTACACTTTGAAACGCGATGAAAAAACGGGACCGGTAGAGCCAGTGGTGCGTTCATCCGCGCGTACATTTCGACGGACTCCCGAGGCGCTTTTTAGGGGTCAGTGTCCAAAGTGTCATTGTCTGTCATTATATGAAGAAACCACTTTGCTGTTCACTTATCTGGCTGGAACACCAGCACCAACATGCAGCATTTCTTTGCGTAGAAAGATGCATATTACCGTAATTTTCGGACTATAAGCTGCGCCTTTTTCCCCATTTTTCGAGCCTGCGGCTTATATAACGGTGCGGCTAATAATATAATAATTACACAGCACAGTATATGTTCTGTAGCTAGCACTATTGCACTAAATGGTAACACTTGAATACGTTATGCAAATATGCAACTCGTTTGTTGAAATGTTAATAAATGGGAGCTTCCTCAAGCAGCCATCTCTTTCCCGACAATCCCCTCTGTGCACAAACTCTTACATATGGTAATTAAACATTAAAACACCTGCGGCTTATAGTCCAGTGCGGCTTATAGTGCGGAAAATACGGTGCTTTATTTTCAGGTCGCTATTTAGACATTGTGGTGGTAAAATTCTTTCTTCGCGTTTCATTACCATACCCTCTCTTACTTTGAGAATGTTTCCCATTTGTTTTCCTTGTGACACACTGGGCTTCATTCATCAAACGTGCGTAGACCAGAATATTGGGTGTACTGTACGCACATTTCCACGCAAACCTCGGCATTTATCAATTTGGATACGAGCGTAGGGTACGATCAAATCTCACACCAGCTCTCACTTCGTGTACGCAAGTTTGTTAACAGCATGGACTTGCAGAGCCGGCTGTGCCGCGAAGCCTATGACTTTGTCAGACAATTGTTAGTAGATCATACAAATGCATGTTTGTTCGGACCAGGATAAACATATTCATTACTTATAAATGTGAAGCTTATGGTGTTCAACTGAGTAGGAGCGCAGATTCAGTTGTGCGCGCACGGGCCACTTTGGAGCGCTGCATTGGACTGCGTAAGGGCAGTTGGCTCCATCTTGGAGCAGCTGGGGGGGGGACTGCAGTACGGGGCTGAATTCATTCATCGCTTCAAAAATGTTTAGTATTAAATATGTGGGCTATGCAAGTAGTACGCTGCTCTTTATATTAAAAAGACACTGCACAACATTCAGCTTTACATTCCATTTTTTTGACGCACTTTTGAGATTTTAGTTTCTCTTTTAATGTGTCATTGATCGCATAGTTAGCTAATTATTTCCACGATTAACCAGCACGTTTCGGCTTGTTTTCCGATCCGGGACCTCGAAAGTAATGGTCCAGTGTGGCGCTGGTGGAGCAGGACGGTGGGAGCTCTCACAGCTGGTGGTTGTCTGGCCCTGTGGAGCTGAATACATTCTAGGTTGTGCAGCTGACGGCTGACCACTCGTGCCAAGCGCATCATACAGTAAAACGCAAAATTATAAAAAAAAATGTTCAACCCCTTTTGAGTAGTGCTGTCTGAAAGTGCCAATACATTCTAAACATTTAAATCTCTGCAGACGTGTATTTATTTAATGGAAAATAAATACACACAGAAAAGGTTTAATATTTAGCATTATCGGACAGTTGGTGCGTCTGTTTCTCCTCCAACACTTATGCCCACACCTCCAGTTGGTGTTGCATTTCAGAGCGGCAACAAGCTTTTTTTTAGTGGTAATTTTTAAGTCAGACCACTTTTTCTTCACCTATGTAATGAATATGCTACAAAAATTTGTAAATGCTATTTTATATCATTTGAGCGGTAACCCTGATACACCAAAAATACACAAACCTCAGCTGGAGATATTTTGTCAACACGAACGCTGTTGACCGCAGAGGTGATTTCCTTCCACACTGCTGCCTTCTGACGTTCTTTTGATGCTGATTTTAATGCTCCCAAATGATTATTTTTTAATTCTTTCTGCTGTTATGGTGTCAATTTCTACTTCAGAGAAGTTCCTCCACTTTGCCGTAGTGCGCACGTCATTGTCGTTAAAGCTATGGGTGAGGCCTCTAAACTTTGAAAATATACATATCTGGGCGACTGTGGCTCAGGAGGTAGAGCGGGTGGGCCAATGATTGGAGGGTTGGCGATTCGATTCCTGCCCTGCCACTTGTGTGGCAGGGCAGGTTGTTGTGGCCTTGGGCAAGACCCTTGGCCTACCTTGCCTCGTGTGAATGTGTATGACTGCTGCATGTTTGAGGTGGTGGTCGGAGGGGCCTTAGGCTCTGAAAGGCAGCCACGCTTCCGTCAGTCTGCCCCAGGGTAGCTGTGGCTACTGTCGTAGCTTACCACCACCGGTTTGACTGTGTGTGAATGAATGGAACCTGGAACCCTGTAAAGCGTTTTGAGTGCGAAAAGAGTGCTATATGAATCCAATCCATTCTAAAGGGGCGTGATATTCAAATTACGAGATACGACCGTTTGATGAAACCCACGTGAAACCTGGCGTAGGTATTTTCTGCACCAGGATCTGCACCAGTTTCAACACAAGTTTGATAAATGAGGCCCACTGTCTTTTTGAGTAACCGATAAGAGAAAAGAGTCGAATAACATCACTTCTTTCTGTTCAGTTAAATATTTCAATAGAGCAGCGCTGTGTATTTTTTTTGCCACCAGTTCAATGGCGGCTTGCTTCTGCCTGTTTACTCTCCCGCGTGCATGCTGTAGTCACGCACGGCGCATGCGCAGAGCCGCGGACAGACACACACACAGAGCAAATGATAGAGAAACGTTTTGAGACACGTGCACATTTATTTACCGCAAATCGCGGCCTTTCGCGCAGTTATGACCATGCACAAACACACATCGCGCTTGCTACTACATTAATTGTGCAAAAATATATATATATATATTTTTTTTGACGGTTGGTGGCGTTGGTAAGGCAGCCGCCTTAGTCATAAAGTGCTGGGGGAAACACTGCAAGGTGTACCTAATAAAGAGGCAGGTGAGTGTACAGCGGAGGAAATAAGTATTTGATCCCTCACTGATATATACATATATATATATATATACATACACATATATATATATATAGATATATATATATACATATACATATATATATATATACATATATATATATACATATATATATATATACATATATATATATATACATATATATATATATACACATATACATATATATACATATACATATATATATATATACATATATATATATATATATTAGAGGTGGGCATAGATTAATTTTTTTATCTAGATTAATCTCATTGAATTTTGGAATTAATCTAGATGAATCTAGATTAAAATGGCTCATTTGAATTAATTCATAATATGTGTGTGCTCCCTAAATAATGACTCAAAGTAAGTCTTTGAGAACGTGTTTCTGCTTTGCTGAGATAATCCATCCCACCTCACAGGTGTGCCACATCAAGATGCTGATCTGACATCATGATTAGTGCACAGAAGTGCCTTAGACTGTCCACAATAAAAGGCCACCCTGAAATGTGCAGATTGTCTCACAGCAAAATGCCACAGATGCCATAAGCATTGAGGGAGCGTGCAATTGGCATGCTGACAGCAGGAATGTCAACCAGATCTGTTGCTCGTGCATTGAATGTTCATTTCTCCACCATAAGCCGTCTCCAGCAACTTCGCACAGCCATTGAAGAGGAGTGGACCAACATTCCACAGGCCGCAATTGACAATCTGATAAACTCTATGCGAAGAAGATGTGTTGCACTGCATGAGGCAAATGGTGGTCACACCTGATACTGACTGGTTCTGAGTCCCCAGACCCCCAATAAAGCAAAACAATGCAAATTTCAGAGTGGCCTTTTATTGTGGACAGTCTAAGGCACACCTGTGCACTAATCATGATGTCAGATCAGCATCTTGATGTGGCACACCTGTGAGGTGGGATGGATTATCTCAGCAAAGCAGAAGTGCTCACTATCACACATTTAGACAGATTTGTGAACAATGTTTGAGAGAAATGGTACAATTGTGTATCTGGAATTAATTTTAGATCTTTAAGTCCATCTCATGAAAAATGGGAGCAAAAACAAAAGTGTTGCGTTTATATTTTTGTTGAGTGTATATATGTATGATTAGGCTTCACCGCAGATTTCAAGAGAAGACACAGTCTGTCGGTTCTGTAGGGCGCTTACTCTGTTCTTAAACGTTAGAATGCGCAAATTATTTTTGAACAAAACAAATGCTTAGTATATTTGCAGTGTTTGTAGATCATTTATCATGCAGTTTGTTCAATATGAGCCACCGGAGCCACCGTACTGTGTTGCCTCATCGAATCAGAATGTCCTGTGGGCTACTTCACTTTTACCTGTCTGTATTGGAGCGCAGTTTATTGAATGCTTGGATTAAATGCAGTCAGTGGCGTAACTTTGATGTTCATATTGATGGGGACACATTTTGGCGAAACGTCACACAATTTGGCGAAACGCCCTCGCCCCAGAATCCAACCGCTCATTTGTTTATTAACCAAACCAGTGTTATCATGTATCTATGTACAGTTTAGTCAAGAATTGAACGGCTATCAATCGTTTTGCACTAAAAAACTTATTATATTCATACATCTTTGGCTGCTTATGTTTCACAGTAGGGCTGTCCCCGACTCGGAATTTCAGTTTACGAGTGAACCGGTGTTGCACCGAAAGCTGTGACCTGTCAGAATGTGTGACCCTAGAGGGCGCTGTTCTTATTTCTTAACTGATTTCAATAGAGTGTAGGCATATAACAACCCAGTCTCACAGTGAAATGTTTTAATACTTATGTTGGTCCACAGCTGAAAACATAGTTTCACAAAAACAGCCCTGCAATTGAGAGATTATTAAATTGTTTGCTTCCAATTTAAAATTATTGTGCAGTGGAAAAAGTACAGCCTACACATTTCACTGTGATGGGTAACTAACTAGGTTGGTTATTCACCTTTAAAAAAACGCGAGCCGGTGAGAGAGAAACAACACAAGCCGGTGACGGCTGCAGAGAATGGTGATTCGTGCGAGTAAAAAAGACAAGATGCTCGCGGTCTACGGGGGCTTAATTGTTTCCAAGGCGATCTATCTTTACTACAGCACATAGCAGAGCAGAATCAATAGGCATATATGGTGCGCAATTTGCACAGCGCAAACGTACATCTGCTTTGGTTTTTTCTTTTGCCATTTCCTCTTTAGTTTTGACCACTCTTCTTCTATGGCGTTTGACGTGACGTGACACATTACCGCCACCTATTGCCCTGGCATGATAACGTCAGTGTTTTGCTCTTATTTTCTCTTTTATTATAATGTAGCCTGTCGGCATCGGATAACCTGCAGGACAAATAAAAAGCAAAGACTTCGCTTTGCATGGCCGGTGGTCCAGACAGACATGTCCTGTCAGATCTTATTTTCCAACGACGCTTGATTAGACTAGGCCTACATACAGTATGTCATTGTCAGTGTTACAATGAGATGTTTGATTACTAACTTAAATTACCGTTGTTTGGCGAAAATAGTTCCGAATGTCTTCTCCTTTCCTTTTCTTCCCCGACATTCTTCCTTCAGCCGCATTCACAGC
This sequence comes from Ammodytes marinus, assembly GCF_949987685.1. Taxonomy (NCBI): domain Eukaryota; kingdom Metazoa; phylum Chordata; class Actinopteri; order Uranoscopiformes; family Ammodytidae; genus Ammodytes; species Ammodytes marinus. The sequence continues at coordinate 29,506,887 of NC_137220.1, read as the reverse complement.
GCAGCAGCTGAGCTGATTGATTCCGTCCCGAAATGACAGCAGAAGCTAGCCTGGCATTCCCAGACCTGCCACTAGGCGCTGGCAAATTAAATTAGCTGCGCCTGTTGGTCTGGCCACGCTCCGTTGAAGCTTTATCAAGAAGACCAGAAATCTGGATCTCACGTTTCAATTGCTTCTATCTAATATGGGCGCGCCAGAGCCCTTTATATGGTACTCTGGGGAGGACGTAACCGGATGACGACAGTGACGTGCATGCGACGTCGAAGCCGTGATAGTAAACATCAAAGATGGCTGCGGATATGTTGTGTGAGTTTGAGACTGCTTTGGCCTCGACCCTTAACGATTTGGAAGACGGCACTCAAATCTTTCATTAGCAAGTAAGTGGAATGTTCTGTTTTGCCGACCGACAACAGCAAACGTTTAATTTAACAGTTTAACAGCTGTTCGATAAAGGAACGGGGCTTACGTCACCTTGTGCATCGCTCTGATTGGTTGTAGTGCTATCCAACTGCGTGCAGTGGCATTTGAAATGCACGAGTAGGAGCCGCCCCTTGAGTTGGAAATTACTATTGATCGTGGCCAGACCCTCTATCGTTCAAGATATCAGGGTATGGATTTCCAGCAGAAGCTGTTTTACCGCTCTCAAATTAAGCAACCAATCACCGCTAACCGAAACACAACCCACGACAACCAACAGGAGGCAAAGCCAATCACAAAATACATAAGGCGGGACTATAAAGAGGCAATGCATTAACCCTTTCTCGTCGTTGTTATCTCGTTCTCATATTGGTGTGGACAATTTCAGCACATTTGAATATTGGTATGGACACGCCCATGAATGCAGTCGTTTAAACTCGGTGTGATCCTTGACTCATAGCAACCCATATGAACTTTCTACAGTGTTGTCAGTAACTGTTGTCGCGCACTTTGAGGTTTGTCGGTGTCACAACGTCATTTTACCGGGGCTTCAGCTCCGAATGTTTCGAGTGAAGCTACCATGGATATATTTGCGGCGTAATTTCCACTGGGGACGTAACATTTAAAAAAAAAATAAGCATATGCCTAGGCTACCCGGTGTTGCCGGTGGGCAAGGAATGTAACCGGTGTGAGCCTCAACACCGAGTAACACCGGTAACACTTATTACCGCGGCAACCCTACTGTACCCAATGATTCGATTAAGATGGTGTCCTCTAACAATAATCCCATCTCTGAAATGCTCAATTTAACATATCTACAACCAAATTCATCTTCACGTCTACAGTCAGTTACCTCAGTGAGATAAGTTTGGGCGGAAATCTTTGAATGTCTTGTGACTAGTGTAAATTGCATAATATAAACACAACTGACATACTGCAACACACAGGTCTGGATCTGATCCATCCTGTAAGCTTTTACCTGTAAAGAAGATGTGGTCAAAGCGATTCTGCAGAAGTGCCTTCGTATCCTCTGCTCCACCACGAACAACTGCATAACAGTCCTGCCACAATGAGAGAGCAAATGCCAGCTTTGCTATGCTCTGCCTTATGGTACATCAGTAGCACAATATAGCACATGACATTAGAGTGCAGTATTGCCAAAGATATTGTAGGCCATTTACAAAACAGATTCATCATTCTGTAGTTTTTTCCACCAGCCCCGGCCTTAATTTAAAATAAATTAGTTCCACAAATCCACATAAGAGCTTAAGTAAAATGTCAACAAAACACACATCACAATAAAAAATAAAAAAACTGCTTATTTAGTTTTTGTTTTAACATTTTATTAAAGAAAATGAGGCAGTGTGATGTACATACACAAACAGGTACAGTATAAGGCATTTTCAGTTTTTCTAAATTATTATTAACCCCTTCGACCCCCACCTCCTTCTCACAAGCTTCCTCAACAAAACAAAAACAAAAAGACATAAGAGCAAACAGACAAGGACAGGATAGAACAGAATATACACAAACAATTGATAATTGAGCAAATAAATGACAAGGAAATGAAACAAAATAAATACAAATAAAACATAACCTTATGTTAACATGTATAAATATATATATATAAAAAAGAAACATGGAACAAAAAAATATATATATATAAAATGTTGCAGTATTTCACATCTGGATTAAACAGCTATAAAAAGGCGGAGCAGTCAAACCGTGCTTTAAAACCAGTGTCTACATGTTTGTCACTCCTACAGGAGAGAGCAGGGTGGTGGACAGGCAGCAGCGGACAGATAATAATTTAAGTATGTTTTGGGTTTTACTGTGAAATTTCCCTCGCAGGCAAATGGTCAAGATAGCCAATCAACGGTTGCCAGTGACAATAGAATTTATCGGAGCAGCCTCTCAAAGCAAATTAAATTTTTTCCAATTTTAGAAAGGACAGGATGTCACAAAGCCAAGATTTAAGTGATGGGGGGAAGGCGGGATTTCCATAAGAGCAAAATGCACCTTCGAGCGATCAGAGAGGAGAAAGCAATTACATTGGATTGAGTGTTTGTTGCAACATTACCATCTGGAAGTCTTCCAAAAATGGCTACATGAGGAGATGGTTGAATTATCTTTAAGAGATAACCTTAAAGAATGAATCCAAGAAGGTAAATAACTTTGGGCATGTCCAAAACATATGGGTTAGGTCACACGGCGAGAGCGAGCATCTATTACATTTATCTTCAACCGTATCTGGGTAAATTTTAGAGAACTTGGACTTGCTATAATGAATCCTGTGGAGCACTTTAAATTGAATGAGGCTAAGCTACATACATGAAGAGGAAAGCTTGATATTTTTAAGGGCTTTATTCCAAAACTGATCAGAAAGGGTCACTTGTAGCTCATTCTCCCAGTTCGATAACATTTTTTCAATAGTTACTTCATTTGCCGGCAACAATAGGTCATATAGATAGGAGACATGCCCTTTAGTAGTGTTGTGAGCTAAGAGAACGTGGTCCATACCAGTAGTTGGGATAAGGGGGAATGCAGGTGTATTAGTTCTTGCAAAATCCTGTAGTTGAAAATATCTAAAGAAATCCAAACTGGCTAATCCAAACATGAATCGTAGCTGGTTGAAACTTGCAAATTACCCTTCCACCCTTCTTTCAATAAACGCAGACCCTTTTATTTCTGGCCAGGAATATGAAGCACGGATCAATTCTGGCTGGTGCAAAGATATAATTTTTGCAGATGGGTGTTGATTGAGGAAGGGAAGACCAATTAAAATGTCCCCTTATTTGAGCCAAGACTTTCAGTGAGGCAACAACAATGGGGTTAGATGTGTACTGTGAGTAAGGCAAGGGCAGGGTCAGCCAAGTCCACCTGAAGGTCTGCTCCACTGCATAGAAGCTTTGCAGATTCGAGGATTTTTACCAACAGAGCCGATAAATTTAAAAAAAACGATCTAGGTAAAAGATGGGAAGGCATTGGAAGAGGACATTGCATTTTCTACTTCTGAAGGATCTTACCTCTGACTACTTGAATCTTGTTGAGTACTACTTTAAATTCTCTTTTCTGCTGGTTGTTACCGTTTCTGCTGTATTGGTTAAGATATATTGACTGCATCTGTTGGTTTCCATTTAATTTGACTGTTTTGACTGCTTTGAATACTTTGTTTATCTGTCTGGATTAAGCAAGGACTTTACTGTTGCATTGCTTACACTTATAGTTAACTCTGTCAAATTAGGGTTTTGCATAGAATTACTACAAGGGGTGCTGTTCTACTATTTTTCTAAATTCCGTCAGGTTTTTGGCTAAAGCTTTTGGCCTTTGTTGCTGAGAATTTGGATTGGTTTATATAGCTGGCCAATCAAACAGGGGCGTGGTCTCCACAGCTGTAGCAAACCACAATCAAATTTGATTATTTAAAAACAAGCAGCTGTGTGAAGCTTAAGCTTCAGCGGCAGACAAAGACTAGACAAAGGAGTCTACGCAGGAGTCTTCGTGGGAGGCTTAGCAGGCTAAGTATCATTTATTTGGTTCTTTGGTCTGTAACTATGTGTGTTCTTAACATCCCTATCGGGTGTCCTCTCATAGATATTATAGGCCTCACGCATACTCGCAGCACAACATACATGACCTCATTTATCCCACTCACTCCACACACACCCAACACCTAGTCACAGGAGGCCTGTGGAACTGCCAGTCTGTTACCCGTAATACTGAATTCATTTCGGGCTTTGCTACCCAGCAATCCCTTGACTTCCTTGCTCTCACTGAGACTTGAATTACACCCACTAACACATCCACACCTGACGCTCTCTCCTCTGCCTACTCTTTCACCGACACACCCAGACCCACTGGTAAAGGTGGGGGTACAGGGCTACTTATCACCCACAGGTGGAGTTTTTCCCTCTTCCAGATGCCACACTTTACTCCACTTTCTTTTGAATTCCATGCTGTGACTGTAACTGATCCGGTTAAATTAAACATTGTTGTAATCTACCGCCTACCAGGTCCTTTGGGTGAGTTCTTGGAGGAATTAGATGTCCTCCTTTCAAACATCCCTGAAAACGGCCCTCCACTTGTTCTTCTCTGTGACTTCAACACCCAGAAAAATAAGCTATCCAACTTACCTATTTTACTTTCTTCTTTCGCTCTCTCACTCACCACCTACTCACAAAGCTGGCAACCAGCTTAACCTAATTTGTACCAGAAACTGCTCCTCCTCCAACCTCACCGTTACCCCACTCCATATCTCTGACCACTTCTTTATCTCCTACTCTCTCTCACTCTCTAAATCTAACAACTCTATCTCATCTGGAGATACTGTACGTGTCTCCAGTCCATCACTCCTGACCTTCTCCCCTACATCACCCATCTTATTAACAACTCCTTGTCAACTGGCTGTTGCCCCGACTCTCTTGATGAGGCAAGAGTAACTCCTCTCTTTAAAAAAACCCACCCTCAACCCGTCTGAAGTGAACAACTACAGACCAGTCTCTTTTCTTCCATTTCTCTCAAAAACACTTGAGCGTACTATATATTTAATCAACTCTCTTCCTTTTATTCACAAGCACAACCTTCTTGATCCCCACCAGCCTGGTTCCAAGGCAGGCCACTCAACTGAGACTGCCCTCCTCTCCGTCTATGAGCGACTTCACACCGCTAGAGCAGCCGGCCTCTCCTCTGTGGTCATCCTTCTGGACATTTCTGCTGCTTTCGACACGGTAAACCACAAAATCCTCATTTCCTCACTTCATGGCCTGGGTGTCTCAGGCTCTCCACTTTCCCTGCTCACATCCTACCTCAATGGCCGCACCTACCGGGTAAGGTGGCGAGGATCAGTGTCCGAACCTTGTCCACTCACAACTGGTTTCCCTCAAGGAACTTTCCTGGGACCCCTCCTCTTTTCTCTGTACACCAACTCTCTCGGTTCTGTTATTGACTCACATGGCTTTTCCTACCACAGCTACGCAGATGACACTCAACTCATTCTCTCCTTTCCCAAGACTAAAACACAGGTAGTGGAACGAATCTCTGCCTGTCTGACTGACATCTCTCAGTGATGTCCACACACCACTTGAAACTCAACCTTGACAAGACCGAACTGCTTTTCCTTCCAGGTAAGTCCGCTCCCAACCTTGACCTTAATATCACCATTGACAACTCTGTGGTAGTCCCTACCATGACTGCTAAGAGCCTGGGCGTGACACTCGATAACCAACTCTCCCTCACTGCTAATATTGCTGCAACAACCCGATCGTGCAAATACACACTGTACAACATCAGAAGGATCCGTCCCTTTCTAACCCAGAAGGTGGTGCAGGTTCTAGTCCAGGCACTTGTCATCTCATGCCTAGACTACTGCAACTCCCTGCTGGCTGGTCTGCCTGCATGTGCTATCCGTCCACTGCAGCTCATTCAAAATGCAGCAGCTCGACTGGTCTGATCAGCTGACACGATCGAGGTCATCACAACCGATGTGAAAGGGCCTTCGCATGTATTTTAACATCAACAGACAGTAACGATATTGGATGGAAAGACGCACAATTTAAGGGATCTTTGTCCGTTTTTAATATTAGAGAAATTGAGGCCTGGGTGAGGGTGGGTGGGTGGCAAGCAGCCCTACTGGAGCGAGTGTGTAAACATCCTCAGTAGTAATGGAGCCAATTTTACAATACATTTTTAAAAGAATTCCAGCAGAAAACCATCCGGTCCGGGTGATTTATTATTATTCATCAGTTTTATTGCTTCGGTAATCTCGTTAAATTGCAAATTGCAAAGGGCTGTCCAGCATCTGTCCGTTATCCTCTGAAATTGCGGGTACGTCTAGTGCTGTGAAAAATTCAGACTTATGAGCTTCATTATTGGAAGACTGCGGGTACGTCTAGTGCTGTGAAAAATTCAGACTTATGAGCTTCATTATTGGAAGACTCCGACGTATAACGCTGAGAATGAGTGTGTAGAAGCGAGTGTGTAAACATCCTCAGTAGTAATGGAGCCAATTTTACAATACATTTTAAAAAGAATTCCAGCAGAAAACCATCCGGTCCGGGTGATTTATTATTATTCATCAGTTTTATTGCTTCGGTAATCTCGTTAAATTGCAAAGGGCTGTCCAGCATCTGTCCGTTATCCTCTGAAATTGCGGGTACGTCTAGTGCTGTGAAAAATTCAGACTTATGAGCTTCATTATTGGAAGACTCCGACGTATAACGCTGAGAATAGAATGCTTTAAAAACATTATACATTTTGTACAGGGTCAGATGTAAGTGCACCGGTGTTAGTACTGATCTGGGTAATCTGGTTGGAAGCAGTCTTAGTTTTCAGCTGGTGGGCTAGTAACCGACTCGCCTTATCTCCAAATTCATACTGAGTGTCAGTCTGCCCCAGGGCAGCTGTGGCTACTATCGTAGTTTACCACCACCGGTATGACTGTGTGTGAATGAATGGAACCTGGAACCCTGTAAGCGCTTTGAGTCCTTAGGGAATAAAGCGCTATATAAATCCTATCCATTATTATTATTATTATTATTAGATTAAGCCAGGAGTAGGACTTAATGTGGACTAGTTAAACTGGGACGTTTAAGTCACTTTCATAGATATGGCTTAAGTTTGTCTTAGTTAGTCTGAGACTATGAAGTCCTGGAGTAAGGTAAGTAAGCCTGATTGTTAACACCTGCCCATGAGCACATGCTGCTGGTCCAACGGTGATCATAAAAACCCGGAGTGGAGCAGAAACACCATTGCTTGTGAGAAAAAACAATGGCAGAGGCTAAAAAAATCCCGTCAATAAACTTAAATGAATTTGAAAAAAATCTCTTAAAAAAAATAGTTTGAAACCATCCGGTTATTGAATCTAAAAGCCATACTGCTGGGACTGAGCAAATAAATAGTTGGGCGGCAATTTGCAACAAATTCAATTAATGAAAATGTTACTAAGAGAACAATACACCAACTTCAGGTTATCTTCATTATCGGTATTTCACATCTTTCTCATTTATAATTTTGACATTATATTTAATGATATCTGCACTGATAGACTCTGTAGAAAAACCCGAATCTCGCTTTAAAGAAGAGCTTGCCAAAACCTTTCAACAAAGGACAAAAAAGATGACGTTGCATGAAAGTTAGCCCGAGAATTCCATGAACAGAAAATGCAATATCTGAAGGAAGTATGACATGAAAATGAAAATTCTACAGGTGGAATTGGACATTATTTAACCTTTATTTTACCAGGCAAAATTGCTTTTCCGAGCAAGGCCTGGCCAAAATATAAGACAAACATAAGAAGAAAGCACAGACATGAGAAAACAGAGACAAATACATTCCAGTGGGTGAAGAAGAAGAACAATTTTGAGGCAATGATAAAATACTATTCAGAGAAACATTGACACACTCCAAAATTTGCCATTAAAAAACATGTGAGTCGAGTTTTAAAATCATTCATAGTGATGAGTTCCTGCAATGAGTGTTTTTTAATAGTGTTCCAGGCGTAGGGAGCAGAGTACATGAAAGCCCTCTTCCCAAACTCCATGAAGTTGGAAAAGAGAGCTATGATTCAAACAAGATACAGTACTGAGACAATTGTGATTACTAATCACAGTGAAGATATAAGTAGAAAATAAAAGGTGTTCATGTTGTGTTTTGTCATTTTGTTATTCATGTGTGTCAGTATTTTAAATCACAACAACCACATTTGAAAACAGAATTGTTTTAGACACTAATTTTATTATGCTGAATACATCTTCAATTTAAATGCATCCATCTAATAAACTCAAGCAAAGCTGTTATTTTCAGTGCATTTTCCATATTGAAAGCTGTCTCGAAATGTAGATTCATCAAATAAATGTTTTGGATAAGTACTCTTCTGGCTGGCCTCTGCAGTGGGAGTTGGTCTTCATTTAGATATTCCAAATAGCCCATGCTCTCTCACAAACACCACTAAAATGAAATTAAACCTGCCTCTTTGGAGGATTCATTTAAGATCAAATTTAGACCTAGAGTAGCTCTAATCGTCCGTCTTGCAATTGGCTTTGTTTAATCCAGAATAGTTTTAATCTAGGACTATTTTAAACTGAGTCTGTTCAAGTAGCTTTGAATTGATCCAGCTCAAACAGTCATTTTAGTCTCGGACTAGGCTTAAGCCTCGTCTGTGAAACCGGCCCAATAAGTTTTTAATAAAGTTAGAATCATCCCAATTAGGAGCATAGACAGATACGAGGATAACTGGTGCCGGGAACAATCACATAGCGACCGTTAGGGTCTGTAATAATTCTGTCCGGGGTAAAATGCACGTTTTTCTTAATAAGTATGGCCAGGCCTCTCGTTTTCAGGTTAAATTTAGAATGAAAGATTTGTCCTATCCAAGGTCTACACATTTTCTGGCGATCAATATTAATTAAGTGTGTCTCTTGGAGAAGCATTATGTCAGCTTTAAGGTTTTGAATGTGTGAAAATATCTTGGCACGCTTCACTGTGGCATTGAGCCCACCAACATTAAATGAGTATTATTACCACCTGTCCACCACCCCTCTGTGAATGGGCTACGTCAGCCATAGCACAAAGATCGATATGAAGTGTAACAAATCAGCACTGCAGTCTGTGAATGGTTCCAGAGCAAATGAGAAAAAGAAAAGGTAAATAAATGCAATATTGAAAGACACAATGAGACTGATGGGACAAAAAACTAAAATAACAAAATACACAAAAAAGGAAGTTGGCTTACCCCAGCCCTACCAATCCCCACCTTCCCAAACCCCACAGCTTCCCTAACCCTATACCTCTTTGCCAATTGCATTGGCGCAATCTTTTCAACCTTTACTGACCATCACTCTAATGCTTAGCTTCTATTTCCAAAACGTGTCACAGTAGGCCTATCCCCATTATAATAGTCAAACGAACAATAGAACAAAGAAATATTCCAAATAACTTTTATTGTGGTTATGAGTATGGTCCGTAGTATTATTAGTAGTGCTGCCAGTTTAATGTGTTATTAACGGCGTTAACGCAAACCCATTTTAACAGCGTTCATTTTTTTATCGCACGATTAACGCCCTTCATGGCCGAGCAAACGTTGTGGTTTTTTCACATGCTGTTGCATCAACTAGTAATGTTAGAACAACTGAAACACCACAAACTATACCAATGGCCCGCAATTATGTTACTGTTAGGGCCCACTCACACTAGGGCCGTTTGCCTGTTCCGTGCTGCAGGAAGATTCTGGCTCAGTTGGTAGAGCGGGTTGGCCAATGATCAAAGGGTTGGAGGTTCGATCCCCGCCCTGCCACCTGTGTCATAGTTGTTGTGTCCTTGGGCAAGACACTTAACCCACCTTGCCTTGTGTGAATGTCGATAGTTAGCCTGCTATCGGTGTATGATTTGTATGTTTCTTGTCTAGCTCTGAAGGAAGGCGGTCGCATTTTCTCTTCCCTCCCGACCCTTATCTATCCTGCTCTTCTCTCTGTCTCGTGTTGTCTCTGTCGATCCTGAGCCTCTCTGTACATCTTCCTCCGAAAACCTAAATTATGGATCTGATCTACTGGGGTCTCTCTGCAATTGACCAAATTTTCTCAACGAGAAAAGGTGGCAAAGGAGATGCCGCTTGTCCTGATGGAACCTTTAGTGTTGGATACACCTGGGACACGTGGAGTGGCTGGAACCAGATGTGTCTAGCAATACTCTCCATTGAGGACGCAAAAGATATCTACACTATTAGGCTTCTGGTATCAGGGTTCCTGCTGATTGGAGTTGGCGGATTCCTGATTTACCGCAACGGTAATAAGGCGTTGGCAGCTAATCAGGCCATAGCACAGCTGCCCGTATTTGAGGGTTTGTGCCGGGCCGTTAATGCACAGACTCAAGTGATAAGCGAGGTGAATCGCAAGCTGGAAGTGATTCCTGGACTTATTCGGAAAGTTGATTCGATCAGGGATGCCATTAACGGGTCGCAAGCACTTGGATTTAGGCCACAGGATTTCGGCGGATAATACGGTACCAGTGACTCTCAAGACAGGCTTCATTCCAGCGCCTAGTCTCAACCAAAACAAATCACAATCTCTCAATTCGGCTCCCTGCACCGTCCTTGGCGGAGGTGCTATCTCCTCTCTCTCCGGGATGTTTATGTAAAGAGACGCTCTACCCCCACAGTCCCTCACCTACTCTCCTGTGAACTCTATCTGTGACCGGGCCACGAGGTCGTCTCCAAGGCTGCAGACTGCCACTACGTCTGGACAGAGATAGCTTCATGGAACACACACACACACGTAAACACATAGCACACACTTCCCGACCTATCTAGCCTTCCTGAATCCTCCCCCTCTCCCTCCCGTCAAAGCGCGGACAGCTGCGGGCGGGGCGCCTGCCGGCTGCGTACGCCCCCTAGCGCCTGAGTTGTGACACCTACCGTCCCATGAACCCTACCCATTCCTCTGTGCTTATCGACGTGTCTATTTGTCTGTGGCATTATCTTGTTGTTGCTTACTATGCCAAGGTGGTTTTTGTACTAATCACACACTTGCACCTACCAAGGAGCTAGTGTGAGAGAAGCATTTTTTTAACCTGTCTTTCCCTGATGTTCTCTTTATCCTTCCTACTTTAAAGGGGCGCAGCGCACGCTGCCGACTCTTCAGTGTATCCCCCCCATCTCCCATGTTTGTTTATTGTCACTCAATGTCTCTTGGCGGGGTATAACTGTAAACAGATTATCGTTGTTTTGGTACAATGACAAAATAAACCATCTTGAATCTTGAATGTGTGTGTGAATGGTAACGTGGGAAAGGAAAAACAGGTCTCCCTTGCAAAAGAGTCTCCGGTCTCAATGGGATTTACCTGTATAAATAAAGGTTAAGATTCAGCACGATTCCCCCCCCTCCTCACTCCCCCCGCTGGCCCGTGGTCACACTGCTCGTGGCCTGGGCACGATTGCACCTTACCTACGTCACCGTGCGCGTTTATGATTCGGAGCGTAGTCTACTTGTAGGCTATACGACTGTTTGTGAATATTTTCATCCGGCCAAATTTGCATCAAATATTCCACTTCCAAATTAGAGCAACGAGAATCCTTAATCTATTGTTTTTTTTTAAAATGTAGCCTTGACGTAATAGGTCGCGATGGACAGTCTCATATTTGTGCAGCACGCTCTTTATTATTAATATAACGGCCCGTCATCAGACCATACGTACCGGATGGTTTTATACACATCGATCGCTCCATCAAGTAATCCAAGTCAGAACTTTTTGTATGGGCAGAGATCGTTTTTTTAAGTGTCTTTATAAAGTTTCTTGTTAAACCTTAGTGTAGGCTACTGTTTCCTTATCACCGGGCCGCTGAGTCCCGTTGTGTGTTGTTTTGTGTTCGTCTCCACCGCCATGCGTAAAGACAGTATTATGACAGTTGACGGGAGGAAAAAGAAAAAAATCATCTGACGAACGTGAGTAAACACGAAAACCTTTTTGCTTTGCTTTCTGCGCTCACCTATTTAGCTCTCTCCCTCTTTTATTAGCCCACACCTAGGCCTACACACACGTTAATTCTCACACATTTTATGTAGCTACAGTCCAAGTGGTGGGCAATTCTGGTGCCGACTAGAAAGGCAGCGGACGTTAACGGACAATGCATCCTTAATAAATTCACGTCAGGAACGCCGCCTGTGCGCTTGCTTGTGCGCTTGCTTGTGCGCGTGTCATCTCATTACTGGCATCTGTACTTTGGCCACTGCACACTCTCCCAAGTGTGCCGTGGTCAAGGGGCTGTTCCGTGCTGGAATACGGATGGCGTGGTCACACTAGCCAAACGTTCTAGACTTTAGTATGCAAATGAGCTCGGGGCCGCGGCCCTAGTGTGAGTGGCCCTTTAATTCAAACGGAACAAGTCCTACAGCGTAATTTCACATTAAAATCATTTAACTGGCAAAACGGCTAAACGTCAAGTCAATTTAGACTTTTATTTTTAAGCAGAAACCGGAACCTAGCGCTTCCTAGCCCTGCTGCTCTTCCTTCACCACTAGCGTCTTCCGTGTGTGACTCTGGGACTACGCGGAAAAAGAACAGAAAAGAAAGCTTGTCATTTGCAAAAGTCTTACTTATAACCCTGCGCGCACACTAAAACCTCCATGAATGTTAGTGGCAGCCGGCAGTCATTAATTTTCACTTTAATTTTCGCTACGAAGGGCGACTGAAGCCTCGGCTAAAGCAGCGCCATGGCAACCTCCACTCTACACACAGTCTGAAATAAGCCGTGGATGATAGACTCCCAAAACATTTAGACCTACAACAACCAGTTTAATTTAGCCTAAATACTATTTGTTTTATATAGCCTATGTTGTTTTATGGTTTGGTTTTTAAATAAAAAAGAAGTTCCAATTATGTTTGTGTAAGCTGTTCTGGGGGGCGGAGGGGGCGGGGGATCTACTTTGTGGGCTATAGCACTGAATTGCAAATTATGATATTTTAGAAGAAATGCACTGAATTACAAGGGTGTAGAGAATGGGTGTGATAAGAGCATTACAATGAGAAAAAATAATGGGACAAAAATAAATCAAGGGACATTTAGGCTACAATAGATAAAAATTTGATTAATCGCGAGTATGTAACTATGACATTAATGCGATTAATCTGATTAAACACTGATCATCTAGTGCAGGGGTCTCCAACCTTTTTTCAACTGAAAGCTACTTTGAAAAAATTATAGTGGCCAAGAGCTACTTGCATCAAATCGCTTATATTTATTTACATCGCACACATCAACTGAATTAAGCTCTCTTTTTGTACACGTGTGAAATTGCAATACCCAATGCTTATCAAAAATAATTTCCCATCAAAGGTCCAAGAAAACATCACTACTTTACACTACTTTTGGGCCACATTTACATCACTGAAAATGTACATCAATGTCTATACTACACTTCTAATTGTGACGCAAATCAGTGTTCCCCCCAGGACTCAGTCAAGGTGATCACTGCCCAGGTGTACAGGAGGCACGCCGAAAATTTTGCGGGTATTTTTCCCATTTACCATAAAATAAATGGAGGTACGAGAGGAAATTGAGGTAATGGTAAAGTAGTTTCAAATAAAAAATTAAAAAAGTCCAAAAATCTAAAAAGTTAGATGCACAAACACATACCAGACATAAGGAACACAACTAAATAAAGCGGGAGGGGGGTTATTATAGTGATTTAAGTTATATGAGTAATAATAATAGTAAAGAAAATAAATTAAATAAATGAATAAATAGCGCAAGCAAAAATGGAATAAAATGAAGGATAAACCACAGAATTAGTAAATCAGTTAAGTCCACCTGGGACATATCACGATAGTACAAATCCAGGGAGTGGATTTCAGTGCAGAAGACATCAAACAGCAGTAGTGTCCCACTTAGTAGGCTATATTCAGCCTTGACAGTCCAACATAAATGAAAACATTCCTTCTCGGTAAAGCAAATGAACGAGGCAGGAGAGATAACAAGAGTAACAGCACAGTCATAGCTCCTAACAAGAGTAACAGCACGGTCATAGTTCCTAAGAGCAGAACATTATCAGCGACGTTGATGCAGCCCAACAGTATTGCCGAGGGGACATCAGCTAAATTAGCATAACAGCTGGGATTGGCTCACCTGATTGTTGACAGCCCGTGTGAGTGGTGCAATGGCTATTTTTAAAAAAGTCAATAAAGATCAAAGTTGTTACCAGATGAGTTGTTTGTTCCTTTAGTTTGCACACTCCGGTTCACGGCACTCCCGATCGAGCCGCAGGCTGCTGCTGGTGGGCTGCGACAAAGAGCCGAGCTTCTTCGGGGCAAAGAGAAGCCTCTCCTGACCCCGTCTTTCAGCACAATCGTTAGCCTTGCCGGAAAGAGCAAAGATGGATTCACACCCAAGTTGTACAGCTCAGCCATGACTTCACTGGTTCGCTGCTCCAGGACTTCTGGTGTATAATCCTCGAAAATCAGTTCCCCCTATAGTGTAGTTTACCTCTCTGTTTGCAGGTCTCTCGCACAACCAATTCCCGCACTTGGTAGCGATGGAAGCGAACAATAGCAACCCGGGGGTGGTTTGGCGATGTCATCATCAGGACAATTATTATCAAATTTTGTTTTGGCTGAATTAACGTTGGGTCCTTTACCCATCAGAAACATGACGTGTCATAGGAGGCTGTATTACTATTTAACATGCTTATGTGCACCTGCACCACCCTCTCTTCAGAGACTCGCTGGTGGACTCCGGGATGCCAGTTTTGAAAGAACGTAGAACAAAAACAGGATAGACAATAAGCTCTGTAACCAGGACCGGTTCTAGCCAGCTAGATTAGGATGGGCTGCTAGAAATAATAAGTGGGCAACTTGGACATTAGGTATACTTTTTTATTTATTTTTTTAACACAAATCGCTCCCTGCAACAACCTGAAAACCCATATTTACAGTAGGCAAACTGAGCCGATAGAAGAGAAGGCTGTGGGAGAGTGCTTGCTGAGGGACAGAGGGCGTGTTTAAAGGCTTAGATAAGCGATACGTTACACAGAAAATTTAGTATGTCGGTTTGGATAGAGTATGAAGTGAATGAGCTTTTGCCCACAGCATTTACTTACTGAAAAAAGTCGCGGAGTAAATGCCTTTGCTACTGAGAGACTGCACTCTGTGGACGTGACGATTGACCACAGAAAAGCAGGTGATGGGTGACTTTGGAGGCTAGCTGTCGCCATACCTACCCAATCAGAAGCTAGGAATGGTGCTGACTAGTATAGTATATTATTACTAGGGCTGTCAAACGATTAACATTTTTAATCAGATTAATCACAGGATTCTGTGGATTAATCACGATTAATTCTACCATTAGAAAAAGGCCTAAAAATTACCATTTTCTCTGTTTATTGTTGTATGAATTGAAAGATAAAGGACAGAAGGTGAATATATACATTTAAATGTAGTTTTTTATTCTTTGAAAATCCAAATGATGGTGTAAAAACTGCAAATAAATTATAATCAACTAAAACAAATGCTACCGCACCATACTTCAATCTGGCTGTCTCTATTCCTATGTCTTTGAGCAAATATAGCATAGGCTATAGAATGGCATTTATTTGGTGAAGAGCGGATAAACCATACTCCTCTCCTTGTCTCATGCTTATAGTCTGACGTTTTTGGCCATAAGTGGTGTTCTGGCCGACACCTCTGAAGTGAAGCCAGTGATAGCCTACAAGCAGATCAGCGCGGTACCGGTACATCCACCAGTTTCCTCCGCTACAGTGTGTGTGTGTGTGTGTGTGTGTGTGTGTGTGTGTGTGTGTGTGTGTGTGTGTGTGTGTGTGTGTGTGTGTGTGTGTGTGTGTGTGTGTGTGTGTGTGTGTGTGCGCGCACGCGCGACCACGTTCTATGGGACTGTTAATTTGTAACAGAAAGCCGACGTTATGTTGATGTCACGTATTAATCACACACACCTCTGAAAACTGCAGACGTTTGTTTCCTCCCGTGAACGGAGCAGCATGTTTCTCCTGTTGCTTCCGAGAGCAACTATACCAGCCGCGACAGTGACAGACGTGGCCGTTAGCAGCAGTTATAGGTCCGTGGTTAGCAGTTTTAGTTTAAAACACAGACTAGCGTGCTGCTATGTTTGGCCGCGCGCAGCTACTTATCCTGGGTCAGCCACAACGTTAGAGTACAGAGCGGGTGGGATGCACGGGGCGGATCATTCTGCACATGCGTTAATTGTGTTAAAAAAATGAACGCGTTAATTCCAGAAATTAATCACCCTGCGTTAACGCGTTCATTTTGACAGCCCTAATAATTATTACCACTAAATATAAAAATAAGTGCAGTTAAACGTGTTATTAACGGCGTTCATTTTTTTAAATAGCAAAATTAACATTCTTTTTGGCCAAACAAACTTTGTAATTTTTTCACATGCTGTTGCAACAACTAGTAATGTTAAAAAACTATAACACCACAAACTATACATGTAGCTCGCAGTTAAGTTACTGGTTATACAAACTGAATATTTCCTACAGCGTAACTTCAAATTAAAATCATTTAACTTGCAAAACGTCAAGTCAATTTAGACTTTTATTTTGAAGCAGAAACCGGAACCTAGCGCTTCCTAGCCCTGCTGCGCTTCCTTCACTACTAGCGTCTTCCGTGTGTGACTCTGGGACAGAAAAAAAAGCCTGTCATTTGCAAAAGTCCTACTTGTAACACTGCCACAAACCGAAAGCTTTATGTACGTTAGTGGCAGCCAGCAATTATTTATTTTCACTTTAATTTTCGCTACGAAGGGCTACTGGAGCCTCGGCTGCAGCAGCCATAGCAACCACCGGCACACAGGCCTATAGTCGACACAGTCTGAAATAAGCCGTGGATGAACGACTCCCAAAACATTTAGGCAGCAACCAGTTAAATCTAGCCTTAATACTTAAAAAAATTAAGTTCCAATTATGTTTGTGTATGCTGTTCTAGTGGGGGGTCTACATTGTGGGCTATTTGCACTGAATAGGAAATTATGATATTTAAGAGAAATACACTGAATTACAAGGGTGTAGAGAATGGGTGTGATAAGAGCATTACAATAAGAAAATATAACGGGACAATATAACGGGACAAAAAGTAATTCAGGGACATTTAGAATAGATAAAAATGAAACTATGACATTAATACGATTAAATATTTTAATCGTTTGACAGCACTAAAAAAATGTTTTCTTCACTTTTGATTCAGTGGGCAATACGCACATTTGGGTGGGCTGAGCCCACCCCTGCCCCCTGGCTACCGCCGGCCTAGTCTGTAACAGCCAATGCAGCAAACGGTAACTCTGTTTGTTGTGTAGGGTAGTGTGCAGCAGATGGTCTGCAATGTTTCACCTCACCATAAGTACCTGGGGCCTCATTTATAACGGTGTGCGTAGAAACCATCCTAAAACATTGCGTCCGCAGAAAGCCAAAAATTTGCTGCGCAAAAAAAAAAAATCAGATTTATAAAACTGTGCGGTGCACAGTTGCACGCAATCTTCCCTTTATAAATACCCACCTGCGGTGAATTGTGCGCAGACGATCTCCACCCCGTGTCCTCCCACTTCACCTCCCAGTTTCATCCCACAATCTACTATACATGGCGAATAAATAGCTCCTGAATATGATGACGCACTTAATAAGCACGGAATTTTGACTGACATGAGGAAAAAAGGGAGGCAACGCGGCCGCAAAGAAAGCGACTGTGAAGGAAGAAAGCCTGTGACGTTGTGCATGTGCTGCAGAAACTGGCACACACACACCCGCGCGCTTATCACATATCATGATTGGCACAGTCGTTGTAGTCTTTGTAAAGCAGTTTCGCCCAACTTTGTACTGTATGAAATATCACGTATTAGCGTAGGCCTACCTGTAGTCCTATATGTAGGCCTATATAAAATATGGTGTGACAAGTGAAATAATGCCTATAGTCAATTCGAGAGAATTGTTTATCTCCCGTGAGATCCACACATTTCCAACAACGTCAGATTATAGTTATATCTTCCAGGGTGAATTGTTATGGGAAAGAGATGTGTGTAATGATTTGCTAAATTCATAACATGATTTTATCTAACGAAAACAGTTTTAATTAATATCTGTTGGGCTTAACTTTGTACAAAACTACTTTTTACACACCTCTTAAAATTTGCTCTCCCGCTGGCCACTCACGGAAACACCTCCCGACGTATAGGATATTATTATAAAGTAGCGCTATAAGATTCAACTTATAAAATATAACCAAAGCATGTAGACCTAGGCTACTTGATAAGTAATTCAACCTACATCACAACTGCATGCCATAGACTACAGTAGCCATATATTCACAACTATAGGTAAGCTTATATATTTCATTGACTAAATATATTGGGTGCCAAGCATAATTTGTCTGTGTTTTTCTGATGACTGAGCTTTATTTCGTGGTGTTGCCATTGAGTGTCGCTGATTCCCCGAGTCAGGAAAACCTTGCGGTAGCTCTACTCATGGTCGAAAGTTGGCGTGGGAATACGCACATTTCTCCGCAAAGAATGTTTTTATAAATACCAACGTTTGCCACCGCACATTTTCCCACACATTTCTTTCCGTCTACGCAAGGTTTTTGTGCGCTGCAAGCTTTATAAATGAGGCCCCTGGTCCCTGGAAACTTGAGGAAGTAGGGACAAGTATATATCTTCCCATAGAGAGAAACCCTAAAGAGGCGAGTGGAGTAGAACTGGTACCATGCAGTGGAAAAGCGCCATTGGTTTTAGCCCCAATGACATGACAGACAAATTATTTAAAAGCTTGTGGAATTCAGACAAATCCCTGAACGGTTCTATATCGACTGCATTTGAGGGTTTTTGGCTAGTTTCTGGGTAGGGGAGAACGGGGTAAGTAGGCACACTTTTTACTCTAGTGAGAATTGCTCATCACCAAAACATCTGTCAATAGCCATTCCTACATTAAATTGAAGCTTAAGGTGTTGGCTTGAAATGTGTGTCTCTCTTTTTTTCCAACTTATTGTAATGAAGAAGTAATTTACCATCAAAGACACTCTGACACATTGTGACAACCAACCCCATCAAGGGGTCGGTTGTCACACACTATGGGGTTGTTTGTCACAATGTTATCTTAATGGGAAAAATCTTAAAAAGAAGGCAAGGAGGCAGAACCAAATTTGAATGTTTAATTGCATTGTCAAGTTGACAAATAGGCCTACATAACGTTCTGTAGCCTTGGCAGCTGGTCTAGTTTGGGATGCACTGGGTTGTTTTGATTTTGTTGCCCTTTTTTCTTTTGCTTGCTAGCTGCCTTTTCCTGCTCTATTCTTTCCTTCTCTGGGGTGTCAGTGAGGATACAGCTTGACAATTTCTTTCGTTATTGGGTTCCTTTTCTGGCTGCAGCCTTGAGATAACATGTGACAACCAACCCCCCAAAAAATTTGACGACCAACCCCAACTTGAATTTCTTGCTAGCATCAAGGCCAACAACCATCTGACAACTAATTAGCTTGCTAACCACAATCTAAACTATAGTTTACCCTTCACACTTTCTGAGGGTAACAAGTGTTTTGTTATAAACCCATTGTGTAAAAGCCTAGAAGAAAAATACTGAGAAGCAAAATATTTTGAATTTGACATGAAAAACACAAAACATCCTCTCACCTGAAATGCAGCTGTCTTCCTCCAAGGAAGTCTATGTATGTGACCTCTGATCCCAATTCTGGACCTTTTTTATATCAACATTTCAGAGCTAGCACGCTCTGGTGGCGAGATATAACGAATGTGACATCCAACCCATGTGACAAATTACCCCGTTCTCCCCTATATACCATATATACATTTCAAATTTTTATTTAAAATGTTCTGTTTGCTTACAAATATAATTCTGAACTTTATATTGGAACGGAATTTGTTGATTTCACAGGAAAACAAAAAGAAAAAGTGAGGGAGACCCGTCAAAGCGGCTTACCTGAGACAAATATTTGGGGATGAGCTCCGCTATCAGACTGTCTGTGGCAGCGGTGATCTCTGACGGCTTGATAATCACACAGTTTCCTAGTTAAGACAACAGTGATTTACATTTGCATATGTTAAAAAATCTAAGACCAAATTTAAGCTGACTGCTTGAAAAGGGCCACATTTACTTCAAATGGTCGTAGAAACAGTCTTACTTTGAGAAACTTTTAAGGGGAATTTCATGTTAGCATCTACTGGCATCAAATCGAGTTCTAGAATTTTTTGTTGTTGTAATGCTCCTACAAGAACAGGGCTTGTAACATCTGTCACGTGAGAGTCTGCTGAAGAACAGCAGCCTTTATCATACATTCCATGCCTTTCAAGTATTCTTATCATTTATCGTCTAGCTTTGAGCAGACATCGTGAATGCAATACACATTAACAGAAACTATTACATTTACTTAGTGGAATTGTATAATCCCATTATGTTTTTAATACAGTAAACAAAACTAACAATCAGCAAACCTTGTGTGGCCCTTTAACTCAACCGTCTTGAATAGAACATCAGGTTCATCATGTGATCTAATGAATGTCTGTTCAAGACCCAAACATTGCTTTTCTTAAAATAAATATAGCACCCTCCTCCAATACACCTGTCACATCTTCAGCTTCAGATTATCTTAAATACTTCACATGAAGAGGATCTAAAAACCACCTGTGCACTAGCTGGTCAGCACCAACTGGCAGACAGACGCAATTAGACACTAGATGGTGTACTTATGTTGCGTTCAAAGTTGGAAGTGGAAAATCTTAATCTGCGTTTCAGTCGTATTTTCCCAATAGAAGGTCGGAAAAATACGACTTCCAAGTTGTCTGGAACGCTTTGAGGTCCGAAATTGCTACTGGGAAACCCTCCTCTCTGAGTTGTATGGAACGTAGCATTAGTGAAGGATATAGCAGCTCAGGAGACATATTTTAATTAGAAGTTTGTGAAGACAAAAACAGAGCTAAAAAAGAGCAATCATTGGACTTAGGTCTCATGTGGCTTTTTCTCTTTAAATGTTTCTTTTATTATGCATGATACTCAATAATGAGAAGCCATCTGATCTATTTTAATATTTAAAAAAAGATAATTAGTTGTGCAACTTGAAGTCCTGTACTGTATGTTCTGATAGTAAAAGGTGTGGATGATACCTGCAGCAATTGCTCCAACCATGGGCGCGATAAGGAGTTGCAGGGGGTAGTTCCACGGCCCAATGATTAAAACAACTCCTAGTGGTTCCCTTCGTACAGAACAGTCATCTAACTTTGTGGCCTGGATATTGACAAATGAAAATACAGCATATATGTACACATAATTTCATAAAAGTTAACTGTCTCTTATTTAAAAAATGTAATTAAAAAAATATTTGTAAAAAAAAAAAAAAAAAAAGAGAAAGGGACAGGCCAATGAAGTGCAGGTTAACTTACCCATGAGGATTACAACTCAGCGTGTATGTGAGTGAACTCTATTGGCCATGCAAAATGTACTGAACAAAAACATAAACGCAACACAGTTTTTTTTACATGAGCTGAAATCAAAAGATATTTGTTCTGGACACCTCATAGAAATGAGCTGAAAAAAATTATTTTACAATGAATTCTATTTTTGGCCCCAAAATGCCTTACTTTGCCTGGACTAATAGTAGTATAACACTCATTGCAGTTGAAAAGATGTGGTTTAGTGTCACTTTAAAGCTACTACGAGTAAGTCGGCACGTTGGCGACACCTTTGAACAAAAGCGGTAGTATTATTACGACGCCAGCTGTCGTGAAGCTGTTTTGTAGCTCGTGCAGGCGTGCAAGATTCAAATAATCAGGAAGCAATATGGTGCGTGTCCGTGTGTTGAAAGTGTGAGGGCACCGGACTCTTTTCGGCTCCGTGAGTCTATGGGTGACACAGCATCAACTAATGCCAGTAAGTGCTAAACACACCTGATTGCAATGAGTTGATGCATTGTCACCTCTCACGGAGCTGAACGAGTCCCCGTGTCCTCACACAAAGCGAATGAACGAGAGATAGCAGTTAGTTAGTATGGATCACGATGAGGTAATGTGTTTATGTTGTAAATAATGACTATTTCCGATGAATAATGGTCATCTGATGATGCTGGTGAGGCAAAGTAAACTTTGTTTTAGTAGGCTACCACTCATTCATTTAGGAGTAAACACTGCAGTCTAGTTTCGCTGCGTGAAATTGTGTATAGGCTACGTTGCTTGGCAACGCCCTCCCGCCCGACTATCACTCTCCCTTTTAGCTTTTCTTCATTGCATTTTCTTTTTTTTTCTTTTATGGTTCAGCCCCGTTATCGGTCATTATGACGACAAACAACTGTCTCAAACAAGGCTCCCGCTCCCCTTCCCTCACCTGGAGGGATATGCTTCTCAAATCGCGTTCCTGCGCCTCACTGAAATCTGTGACCAATACGGATATGTGACCATAGAGCATGCACGCGTGAACCGAAAATCGGACTGGGTGTACGACCAGATCAAATGCAGTAATAAAAACTATATAAAAACGTCTTTCTTTGCACTGATGGTCTCGTTTGCTGTTAAAGGTAATTTATGATTATGAGAGGAAACATGAGGCTGTTTAAAATATATTTAAAAGTTACTCGCTGCCGCTTTAAAGCTTTGAGTTACACTGTTTTCTAGTGGCTGTAAAATGTAATTGCAGGTGCTTTCGGACCAGAGTTTCTTTCAAAACCGAACATAATTGACTGTATTAAGTCAGTATATTGGCAGTTCTTACATGCGGTAGGCTTTCTCTTTGTGTGTGTTCTAACATTGTGACCAAGTTATGAAGAGTAGGCCGTCAGACAGAGAGATTCTGTTTCGCTACACTGTTGGCCCAGTGACACTCGGCCAGACATGCATGCTGTGCTCGATTGTACTTGGAAAATCGGGAACTTCAGACACGGCAGCATACAGTATGCAGAATGACATTTTCATAAATTTTGAGATTTGGGACATACAGTCCCCTCCAATAGTATTGGAACAGTGAGGTCAATTCCTTTATTTTTTGCTGTAGACTAGAAACATTTGGGTTTGACAACAAACGATGAATATGAGACAATAGCTCAACATTTCAGCTTTCATTTCCAGGTATTAACATCTGGATCCGATACACAACTTAGAAGATAGCATTTTTTGAAAAGGAACGCCAAATTTTTAGGCGAGCAAAAGTATTGGAACAGATAGACTTTAAATAAATAAAAATTAATAAGACTTAATATTTTGTCGCAAATCCTTCGCTTGCAATAACCGCATCAAGCTTGTGACCCATTGACAACAGCTTCATGGAAATGATATTCTAAAATTCTTCATGTTATATTCTAACGCTATATCAAAAGAAATTAAAACACTATGAGGTCAGATTCACTGGCAAGGAAGCTACAGAAAAATAATGTTAATGACTTCTGGAAATAAATAAAAACTATTAATAATTGCAAAAAATCTCTTACAGTGGTTGACACTAACGGTTGCCCGCTTGCCCGGGGCAACTGAAAATAATGTTTGGGCAAGTTGAGATTGCTTCTTGGTTGCCCGGACGGGCAAGTGGATTTTAGAGGGTTTGTCTGTAGTCTAGGCTATGTATTCATGTGTTTTACAGTCTGCAAAAAAAAAAAATTTCCTGCTAACTCACACAAAATAGATCGGCTATATTCGCAATTGAGCAGCTGCGCGCGGCAGCCAGCAGCATCACGGTCGCTCTTTCGCACTCGATCTCTCTATCTCTCTCTCTCTCACACACACACACACACACACACACAGCCTGTGTGCGCGCAGTTTCGCTGTCTACGTTCCGATAGCCGGCTCTATCCTACGGACCTGGTTCCGCTATATTCAAAACCCAGAAATCAATAACGTAATAATAACTTATCGATACCGCTATGGAGTCCAGTAGGATAGGTCACATTATATAATTTTAAATATCGAGTCGGGTCATCTTCATCTAATTAGGCCTACTTCAGCGTATTATTCCATCACTGGACCGCATCATGGACTGTAAAAGTGTTCTACCTTCGACTGTCTTGAAGAAACTCCTTCCACCCGCTCCGTCTCCAAAAAAAAAAAAAAAACTCTTGTCTGCTGAGCCGCTGCCGCTGCAGACGGGCTCCGCACCGTCTCATCATTCATTCAATGCAGCGGTGATCAACAAACGAGAGACTGTAGCAAGTGACAAGTCCCGCAGTTAAAAAATCGGATAGTTTTTAAATCCATATTAAAATCTGCAGGATAAGACCTAGTTAGCTAAAAAAAATCGCAAACGGTTCAAATGTGATGTGTTCAGGTCGGCTCAGTAAAATGATTATTAGGCAAAGGTCAATAAAATGACATCATGATGTGTTCAAATGTAACATCAAGAAAATAAGAAATTTGAGTTTTTCGCGGGAAGCTTGAATAATAGCCTACAGTTTGGGTAAAAAAAATTGTTTTCCCAGCAATATAAACTAAATAGTAGGCCTAAATATGGAATTATGACCTGCTTAAAGTCCTATCCTGAGCTCTGCTCATCTTGTAAGCAATTAAAGCAATAATACCAGTTCTCTTTAAACAAAATAATAGAAAGGTATCGATAAAGATTTGAATTGTGGAGTCTTTATAATGGTATCAATATGAATAGAAATTAATGATCCCCCTCCTTACTTACAGTATAACTGGGCAATAGCTTTAACATGGTGGACTTTAATAATTTTATGGCACACGATCACTTTTTGGCACAATGTGACCGTTTTAAATAAGTAAAATTTTTGTGTGGAAGCTAACTTTCAGCTTGACTCTGAGCTAGACTGAGTTTTCTGAGCCCCTGGGCAAGGTGCATGGCAAAAAGAGGCCCTTTCACGATGCTGCAGCAGGACCAAGCGCTTGGTGTAGTGTGATGTCATGATATCTAGGCTTATATGAATTGTTGTTCGTTTTATGTGGTCAGGATGAGACTAGTAACTAGTGTTTGCATTTAAGAGATAAGAGATCGCTAAAATGTATAATTCAATTAGCCTATACTGTATATATCATTGTTTAACATTTTTTTTTGTTTTTTTTGGGCAAGTGAACACAACATTCGGGCAAGTAAAACATTACCTGTACTTGCCCTATGGGCAAGTGCATTTGAAACCTTAGTGTCAACCCCTGTCTTACATCTAATATAGATGGTGCGAGTGGTCCTGATGAAATTTCAGTTATGGCGGAAACAATACTATGAACTGTTAAACTGTGTAAAAGGTGGTGTGTTTGTAGTGGATAGTGTAGATTTTAATGATGATGTTGTTGTCACTGCTGCTGAAGTCCATGAGGCAATATTGAAGTTAAGAGATAACAAGGCCTGTGGTCAGGATGATATTACAGCTGAACATGTTAAACTTGCCAGTAAGAAACTATACCCTCTGGTGGCTCTATGTTACACAGGCCTTTTTGTTCATGGATTGTTACCGGATTCTATGTTCTCTGTTGTGCTAGTACAAGTGATCAAAGATAAAGTGGGTGTAGTGTATTTCATAATGACACATTCTAAGATTACTGATAATCAGGAGATTGCTTAATTACATGCAGAATTAACTAAGGAAAGCCAGGAGAAGCTCCCTCTGTGTGTGTTGGTGAGGACCAGTGGACTGCAGTGGTCCAGTTTCGTGACTTTAATTATCTTCTGTTGGCATTACATTGGCATACGGTGTGTTGGCGTTTGCAGAGCCGGCCCAAGCCTTCAGGGGGCCCTAAGCGAAATATGATTAGGGGGCCCCTCTCCAATGTTAGCGCTGCTGAAACTATAGATCTTTGCTAAATATCATTCACACACCCAGTGTTTTCCGCTAGTGCCTCCACTGTGCAGCTGTGCGAAAATGTTAGACAGCCGAGATTCCGACCCTCCTAGGGGTGTCCGGGGGTATGCCCCCCCCCCGGGAGATTTTTTTAACCTTTTTAAAGTGAAATGCATGAATCTGGTAGCCTGGCATTCCCAGACCTGCCACTAGGCGCTGGCAAATTAAATTTGCTGCGCGTGTTGGTCTGGACACGCTCCGTTGAAGCTTTATCAAGAAGACCAGAAATCTGGGCTCACGTTTCAATTGGTTCTATCTAATATGGGCGCACCAGAGCCCTTTATATGGTGCTCTGGGGAGGACGTAACCGGATGACGACAGTGACGTGCATGCGACGTCGAAGCCGTGATAGTAAACATCAAATATGGCTGCGGATATGTTGTGTGAGTTTGAGACTGCTTTGGCCTCGACCCTTAACGATTTGGAAGACGGCACTCAAATCTTTCATTAGCAAGTAAGTGGAATGTTCTATTTTGCTGACCGACAACGGCAAACGTTTAATTTAAGTTTAACAGCTGTTCGCTAAACGAAAGGGGCTTACGTCGCCTTGTGTATTGCTCTGATTGGTTGTAGTGCTATCCAACTGCGTGCAGTGGCATTTGAAATGCACGAGTAGGAGCCGCCCCTTGAGTTGGAAATTACTAATGATAGTGGCCAGACCCTCTATCGTTCAAGATATCAGGGTCTGGATTTCCAGGCTATGAATCTGGTGTACTTTGAGAGAAAAATTAAGAGGCTAAATCTGAGAAATTTTGTGTGAACAAATAATTTGGATACACTGGGTCAGATGAATTAGAAGCTATTGAAGGACACATGGATTTTCCATACAAATATTAATATAAAATTAAATATTATGGAGGGTCCTCTGGGTTGGGCTTGGAGCTCTTTTTCTTTTACGGGACATATTTCTCTGTAATATAATGAATGCATTTAAATTCAGTGAGAGGAACGAAGCAGAAGAACTCGGTTGTCCAGCTACTGTATCTTTTTTTCCACAGACGAGGCTGAAATAGGCTATAGACTATACACAGTGCATGGGCAACTGAGGGCAGCCCCATTTCCAATTGTTTTTAAATAAACTCAATACACACTGTGCATGGATGTGAACGTGACATGATCAGATAATTTCGGATTACCTCCCAGGTGAACTGATTACATTTTTAGGCTATTAATTATCTAGACCAAAACATTTTATTCTTTTTTTTGTATGTTAACTCACATTTGCATAATATGATGTTAATATCAAACACAAAAACTAAAAAAAAATTATTATTATTATTTTTTTTTGAGGGGGCCCTAAGCGACCGCTTAGTTCGCTTATGCCTCGGGCCGGCTCTGGGCGTTTGTGTGTGTGTGGGCGTGGGGGTGGGTGTATGGGTGCGTGGGGGTGTGTGTGGTCTAAAAGAAAGATACAAAAGAAAATACTAATTAGCAATAATGTCACAGTATTAACTTAAGCAAGAACACACCACTACAATAGAAAGCTACAGTGTACAGGTTAAGCTACACAGTCACTGCATTAATAACATTAAATGAACAGGCTGCTATAAAGTGGCTAATATCTCTAATACGGTCAAATGCACTAACTGCCCACATAATATCAGCACTAGCTTAAAGACGAGTGAAACTCAACTGACGCACGGCTAGGGATGGGGATCGAAACCCGGTTCTATCAAGGACCCGGTTCCACTTTTTTCAAAACCCGAAAATCAATAACGTTTGGGCTTATCGATACCACTATCGAGTCTCGTCGTTTTTTTCTCCCGTAGGTCCTGTAACGCAATTGTGTGTCCCTCGAGTCGCGTCACGGCATTTAAATCAAATCAAACCAATCACTGCTGCATGTCCGCCAATGTTTATGAATGATATGCAAACAGGTATTAAAAGTAAAACAAGTGAAGTCTGGCAGTTAACTTCGCTCGCGAGGATGGCTGAACGGGCGAAAAGGTCTATGGTTTGGCTTTATTTTACCAAGCTCGAAGATAAAGCAGAAGCGAAATGCAACTTATGTTGCAAAATCATTTCTTGTAAAGGGGGGAACACAACCTCAATGGCCAAGCACATCAGCATTGTGCATCAAATAAAGGCCAAATGCAGTACCTTCGACTGTCTCTGGATTGAAAAGACTCGGTCTTCTCCTCCTCCTCCTGCTGCTGCCGCCGCACCACAGACGGGCCCGTCTTCATCATCCACAAAGTACCAGCGGTAAACTCACACAGACTGTGTAGCTTGTTGTCCCGTGACTCCCGTCAGTTAAAAATAGTAATCCAATTGTGAAATCCGTGTTGTAATCGGCAGCATACAAGCTAGTTAGCTTAAAAAGTAAACAAAGTTTTCAGACGTGCTGCGTGATGATGTGTTCAGGATGGCTCAGTAAAACGACTATTAGGTTATCATGATGCGTTCAAGTATAACGTAAAGGAATGGGAAATTTAGTTTTTGGCAAAGAAACATGAGTAATACAGTTGTATTAGTGCTCTCATCATTTTAAAATATATATTTAAACTACTGATGCCAATATTTATTAGAAATTTAATTTAATTTAAAATACAATTATTTATTTCCTAAATATTTTCCTAATCTCTAAAACATGATAAAGTGACAGTAGACAATACATTAACCAACAAGTGCGAACATTTATATATTTTTTTCATAGATAGTATACACTTGATTTTTTAAAACCAAAAATAATATTTTCTTCAAAATATAATAATAATAATAATAATAGAAAAGTATCGATAGTGGTATCGATAAAGACCCGGATCGATAAGGCGTATCGATAAAGGTATCGATATCAATAAATATTAACGATCCCCATCCCTACGCACGGCACACTATTACACAATGAATAACTGTCAGCTGTTAACCTGCAAGCACACAGCTTTAACAATAAACATGATCTAAATAAACTAACATCAGTGTCCTCTCTACACTACTTACTTTTTCTCAGTGACGCACACGGGCCGCCACACATAAAACACAGCCGAACTTTGGCGAGACACACATGAACTGACAAACGGCTCGGAACTTCACATAAACGGAGCGCGAGTCCAAACGGTTGCTTAGCAACGGGGGGACGCTGCCTGCAGACAGGCTGCGCTGCACGTGATCAGCAGAGCCTTTTGTACAGTTTGTGTGTGTGAAGTTGAGGCCGGAATGCTGGCTGTTAAGGTTATGGGTCTGCAGGGAAAACAGCCATTAAATCACGAGCCAATGGGGCAACCAGAACGGTTCATGTAGCGGTCAAGGGCTCTGGACGTACAAGGAATGCATCTTTTTACGAGCCTGAACTAGAGATGCATCTGAGTCTACTTAAACAAACTCAGGAAAACGTGTAGAACTAATGCTAATTTATGGGACAACTGTCCACCAGTGTTGCTGCAAAAGCACACAAGCAGACATATTGGCGACATGCCTTGTAGGCCAGAAGATGATGCTGTAAGAAAGTAGGCAGTGTCCAGATAGTTCGAATTCACCAATCAGACTGATTAAGGGCAGATCTTAGCGAGGGAAACGGACCAATCAGGACATCACATTTTGGGGTTAAAAAGAAGCACACACGGACAGAGGGAAGGTTGGGATAATGGAATTGGCTAACCGGGCATGGCCAGCCTGGTCTGACACAGGCGATGGGTTATTTTATCCTAATAAAATACTTTATCCACCTCAACTCATCCTGTCTCAGCAGATTCATTCTATTTCTCAAACTAACACCTTTTATGATGAACCCCTCAGAAATATACTACATGGGGAAGCTAAACAGCTCTGGGCTGGGTCTTAACTACGCCTGGTCGTAACTTGCCGTTCTAAGTCCGACCTAACCGTTACGCCTGTTGCACCAACTGGGCTTAGCGTTCTTTTCACAAAGACTAGGCGTAAATCCTACACTGTAAATAATTACCAGGATTTCACAATATTTCACTGTAATATTTCACAATAAATTACTGTGAAAATCACTTTACAGGCTCTAACTGTAATGTTCACAATATAATACAGTAATTTCAAATTTCACTGTTATTTACTGTGATATTTGCATTACAAGGATTTCACAACATGTTACTGTAGTTTTTCACAGTTAAATCCTGTATTCAGACCATTCCCTGTGAAAACACAGTAATTTACGTTGACGCACTGCATTGTGGGAGGTCCCGCGACTTTTAATTTTTAACCGTAACCGAGCAGTTAGCTCATTCGGCGCCAAGTGAAGACAGAGGAAGAAGAAGCTTCACTGATAAGGTAAGTCTCTCTCAGTTTTAGCATTAATAGGTGGTTAATCTTAAATGATTGTGGTTAAATGTGTTAACAGTTAGTCTGAAAATAGAATGTGTACATTTTTTTCCATGATATTTTAATTTTTTTATGAAAATTGAAATGTTTCTAAAGCCTAAAATATGCTTTTATTCCAAATATTGTTGACTTGATATACTGTTGATTTTGTCGGTAAATTAACCAACATTCATTTGGATCACTGGGTTATTTTAGCTCGACTTTTTGATGTGAGGTACAAGTTATTGGATTGATCGTGTCACATTGGTTAGCTAGCTTGCTAACGTCCTCCCCAGCAGTGTTGTCTGATGAGAATTACATAGGCTAGCTTCATTGTTGTTTTTTCAACATTTGAAATGCCTGAAGCCTAAAATATTGTTACAGCTTGTTGGTCGTGTCAGTAACTAAATGATCCGACATTATTTTGGATCATGGTTGTGGTATTTTAGCTCCACTTTGGCGGCCTCCACTCGTGTATGATTACCGAAGCCCCTCGCTGTCATTGCCGCCGCGGCAGCAGATGCTTTTCAGCTCCGGGCTCTCGGGTGGAGTCCTCCGGTAAGGAGGGGGCAACCGCGCGGCGGTGTGAAAAAGCCTTAACTGTCTCTAACTTGCCCTGTTTATGTTCTGCTGCTGCGCACACAATGCTGTTGTGTTTAGTATGATGCTGATTTGCTGTTTGTGTATTTGCCAGCGGTGTGCAAATTTATCACGCATGCAAACTAGTCAGCTTTCGGCGAAATTCGCCGTTTTGTTAACAAAATTGGCCCCCTATATCGTCAGCACTGTGTGTGTGTGTGTGTGTGTGTGTGTGTGTAGTGACCATAGCGACTGAGTGAGTATGAGTGACAGATGGTAACTCCTATCATATGTGCGTTGACGGTGATTTGGCCAATCAGAACCTATATTTGTCTCTGATGGGCGGTGACATCAGTCAGTCAGAGCGTCTGCAGGGAAGTTGACTTTTTCTCCTCTCTGCAAGTTTTCGGAGCGTGCAAGAAGCCACAGTATTATTATTTTACCGTGGAAATGTGCCTACTTAGTTTACATGAATCACTTTTATAATAAGTACACTGAGTTTTCCAACCGTTGTTTTATATGGCCGATTGTATTGCTTTATGCACGCTGATTAACGGCCGCGACTTGCGGATTGTAACTGCAGAAAACGTCACCTCAAATTAGTTATGTTCTTTTGGCTATTGCTGTTTTCACGGTTTTTGAAATGTGTGTGGTGTTCTGGCCGACACACCTGAAGTGAATGTAGTGCTTACAGCAGATCAGCGCCAAACCACACACTCACTATGTTACCGTTATGTTCCAGCACACTAGAGAGATGAACAAAAAAAAAATCCAATAAGCATGGCTTTGGTGTGAAGGCCCCTTCAGGCTGCACAGTTGACTGTTGAAAAAGATACGTTAATTTTCCACCTTTTAAATTTATCTGAATCTAGTTGAGCTTTCATTCAGGCAGCTTAATGTGATGCCATTAGAATGAACACAGCAGGTGTTGTCTGTTGCACTGACTCCACACATTCATTCTGAGATATTCTTTATTATAGCATTTTAAGTGTGTGTGTGGCATATGTTAATGTGTCTTTCTCTGTTCCCAGGTGTTTTGTTGAGCATCTATTGAAGGCAGCCATCGCCATCGTATTGTATTTCGCCACTCTCTGGCCAGAGAGGCACAGAGGTAAACTTGTTAGCTTAAAACTGTGCAGTATTACAAATATTATTATATCAATACATTGTAATAGGGCTGGGCAATATGGGGTAAAATCAATATCTCTGTATTTTTGGACTATATCTTGATACACAATATACAGTATATCTCAATATTTTTCAAATGTCTTATGCTCTATTTAATTAATTTTTTTACATAACATCACACCAGTAATATGATTTAAATAGTCCCTGCAAAATGTGTCTGCACTAACGATGCAATATGAAACAACATATTGTTTATATTCTTTAGTGCTTTCTGTTTGAGTTGTCCATTAGACAATCAATTACATCAGTAACAATTATCAATAAGTGGGTAACCAGTTGTGAAAATACTCAAGGTTGCTGAAACTTCTTTCCTTGTTCATTTAGCACCCAACTTCTTTACAACAGCTCTGCATGTGTGTTCTCTGTTCTTTTCAGGTGACATGCAGAAGCCAACCACATGGATGCTCAGCATTGAACTGTCAGAAGGTTGTCGTGGGACCACACCATTCCTTCGGCAATGGAGTAGCTGCACTTCTTGCAAGCCATTATTGCTTTAACCTGCAGTACCCGGAGGAGGGCCCCTCCACTTTGGAGTTTATCCAAAGGTATTTTAACACTCAAATGAATATTGTACTGCAGGGTTTCCCACAGTGCTTTCTAGTTAAAGCGGATACGAAGAACTCTTTTAAATATCTCTAAAAAAGTCTTATTTTTCCTCTGATGATCATAAATTACCTTTAACAGCAAACAACACCATCAGTGCAAAGAAAGCAGTTTTTATTTAGTATTATTAATGCCTTTGGTCTGGTCGCACACCCAGTCCGATTTTCGGCTTGCGCATGCAGGCCCTATTGTCACATATTTGTATTGGTTGCAGATTTCAGTGTAGCGCAGCAATGCGATTTGAGTAGCCTATCCCTCCAGGTAAGGGAAGGGGAGCGGGAGCCTTGTTTGAGACAGTTATTTATCGTCATATGGCTGATAACGGGGCTGGACCATCAAAGAAAAAAAAAAAATTCCTCTTAAGTGAATGAACGGTACTAAAACAAGGTTTACTTTGCTTCATTCATCATCATCAGACGACCATTATTCATCTGATATAGTCATAATTTACAACAACATAAACACATTACCTCATCGTGATCCATACTGCTGTCTCTCGTTCATTCGCTTTTTGTGAGGGCACAGAATCTTTCAGCTCCTTGAGAGTAGTTAGCTGACACTGCATCAACTCATTGCAATCAGGTGTGTATGGCACTGACCAGCATTAGTTGATGCAGAGTCACTAACCACTCTCACAGAGACGAAAAAAGTCTGTGCCCTCACACTTTCAACACACGGACATGCACTATATTGCGCCCTAATCATTTGACACTTGCACCCCCGGCACGAGCTAGAAAGCCCAAATTCAAATGCCAAAGTTCCTCGTAGCTACTTTAAGGCTACAGTTGAACCAAAAAAAGTACATTGACTTAAATTGTCTTTCATCTCTGTGATGAACAGCAGCCCCTAATTGTTGATACTATCAGTGTGCCCGTAACTTCTTTCTTTGGTGTAAGGTTTACTCCATCTGTCTTGAAATTATGCAATATATATCAATGTAAAACTGAAAGTTGTTTTCTTGGTTCATTCACAGGTGCTTCTTGAGCATCAACCCAGAGACGGGCTCCAAAGTCAAGAAAGGACGTGGACTGATTAATCCACATGTAGGCAGTGAGCACACTCTTACGGAAAATATTGAACTTTGAATGGTTATCAATGTAAAATGTGTCTTGTGTTTAGAAAAAAGTGTAAATGTGGTGTTTTTCCTCTTCAATTAATTAATCAGCTGGCTACACTGTGTCCCACTAATATGATGTCACTAGTTACGTTGCTGCCGTGGCCAGTGCCTATCTACGGCTCTGATCCATAGACTGTATATATTCTTTCCGTGCAGCATAAACCCGTCTACCATGTAAAGGTGCTAACGAGCCAGATCTAGCTGTTAGACGTGTAGGCTACATTTCTTTGGTCCATGTTGTTGTTATAATGGCCGATCTGTTTATTCTGTTGTCTCTCATGCTTTTGAAATGACAGTGATGTATTTCCTATTCGCCAATCTTTGCAGATAGAATAAGAATTTTAAACTAGAAAATTCTGCAGACATTTTAAAAGTGCAAGCCCCCCGGCGCCGACCGCCAGCCCCGCTTTCGCGGCCAGAGGCGACCTTAGATGAAATCAAAACGCAACTACTAAACATTCTATGCAAAGGAAGGGATGGGTGGGGCAGAGACAGCTCAGCTGCACCTGCGTAAATCTTTTGGTCAATGGCGGCCATGTTTTGCAAGCTATTCTACTAATCTTGAAAAATATGGCTGCCATTGACCAACACGTTTACGCAGGGGCTGGGCTTAACAGCTAATTGGCCATAACTCATTGAACATAGGTCCTATCATGAAACTTGCTGGAAATGGCAGAACATGTGTGGTAGCATGTCTCCCAAGGCTTTTAAAGCCCAATCCATATAGGGGGCGACACAAATGTGAGACCCATAGCTCAGAAACACACGTACAGATCATGGTGCACCACAATAAAGCCTCTTGGACCATAGGGGTCAGCCATGATTCATTTATTTTTTGACCTTAGCACTTTTAAAATGTCCGTGAATTTTCTAGTTTTAAATTATTATTACAATGGCAGGGCACAGCACATCCTGTGGCATATGAAATTAAATGGCATACCACATGTCACAGTGACAGCTGCCATAGGTTGATTTGGGATCTCTGCCACTCAGACCTATGGGTTACCGTGCCCTGCCAAACCGAACTGCTACTCAGTGGGAAGGATGAATAACTATTGTACATTTATAGTTGAAAGCATGCTCATAAAGTTTGATTCAAAATGTTGTGTTTTCAAGGTTTGAAATGTGCTTGAAATTGTGAAACACACAGAAACATTACACCACTTTGCATACAGAATTATATTGTATCAGTTAATGTGAAAACAAAACTACTTGGATCAAATGTTTACGTCACAAAAACACAAGTTCAGATTTTTAGGCTTAAAAATGTAATTATTTTTACAGATTATAAGGTTCTCCGAATCGTACTTCCAACTTGTTTGAAAAAGTTAAAATGTATTAATGTGTAAATAAATATTGAATTGAACAAATTGCCTGTTTTCTTTGTTTTCCTTTTACTTTAGATGCATGTTTTTAAAGTTACACTATATTGCTATATCACAGTAATTCCATGGGAAAGACAACTGTGAATTCACAGTAAATTACTGGCTACCTAATTGCATTACTTTCACAGTAAAAATAAAAAATACAGCTATTAATTGTAATTTAAGTACTGCAAGGTACTGTAATAACACAGCTATATATTGCTATATCACAGTAATTCCATGGGCATGGTAACTGAAGATACTGTATGCAGTTGTATTTTTATTGTAATTTACTGTGATTTTCACTGTAAATTAATGTGAACTATTTACTGTTAATTACTGTGAAAATGTGTACAGGAAATTACTGTGAAATTACTGTGAAAGTAATGCAATTAGGTAGCCAGTAAAATCCTGTAAATTTACAGTATTTTTTTTTACAGTGTACCCCTGGTCACGGGCAGGCGTAAAGTCAAAATTCTAAGCCGTTTCTATACCAAAAACATCAAATCCATTCAGTTGTGTGTCAACAAAAGCCAAGGTATGAGAGAATATGACTAATGCTCGGGAAAGAAATTGTGTGCCGCACGTTACTCTCTCTCTCTCTCTCTCTCGTCCTGCCTGCTCTTCCTTTTTAATTATTGCCATTGCGCATCAAGTTAACTGGTTAATCGGGAGAGGCGATCCCGTCACCTGCAGCTCTGCATGGATCCCTTGTTAAAAGACTCAGCTGTTGGCATAATGCTCCGACACAGAAGTAACTTGATGCGCTGTGGCATTAATTGCATACGGCGATGGCTGTCAGGCAGCATGCAGGCAGGCACCTGTATAGCCTACTTTACCAACTTTAAGTTGTCTCAATGTGATTTTTTGTTACTTTTTAATAAAGGGCCCGTGTCCACCTAGCTTTTTTCGGGCATAAACGGCGGCGGTGCGCTTGGATCAAGCGTGTGTGCGCTGGAAGAAAGAACAGTGTAAAGTGGTGGCCTAGCCTTACCTAATTTCCTTGCCTATTACTGGGCAACGCACATCAAAACCGTAATTTCTTGGCTGGATGATACCGATCTCAATTCTGATTGGCTAAAAATGGAGAGAGAGGACTGCTTTCCTTTCTCAATAGGTGCAATTGTCATGTCCCCAGTATCATTGAATAGGTCAACATATGACAATAACCCTTTAATACATGCTGCCATATGGGTCTGGAAGCAGTTGAAGTCCTTCAACACTTGCAAGCCTAGATAAACTTGACTTGTGTATTAACAGACAGGCGGATTCAGAGAAGTTGATATCCTATATTTACAATGTTCTACAAAACATTAACGCCCCTTCATCTAAGGTCTACAAGCGTGCTTGGGAGGAGGAGCTGGGTCAGCAAATTCCCAATGACCTATGGGACGATAGCTTGCATTATACAGGTCCTTCTCATATAATTAGCATATTGTGATAAAGTTCAATATTTTCTGTAATGTACTGATAAACATTAGACTTTCATATATTTTAGATTCATTACACACAACTGAAGTAGTTCAAGCCTTTTATTGTTTTAATATTGATGATTTTGGCAAAAAAGTAAAGAAAAACCAAAAATCCCTATCTCAAAAAATTAGCATATTTCATCCGACCAATAAAAGAAAAGTGTTTTTAATACAAAAAAGTCAACCTTCAAATAATTATGTTCAGTTATGCACTCAATACTTGGTCGGGAATCCTTTCGCAGAAATGACTGCTTCAATGCGGCGTGGCATGGAGGCAATCAGCATGTGGCACTGCTGAGGTGTTATGGAGGCCCAGGATGCTTCGATAGCGGCCTTAAGCTCATCCACAGTGTTGGGTCTGGTGTCTCTCAACTTCCTCTTCACAACATCCCACAGATTCTCTATGGGGTTCAGGTCAGGAGAGTTGGCAGGCCAATTGAGCACAAATGGTCAGTAAACCATTTACCAGTGGTTTTGGCACTGTGAGCAGGTGCCAGGTCTTGTTGAAAAATTAAATCTTCATCTCCATAAAGCTTTTCAGCAGATGGAAGCATGAAGTGCTCCAAAATCTTCTGATAGCTAGCTGCATTGACCCTGCCTTTGATAAAACACAGTGGACCAACACCAGCAGCTGACATGGCACCCCAGACCATCACTGACTGTGGGTACTTGACACTGGACTTCAGGCATTTTGGTATTTCCTTCTCCCCAGTCTTCCTCCAGACTCTGGCACCTTGATTTCCGAATGACATGCAAAATTTGCTTTCATCCGAAAAAAGTACTTTGGACCACTGAGCAACAGTCCAGTGCTGCTTCTCTGTAGACCAGGTCAGGCGCTTCTGCCGCTGTTTCTGGTTCAAAAGTGGCTTGACCTGGGGAATGCGGCACCTGTAGCCCATTTCCTGCACACGCCTGTGCACGGTGGCTCTGGATGTTTCTACTCCAGACTCAGTCCACTGCTTCCTCAGGTCCCCCAAGGTCTGGAATCGGCCCTTCTCCACAATCCTCCTCAGGGTCCGGTCACCTCTTCTGGTTGTGCAGCGTTTTCTGCCACACTTTTTCCTTCCCACAGACTTCCCACTGAGGTGCCTTGATACAGCACTCTGGGAACAGCCTATTCGCACAGAAATTTCTTTCTGTGTCTTACCCTCTTGCTTGAGGGTGTCAATGATGGCCTGCTGGACAGCAGTCAGGTCGGCAGTCTTACCCATGATTGCGGTTTTGAGTAATGAACCAGGCTGGGAGTTTTTAAAAGCCTCAGGAATCTTTTGCAGGTGTTTAGAGTTAATTAGTTGATTCAGATGATTAGGTTAAGAGCTCCTTTAGAGTACCTTTTCATGATATGCACATTTTTTTAGATAGGAATTTGGGGTTTTCATGAGCTGTATGCCAAAATCATCAGTATTAAAACAACAAAAGACCTGAAATATTTCATTTGGTGTGCAATGAATCATTATTATCATTACATTGTGGAAAATAATCAACTTTATCACAATATGCTAATTATATGAGAAGGACCTGTATTCATACCTGCTCCATAAATGCCAGACACTGTCTAATTCAGTTTAAAGTGCTACACTACTCGAAATCAAAACTGAACAAAATATTCCCCAATGTTTCCCCCCTCTGTGACAAATGTCAGATCCAAGAGGCCACTTTAACCCACAGCTGTACTCTCTGCCCCAAAATCGAAAGCTTTTGGACCGAAATATTCAAGATCTTCTCCAAAACTCTGAAAATGACACTAGAGCTAGACCCTAGAATGATTATTTTGGGGCATTCCGAGGCACTTAGCAAACTATCTGCTTCTCAAAAACGCTTTGTCTCTTATGGACTAATAGCAGCAAAAAAACTCATACTTAAATTTTGGAAGGGTGATGAGGTTCATCCAGCGAAGCTGTGGATTTCAAATTTAACAGACACATTGCACCTAGAACGTATTGGGTTTATCTTGAGTGATAAACTGAAGCATTTTTCAAAAATATGGTCACCTTTTATTTCATTTCTCGATCAACAAACAATCTGAACATACACATAAAAATCACACGTAGCCCCGGATGGGTAGGTTAAGGGGTGGGTAGATGGATTTTTTTTTTTTTTTTGCGGTTCTTATTTTTTTGTCTTTCTTTTTGTTTTTTCTCTCCTTTACCTTTTCTATTATGTTTGAAAAAAAATTGGAATTGAAGCAGTTCCTTATTGCATGTAAATGTCAAGTGATATGCACTTCTGCTTTCAATAAAAAAATATTTGAAACGGAAGAGAGAACAGTGTGCGCAAGGGGAGAATGAAAAAGCTGATCGTAATTCTCGACTGTCGCTGTAGACTATGATCGACACTTCTTTTACTGTTTACTGTTTTCTATTCCCATGCTTTGTC
This sequence comes from Ammodytes marinus, assembly GCF_949987685.1. NCBI lineage: Eukaryota > Metazoa > Chordata > Actinopteri > Uranoscopiformes > Ammodytidae > Ammodytes > Ammodytes marinus. The sequence continues at coordinate 29,468,221 of NC_137220.1, read as the reverse complement.
CGTATGACAAAGGGTAGACCTCTATGTTAACAAAACGTAGCCTTGACAAAAATGACGAGCTAGTCACATAGGCTATGTGTGTGCAACGATCCGTTATAAAAACAAAAAACAATAGAAAAAAAATACTAGGCTACTGTAAAATAGCCTATGTAGAAGTGTGCACCCAATCTTCTCCCACAAACGGGCTTTCCTCTAACTTTTGGTAATTTTTTGTCAGAGAGAGAGCTGCTGAGAGTCATAGGCACAAGAAAAAACTCCCTACAAAACAATGTGCTGCGCGCGCATAAACCAGTTAGGCCTATGTCCCTTGGCTTTTGTTAAAACAACGTCACTGGCCACAAACTCTGTTTTCCAATACAATTTTTATTTAATTTAGTAAAGCCTACGTTTTGATTGAATTTCTAATGAGAACCTATTGGTAATGCGCATTAGTGCGCACCTCAGCGCTTTACTGAAGGCTCTCGTCTAAAATTGGGGTCCCTGGTTTTTTAATTAGAATCTTGGTCTATTGGTACTCCCATCAGGCAATGAGGGTGAGAAGGGGGAATGTAACATCTGATCCCTTCCATGTTACCAATGGTGTTCGCCAGGGCGGAATTTTGTCTCCTTTACTTTTTAATATGTATATGAATGACTTGTCTTTGATTTTAAATGCATCTGGTACAGGCTGTAGGATTGGGGACTCACTCATTAACCACCTTATATACGCAGATGATCTGGTCATCTTTAGCCCATATAGAGCTGGTCTACAACAGCTTCTGAGAGTATGCACACAGTATGGTGATGATTTTGACATAAAATACAAAGCAAAAAAGAGTAAGATCATGATTGTCAGAAGCAGAGGAGACAGACAGTCAACCTTCCCTGACTTCTATCTGTCTGGCACTGCACTCAGTGTGTGCAGTGAAATTACATACTTGGGCCATATTATGTCTAATGACCCGTCTGATGACAAGGATATCTATAGGCAGCGTCGGAAGCTGTATGCACAAGCGAACATGCTCTGCCGTAAGTTTAGTATGTGCTCTGTACCTGTCAAAATCTCACTCTTTAGAGCGTATTGTACGCCGCTGTATACTGCCCACCTGTGGTGTCGTTATAAACAAGGCAGCATTAGAAAGCTTACAGTGGCCTATAATGACAGCATGAGGCTGCTGCTGAGAGCTCCAAGAAGCTCCAGCGCAAGCCAAATGTTTGTAAGTGTTGGGGTCCCTACCTGCTGTGTTGTGTGGCCTGATGTATGGATTTATGTGTAGGGCATCTAAGTCCGAAAATAACTTAATTGCAGTTTTGGCTAACCCTCTATGCAGTTCGGTCAGATTTTCTTCCAGACTGTGGAACCATTGGCGATCATGTCTGTATGCTAGACACTGAATATTGTGAAAGGCTGTGTATTTTTTACCCTGTGTTTGTCTATTTGTTTATGTTGTTTGTGTTGATATGGATCCCCCTGGGTCTGAAATAAAGAATTATAGGTAACGCTTTATATTAAGGTTCTTGTTATTAGCCTTAGTTAATAGGTAATAAGGACCTTATTAGATACTTATTAACATTAATTTGTGTTAATAAGACAATATATAAGTGTTAATAATAACATAATAAACATGTTGACAGTGTGATTATAAGACTTTTATAAGCACTTATAAGAAACGTCTTAACTATTTATTGATTGCTTAATAGCATTAATAAAAGTTTTCTGAGTTTCTGATAGCTGTTAATAAAAGCATTACAAACCTATTTATTGAGTCTAGCATTATTTCACTCACCAAAGCACTTGGGCTATTTGAAGAGAAAGGCAGCCCCGTCAATATGGACAGCGACGTTCACTCTTCCAGCATAGACCCAATTCCACAGCATGATCCAGCTGACTATTGCTGCTCATCTTATCCTCTCAGAAAGGTGTTACCTTCTCCACCAAACAGTAAACAAGGAAAGCAGAAGAGTGCCTTCTTATGATAGCTAGCCGTTAGCCAATTCTTCTTTAGCGTATAGTAGGGCCCGACCGATTTATCGTGTTTTTTTTCTTTTTTTAAGCAATCATGTGCTGCCCTGGAGGTAGCCTAATTGAATAGCATTAATGCTATAGCCTATTTACAGCAGCAGCAGGTGTGTTGTAATACATTGGATTAATTTACGCTTGACAGTTCCCCCTGCAACCAATAACAGAGGCATTGGTCATCGCTTGACAGTCAATAATAAAAATAACTGATAGAATTTATATGGTGCTTTTTTGGAGGTACACTTTACATCATAGAGAATCATACATGTAGAAAAAGAAAAAAATACAGACGGCAGTGCATTAATGTGGTGACGTAGGGACGAGCGAGGGGACTACTAACTGCAGTAACTGACAGGAAGTTAGCTAAAAGAACCATTCCGCTTACAGCACCTTTAAGGGTTACATTTATAAAAAAAAAATCAATATTTATTTTGGGGATTTTTTTTTAATCGGCCGATTTAATCGTAATCGTAGTTTTTCTCTGAAAATAATCGGCATCGGCACTCCAAAATCAATATCGGTCGGGCCCTATTATAAGCTACCACTCCACATTATATCCAAAGTTCGCTTTTGCCAGTGGTTTGGCTAGTGGGCACCAAGGCGTTTTACCTCCTTCCAGACTAATGCCTCGTTTCCACCGAGTAGAGCGGGCCGGGTCGGAGCGGCTCAGAGCGGGACAGCTCACTTTTAAGAATCTTGGTGGTGTTTCCACCGCCGACCCTACCTTTACTGGTAGGGCGGGGTTTAGGCTGGACTGCGATAGCCGCCACCAGAATATGGGTCAAACTATCGGGCTGTGGAACAACTGTGGTCAAGCCAGCGGTCTCTCGTTTTTGCTTGGTCAAACCAGCCGATCCTTTATTTATTCCCCCCGTGTTGTTGTGAGCTTAAACGCACGAACGAGACGGCTCGGTGCGACTGATAGAGACAGTAAGCGAACAGCGCTGGCTGCGGCAGCTACGTGACATCGTAGCAGTGGGACACAGTGTAGCCAACTGATTCATTTAATGACGAGGAAAAACACCACGCAATAAACAGTGCTGCGCTCACATTTTCGCCAAAACACAAGACTCTCTTCACTCTTGCCGAGGTGACTACAAACGGCGGAAATGATTATTTCGACCAATAAACGGACGGCATGTGTAGCTCCGCCTTTTCGGCACCCTTTCAGGCGGCTGGAACCCCAACGGAGGAGTACCGAAATTAGGAGCGGCTTGGAGCGGTTAGGTGCGCTTAAACCGTACCCTACCCAACTTTTGGCAAACTAACCGGACCGACCCGCTCTACTTGGTGGAAACGAGGCATAAGCGTCTCAAGTCTGTGCTCCAATAGATGATCTACTTAATTCTTGTTGACTCGTTTTCGTTTGTGTAGCCTACATCTGATGTTGTTAGCAAGGTCTCTTCTTGCTACTGGACTTTTCGCACTAAACTATAGGACAGCGATGACACCACATGACAGCGAATTAACTGTGAATAATGAAAAGACACTGTCGTGGAACAAACCATATATGTCCATCCCGGTGTCGGTGGGGATTGCCCCACCAGAAGTAAAATAATCTCCGTCCACTCTCCGTCCACTTTAATAGAGAAATACACTGAGCATGCGCATTTAAATTTTTCAAGTCCAATACACATTACATTGGGGAGGGGCAAGATCCACTTTAGCCCCTCTCGGCACAAATGGCTCACACGGCTGCCGTAGTCTTACTGCAGAGTTCTCGCCCTAAACTCCGGTATGTTTCATTTCTCCAAATCAGACGAACGCAGTCTGAAGAATTTTTTATGGGGATTTAGCCCTGTCACTGCCAAACTCTTCACATGCAAATGTTCAATCAAAAAAGTTTCTCCCCTGCAATATTTTTCCAAGACACCATTGCTGCTTCCTGGCCTTAGCTCCGCCTAAGACAATTGTGATTGGTTTAAAGTAGGGCTGTCAAGCGATTAAAAAAATTTATCTAATTAATTACAGGCTCTGTGATTAATTAATCTAAATTAATCGCATACTTATATGACACTTTTATACCTGTTTGTAAACAGCTGTATAGCCTACTACAGTTTGTTTCTCTGTCTCTCTGTCTCTCTCTCACGCGCGCTCGCTCTCGTAACTTCTGTCTCCTCCCCTCAGCCAGCTTTATACATGAACTAGCGCCGAATTTTCTCAAAAAAACAAGCAGACAAAATTACGACTTTCCATCTCCCACAACAGACAGCGCTGCACTGCCACCATTTCGTAGCCTACTCATAGGCAAAAATATTGACACACACACACACACACACACACACACACACACACACACACACACACACACACACACACACACACACACACACACACACACACACACACACACACACACACACACACACACACACACACACACACACACACACACACACACACACACACACACACACACACACACACACACACACACACACACACACACACACGGCGGGTGCTAGACAGCTAGCAAACAAAATTGGAGGAAGATTGAGAGATATGGCCTACTACTGTTTTGAACCTAGCCTACATTGTTGCACCCACTAAATAAATAATGCACGGACACTGCGGAGAATTAAGTAAGATGTCTTCCTACCTTCATGCATCCCATAAACCGTCCATAGAGCCCTCGAGTCGGCCCCTTTCCCTTGCTTCTCTCTTTACCTTTCTCCCTTTAACCCACGCGCCCGGCCCGGCGAGCTACAGGTGCAGCTCCGCACCACTTTTGCACCGGGTCAAAAGGCATTATAGAAGTGCGATTAATCTGCGTTAATTTTTTTAATCGCGTTAATTTTTCTGTGATTAATTAATCGAAATTAACGCGTTAATTTGACAGCCCTAGTTTAAAATAATTAAAAGACAGTTTATTTTTCTCTCTCTCTATCAAACATTATAGTGCATGGTGCTAGATCATGCTCATAGCTGTAGTTTGGTTGGCTGTGCAAAATTATTATATTCATGATTGTTAACCCAATTTTCCATTTCTCTCTCTGGCACACACACCCTGACTTGCTGAACAAACCACGTGACAACTTTTCAATCAACATTTCTTCTCTGGTTCATATCGTTTTAAGTATCTTCGGCCTTGAAATAGACCTGACAGCTCCAGCACCGCAACAGAAACATCGCGTGCAGTATGAACACTATAGAGTGCGAGAGGAGGCAGTTGCCGCGCGGTATTTGTCCACTGTGAACATGCCGTAACACAGATTTAGTCCTTTTGTATACATACAAAAAGTCAGATCTTTTATTCCAGCTAATGAAAACTAAATAATAATAACTTAGCCTTTCAAGAAATCCAAGGATGCTTTACAGAGTGGAAGAAAATAAAGTAAGAAAAAAAGTGTTGCGTTCATATTTTTGTTCATTGTACTTCACATATAATTTTGAGCTCTGCACTCACATTTATCATCATTATATTTTAATAAAGAATATGTTCAACATAGACGTACCAGGTTCTTGCCCACATACTCGGGCTTCATCCAGCTTGCCAGGTTAGCAATGGCGTAGTGCAGCTCATTGGTCACTATTTCCACCTCAGAGATCACTGCCTCAAACTTTGGCTAATGTGCAGCAGTGAGAAAGGATGGTTGGTTAACACGTATCAGACCAACACACGATACACTGGGCTTCAAACAACATACACGTGTGCATGCAACTATGCACCTTCTTGTTCCTAAAATGTAGAAATTAAATCATCAAGTCAGAAAAGTAGGGAAACAAACAAACTGAATCCTACAGTATGCAGCATTTTAAAGCAGCCCATCTTTCACCCTGAATTTCTATAATTAATTGAGTAAGCTTAAAAAAGGGGAAGCCCCATAAAGAACTAATGTGCTTGTGTCAGGATGCAGCCTATGGATAAAGCTGCATTGTTATGTTATGTTATGTTATGTTATGTTATGTTATGTTATGTTATGTTGTGTGTGTAGTCTCTTACCTTTGCGAAGTCTTTGTGTAGTGCCTTCAAAATCAGCTCCTCATTATCTTTGATCATGGACATAAGCTTGGTCAACTGAGTTCGACGAAACTGCTCTGGTATTGTGATGCCTGTCCGAAACACTGAGCGCAATCTGTCCACAACCTGGCTCTGGGTTTCCATCCTTTCACCTGGAATGCATGCAAAGAAACAAAAATTGAGAGAAAAGAAGAGATAACAACTGTCTTCTGTCACAGGAAAATGCTTTTTTACTTGGAAAAAAATTGTGACAATTGAGTTTTCATTTCAGCATTTTTCCTTTCAATTACTCCAACTCTGAAGAGATATCGACAAACATCAGAAGCTTCCTAGTAGTTGTTACGATACTAAAAATTCAAACACAATACTTAGAATAAGAATGTACCTCGTCCAATCTGATTCGTCAAGTCTTACCTATAGTCGACTAACATTCGAATCATGTATTTCTTCTGCTAATGATCCATATTCTCATTTGCTTGGTCCGTGCAGAAAAATTATAGTTTAATTACGATCGTTTTGTTTTCATGATTGAGGGAAGCCGTAATAGTAATCAAAATTGAAATTCAAGTTATTGCCCAACCCCTCAAGACGGCTGACTTAAATTGGGCTGAATTTGGAGAGGTTTTAAATGGCTATATTTATTCTCAAATTGTAATCATTTTGGCGCTGTTGATTTTCCTTTGGCGCTCGGTAAATCCTCTTTGGGGGGCGCCGAAAATGTCTCTATGCAGGAAAAACCCTGGTTGTAGTCCATTTTCGCCGTCATGCAATGATGCCGGTCAGGAGAAGAAGGGTTAGGAAGAAGGGTCAAATTAATTTTAAACCATCTTTTCCTCCTTGGCCAGATGACGTTTTCCACAAAGATTAAGTAAAAAGGAGGCTTAAAAGGTAGTGGCGTCACTAGGCTAAAGCCCCAAATCAAAAAAAAATTGTAAAAAAAATATATATATTATTATTATTATTTTTATTAAATTTTGCTACATGTGGAGCCTGTGCGGTATCCGCATGTCGCACATGCTCCCAATGGTTAGGACACTCTTGTAGCTTACTGCTAGGAATTTCTGTTGAAAGTTCCACAGCTCAAGATTTTAAGCCATGAATTGATGAACTTGCATTAAAGAAAATACTTTTCTGATAGGCAAATTTGGCTACCGTACTTTCCGTACTATAAGCCGCACTGGACTATAAGCCGCAGGTATTATAATGTTTAATTACCATATGTAAGAGTTCGTGCACAGAGGGGATTGTCGGGAAAGAGATGGCTGCTCCCATATATTAACATTTCAACAAACAAGTTGCATATTTGCATAACATACGTAAGTGTTACCATTTTGTGCAATAGTAGCTATTAGGGATGGGCACGAGTGTTTTCGCTACTCGTGTGATCGCTTGCATTCCTCGAGGATCAATCGATTCCTCGTTAAACTTTTTTCTATTTTTAGAACGCAACGCATCTGTCTACAGAACAACAGTTGACCGCAATAAAGCGCTCAATGCTTATGTCAAACAGTCACAGTTGCCATATGATATTAAGGATTTATTTTCCACAAGTTTAAAACACATTTTCCTAACTGAAAGTAATTAAATAAGCGGGCCACAATTTAAACCGATCGAGTAGGTCTGCGGTGGAGAGAGAAAAAAGAGAGAGAAAAAAAGCATGGGCTGTAGTTGGCTAACAATCAAAATAGACATTTAAAATAAGAAGGGCAGCAAATACAATACAATTATTGTCCTACAATTTAAACACATAGATGGGCTAAATAACTCACCAAAACAGTAGAAGTAGTAGTATATCCAACCGCGTAATGCTCACTCCTGTCCGTGACTAATTACCGCGACTAATTCCTCGTTAACGGAACGTTACACCGGTAGGCTTTTGAATCTCAATCCTATATTCCATAATAAAGGCTTCTTAAATGTCGTTTGCTCGAATGTGCCCGAAGTCAGCCTGGCTTCTTTACGTGACTTTCCAAGTTTTCCAGCACCACATTCAGCTCCGCGGTGCTGTGGAGACCACACACTGGCTGCGCTGCACGGAGGTGGCAGTTATTTGCGGTTTCTGTTTGACACAACGCTTAGTTTATTTAACTTGGATCAAAATATTTAATTTTGTTAAACTTTATATTTTTGTGCCGTTTTGTACACGTATATAACATTTTAAAATAGGGGCGGCCCGCTGGCCGGCCTAAAGGCTACAAACACTAAAAAAAACAAAAAACGATTTTCCTCATCCACCAATCGAGATCATTTGAAACGAGGAGTACTCGAGTACTCGATTACTAACGCCGATCCCTAGTAGCTACAGAATATATACTGTGCTGTGTAATAACAGGGTCGAAAAACGGGGAAAAAGTCGCGGCTTGTAGGCCGAAAAGTACGGTAAATAGCGTGCTAATATTGATGAGTGCTTGTTTCAAGGGTCTATGGATGCTAACATTATCTGGCTCCTAACTTTTGCCTTAAGTTACAATTTAGCTAACTAGCTAACGTTAGCTCTGCTGATTGCCCACCCCTTTCGTTTCCAATGGTGGCTGTCATTTCATTACCAATGTAAAGTGTCATCAATAGTTTACACTGTTGTCATGATTCCTAAAAAAACAAACATGTGATGCGTTTTGAATGTAGGGTGACCAGATCCCAATTCACCAGATGTGGGACAAAGACTACGTTTGTGCGGGACAATGCGGGACAAAGGGCCGTTTTTTTTTAGCAAAATAAACCCGTGTCACCACCGGTAATGCCAGAGACACGGCTTTCTATATTAAAAAAACACTATCTTTAGATCAGCGCGCAGCAGTTAAGTTAGCTACTGTTAAACAAATAGAGCATTAAGGCTGCGGCTTCACATTAAAAGCATTTCACTGGCTTCACATTAGCATTTCACTTGACAAACGTGAGTTGGCTTTCATTTTGAAGTAACAGGAAGGTAAACGCTGAAGCAGGCAGCACCTTCACAGAGCCCAGCAGCCCCGGTAGCGCGATACACACAAACGGAGACACACACACACAGACAAACGGAGAGACGCACACCCACATACACACAGAAACTGAGACTGCTGTCGCCTCACAGCATCGGATAAATGCCAGATTATAAAACACGCATTTAAAAAGGGGGACTCACTGTCAATAACAATGCGGGACAACGTCTCAATTTGCGGGACGTGTGAAAAGTAATGGAAATGCGTGACTGTCCCGCACAAAGCGGGACATCTGGTCACCCTATTTGAATGTGCAGAAAGTTTTGAACAATCAAGGATGCCTGACAGCCTTACTGCATTATATTCCATTATAGGTTTTTCTCCAGGAACCTGAATGTTGTCTTTTCCGTCACAGAAAAAAAAAAAAATTCTATTATAAATTGATGCAGAAAAGGCACAGATCGGTGGCTAGAAATCCATCAGAATGCAGGAAATTAAGTGTATGACGCTCAAAAATGTCTGGGGGAGCCCCCACACCCCCACCTAAAATTTGCCCCCCAAAATGTTGAAATTAAACCAAGCCTATGCCCCTATGCAAAGGTTGTATACAATACATTTATAGATATGTTGTTTTTACTTTTTGGATTAAAAAGAAGGCATGTCAGTAAACTCCATGTCGGGCCCTTAGTGTGATTATCATATCGTAGAGTGGCCCTTTGTGAAAATGAGTTTGACACCCCTGGGTAATATAAGGTCTGTCTCACTATTCATTTTATTCTGAAATAACTTGAATGGAACTTTAGATGTCTGGAGATGAGCAGCACATCAGTCAGGTAGCTATTTTAAGCTATAATAAACTGCCTATTTTGTTTATTTAGGTAAAGCATTATGAAAAAATGTGCATGTGCATTAAAGTATACAAAAAAAAGTTGCTGCGCGCACCAGCCTTGTCCCTCTTCGGCATCCGGCTAAGCCCCGGATGTTTAAACCTAGAAACGCCCCTGCTTAAAGGTTAGAAGATTTTACTATTCGTAGAGGCCCCTGCCTGTCCACCCAGGTTGTGATCCTTGTTGGTCCGAGATATAATTTCTGGTGAACAACCTTTACAACATTCCATGTCTGTTTTCAGGAAAAAGGGGGTTATTGCCCCATAGTAGCCTGAATAAAGTTCCCCACAACTATCCCCTTAGCTGCCTAATCATAAACCAACTTCAGCATCGTAAGTGTTAATGGATTTTAGGGAAACTCCTAAATACATTTTGCGACGTAGGCCCAATAGTAAACATTTAGGATTATTACAAATATCCGTACGCCGAATTTACCATTATTTCTTCCTGATCTAACAGATGTCTTCAAGTGTATGGTTTTGTATTCACTTTTGCGGAAAGCAGACATGATTAAACTGTGATGGTTTCCAGTGGAGGTTTGTCACACCACTTTTGGACGGTTACAGTAGCACGCACGGTGCTGTTTAACCGTGAAAACGCGCGTCGTTCAGATAAACAGCAAATTGGTGGAAAAGAGCTAGCTTACTGTTAAATGTACACAGGAAGTAGCATTAACATTTACAATCCACATTAAGTTTAATACTATGACATGCAAGCGTGTGGTGGCACTGTGGCCAGAGATCGGGGAGACCAAACAAAACGCCTCTATAACGTTCGCAAATCATTTCCCCATTACCTGAGTTTTTGGCGTCTTAAGTTGCAGGTGAATGTCTGAACAAATGAATTTCACCCTCACTTGAATTTACGGAGATGTCCTACGAACACAAACTCCAAACACCAACTGCTCCGCGGGATCTAGCAAGTATCAGCAAACAAACCGGACAATTGAATCAAGAAAAAACACTGCTGTGTTCAGCCTACCTGTAGAATGTGAATTTTCTGTAAAAAAAATCACTGCACTCCGGCCTGGAAGAAATGATAAAAAGGGAGTGCTTCAATGGCTTTCCGGGTGTTGCATCTTTGTCAAACTACCGGTTGAATTTGGAGCAGGAAATGGGAAGGATGATGGTTTTGGTTGCTCTCGAAAACAGACCCGCACAACTTGTCATGCGAGATTTCCTTGACTTGGCTTGCATAATCAGCCGTACGACGGCTCCTTCTCAAACGAGGCTAAAGACTTCGAGCATTTGCCCCCAGTAATTTATCCCATGTAAAAGCTTTTATTGTAGGTTGACATATCTATTCAACATATAGGCTATCATTCTAAAAAATAAATGTCTGTCAAACAGGACTTTTATTGATTAGACCTCAATACATTTCTATTACACTGCGCAGCTTTATTTTACCACCACTTAACCTTCCTCTCGTGTTAGGGTCGCCACCGACCCGTTTTGGATTTCAAATGCATAAAAGAACTACTTACATTTTGTTTATTGCATCAAGATGTCTTGACTTTGTCAGGAACCACTATTTCAACAAAATTAAAAAAATTAAAAATGTTTCACTTAATTATAAAATGCTCTGGTGGAAATTATAACACTGGTGGTGTTAGGGTCGTTTTCGACCCGGTCATAAAATAAGATTTAAAAAACAATAACTAGAGCCAAAACTGAAATCATAAGTGCACTGTCAGCCAACACAATGACAGTCAGCTCCTCTCCCAATCATGTGAGCTCTGGGGAGGTTCTCATTTTGACTTTTTTTGCCCTTATACCTGCATAATAGCGAAACAAACAGGCGGGCATATCCAGACATGTGAGGTCAATTCAGTATAGAGTTGGTGACTTGCAGAGTGCACATCTCCTATTTGCAGTATTCAAAAATGAGGAGATATACAGTGAGCCAAGTTCTGGATCATGTTTTTGGTGAAAATGGCCACCTGATTCTATAAATAAGAGGTGTCAGGTCTGCCGAAGCACTAAGGACAGAAAGATAAAAGTATTGTGCTTTACCTGCAAGAAATATCTCTGCAAAGAACACTGAAAGTGTTGCTTTTTGTCACACATCTGTACACACACACATAGCCTACACAGAGACTTTTACTCAGTTTTTTTTTACTAGTTTTGGAACTAGTAATTGATTTTGATTGATTTGATTTGTTGATTGGTTGTTGTTTATTTGACCTTACATATCTATATTTTGTGTTGTGACTTGTTCTGGTTTTCATTGTGTGCTTGTATAATGCTGAAATAAAAGTTTTTTTGCTCTTTTCTGAAATAAATATTCATTGGTCGTAATTGACCAGTAACACCATAGATGTTAAAGTCAATAATATTAATATGAAAAAATAAATAAAACAAATTTAGTTAAGAAATGTGTTCTCATACCCCTCAGTAATGATCAGGTAACACAACAACCAAATATTTATTTATATGATTCTCTTGAGGTTAATTTTACAATTTTTTTTACTGAAATTGAGGCGCATACTGACAAAAAAAAGGCCCAGCCGCCTACACCAAAAATATTAAAAACAATATATTCATGGTTAAGGAAGCCTAACAAGGTAACCAAGAGATGAGAAACAAACTGGATGATAGATAAAGGTTTTTAGTTTTTTTTTACAGCTGAATTCAGACACGGGTCGAAACCGACCCGCTAACACCATGGATGGTAGCAGAAAGTTAACACAGGACGAAGGTTAAAGACTCAAATAGGCCTAATAACATTTTGGTGAGCTCTAAATCTACATAGGCCTAGTTCACAATTAATATTTGAATACATTTTCTAACCTAAACTATCAAGTGACTTTTTAAATTATATAACACAATAGTTTTTCTTCACTTGACAACAAAACTTTTTTTTTTCAACTACGTCGTCAATTAAATCGATTACGTCTGCAGAAAGTCCGGTCGAGGACTTGAATTGTTTTAGGCAACCCTGTCCATACGCTGGGATTCAGCCTCTACCTTTCAAGAACTCCAAACTGTGGGTTTTCTCATATTGTAACATCCGCCCGCGATTAAATGTAACCTTAAAATATTTTACTTAACAGTTAATAATAATAACAATAATAATGTATTGGATTTATATAGCGCTTTTCAAGGCACTCAAAGCGCTTTACAGGGTTCCAGGTTCCATTCATTCACACAGTCATACCGGTGGTGGTAAACTACGATAGTAGCCACAGCTGCCCTGGGGCAGACTGACGGAAGTGAGGCTGCCATTCCGCGCCATCGGCCCCTCCGATCACCACCTCAAACACACAGCAATCATACACATTCACACAAGGCACGGTGAAGGTGGGTGAAGTGTCTTGACCAAGGACACAACAACCATGACACAGGTGGCCGGGCCCCAAAGTTGCCACAGTTTGATGACATTTCACTCGTATCTAGTTTAACTAAGAATTTAATCTTTTTTAGTTTACAAAATGATGGCCAAGTGAGTTCCGAGCTCACTTACCGGTACTAATAGCACCTGTTATGCAGTGTAAAGTTCAGTCGGAGTTTGAGTATTATCAGTCAGGTCACACAAACAGAAATCTTTGCAAAAAATAACAAAAATACTAGATAAGTAACATCAGTAAAGAAACAAGTGGGGGGAAAAACATACTGAAAATACACCATCAGTTTGGCTTTTTTTAACAATGCTCATGTTTTTAGTCCTTTTAAAGTGAGAGAAATATCTGGCAATATTTTTTTCAGCAGATGTTTAGGGTGAAATCACCCCTTATAATCTTGACTATTCCCACTGAGTTATAATTGACAAGCAGTTATCAAACAAGTGGATATGCAACAATGGTTAGTTTTGCCATGTCATTCAACCACATCTGAACATAAACCAGAATCGATACAAAAACTTTATTATCACAATATCAAAAATTACAGACCTACAGAGACTTGTAGATTCAAAGGAATTAAGCGAGAAAACAATGGTGAATATAGTGAATTCTGTTTGCCAGTCATTACATTTCTGGTATTTATTTGTGATGGAGCTGAGCAGCAGAACACAGTATGTTTAATAGTGACATACACGACAGGACTGTTTAAGAGAAAAATAAAAGCAAAACAGGCTTTGAGCGAAAAAGTCATTGTACATTTAACAATGGCAGAAACAATTATACAAAAATCAAAAACATGCATTGATGGAATTCCTTAAATGATACAAATTGAGAAACGTCCTACATCTGCATATTAAAAAAAAAACTCCTTCCAAATACTTCTAAAACTAAATGACAATGTTTGTCATGAAAAAAATACTACAAGAGTAGTGGAAGTTAACCTAGGGATGGAGAAAGGTGTATCTACACAGTGAGAGAGTTTGAAGCAGGCCAATGGGAGAAAGAAGAAGCTGAGGAGAAATGACAACAGTCACGGGCCCAGTATCCACCTCACCCCATACACCTTTCACAGTGACTGCTATGTCAGGCTGGGGCAGTGCAGCAAAGAGCCAGCTCTTCAAGCTGAAGCTGTGTGGAGCTTTCAAGTCTGCTCTGAGTTCAGACTGACAGAAGCATCCAGCAGCAGGGGGATAAATGCTACTGGAGCATTGGACACATCACAGATGTCTGCTCAATCATCTCACAGGAAATAGTCAGCTACTGGCTTCTTGGAGGGGATGCCTCTGGTCTCCTGCGGTGCTGCCTCAAATATGATGAACTCCCTCTGTAGATGCTCATCCAGCTCCAAGATGGCTGCCACATTGCCACATCTGATTGTCCAGAGAGAGATGAAGAATTGGTAAGAACTTTCAAAAAAATTAAGAAAGGAAAGTAAGTAGTTTTTGTTATGTAGATCTTCTCACACCACACTCAATTTGCCTTGTGTTTATTTAAACTACACTATCTCAGCCACTTCTGTATTCAAAAATACCACAAGGCCCCAAAATCACAGGTCCCTCCATTTTAAACCCCATGGATAGAAACACATGTTTGATGAAAAGAGAGCTTCCCGAAGAAGCAAAAAAACAGTAATATATAAACAAATAATCACCTGAAGGAATCCTGCACTGTTATTCTTAAATTAACAGGGAATTGTATTTAATGCATTCAAAAATATAGTATAATTATATAACAAGCATAAATATAGTGAGTATTCGAGTCTGGGGTCCTCCTCCAGAAAATTATTAAAAGAGTTTATGTAATTTTCTTGTATTTTGGTGCCGTTTAACATGTAGTTTGATAAAAATAAAAATAATTATGGGTAGGCCTAGATGATGTAATTCCATCCAGAGGATGGTCCATGTCAGATAACATAATTATTTGAAGACTGTAAAAAGCTAAAAGTACAGAAATTGATTGGAAGACTAATTGGATGACTAAATTCAGAGCTCTCTAAAACTAAACTCTCGCCAGATCCGCAAGTGAAACAAGCAACCAGGCCTATAAAAACAAGCCCAAAAAAAGCAATGCAACCCAACCTGACTTAACAAAAAACAAGCGAGACCAAAGTCGCTGATAAAATCCGACTTGGCAACGCTAGGCGGCGAACCAATGAAGTATGGGAGGGGCTTAGTTAAGCATTTTAAGCTAACCCAAAATGACAACAAACCAAACAGACTTTAGAAACTACTCCCGTGAACTAATAAAGAAACGGCCAATTAGTCTGAGCAGCATGTCCGTAATCAGACACTACTTATGAGTTTTCTAAAGTGTCTGGGAGCTGTCTGTCTGCAGCGGACTTCCAACCCTACCTCAACCAGAATTGATATGACGTCTGTGTAACAGGTTCCGACAGTTGAATAGATTTTTTTTGTTCAATGCAGTCCACTCTAATGATTATTTGTGAAATCCAGTTGTGTACTAATAGCATTGCAGATTCAAGTTTAGCCTGGTTCAACTTGGCACTGCCACAGCATCAGGGCGGACGGACTGGGGGGAAAAGTGATACAGTCGTGGGGGGGGGGGGGGCCCAAGGCAGAGGGGGGCCCATACATTTCTTTTTTTTTTAACAAGCTAAATGTGGGGCCCCGATCTTCGAAGGCCCTGAACAATGCCATTCCAAAAAATAATAATAATTGACTGGCTCGTGATAGGCCCCTGACCCTTGCAAGGAGATCAGGGGCCTGCGCATGACTAAGGCATGTGTGCGGCAGAGTAAGCCAACATTGAATTGAACTGGTGGCGAAAATAAACGAAGCAATGTTTCTATGGGGATATTTAGCGTTACAGAAATAAGTGCTGGCAAAGCTAGAACAGTTTAAGACTCCACATCACTGTGGCAACACAACCTATCTATCCGCTCAGACAGCGCAAAGAAAAGTCTGATGAATACATGAGTGATGGCCCCTGCAAGTTTCAGTAAGTTTAAAGAAGTGCCACACTGTTACTGTCTTTGAAATGCATTTAGACATTTTAAGGGGAAAACACATTGTATTTATGATTTCAACTATTGAGTTATTTGTAGAACAGCATGCTAGTGTAGGCCAACAAGATTTATTTTCTGAATTTTCAATGCTGCTTTATTTTTATGTTTTAAATTGGGAAAGACATGTTCCAAAACGACCTGTATTTAAAAAGAAATCAAGTAAGTAGGCTAATAATAACCATTCATGAATTATAGGCTATCGCATCACAGTAGGCCTATTGTCCACAATAATCACAGCCCCCCATCCATAAAGGAACTTTAAAAAGTTAAATTTGCACTTGATGTGCCTACACAAGTGTGTGGTCTATTATTTGTATTTAGTGTGTCTGTATAGTATTGCACCAAAACAGTAGAAGTTTTCTTTAATTGTGTTTTGTACTGTCTATAAAATTATACCTGCACATAGCAAACAAAATTGCACAACTGTATTCAAATAAACGGTTGTTTATTTCTATAGTGCGCATTGGCATCTTCGAGCAAAATACCCCCAACATTTTCCTGACCCTGGCCAGTGACCACCTTGACTAAGACATATTATGGGGGAAACACCGGTAAAAGTAATGATTTGGTCATTCATCAGATGAAATATTGTGGAGTTGTCTGGCTCAGAGAGCCATGTGTATTGTAAGACCGCTTTTCAGGGGGCCCATCAGGACTTTTTGTACAGGGGCCCAGAATTTGGTGCTACGCCCCTGCACAGCATCAACATACTGGTTCCATTAAAATAAAAACACTTCATATTTCAAACTGCTGAAAACTCACTAATGATTACTGCTTATTGACAGTAACCTAAATATAATCCATCTTTGGAGCAGTAATTGTGACCTAAATACTTCAGTCTTTCTCCAGGCCCACCACGTGTCTTCCCCATGATAACAAGATTATTTTCATAGTGTCTCTTCACCGGGCCTGTCCTTCTCTATTGAGGTGTTGACCATATGGTTGTTTTTACCACATGTACCTACCTATAACAGTAGTTGGGTGCTGACCACACAGTGAGCACAGTCTCGTTGAAGTGCCACTTGTAGCCCTCCATGACCAACTGGTGTGCCCGACAGATCATGTGGATGTCGTTGGCGGCGTTGAACTGGGCTACCACGTCACTTCCAAACAAGTAGCCAGCACCTCTGGGACTCACCCCCCACCCTGTGGTGTCTGAGGGAGAGAAGATCAGTCAGGTCAACATCTGCTTCTTACATGGCTTTGGAGAGACAGTCGTAAATGTAATTAATGCCGTATCTTAGGGCTGACCGATTAATCGATTTAACATCGTAATTCGGATCAATTTCTTCGGACAATGTTAAATGAAAATCCCAAAAATCTAAATTCCGTTTAACTAGGGTAAATACAGTAACTGGCGGTTTGCTCTCACTGCGGTCAAGTGAGCCGAGAACTTACCGTAAAAGCACTATAAAAAGCGCAATCAATATCTAGATACGGCTGGCTAACTTGATGGCAGTTCACTCTTGGCTCCTCTGCTCCACCCCCCTCACCTACGTCTCTGACACACCCACTCGTCGGGAAATAACAACAATGTGCGTGCGCGGTAAAAGTGAGGATTTAGTTAAAAAAAAACGGCATTCTCGCACAGCTAGTATAAAAAACGCAACCCCAGTCGGGATAAAATGGTTCGGGTTAGCAGCTTCTAACAACTAGCTAACCACTGTCCGCGCTGTAAAGTCTGTCTGATGGCACTCAGATGAGTGGGAGCAGTGTGTGACTTAATTTTCACAGTATCCCATACACAGGAAAGCACCCAAGTAAAAACACAACACAGATGCGGTGGTGTTTCATATTGCCTAAGACATTGTGCCCTATACAGTAGAGAAGGCTGGGTTCATTCTCTGGAGGTGAAGTGTTTTCTTCAGGGAAGCAATACTTTTTTTTCCCCAAGAGGCACTGATGCACCTTTTATTTATTTTACAAAAAGTGTCAGCAAGTTTTGCACTCAATTAATTCATCTTTGTTTAAGAAGAAAATTTATATATTTTTAAATTATTTTTGCAAGTTAAGTTTGGTTAAAGCTAGGTTAGCACTTTATTATAGTAAATTCATGTTTGTTCATATCTCCCCCGCATGAGGCTCAGTCCTCATCGCAGCAGACCCGGTTAAAATCCGAGCCGTGGTAGGTTCTCTGCTTGTCCTCCCCCCTCTGCCCTATTTCAACTCTGTCTCTCCAATCTGTCTAATAAAAGAGCAAAACGCAGCAGAAAAAAACCTAAGACCCCCCCACACACACACACATTTGTAGGTAATATCGCCCAGCCCTACCATATCTAAAATAAAATTCCACCACATCTGCCAGTTTTGCCCATTATCATGCTATATACTTAGTTTCCTTGAACATTCACAAGTATGTGTGTTAACAATACAGTGTTTGAAAGGCTTTGCTAGATGCTATATACCTTCAGGGTCTGACCACAGGAGGTCACACATGGGCCCATCATGGGGCACTTCCTGTTTTCTGTCAATGGTCCGTATCTGGTCCAGTGTCTGGATTGAAGGGGACAAGCCACCATGCACACAAAAGATCTGAGGACAGAGAGGAATCTATTAACCTAACTGTGATGGAGGAACTTATATAAATTAATCAGGAAATACTGTACAATGTTTCTAACCTTGCCATCAATGATAGCAGAAAGGGACAAGTAGTCAAATATCTCTGTGCAGTATCTCCAGACGGTGACTGAACCATATTTGCGGAGACACTCATCATAGAAGCCATAGACCTGGGTGATTTGCCGGGATTCGTGGTTTCCCCGAATCAAGGTTATCCTGTCTGGATAACGCACCTATGGAATAGAGCAGGCACAAGAGATTAAAATATGCTCAAGAAAATTAATTATGCATATGACTTTTGTTATTTGGTAAAAAAAAAATAATAATTAAAAACATGCCGCACAGGTAAAGGAATCAGAATCATTACTTAAACCGCAACCCTCTAAAGGGGGAAAAATAATCACATGTACCTTAAGAGCTAGCAGAAGAAGAAAAGTCTCCACACTGTAGAAGCCTCTGTCCACAAAGTCACCCATGAAGAGATAGTTTGTCTCTGGGACATCGCCACCAACCTGTCATGTGGAAGGATTAAAACATAAAATAAAATAGTTCAACATTGGTATGGCCTTTTGCCATACACATGTGCTGGCTCGGCTCGGCACAGTTTGGCTTCTGCACGTCATCAACCCAGCACGGAAGGAGTTTGTTATACAGTACGGCAGGGCTACCCGTTTGTGGGTGGGAATTAAACTTATGATGCATTGCCCTCTGGTGCTTATGTGTGTGAATTTACTTGACACCGTTGATCAACTGTTAGCCTTATACATTTTTTTTAAATGACGTGCCACCCTTAGACGATGAAGTATAAAAGCACTGTGCGCTTTTCTGACACTGTATTGTACATTGAATATGCTTAATAATTTGGTTCTCGCTTCGTCAGCCCGCTTGGAGGCAGGGCCTGCACATTTTGCCCCATTCCAGAGAAGGTCTATTCTGGGCTTGGTTCGGAACATTAAATGTGGTAATGGAAAAAGAAAATCAGCTCTTCACGGTTTTGCTCGACGCAGCCATTAGTGCCAGTGGAAAAACACCAATAGACTGAATTTGATATTAATACAGCAAAACATCAATTACAAACAATGCTACTACCACAATCAGTGGGAGTGAATAAAAAACCCCTTTCCAATATGATTTGGATGCAGCAAAAATCCAGAAAACAATGTCAAGTATCTAATGGACTATACAAAAAATGTAAAGCAGTCATCATATATATTACAGGGTTCAAAATAACTTTTTTTCCTACTGGCCCGCCGGGCTAGTGGATCCGAGTTTTACTGGCCCCTTGTATATTTTCACTGGCCCTGCACACACTTTTTTTTCTTCATAATTTAGTGTCAATAATTATAATACCTGTATTAGAAAAATAACCAAATCTAAAGGGAATATCTATACTGTAACAGTATAGATATTCCCTTTAGATTTGGTTATTTTTCTTTTAGTTAATTATATGAAATGTTGATATTGCTCATACACATAATATAAAACCAGGCAAACATATTGAATTTGAAGCCTACAAATGAAAGTATGTTGAAGGGGTCGGCCAGTATTTTAAAGTCCAGTAGTTTGATGGTTGTTTTTATTCTTGAATTTGGGCAGTTTAATGGATAGTTCACCTGCAGAAGTCATGTTCAAACCTAAAAAAAATAATAAGAGATGAAGGTCTGATCATTCTTTGTGGTGTGGTATGATGTTTTAATTACTTTCTCTATATGCATTAGGGATGTGAATGTGTCGAACGAATGACCGGTTTTCCACTTGCGCTCAAGTTGACTTTAAAAATAGAATAGAAATCCGAAAATCAGGGGGTTATGCCGTTTTTTTTTTTAATGGGAGATTTCACCGTGTATGCGAGTTCACATCTGGTCGTGAGCGCGCTGCAGGAGAGTCACTTCAGCATAAAGTGTCAGCTTCACATAAGAGTCCAGTGTGGGACCATTATTTCAAACTATTGATAAAAAACAGTGCAGTGCAAAATATGCAGCATAAGTTAAACGCTCGTCTAAGACTATGACATTAAATCACACAATGCCTTCGTCCGAGCATAGCAGCATTTCAACGTGAGATCTCGCCAGTGAGTGAGCTGCCGCACAGAAGAACTGTGGTTTGTGGCTAAAATAATAACCGGGGGTATTCTCCCAGTTAGCGATTTCAATGGGAAAGACTTCCGCGGTCTGATTGTATGTCTCGAGCCTGAAAACACAGAGCCATGTCGGCAGACAAACTGCGCGACTACTGTCCAGTGAGCCGAGTCCCTCCGTTCGTTTCTGTCTACAACCGACACAATCACCGCCGGAGACGCATTCACAGCGGTTAAATAAAGCCTCTCATTTGTATTACCATTGGGGCTTTGATGCAATTAGGCTACTGTAACATTACGGCGGCAGCTAAACGAAAAGCGCAGTTTTCACTTCATTTTCTGCACCTCAACCTCTGCAGTGGGAAGAAAGAGAGGGGCAAAGTAAGTCGATTGATTTGTCGACTCGCAGGAGGACGGTAGGCAGCTCTGCCAACGGAGCGAGAATGCGCCCGCTTGTTGCTCCGCCTGTCAAAACGCCCACGCATCGTTTGTCCACTGGCCTTTCATTAAAATATATTTTATATTAGGTTTATTATATTGATCCTTAAATAAACACTGCTTTCATTCCGACTCTCAACGCGCATTTCAATGAACCATGATGTAGTCTACAAAAAGATACTGAACTGTGATTGGCCGTTACTGGCCCGGGCGGGACAGTGACTGGCCAATCAACTTGCCCTGCATATGATTTTACTGGCCCCGGGCCAGCGGGCCATTGGTTATGTCGAACCCTGCATTATAATAAAATGGGGGTTTAAAAACTTTTTGGGCCTGTATGTAATGGCAGTACTGATGGTACAAAGAAGTTATAATAACATCTGAGGGTAAGAAAGGTGATTTTATCAGGATAGAAAATACTATGGAAATTTACCAGTGGAATTAGGCAATTAAACAAAGTAATTATCGTTTACACGTGTGTTAAGCTTTGTAAATTCAGCATAGTGCATTATGTAATATATAGTACAATACATGATAGTGCATTTGGCTAATGTACTGTCCGTTTAACTCAGTCCAGAACCTCCAACCGACTTTTAAACAGGACACACCGATACGTTAAAACGTTACGATTAAGTCTGTAATGTGCAGAATGCAACAAAAAAATGTAAACTTACTCTAAAAAGCTCTTTCAAGTCATAGAACTGGCCATGTATATCACCACACACCTATTAGGAAAAAGCAAGAGAAAGAGATTACTACCAAATATAATTTGTAGACAAATTCTGCAAACAAGAGCCAAATGAAAATGTTACCTACTGTGACAGGAGAGTCTACTCTCTGGACATTGCTTTCTTCAACCAGAATCTCTCTGAAAATACATACACATATTTCATTAGGATTTCATGTTCTTCAAAAGACTAGCAGGAAAAAAGATCAACATCCGCTATTGGACAGGGCATGGACCTATAAAGAAATGGACACCGGATTGAAACACACGGCGTCCATTCATTCCTATGAAAGCTGCTCATTGGTGCAGCGCAACATACAGTATCAGAATTTTCTTCCGCATCATGGGTGCCTAAAGGCCAGGACACACCAGCCTGATAATCGCCGTCGTCAAAAAAAATGGAGTCGGCCGTTTCAGGAAGCTCCAGCTTCCCGTCGCTGCTAAAGAACACACCGAGACGACTGTTTATTTTCCGTACGCTCGCGGGACGTAATGTCTCCACAACAGCAGGCGGCGCTAATCTGTATTGTGGCCCGAAAAAATACGAAAGCCGGAAATGATTGGACATCTCTCTAGAGCATAAACATAGATAGAAATACGTATTTATATTTATGGACCATAAGAGCACAATTTTTAGCAGAGAGTGTCGAGCATGGTGTCGAGCAGTCAACAAGGGTTGATGCATGTGAGTACTCGCTGAACGAAACAAACAAACACATTAAAACGATGGCTAGCTGTTGTTAGCTGTTTGTGCTACCCGCCTCACTTCCGGGCTTCACTGATTCGCTAGCCCTCCACCAATCAAATTGCTCCAAATGAAAGACGGTCGGCCGCCGATTGAACATGCTCAATCGGCGGCCGACAGGCTCAAAACAAGCCCGACGACCTCTACGTCGGCCGACGTCACGGCACACACCAAACAGATTCGTCTTTTTTTTTGACGACGGCGATTATCGGGCTGGTGTGTCCTGGCCTTTACACGCCCCTAAAGCATGACGCGCAGTGCACGCTTCACGACGTTCTGGATGTAGAAGTAAGCTAGAAGTCGTAGGCCCCACCCCTCCTTGGGCTAGCGTCTAAAACTGAATATAAAACAGCTATTTAACGGTTGCGGTGGCGTTTTGAAAAAAGAAAACTTCCATTATATTAGTACATGGTCTAAAGAAAAATATAAGCCTTTGATTGATATCCAGAAAAAATTTGCGGAGACACATTCCCGTTTGACGCTTGTATTGGAGTGAACGGGGATAACTGCTTCCGGGCTCGTATGAATTCCATTTTGTTTTACTGACTCGTCCACAGCCAGCCAAAAAAAAACACAAAAGCGTGGCCACTGAACACTGCTGGATTGGGGAAGAAGGCATTGCTCCTGGGGGCCTGGGACAATGGCCGGGTAAAGTTCTGGGGAAATCATGTCTGAAGTGTGAAGAAATCAAAACCATTCTGACAGAAGTGGAAGCGGTTTTTGATTCCCATCCCGTGAATATGCCGGTCCTTGGGAAAAAAAAAAGGTTGGGAGCCCTGCTATAATGCTTCATGTTGGTAACCAGTTAAAGAAAAAATTCTAAATGGCCAATGCCATCCCTAAATAGGGTAATACCGTATACCGGGTTATCTAAAAATAGTAACTAGGGCTGTCAAATTAACGCGTTAATTTCAATTAATTAATCACAAAAAAATTCACGTGATTAAAAAAATTAACGCAGATTAATCGCACTTCTACAATGCCCTTTAACCCGGTGCAAAAGTGGTGCGCAGCTGCACCATGAGCTGCACCTGTAGCTTGCCGGCCCAGGCGCGCGGGTAAAAGGGAGAAAAGTAAAGAGAGAAGCAGGGGAAAGGGGCCGAGGGCTCTATGTAGGGCTGCAACTAACGATTATTTCAATAATCGATTAATCGTCGATTATTTTTTCGATTAATCGATGAATCGGATAAAAAAAAGAAACATTTGTAAATGCCGCATCTTTATTCAAAAACTGAACATTACTTCAAATTCACAGTGCAGACTGAAGTGTCAAAACACCGGATTATTGCTCCAACGTCCCGGAACTATTAAAAGTAATATTAAATGATAAATTAATAATAAATGGTAAATGGACTTGACTTATATAGCGCTTTTCTAGCCGATTTTCTCAGCCCCAAAGCGCTTTACATATATTACCACATTCACCCATTCATACACACACTCATACACCGATGTCAGTAGCTGCCATGCAAGGCGCTCTCTGAACCATCGGGAGCAATTTGGGGTTCAGTGTCTTGCCCAGGGACACTTCGACATGTGGCGGGTAGGCAGGGAATCAAACCTCCGACCCTGCACTCCAGAGGCAATCTTCCTACCCACTTCGCCACTGCCGCCTAATAAACTTAACTAGGATAACACAAAAAAAAACATACAATGTATGATATACATTTATACAGTATAAGGGATGTCCATGGTAAACCAGTCAACCGATAATATTTTTAACCGGTAAATACTAACGGTTAAAAAAATTAAATCATCTTAATTTCTCTCAGATGACAGGAGATCGTTAATTTGTATTGATATTGATACCATTTTCAAGACTCCTTAACGATCCAAGTCTTTATTGATATCACAATTGATAATTTTCTATTATTTTGTTGAAATAGAACTTGTATTATTGCTTTAATTGCTGATATGATCATAGCTCAAGATAGGACATTAAACAGGTCATAATTCCATCTTTACTATCTATTTTATATTACTGGGAAAACAAGTTTCGCCAAAATCTCAAATTTCTTTTTTTTTGTGTTGCATTTGAACACATCAATCATATTACTGAGCCGGCCTGAACACATCACAGTTGACATGTTTGCTACTTTTTTTAAGCTAACTAGCTCTATATCCTTCCGATTTTAACATGGATTTAAAAACTGGATTAATACAGGGTTCTCAACCCTCACGCAATGAGAGTGAGACACACGCATTTCAGGCAATTCACACGCTCCACGCCACACCTTGCATTTCTCACGCAAATTATAACTCTGCCAAACAATTTTTTTTATATATAGCCTATAGCTTCGATAAATCCTGGCCTTCACCACCATCACCTAGTGTTGCCACCTTATATGGTTGCCACCCGTCCCGTTTTTCCCGAAATTGTTCTCTTTTTTCACCAGCTGTCCCGAGGAAAGAAAAATCTCTCCCGGGACACAATATGTCCCGTTTTCTGGGGAAAAACTCATTCGTTTTTTTGGGGAAAAACTAATTTGATTTCCTTCGTTCAGTAGTTAAGGCCGTTTCACACGGGCCGTGGCGTTTGTTGCGCCCACTAATGCATTCTGCGAGAGCCGAGCGGGCAGAGAGAAGGCGCAGCGTTTTGTCAGGCTACACGACAAGCGTGCAGGGGCGGTCCTAACGATCTCGGGGCCCGTTTCAAGACCCTGTGTGGGGCCCCCCACATTTTTTTTTTTTTCTATGAATAATGCTTGTGCATGCTCCCCGCAAAAATAAAAAAGATTGTGGAAACTAGTTGGTTCATAGACGGATTATGAGATAATAGGCCCAGACTCTTAAAGCCCCCCCGCCCCCCTCCCTATCCAGTCAGTTACATTGACTTTTCCGCAAAGATACATACGTTTACTGGCATAAACATATTAAGGGAGTCAGTGTTTCCCACAGGATTTTGGGATACTGTGGGAGATATCCTGTACCTTGTTGGGGGGTCCGGGGGCATGCCCCCCTGGAAGAAAATTGGTACAGTTTTAAAGTAAAATGCATCAATCTGAAAAATCAATCTGGAAAATTTAGATTTAAATCAAATCTTGAGCTGCAGAAGGAACATTATTTTTCTTAAACAGGCAACACTCTTTACTCTGCAACTGTAAAAACATTTCAGAAGATTGGTCTGCAGACCCATGTTATATGATGGAGGGGCCCATTGCAACAGATACAGGGTGGAAAGCTACTTTTTATGAACGGTATATAATTTACATGTAGAAAGTTTATTCCTGTATGTGTGTGGGGGCCTTAGAGGCACCTCATGAAGCCCATAAGACATAGCTAATAATGCTTTTGTTTTGCACTTGCTTTTCGATTTTTCACCTACTAGTTGAGGGGCCAAGTTGGTTTTAGTGCTCCCACATTCAAATGCGGACGCCGAAAGAGTCTTCTCCATGGTTGGTCTTCACCAGCACCAGAAAC
Organism: Ammodytes marinus; assembly: GCF_949987685.1. Taxonomy (NCBI): domain Eukaryota; kingdom Metazoa; phylum Chordata; class Actinopteri; order Uranoscopiformes; family Ammodytidae; genus Ammodytes; species Ammodytes marinus. The sequence continues at coordinate 29,442,125 of NC_137220.1, read as the reverse complement.
AGACTAGCCCTAGAAGGAACATTGTCCTCCATTATGATGGTCTAAATGGCTGGTGTGGAGCCACAGTGCTTCAAGTGGGAGCCAGAAAACCCCTATCCTGAAGGCCTCAAAATCTGCCACTCGATGCTACAACAGCGAGCATCAGTAATATCCAGTATCCATATTTGCTGAACTGAACTAAGAGTTTTACTGAAATAACTACCCCGAAGAACTACCCTAGGCCTACACCCATCTCACTAGTCTGGCATTTCATATTAATCCAGTTATACTTTCATCATAAAATTACTACAATAGGCTATATTTTAACTAAAACAAAGAAATTATATTGAACTGAACTTGTGTTAAAAACCATTATTATGCTTTAAATTAATAAATAAACACACAATAAAATTTCGCACGCGCGCTTCGCGCGCTCGCATGGGAAATCCGCTTCTGTCTCACTCTAAACAATTTCCAAAAGTTGAGAACCCTGTTAATATTTTTAACTGACGGGACTTTCTACACCGTTCGATTGTGTGATTACTGCCGCTGCTTTGAATGACTGTTGATGCGCCGATGCCGACTCTCCGAGCCCGTCTGCACACCGTCTGCAGCAGCAGCAGCTGACAGAGTTTTTTTGAACTAGACGGATACTGAGTTTTTTCTAACCCAAAGAAAGCAAAGGTACAACACTTTTATATAGGCCTGCAGTCCAGTGTTAGATATGACCAAAATACAAGCTGTGGCCGCTCACACTATAGCTTTCCCGCACGTGAAGCGAGCCTTCACGTGCTGAAGGCTCGCTGTGGGCGTGCATGAACCTGTCGGCGGCTGGATGTAAACAGTGCCGTGCCTGCAAGTGACTTATTAATCGCGCGACTCAACGACCAAATTCGTTGCCAACGCTTTTAGTAATCGATTTTAATCGATTTTATCGATTCGTTGTTGCAGCCCTAGCTCTATGGACGGTTTATTTATGGGATGCTTTGGGCAAATAAGCATGAAGGTAGGAAGACATCTTACTTTATTCTCCGCAGTGTCTGTGCATTATTGATTTAGTGGGTGCAACAATGTAGGTTCAAAACAGCTCTCAATCTTCCTCCGTGTGTCTCAATTTTGTTTGCTAGCTGTCTCGCATAAACGGACACCCGCCCTGTGTGTGTGTGTGTGTATATCAAGATTTTTGCCTATGAGTACGACGATGGTGAATGAATCGGCATAGGCTATGCCGATTCATCTGTGGCAGATGGAAAGTCGTCATTTAGTCTGCTTGTTTTTTTGAGAAAATTCGGCACTAGTTCCTAATTTTATTTCATTTAGAAACCTGGCTGAGGGGAGGAGACAGAAGCTACGAGAGACAGAGAGAGAAACAAACTGTAATAGGCTATACAGCTGTTTATAAACAGGCATAAAAGTGTCATGAAAGTATGCGATTAATTTAGATTAAAGAGGACCTATGATGCTTTTTGACTTTTATGACCTATAAACGTTGTTATGATGATTCATGGTCATGCTTAACCATACTAAATTATCAAATAATGACTTACATGCATTTCGACGTATTCCCTGCTGACCGTCTGGGGTGTCTGTGCAGAGCACTAAACACTATTCTAGCCAGTCGAGAAGTCACGTCTTCAAAGCGGTCTACCCTTTGTAACTTTGTGACGTCGCATGTAACTTTGTGAAGTCACCACGCGGATGTTTCCATGTATGGTAATGCTGTCACTTCCCTGTTCGCGTCTGCCTCGCGCCCTTATAGGTCCATGCTCGCGCTTCCCGCCACTGAAAGTGTTCCGGAAGGAAGGTAACCAATCACAACGGAGTGGGGTTTGCAGGAGGGGGGGGGAGGGGGAGGGTAGCGGAGATGGCCGATGCACAGGCGGAGGGAGCGGAGATTGCCGAAGCACACACACTCAAGTGTTGACAGGACGTGCTGGATCGCCAAAATAAGAGAAAGAGCTTCCCGAAAATCTACATAGTTTTTTGTGATGTGATTCGTGTCAGGTTGCTCTATAGCAGTGTAAAACAAGAAATTAAGACCAGAAAAGTAGTATAATAGGTACTCTTTAATTAATCACAGAGCCTGTAATTAATAGGGATGCACCGAAATGAAAATTCTTGGCAGAAACCGAATACAATACAGAAAGAGGCTTTCGCAGTTTTGTTTGTTATTTAGTCAATTCTTTCAACATTGCATACGAACTCCCAAATGTTCTCCTCAAACACAGGTTGAGTTGCTTTAAAAAAACGGCACCACAGCTGCCACCGTAATGTTCAGACTTCAGAATTTGCATCAAAGCCCTGATCATAACAATGAGAGGCTTTAAAAGATGTCCATGCTTAAGGTGCGAACACATTAGGCACTTTACACGCGTACAGACGCGTATGAAATCGGCCGTTTTTCCATAGGGAACCATTGGTTTCCGCGCGTATATGGCGCGTAAATGCGTCACTCGCGCTAAAGCAACATTTTCACTCGCGCTAAAGCAACATTTTTACGCGCGTATATATTACGCAGCTAAGCGAGGAGTTCAAAAAATGTAACTTTTGTTGCTCCTACGTGAGACGATTAGCCGCGTTGGCCAATCAGCGTTAGGCTTGACCCGACGTCACATACATTGGCACGGTCGGAGAACAGTGTACTGTACACAGAGGCTGATGAGAGACACCGAGGAGGAAAATGTATTGCGGGCGGCCGGTGCTATATGAAGCCGCTCGGGGTTGGAAGACGTGGGGAAAGTTAACCAGGAGAATGGACTTCCTGGTTAATTCAGTGAATATGTGCGGCTGTGCTTTAGTCCAGGGTTCGACATAACGTATAGCCCGATGGCCCGGGGCCAGTAAAATCATATGCAGGGAAAGTTGATTGGCCAGTCACTGTCCCGCCCGGGCCAGTGACTGGCCAATCACAGTTCAGTATCTTTTTGTATACTACATCATGGTTCATTGAAATGCGCGTTGAGAGTTGTAATGAAAGCAGTGTTTATTTAAGACTCAATATAATAAACCTAATATAAAATATATTTTTTAATGAAAGGCCAGTGGACAACCGATGCGTGGGCGTTTTGACAGGCGGAGCAACAAGCGGGTGCACTCTCGCTCCGTTGGCAGAGCTGCCTACCGTCCGCCTGCGAGTCGACAAATCAATCGACTTGCTTTGCCCCCTTTCTTTCTTCCCACAGCAGAGGTTGAGGTGCAGAAAATGATAACTGCGCTTTTCCTTTATCTGCCGCCGTAATGTTACAGTATTTGCATCCAAGCCCCAATGGTAATACAAATGAGAGGCGTTATTTAAACGCTGTGAATGCGTCTCCGGTGATTGTGTCGGTTGTAGACAGAAACGAACGGAGGGACTCCGCTCACTGTACAGTTCCTATAGTCGCGCAGTTTGGCACTGTGTTTTCAGGCTCGAGACATTCAATCAGATCGCGGAAGTCTTTCCCATTGAAATCGCTAACGGGGAGAATATCCCCGGTTATTATTTTAGCCACAAACCACAGTTCATCTGCGCGGCGGCTCACTCGCTGGCGAGATCACACGGTGAAACGCTGATCGGACGAAGGCATTGTGTGTTTCTAAGGTGATTTAACGTCATAGTCTTAGACGAGCGTTTAACTTATGCTGCATATTTTGCACTGCATTGTTTTTTTTATCAATAGTTTGAAAAAATGGTCCCACACCGGACTCTTATGTGAAGCTGACACTTCATGGAGAAGTGACACTCCTGCAGCGCGCTCACGACCAGACGTGAACTCACATACACGGTGAAATCTCCCATTAAAAAACGGCATAACCCACTGATTTTCGGATTTCTATTCTATTTTTAAAGTCAACTTGAGCGCAAGTGGAAAACCGGTCAGTCGGTCGACACATTCACATCCCTAATGCATATAGAGAAAGTAATAAAAACAGCCTACCACACCACAAAGAATGATCAGACCTTCATCTCTTATTTTTTTTTAATGTTTGAACATGACTTCTGCAGGTGAACTATTCATTAAACTGCCCAAATTCAAGAATACAAACAACCATCAAACTACTGGACTTTAAAATACTGGCCGACTCTTTCAACATACTTTCAGTTGTAGGCTTCTAATTCAATATGTTTGCCTGGTTTTATATTATGTGTATGAGCAATATCAACATTTCATATAATTAACTAAAAGAAAAATAACCAAATCTAAAGGGAATATCTATTCTGTTACAGTATAGATATTCCCTTTAGATCTGGTTATCTTTCTTTATTTTTCTAATACAGGTATTATAATTATTGACACTAAATAATGAAGAAAAAAAAAGTGTGTGCAGGGCCAGTGAAAATATACAAGGGGCCAGTAAAACTCGGATCCACTGGCCCGGCGGGCCAGTGGGAAAAAAAAGTTATGTTGAACCCTGTAGCCGATAAACAAAGTTAGCGCCGTATAGCATTAGTTAACTCACCCTGTTGTGTGCGGGCGGCTAGCGCCTCATATTATGAACCCAAACATGACGACTGTCCGCGGGACTTTCACAACAAGTACACAAAGCACCGGTGTTGATCTACGCCAGCCACGGTCCCCTGTCACGGTCCCCTGTCACAGCCAGGTAGGGTAGTTTTGGCTACTTGCCTTTATGTTGTGCCGCCGTGCACCGATGCTGCTGTAACTGTGTTTGTTATGTAGCTGCCGTGAATATGCAATGCTGTTTTAATGCTAGGCTATTTGTGCTGTTCAGTTTGTCTTTTGGCACAGTTGTTGGCCGTGTTGTTGTTGTGCGGACATGCACGCTGTTGTGTCGGGTCGGTTCTGATCGCAGCCATGGTTGATAAGGGAAATACAATATCGGGAGGGAGACTAGGCAAGTTACGCGCGTATAACCATTTTTGACACAAAATGATCAAGCAACATTTTAGCTGCGTTACGCACGTAAATCTTACGCGTGTAAAGTGCCTAGTGTGTTCGCACCTTTAGGAGGTGATTGTAACTTTTTCGTCTGTAGACTGAAACTAACGGGGGGGGGGGGGCGGCTAACTGGACATATATTTAATCGCGCTGTCAGTTTGCCGACATGGCTCTGTGTATTCAGGCTTGAGAAATGCAATCAGATCGTAGGAGCCTTTTCCCCCCAACAGCGCTAACGGACAGGATATCTCCGGTTATCATTTTAGAGTTCAAACTAAAGTTATTTTTAAGCGGCGGCCCTCACCGGCGAGGTGTCACTGTGAATGACACCGTTACCAACCGTCAGAGTTTCACCGGGTGAATCGCTGCTTCGCTCGCGCTAGGCTTTTGTGTTTCTTATGGCGCTTCTCCACCGCACATGTAGCTCGACTCAACTCGACTCGACTTGGTTTGGTAGCAGCACGGGTCGTTTTCCACCGCAAATAGTACCTCCTGAACGTAGGCGGGGTTGTCGTAAGGGGCTGAAAGCCTACTCCGGAGCAAAGTAGCAAAGCAGAAATTACGAGCAGTTGTTGCACTATTAACTGAACCAACCGCCAAAAACACGGATGATGAAAAATGTTTAAGAAATACCCCCCTTGTATCTGTTTGCTAAAAGAAGTAGAAGAATATTGCTACGGGCCATTAAAAGGGATGGTTGTTGTCCCGATGTGTGACTCTGCCACACAGTCAGCTGTAGGGATGCGTCACGTACATCCCTATGCACGTAAACACGGGCATGATAAAGTTGACTGTTTAGTGCTTGTTTCAGGATACGTGTTTTCAAATGCAAGCCGTGTCTCAGCCTGAATATTTTATTGAGGTAATCAGTTCAGTCAGCTTAGCGAATATATGGAAAAAAAAATCGGATCTGTGATGCAAATGAAATGAAAGAGAGCCAGAGTAGGCTGCACGCGGCGTAAATACACTCAAAAGTCCCAGAGAGTTGGGGAGAATAAACAACAGAATGAAGCCAGTAGTCTCTGGCCAATCGGAAGCGTCGGCAGACGGCCGGCCACTGATTGGTCAGACAATAGTCTCTGGCCAATCAGTGGCCGGCCGTCTGCCGACGTCACCTTTTAGCATCGGCTCAGCTCGCTTGGAACCTAGAGAGAGGCGATACCAAAAAAGCAGCCGCTACCAGGTACCATGAAATTGCGGTGGAAACGCCAAAAATGCGAGTCGAGTCGAGCTGATACCATGCGGTGGAAAAGCGCCATAAGGTGATTAAACATCAGTCTTGGACTAGAGTTTTAACTTTATGCTGCATAAAGCATTGCACTGCGCCGTGTTTCATCCAGTTTGAAAAAATGCTCCCACACTGGACTCTGACACTGCTCCTGCTGCACGCTCACAAACAGACGTGGACTCGCATACACGGTTAAGTCTCTCTTTACTGCCATTTCCTGGTTTACAAGCGCACAGCTAGGGCCGGGCGATATGGCAAAAAATATTATCACGATAATTTTTTCGATATTGATCGATATCGATATTAATCACGATATACAGTATAGTGTGATACTGCTGAAGCCTGAAGAAACCAGAGTGTTCATTAGTTAAACTATACAATGTTGTTTATTAGCATATTGTGATAAGAGAACATTGAATCACATTAAATATACACATTTAACTTCACAAACATGTTTTAACTGCACCTAACTAAACAATATAAGATAGCTTGCCTTGTAACCTATTGAAAATATTGTAAATAAAAATAAAAGCTCTAACTTCTTTCACGTTAAACTCCTTTGGCAGGGCTACAGCAAACATCTTGTAAGATGTAAACATCTTGTAGAGGCACAACCATACATAAAAAGTAAACAATTGGATCAAAAAAGGCCCTGACACAAGTACTGAACTTTAAGATATAAAATATGAATATGAGAATTACTGGTTTTACATCAGTCAGCTAGCCTATTTTAAAAAGGAGAAATGTGAGTAGAAAGTGCAAAATGTAAACATTGTAAAACCAGATATTATGCGACATAACATAATGTGTTTAAAACTAAAGATCTGTGAGTGACTACTATCACATCTAACTCCTCAGGCTACAATCTTAAATGTGTATAGAGCTGTGGCTCAGATGCTTGATGAATGTCAGAGCACATCACAGCTACTATACAACAACAGCTGTAGGAAGGGGAGATGCTCATGCTGTAGCTACATGGTCTTACAGACCAGCAGGCTAATGAGGCTGAACTGAACAGCCACCTGTATGTTATACTGTAGCTTTGCTTCTTTTTGATAGTTTTTCATAAGGTTCAACTACCGCAAAATACGATACGATAGACAGGAGCGCTGCAGCGGTCGGACGGCGGTTAAAACTTTTCACACTTTCGGTGTGTCCACTCCTATATTTATTCCCCCCCCGTGTTGCGAGCCAGTGAGCGAACAGCGCTGGCCGCGGCAGCTACGTGGTGTCATCGTAGCAGTGAGACACACACAGTGCAGCCTTTAGTGTAGACTGCTATTTTGGAACAACCACCGCTGGCGCTGCTGATAGCAGCGGTCGGACGGCAGTTAAAACTTGTCACGCATTTTCACACTTTCTGTGTGGCCGCTCCAATATATTCCCCCCGTGCTGTGAGCGTACAACTCCGGTAAATGCACAGAGACGGCTCAGGGCGAGTCGACAGAGACAGTGAGCAAACAGAACTGGCTGCGGCAGCTACCTGACTATGGTGTCATCGTAGCAGCGAGACAGTGTTGAGTGTAGCCTAGGGGTGTGAACGTTTACAAAAATGCCTAACCGTGACGTCATTGTCCACGTGCCCCCGCCGTCTTGTAGGCGCGCACGCACACAAGCACGCACGCGCGCGTTCGTTCGCCTGTAAACACACAATTAGGTCCATGGCGCGCACACACACACACACACACACACACACACACACACACACACACACACACACACACACACACACACACACACACACACACACACACACACACACACACACACACACACACACACACACACACACACACACACACACACACACACACACACACACACACACACACACACACACACACACACACACACACACACACACACACACACACACACACACACACACACACACACACAATCGCGCTTCATTAATTTCCTGATTAATATAGCCTATCGCTTTCTACATGTCCACGTTAAATGCATGTTGAACAGGTGTTATAAAGTGTGCGCTACTTACGAGCGTAGTTCACGTCAACCGGGTAACTTTAATCTTTAGGTTATCTTTCATCACTCTTCCGTGGCTGTGAGTCGAGTCCCAGCACGGCGACTCCCCGTGTGTGTGTGTGCGCCGATACACACACACACACTCACACACACTCGCCGAGGGACAGACAGATTCTCGGCAGACTAGCTTTTATCCTCCCCAATTAGTTTATTAGTGATGTAAAATCAATAAACGCGTGTCTCCAGAACATATTTAAAAACTTTGAAATTTGAAGGGAAAAAAAAAAAAAACGGTTTTCGTTTATTGATTTTTCCTAAACGGTTATGATTTACTAAACGGTTACACGTGTACACCCCTAGTGTAGCCCACTGATTAATTTAATGAAGAGGAAAAGCACTACATAACAGAGTGCTGCGCCGACATTTTTCGCTTAACACAAGACTCTCTTCACTCTTGCCGAGGTCATTACACATGGCTCTCCTCTTTCCTTACCGCTGAAGCTCAAACATGCACGTCGCACCAGGAAATGGGCGTGTAATTAGACAGGAAATGAAAAAACTGCGATCTGACTGGCTGTTGAGTTTATTTATGCTTTGTGATTGGCTGTTAGGTAAATCCATATAATTTTTAAATTAAAATATAACTTTTTTCTTTCATTTTCATATCGAGGATTTATGTTAAACGCATATTGAAGTAATCGACGGGAGTTTAATCGCGATTACTAATCATAATCCAATTATTGCCCAGCCCTACGCACAGCTCTTTTAAAAACATATTTCCTTAGTATTAGTTCGTAAATTTTCGGTAATTTTGTTCGGCCTTTTAACTGTTTCGGCCCGAAACCGAAAATGACTTATTTTGCCATTTTCGGTGGCCGAATGTTCGGTGCACCCCTAGTAATTAATTAGATAAATGTTTTTAATCGATTGACAGCCCTAATAGTAAAAGGTATTCATTGCATTACCGGCAATACCACCATGAAAAAAAAATGTCTGTGTAATTTGCGAAGGTTTATAATAAATGCCTCTTATTTTGATATCGCTAAACCGGATGTAAGAATGCGAACTAGTAGTGTAGGCTAAGCTCAACTTTATAATAGGTCCGTCCACAATAAAGACGCTACTTCCGACGGCACATGCAAGTCGAGTCAACTCGGAGCTGTCCGGCTGCAGTCCGGTTTCATAGTCACTCCCCCGATTGCACTCGGCTACTCTCGTTTAGTTTCCAGGCGAGCTGCAACTGTGATCAAACGAGCCTAAAGAGTGACGATGTAGGCTACAGTGGGGCTTGTGTCTCACTAAAGCAGTGACTACACTACCAGGATTTTTCCTAGCTCAGAATGGACTTTTTTGGGGTCGCGACTATGTGCAACAGTAAAGGCAAAAAAATTGTGGATTTTAAGAGGGGTGTGGGGTTTGGAGAGGGCGGTTTCTGTCCAGATTAAGAGCATTTCAGTCAGCCTGTCAATCACTGCGTTACCATGGAGCTTACTGACTGATAAAATCACAATAAAGAACCTGTAGATATGAAGTCAAAATAATGATTACCTGTTTAATAATGTAATTGTTTCTAATTGATCCAAACTATGGAAATTGCAAAAAGGTAGGGCTGCTCGATTATGACAAAATCATAATCCTGATTATTTTGAGTAATCACATTGTGTAATCACGATTATTAAAGACAGTTAATCATCGATTTAATAACATCATGAATTTATTTAACTTTTAACAAGGTTGTTTCCACCAGGACTTTGGACTTTAAACAGGCCTAATTGAACTGAAAACAAGGAAAATAGAAATAGGCTAAATAGGTGAAACATAGCCTATTTTTAATAATTGAATAAAATAAATATGTCAAAATAAAAAATTTGCTGGCAGGAATGTGAGGGCATCATTTATTTATGTCTCAAGGAGCTGGCTGGATAGGCTGTACATTGTTGACTGTTGTGGTGGCAGGAGTCAAGGAGCTTTAAACTCCTGTGTTTTTTATTCATTTATTGCTTGGTCATAGACCACTATGACTCGGCTTAAAGTGATTAAACAAATTGGTCGGGATGTTTTGAGGTGCAGACATTGGTGGCATATGCCTTTTTTCTCTCTCGGTCGCGCATGTCACGTGACTTGCGTGTCCGTGTGTGACTTATCTTGCATATTATTTTAGTCTGTTGTGAGTCTGAAGTGTTTTCAGACAAGACAATTAGTTTTACCTTTATTCTCGTCCTCTTGAAGTTTTTCAAAACGCAGGGCAATGCGCAACATCTCCCTCCTACTCTGGACCAGCCGAAAGCTAAACTATCAGGTGAGGGAGGGGTCGAGCGGAGCGCACGGCTGAAAGGGTTCGCTGCATTTAACAGCCTGCATGCTCGGCGTGCGGAACAATGATAGTTTAATTACAATTATTTTGTTTTCATGATTAAGGGAAGCCGTAGTAGTAATCGAAATTCAAGTGATTGCCGAGCCCCTCAAGAAGGATTAACTAAATTGGGCTCAATTTGTTGATGTTTTAAATTGCTATATTTATTCTCAATCTTTATAATTTTTCCTTTGGTGCTGGATGAATCCTCTTTGGGGGCGCCGAAAAAGTCTCTATGCAGGAAAAACCCTGACTACATACAGAGCAGGCAACCTACATAACGTGTAGCCTAGAGACACATTAAAATCTTTACATTATATAAATGTCATATACTACTGTATATGTTTTATTATATAAGTCTACCTATAGGCCTATATTTTTCATATATAGGCTTATATGCAGGCATGCAAACTCATTAGCCATGAAAAAGGTGAGAAGTCCGAAAACAAACCCCGGTATGGGGGTCTTGGGGCATCCCCCCCATAAGATTTTTTTTGTGATTTGAACATTTAAGAGAAGCAATTTGGTGTATTCTGGTGAAGAGAATTAAGGACAAAAAAAACGTTGTCAGGTGAATAGTGAAATGAGCAAAACAAGTTAGTCAGCCAACCTGCTTGACGTTTACAATACAAAGTGTGTAGGTAGCCTATTTACCAAGAAAAACGTTAAAAACAGCTTAGAAAAACGGTTAAAAATGCTGGCAAAACCAGCTTTAAATAAGACAGAAAATAACATGGAGCCTCAAATCAATCGCACCAAATTCCCTTACAATAAACTCAGGGCTCCAGAGTGCGCCTAATTTGGGCGCACATGCGCCCAAAAATCTGTGGAGTGCGACCAGATATTTCCACTGGTCGCACCAGTGCACCTGAAATTGATCACGTCATATTAAATGTAATATTGGGTGTTGTGCTGCACGATTCATCTAATTGCGATGTGAGCAGCTAGTGCAATTACATAACCGCAAAATTGGCTGCTGCGATTGCGATTCAATGTAGGATAAATGTGCGCGCGTGTGTCTATACGTTCCAACTGCTCCTCTCGTCTTTTTGGTAGCGCCCCTCTGACAGTGTGTGTGTGTGTGTGTGTGTGTGTGTGTGTGTGTCGGTGTGTGTGTGTATCTGCGCGCGCACCTACACGGCGTGCAAGACGGTTGCCGAGTCGACAGCAGAGTAAACAAACAAACATGGACGCCGACGCGCAGCAGCATCCACGCTGAACTGTGACGGAAAACAAAGGCATATAAAAGAGTTGCCTACCATGAACTGTCTTTGGGTTGAAAAAAAACTCCTTCAACTCAGTATCCGTCTACCTGTAGTCCAAAAAAATAAAAAAAATGCGCACAGCTGCTGCTGCAGACGGGCTCGGAGAGTCGGCACCGTGCGCATCAACAGTCATTCAAAGCAGCGGTAGTTATCATACAACCGGACGGTGTAGAAAGTCCTGTCAGTTAAAAATAGTTATCCAGTTTTCAAATCCATGTTAAAATCAGCAGGATATAGCATGTGATATAGAGCTAGTTAGCTTAAAAAAAAGTTGCTAACGTTGTCAAATGTGTTGTGTTCAGGTCACCTCGGTAATATAAATTTTAGGCAAAGGTAAATAAAAGGTCATCATGGTGTGTTCAAATGTAACAAAAAAAAAAGAATGTTTGGTTTTTGGAGAGAAATTTTAATAATACAGTTTTGGTGAAAAACTTGTTTTTTCAGCAATATAAAATAGATAGTAGCCTAACTATGGAATTATGACCTGTTTAACATCCTATCTTGAGCTCTGATCATCTTATGGGCAATTAAAGCAATAATACCAGTTATCTTTCAACAAAATAATAGAAAAGTATGGATAGTGGTATCGATAAAGACCCGGATCGATAAGGAGACTCGATAATGCTTATAGAGACTATTGTCTTTGGAGGAATGCATTTATTTTAATGGGGAAGTATTTTTTTTTTTTTATTACATTTTTTAACTATAATTTGTATTATTTTGAAAACAGTATAGGCCTAGTAGAAGCTTTATTTTTTATATTTTCACTGATTCTTAATATGTGCTTGTTTTAAATTGAGATCAGGTATCGAAGCTGTCAATATTCTCAAATCTTCCTTGAAAACCAAGAAAGTAGAATCATAATAGCCTACCATTTATTATATTGCTTCGCAAATCGCAATATTGGCCACTATAATCGCATTTCTCCAATTCATGCAGCACTAATTTGGTGCACCCAAAATATATGCTGGTGCACCTAGATGAAAAAGTTAGGCGCACCGGTGCACCCAATGAAAAAAGTTAGTCTGGAGCCCTGAAACTAACTATTTATATTGTGGCAAACAGGATTTGCCTTATCTTTATTACACAACCATCAATATAACACATAAGAATACACTCTGTCACCATAGTTAATCTCGTGTTCACGCACGTGTGTTGTTTCGGCGCTGATCTGCTATAATCACTATTCATGTGTGTCGGCCAGAACGCTAGGGGGGGGGGAAAAAAAAATAGATTTTCCGATTAATAACGATTCTCTCTCAGACGATTCTGAATCGATTCAGAAAAGTTAATAATCGATTTTTTTTTTATATAATTTTTTTTTTTTTTTGTAAATACTAATACTTCCTGCATTATTACCTCTGTCTTAGGGGCTTCATGAGGGATAACGCGTTAACCCTCATGAAGGGTTAGCTAACCCCAGGGCTCAACGCTAAGGTTTTTTTTCACTTGCCCGACCGGGCAAGTGGGTCTGAATTCTACTTGCCCAAAGTCAATTTTTACTGGCCCCTATATAATTTTTTTTTTTATTAGTGGTGATAAATATTTGTTATATTCGCTCTTTATTTATGTATAAACACATCATGGACCGTGTTATAGATGAGTGAAGGGTCATACTGAAAGTGGAGGCTATTATTCAAATATTATTTGAGTTGGAACATTTGTAATTTTTTAGTTTCTAAACCGACAATAACTGCAAATGAGACTTGTTTTATGCAAAAAAAACATTGGTCACACAATGTTTTTTTCTTGTACCTTATTCTTTTTACAACAGCAATTCTTTAGAACTTTTTTTCTGTAAGACATTATTTTAGGCCTACAACAATCTGTTTTAAACGTTTTTTATTATTATTATCAAAAATCTCAACTTTTGGCTAAGGACACAGGACAGGCTGTTTTGAACACTTTTCCAGTATAGTTTCAAGCTTCCACTGCCTCCTGGTATGAGAAATGACACCTCAGGTCCATTTACATGCAGGCTGTAGAGATGTTCCTCTGCTAACTGTTGCTGATGTTTGTGTTGACCTGCACACATTAAACTGGTAGTAGGCTACTAGCAGCAGAGCTAACGTTAGCATCCTCGCTAAACTACTACTAGATTCACTTTGGATGCATTTAAAAAACGCGAATATTTTTGCTGCTTTTCAGACGGCTGGGGTCTACTTATTTAGGCTTCTCGTTGGCTTTTGTACTTTCTGTTACACCAACGTAACGCGTGTAGTTCTTTTTCCTATCTCTCTGACTGTTTGTGTGAGAGACGCGCACCAGTTTTTTGCCGAAATCTGTGTGTGTGTTTCGGCGCTGGAGCCCCGCCCCCTTCACTAAACGGAGCAGAGGAGAGAGATGCAACGAGCAGACACAACTACTCACACATAAATTAGATAAGTAACATAGGCCTAAGCGTTTATTTAATAATGAGCACCAGCTCTATATGAAAAAAGACCGTGGATAGATGTATTTTATTTGGCGCTATAAAAAATAAAAATATTATTATTATAATTTTTTTTCAATAATTTCGGAAAAACTCCTGGTTGCCCGTTCGGGCAAGTGGGTTGTCATAGTTACTGGCCCGACGTGGCGTTTTACTTGCCCCGGGACGTCGGGCAATCCTTATTGTTGAGCCCTGAACCCTAACCTAACCCTAACCCTAATGCGTTAATTTTGATTAATAAATCACAGAAAAAATAACGCGTTAAAAAAATGTACGAAGAGTAATCGCGCTTCTATAGTGCCCTTTGACCCGGTGCAAAAGTGGTGCGATGATAGCGCAGCTGCACGGAGCCGCACCTGTAGCTTGCAAACACAGCCCGCACGGGATTAAAGAGTAAAGAAAGAAGCAAGGGAAAGGGGCCGAGGGCTCAATGCATGTGTTATGGGATGCTTCGGGCAAATAAGCATGAAGGTAGGAAGACATCTTATGTTATTCTCCGCAGTGTCTGTGCATTATTGATTTAGTGGATGCCTAATTAACCATGTAGTTTCAAAACTCAGTAGCCTATCTCTCAATCGTCCTCCGTGTGGCAGCTAGCAAACTTTTGTTTGCATCGCATCCCGCATCAACGGACTCCCGCCCCATGTCAACTCTTCCTAGACTATGCCTGCCTTAGTTCCTCTTTTGTGTGTGTGTGTGTGTGTGTGTGTGTGTGTGTCAATATTTTTGGCGATGAGTAGGACGATGGTGAATGAGTCGGCATAGGCTATGCGCATCTGTGGCAGTGCAGCGCTGTCTGTTGTGAGAGACAGACAGTTGTCATTTAGCCTGCTTGTTGTTTTGTGTTTTTAAGTAGAACATTCGGCTCTAGTTCCTAATTTTATTTCATGTAGAAACCTGGCTGAGGGGAGGAGAGAGAAGTTTTGAGAGAGAGAGCGAGAGAGAAACAAACGGTAGGATACAGCTGTTTATAAACAAGCATACAAGTGACATATATAATAGGTATGCGATTAATTTAGATTAATTAATCACAGACAGGGTTTTTCCTGGCTCAGAATGGGCCTTTGGGGGGTCAGTACGCGACCGACTTTTTTTGGGGTCGCGACAGTAAAGGCAAACGGTTTGTGTATTTTAAGAGGGGTGTTGGGTTGGGAGAGGGGAGTTTCTGTCCAGCTCAAGAGCATTTCAGTCAGCCTGTCAATCACTGTGTTACCATGGAGCTCACTGACGCTTATGAAATCACAATAAACAACCTATATATGAAGTCAAAATACTAATAATGACTAGGCCTACCTATTTAGGCCTAATACTTTAATTGTTTCTAATTGATCTAAACCATGGAAGAAGGTAGGGCTGCTCGATTATGAAAAAATCATAATCATGATTATTTTGAGTAATCACATTGTGTTATCACGATTATTAAAGACAGTTAATCATTGATTTAAGAACATTATGCATTTATTTTACTTTTAACAAGGTTTTTTTCTAATAACACCATGACTTTGGACTTTAAACAAAGGCCTAATTGAACTGAAAACAGAGAATAGAAATAGGCTAAATAAGTGAAACATATTTTTAATAATTTAAAAAAAAATATGTCAAAATAAAAATAACCAGTTGTAAATGGTGTTGATAGGGCACGTCTTTTGCTAGCATTGAATGTAAGGGCATGATTTATTTATGTCATGGAGCTGGCTGGATAGGCAGTTGCATTGTAGTGTTGACAGTTGTGGTGGCAGGAGTCAAGGAGCTTTAAACTTCCTGTGTTTTTATTCATTGATTGCTTGGTCATAGACCACTATGATTCGACTTAAAGTGAATAAACAAATTGGTCGGGATGTTTAGAGGTGCAGATCAGGTCGTAGGCTATATCACTTTTCTTTCTCTCTCTCTCTCTCGGTCGCGTATGTCACGTTACTCGCGTGTGACAAATCTTGCACATTATTTTAGTCTGTTGTGAGTCTGAAGTGTTTTCAGACAACACAATTAGTTTTACCTTTATTCTCGTCATCTAGTAGTTTTTCAAAACAGCCGGCAATGCGCAACATCTCCCTCATACTCTGGACGAGCCGATAGCTAAACTCAGGTGAGGGAGGGGCCGAGCGGAGCTCACGGCTGAAAGGGTGCGCTGCATTTATAAGCCTGCATGCCCCGGCGAGCGGAACAATGATAGTTTAATAACGATTATCCCCGACCTGATTTATTTTTTTACAACTGAGATTGCAAGTAATATGACTGGAATGGCGCGGAAATGGAAACACATTTGGAGCCGTTTTAAGTAGATTTTTATTTATTTATCTATATATATATAAAAAAAAAACACTTTGGCGCTGAGGATTTTCCTTTGGCGGGCGCTAAAATTCCTTTGGCGGGCGCCAACATTTTTTGAATGCAGGAAAAACCCTGACAGAGCCTGTAATTCATTACATAAAAAATTGTAATCGCTTGACAGCCCTAATTTTTTCATAACATTTGTATTTAGGTTGATGCCACCTCAATCAAACTTTTACATTACCATAATGTATTTATTTTCAGCTTCCAAAAAAAATCGTTTAGAATGATTGTGTAGTAAAAAATTATATATTTTCGAAATACGTTTTCTTTGTGTGGTTTTGGGTCCAATATGATCATATAGTACGAAAAAAAAAAGATACAGAAAGATACCAAACATTGGCATGATAAACATTTATTAAAGTAGTTTAGTAAGGATCAAAAGTATGCAAAAATGGCCAAAATTGCCCGAACCTCTTAATTCAATCAGACTCTCAGGCTCAGCTGCTGCACTGTAGCACATGCGTCTCTGTAGCTCAGCCAGCCCATAGACTGTAGGCTTTATTACAAAAGTAATTCTCGTCCAGTCCTGTGCGTTATCTGTGTGTTCATCGTGGGCTTTTTAGCAACTTAACTTCATGTGAGCGCTCGAACCAAAACGTGTATATGTGTTCATGATGTAATGACGGTATTGCAAAATCCACATTGACATAACGTGACACCGGAATACCGCCCACCTAGGGCTGTACGGTATGGTCTAAATTGTATATCACAGTATTATTTGAAGCATAGACGGTAACGGTATATTAATTTATCTTTAAATGAATGCTTTTGAAGGGGTAAAATACTTACTATTACTGTAGGCAAATACTCTTGTATTAATATGACATCTATTGCTTATAAAATAAATACAATTTATATTAACAAGTACCGTAATTTTCGGACTATAAGCCGCGACTTTTCCCCCATTTTTCGACCCTGTTATTACACAGCACAGTATATGTTTTGTAGCTACTAGGGATGGGCGTTAGTAATCGAGTACTCCTCGTTTCAAATGAACTCGATTGGTGGATGAGGAAAATCTTTTTTTTTTTTTGTGTGTGTCTGTAGCCTTTAGGCCGGCGGGCCGCGGCCGCCCCTATTTTAAAATGTTATTTACATGTACAAAACGGCACAAAACGGATAAAATAAAGTTTAACAAAATTAAATATTTTGATGCAAGTGCAATAAACTGAGCGTTGTGTCAAACATCAACTGCAAATAACTGCCACCTCCGGCACCACAGCGCAGCCTGTGTTCTCCACAGCACCGCGCAGCTGAACACGGTCTCTACTTACTTCTCCAGAAAATTTTCAGGAATATAACTGTCCAATTATTTCAAAGCAGATGATAAAGTTACGTTTATAAAAAGGGGAGATAACACCTGTTACTCTCAGTTAGTAATGAGTAGACTCCAGGTGAGCATGCAAGGTGCTCTCCGCTTGGAAAGAAAAGAAGAAGCAAGGCTTACTTCAGGCACATTCGCTCTGAGCCAACAAGAGTTAAGAAGCCTTCAATAGGGAACATGGGGATAAGATTCAAAAACCGACCGGTGTAACGTTCCGTTAATGAGGAATTAGTCGCGGTAATTATTCACGGACACGGAGTGAGAATTACGCGGTTGGATATAGGCCTACAACTATCTGCTTTGGTGAGTTATTTATATGTATTTAAATTGTAGGACAATCAATATAAGCCGCACTGGACTATAAGCCGCAGGTGTTATAATGTTTAATTACCATATGTAAGAATTCGTGCACAGAGGGGATTGTCGGGAAAGAGATGGCTGCTTGAGGAATCTCCCATTTATTAACATTTCAACAAACAAGTTGCATATTTGCATAACGTATTCAAGTGTTACCATTTAGTGCAATAGCTACTAGGGATGGGCACGAGTGTTTTCACTACTCGTGTGATCGCTTGCATTCCTCGAGGATCAATCGATTCCTCGTTAAACTTTTTTCTATTTTTAGAACGCAACGCATCTGTCTACAGAACAACAATTCACCGCAATAAAGCGCTCAATGCATATTGTGAAACAGTCACAGTTGCCATATGATATTAAGGATTTATTCCCACAAGTTTAAAACACATTTTCCTCACTGAAAGTACTTAAATAGACGGGCAACAATTTAATCCGATCGAGTAGGTCTGCGTTCGGGAGAAAAAAAAAGAGAAAAAAAGCGTGGGCTGTAGTTGTAACAAAAAAATAGCCTAAGTCACAATTTAAAATACGAAGGCCAGCAAATAATATTAAATGATTGTCATACAATTTAAATACATATAAACAACTCACCAAAGCAGATAGTTGTATATCCAACCGAGTAATGCTCACTCCGTGTCCGTGAATAATTACCGCGACTAATTCCTCATTTACGGAACGTTACACCGGTCGGTTTTTGAATCTTATCCCCATGTTCCCTATTGAAGGCTTCTTAACTATTGTTGGCTCAGAGCGAATGTGCCTGAAGTAAGCCTTGCTTCTTCTTTACTTTTCTTTCCAAGCGGAGAGCACCTTGCATGCTCACCTGGAGTCTAGGCTACTCATTACTAACTGAGAGTAACAGGTGTCATCTCCCCTTTTTATAAACGTAATTTTATCATCTGCTTTGAAATTATTGGACAGTTATATTCCTGACAATGTTCTGGAGAAAGGAGAGACCGTGTTCAGCTGCGCGGTGCTGTGGAGAACACAGGTGGCAGTTATTTGCAGTTGCTTTTTGACACAACGCTCGGTTTATTGCACTGGCATTAAAATATTTAAACTTTATTTTATCCGTTTTGTACACGTATATAACATTTTAAATGCCCATCCTAGTGGACAAGCTTCTTCGCAAGGACGCATTTCTCACCGGGCTGTGAGTGAGGAGCGCAGCCTGACCCTCTCTAGTCGCGCGCAAGTGTTCATCACTCGCTCACGTTTGTGGTTTGACAGACTGATCGCTCTTTATGTCATGACTGGATGAGCATTTCTCACTGGGCTGTGAGTGACGAGAACGAGCCCGACCGTCTTGAGGCGCGCGTAAAAAAGTGTTCAACATTCGCTCACGGTCGCAGTATGAAAAACTGATCGCTCTTTATAAAAAATGTATTTATTTATTTTATTTTTTTCTGAATGACAATGCAATGCATTACTGTAGAAAAGGCCCCAAAGTTTATAGGTTACAGTCTTTGTCATTTTCTTATTGTGTTTTAAGATGCGAGTTGTTCAGTGTGGATGACATAACAGTTAGCAGCCGTGACGTCAGTCAGCCGGAGCCTCTGTTAAGTGAAGTTTCCTTTTCTTTCTCCCTCAGTTGTGTGAGCGTGCAAGTTGCTGCAGTAAACTATCATTCCACGGTTGAAACGTGCTTTCCCCGAGTATGTTTTGCATCGCCTTTGGTGTGAGTAAGTAGGCTACGTGGAGTTTCCAGATCGCTGTAATAGCTGAAGTTATAATTTATGCACGTTATAAACGGCCGCGATTCGCCGGTCGCAACAGCTGTTTAATGTCTCATCACGAGTGTATTGCTATTGTTCTTTTCCCGGGATCTGTATGCTGCTGTGCATGTTAAAGACGGAAATAAACAGCGGATAAATCCTTACTCCTCGTCTCATGCTTCATATTCTGACATTTTGGGCGGTGTTTTGGCCGACACTTCTGAAGTAAAACTATTGATATTAGCCGATCAGCACGGTAACAGTACATCCACCAGTTTCCTCTACTACAATTTATTGTTGTGAATGACACGGGATCTAGCAGCATTGTCATGGATGTATTGGGCACGTGCTGGCTGACGATGACGCAGCGGCCGCCCGCATTCATTGTGTGGTAGCCTCATCACTGCTTTACAACTGCTATACCGGTGACACGGTAGAGTCAAAATTCATATCATAGCGCAACTTCATACCGGTTTACCTTCTATACCGTTTATACCGTACACCCCTACGCCCACCCCTACTGGAAAGAAATCCAGAAGTATTTTATGGAAGTATTTTAGAGAGCCAACACCAGGAAAGGCCATATGCATTAGAACATTTAATTTTTTTTAAATTCTGTGTCTACATTTATTTAAAGTTTATATTATTATTATTTTAAGTAAAGATATCGTCCGACCTGCTCGCTAAATATAGCATCAGCCAGTGAAAAATCCATTTCCGGACTGGCATCTTCTTAACCCTTGTAATGTACTCCCGTCTGCCTTACACCCATGGTCCTCTGGGGTCATTTTGACCCCAAACAGTTTGGTGTTTTTTTAAAGCCTTAAGTATAAATTGTCAATTATTTTTGTGTTACACCTTTAGTCTGACCTCAGTCCAACCCATTATCACAAATATTTCCCCTAATTTTTTAATTCCAGGCCAACGGACCTCGTTTACATAAAAATATACAATTTTTTCGATTAAAAAAAAAAAAAATCCCTAACATGATTTTGACTATATGACTTATTAGAGATTGGCTTGTCAAAGTTTAGTGAAGAAAAAGTTTTTGAATCACTTATATTTTTTTTAATAGGAGCAAATACAAACACCCTTGATTCTCTGGGGTCAAAATGACCCCGCCCGGTTCGGCTTTTTTTTATAGCCTATAAAGTATAAATTATCAATAAATTTTGTGTTACACCTTTAGTCTGACTTGAGTCCCAACCTATTACCACAAATATTTCCCTTAGTTTTTGAATTTAGGGCCAACAGACATTGTTTGTATACAAGTATGCATTTTTTTATTTAGACAGTCAAACCAGGCAGGGTCAGTTCTCGCCTAGTCTCGCAAAGCCAGACCAAACTACAGCACGTAGTATGGTCTGGAAGCACTCTGTTTAGAGCCGTCTATTCGGGTGGGGAAATCGGGGGAAACTGGACTAGCCTGTTTGTATTTGTTTAAACCAATCACAATCATCTAGGGCGGGGCTAACCCCGGGAAGCAGCAGCGGTGTCCTGCAAAATAGTGCCGGGGGGGGACTTATTTTGATGGAACGTCTTCACGTCCAGAGACTGTCAGAGAAATGGCTAAACCCGCAAACGCCACACAAAAACTATTAAAGACAAAAGGAATATACATAGTGTGTTGCTTTCTAACCAGCATGTCAAGACACCATACACTTTAGCCCCCGAGGAGCTCACGGGATAACTTAACCGGAGTTAACTAGCCACGTAGTGTTATCTCTGGTAACATTATCATCGGCGGTTGAGAGGACGGCTACGGCGGTCGAGTAGAATTTTTAGCATTCGAGAACTTATGTCACCACCTCCTATCGCTGTAGTCAGAGCCGTAGTCCGTCTGTTTACAGGCAGAACAGGGTTTTGACGTTGTGAGCGCTACACCAACTGCAGCAAGTAGCCGTAAGAGTTGCTAGGTGATAGTGGAAGCCGTTGGAATCTTTCCCCGTCGCTAAAACACCGCTGCTTAGTCCCTCACCAAAGAAAGGGAACGGCCGCACGGCGGATCTTAATCTAGCTGGTTATAAGGTCCGGTGCTCAATTCAAACCCCCACACTTCATTTTCCAGAGTTTATGAGGGTATTTCTGCCCGGGGGTAGTTGTACAATGAAGTTGGACAGCTAGGCTAGGCTAAGCTAGGCTGCGTCCCGGACCGCCGCCGCCAATATTATTATCCCGAAGTATAGCCACACTTTATTTCTGTCTACAGTAATGTGACTTCTCACACCCTCTGTGTGTGTGTGTGTGTGTGTGTGTGTGTGTGTGTGTGTGTGTGTGTGTGTGTGTGTGTGTGTGTGTGTGTGTGTGTGTGTGTGAGAGCGCGCTGCACATAAGCACACGGGTTGACTGTGAGCGAATTGTTTCCGAATTTGAGGGGGATCACAATAGGGGAAAGCCAGCAACTGGAAAAGGAGGGGGCTGCGTCAGGGCTGCGTTGCTTTTCGACGCAAGCGAATAGACGCTGGCGGAAGTGGTCATGCCAGACTAGTTCTCGCCTGGTTTGACTGTTTCTAAGGCAAAAAGCATAAATAATCACTAACCTCAGTTTCAGTTTTTACTCAACTTTATCCTAACTCATTAGCTGACATAATTAACATTACAACACGTAAAACTTAAAAAAAAATTAACTTTTTAGAAGTGAATCACCCTCGATTTGTCCCTCATTTGCATGCGAGACAGGTAGTTATGGAGTGATCTTTGCAGATTCACTTAATTGCATTTTGTTGAACTTGGTTCAAAATGAGCTCACAAGCCTCTAAGGCAGGGGTTCTCAAACTTTTGATAGCCGGGGCAGGGCTCAACAATAAGGATTGCCCGACGTCCCGGGGCAAGTAAAACGCCACGTCGGGCCAGTAACTATGACAACCCACTTGCCCGAACGGGCAACCTGGAGTTTTTCCGAAATTATTGAAAAAAAAATTATAATAATAATATTTTTATTTTTTTATAGCGCCAAATAAAATTCATCTATCCACGGTATTTTTTCATATAACTGGTGCTTATTATTAAATAAACGCTTAGGCCTATGTTACTTATCTAATTTATGTGCGAGTAGTTGGTGCGTTGCATCTCTCTCCTCTGCTCCGTTTAGTGAAGGGGGGCGGGGCTCCACCGCCGAAACACACACACACACATCTCGGCATAAAACTGGTGCGCCGCGCGTCTCACACACACACAGTCAGAGAGATAGGAAAGAGAACTACACGCGTTACGTTGGTGTGACAGAAAGTACAAAAGCCAACGAGTAGGCCTAAATAAGTAGACCCCAGCCGTCTGAAAAGCAGAAAAAATATCCGCGTTTTTTAAATGCATCCAAAGTGAATCTAGTAGTAGTTTAGCTAGGATGCTAACGTTAGCTGCTGCTAGTAGCCTACTACCAGTTTAATGTGTGCAGGTCAACACAAACATCAGAGGCCTGTTTCAGGTAGCTGGTTTTACATACTCTGGGTTGATAATTAACTCTGGGTTTTCGGTTTCAGAACAGTGGATCGGCGTTGGGTTTATCAACTCTGAGCGCGTTCACTCTGGGTGGAGCGTGTGCGTAAAAGCCATCGTCAATGGATCGCTGATAACATGATTCACCATGCAGGGTTCGACATAACGTATAGCCCGATGGCCCGGGGCCAGTAAAATCATATGCAGGGCAAGTTGATTGGCCAGTCACTGTCCCGCCCGGGCCAGTGGCTGGCCAATCACAGTTCAGTATCTTTTTGTAGACTATATCATGGTTCATTGAAATGCGCGTTGAGAGTCGGAATGAAAGCAGTGTTTATTTAAGACTCAATATAATAAACCTAATATAAAATATATTTTTTGATGAAAGGCCAGTGGACAACCGATGCGTGGGCGGACAGGCGGAGCAACAAGCGGGTGCACTCTCGCGCCGTTGGCAGAGCTGCCTACCGTCCGCCTGCGAGTCGACAAATCAATCGACTTGCTTTGCCCCCTTTCTTTCTTCCCACAGCAGAGGTTGAGGTGCAGAAAATGATAACTGCGCTTTTCCTTTATCTTTAATGTTACAGTATTTGCATCCAAGCCCCAATGGTAACACAAATGAGAGGCGTTATTTAAACGCTGTGAATGCGTCTCCGGTGATTGTGTCGGTTGTAGACAGAAACGAACTGAGGGACTCCGCTCACTGTACAGTTCCTATAGTCGCGCAGTTTGGCACTGTGTTTTCAGGCTCGAGACCATGCTCGAGACATTCAATCAGATCGCGGAAGTCTTTCCCATTGAAATCGCTAACGGGGAGAATATCCCCGGTTATTATTTTAGCCACAAACCACAGTTCATCTGCGCGGCGGCTCACTCGCTGGCGAGATCACACGGTGAAACGCTGCTGTGATCGGACGAAGGCATTGTGTGTTTCTAAGGTGATTTAACGTCATAGTCTTAGACGAGCGTTTAACTTATGCTGCATATTTTGCACTGCATTTTTTTTTATCAATAGTTTGAAAAAATGGTCCCACACCGGACTCTTATGTGAAGCTGACACTTCATGGAGAAGTGACACTCCTGCAGGCTGCAGCGCGCTCACGACCAGATGAATGAAATCTCCCATTAAAAAAACGGCATAACCCACTGATTTTCGGATTTCTATTCTATTTTTAAAGTCAACTTGAGCGCAAGTGAAAAACCGGTCATTCGGTCGACACATTCACATCCCTAATGCATATAGAGAAAGTAATAAAAACAGCCTAACACACCACAAAGAATGATCAGACCTTCATCTCTTATTTTTTTTTATGTTTGAACATTTTTTCATTTTTTCATTTGACTTATTTATCCTCGAGAGACCAATTGAGGGGTGACCCTCATTTTCAATGACGTCGAGTCAAAACAAATTCAAAACAATACAAACAAAATATTCAATGCAAAAACATCAAATGACATGACTTCATGACTTCTGCAGGTGAACTATTCATTAAACTGCCCAAATTCAAGAATAAAAACAATAATCAAATTACTGGACTTTAAAATACTGGCCGACTCTTTCAACATACTTTCAGTTGTAGGCTTCTAATTCAATATGTTTGCCTGGTTTTATATTATGTGTATGAGCAATATCAACATTTCATGTAATTAACTAAAAGAAAAATAACCAAATCTAAAGGGAATATCTATACTGTTACAGTATAGATATTCCCTTTAGATCTGGTTATTTTTCTAATACAGGTATTATAATTATTGACACTAAATTATGAAGAAAAAAAAAGTGTGTGCAGGGCCAGTGAAAATATACAAGGGGCCAGTAAAACTCGGATCCACTGGCCCAGCGGGCCAGTAGGAAAAAAAAGTTATGTTGAACCCTGCCATGGAAACAGAAGAAACAAATGCTTGATCCTCCCACTTCTCCACTTCTCAAAAAAGAAAAAAAGAAATCTCCGCTCCTCCCACTGAGTTAGAAATATTAACGAATGAGCTTATGGTAGCCTATGGAGAAGAATTAACAGGGATATTGTCTCATAACTCTGATCTAATCTACGCGGCAATTCAGAAAAAAACAGAGCAAACATTTTTTGTCAAGATAATAATTTCGCTTCCGTATGAGAAGCCATAGTCTATTTTAAAAAGTTACGCATATCAGCTGTAAAGTAATAAAGCTGGCGCGGCACAGCTGACAGTGTTTTATATTAGCTGTATAATTATGTTGGCAAGCTATAGCCTAATAGACTACTGTGCAGTAAACAGAACAGACTGTCGCTTCTTTTAAATGGGGAGTGAAAGACATTAACGTCAAGACACATTAGGTGACAGTTTCCATTGAAGCGCCTGATTGATTTATTACCAGATCCATTTTCCTCAAGTGATCACAGTTTAAATTATTATATAATTTTTATATTCATATTAGGCTATTTAACGAGGCTCGTCTGTGACTTTAGGATCGCACAAGTGAACTATAACGATCGCGTGCAGCCGCAGCGTTACATGAATCCACCTGACATAAATCTGTTCAGTGGCACAGACGTTAAAAAACATAGGCTACAATACAAATAGGTTTATTAATCAGAATGTAGAGCATGTCACGATGTGTAAGGTGGCCGCCTATGAACGGACCGAGGGCTGAGAACAAGGCTGATCAGATAAATGATCGGTCAAACGTAAAATCATCAGGAAATGATAAAAACATCCCGATGGAGATTTCTATGCAGTGATTTTGCTTCAAACTGTACAGGGACGCGTGTGACAGTGACACTCTTTCTTCAGTCGGAGCTGCAGCGTAAAGTGAAAACAAACTCAGGGTAGGTCTAACCACCTCCCGAGCAGGTTAGACCCACGGCATATGTTGCCGCAGTAACTGACCCTCGGTTGCGCTGAACCTGCTACCTGAAACGGAAAACCCAGAGTTTCCACCAACTCAGAGCGAACAAACTCTGGGTTGCCTCAAAACCAGCTACCTGAAACAGGCCTCAGCAACAGTTAGCAGAGGAACATCTCTAAATGGACCAGAGGTGTCACTTCACATACCAGGAGGCAGTGGAAGCTTGATACTAGGCTATTGGAAAAGTGTTCAAAACAGCCTGTCCTTAGCCAAAAGTCAAGATTTTGAATAATAATAATAATAATAAATTTTTTTTAAAACAGATTGATGTAGGCCTAAAAAAATGTCTTACAGAAAAAAGTTTTAAAGAATTGCTGTTGTAAAAAGAATAAGGTACAAGAAAAAAACATTTTTGTGACCAATGTTTTTTTTGCATAAAACACGTCTCATTTGCAGTTATTGTCGGTTAAGAAACTAAAAAATTACAAATGTTCCAACTCAAATAATATTTGAATAATAGCTTCCACTTTCAGTATGATCCTTAACTCATCTATAACACTGTCCATGATGTGTTTATACATTGTAAATAAAGAGCGAATATAACAAATATTTGTACACCTCTAATAAAAACATTTTTATACAGGGGCCAGTAAAAATTTACTTTGGGAAAGTAGAATTCAGACCCACTTGCCCGACCGGGCAAGTGAAAAAAAACCTTAGCGTTGAGCCCTGCCGAGGGTCAATTTAGGAACCCAACATTGAACCGAGGGCCGCCGAAAGAAAAAACTGGAAAAAACTGAAATCATTTCAATGACCAGGTTGCGTCTTTACAGTTTACATGTATTGGTCTGGATCCAGTAATGTGTAATTAACATATTTTAATTAATAAATGAAGGGCTAGGTTTCATTTCAACATTGGGGGGACGGGACATTATAAGCTGGGGTCTAGGGGTAGTCCCCCAGAAATTTTTTTGTTTCAAACACTTCATTTTGTGCATTCTGGTTAATTTTTATGCAGTAATTTGTGCCTTCTGTATATATTTATGGTGGACATGTTAAGGAAAAGAGAACTAGCTCCCAGTGACGCAAATATAATGGAATATAAATCAGTAAGGCACTGAGGCATTCTGTATTGCATTCAAATATTTATTCTACTTTATTGTTCAAAACATTCTGCACATTGAAAACGTATCACCTTTTGGAGTGTTCTCTTGTAGGACTCACTGCTCATGATGCAGCAGCAGTGTTAACTATTATAACACTATACAGGGTTCAACATAACTTTTTTTTCCTACTGGCCCGCCGGGCCAGTGGATCCGAGTTTTACTGGCCCCTTGTATATTTTCACTGGCCCTGCACACACTTTTTTTTTCTTCATAATTTAGTGTCAATAATTATAATACCTGTATTAGAAAAATAAAGAAAGATAACCAGATCTAAAGGGAATATCTATACTGTAACAGTATAGATATTCCCTTTAGATTTGGTTATTTTTCTTTTAGTTAATTATATGAAATGTTGATATTGCTCATACACATAATATAAAACCAGGCAAACATATTGAATTAGAAGCCTACAACTGAAAGTATGTTGAAGGGGTCGGCCAGTATTTTAAAGTCCAGTAGTTTGATGGTTGTTTTTATTCTTGAATTTGGGCAGTTTAATGAATAGTTCACCTGCAGAAGTCATGTTCAAACATAAAAAAAAATAAGAGATGAAGGTCTGATCATTTTTTGTTGTGTGGTAGGCTGTTTTTATTACTTTCTCTATATGCATTAGGGATGTGAATGTGTCGACCGAATGACCGGTTTTCCACTTGCGCTCAAGTTGACTTTAAAAATAGAATAGAAATCCGAAAATCAGTGGGTTATGCCGTTTTTTAATGGGAGATTTCACCGTGTATGTGAGTTCACGTCTGGTCGTGAGCGCGCTGCAGGAGTGTCACTTCTCCATGAAGTGTCAGCTTCACATATAAGAGTCCGGTGTGGGACCATTTTTTCAAACTATTGATAAAAAACAATGCAGTGCAAAATATGCAGCATAAGTTAAACGCTCGTCTAAGACTATGACGTTAAATCACCTTAGAAACACACAATGCCTTCGTCCGATCACAGCAGCGTTTCACCGTGTGATCTCGCCAGCGAGTGAGCCGCCGCGCAGATGAACTGTGGTTTGTGGCTAAAATAATAACCGGGGATATTCTCCCCGTTAGCGATTTCAATGGGAAAGACTTCCGCGATCTGATTGAATGTCTCGAGCCTGAAAACACAGTGCCAAACTGCGCGACTATAGGAACTGTACAGTGAGCGGAGTCCCTCCGTTCGTTTCTGTCTACAACCGACACAATCACCGGAGACGCATTCACAGTGTTTAAATAACGCCTCTCATTTGTATTACCATTGGGGCTTTGATGCAAATACTGTAACATTACGGCGGCAGATAAAGGAAAAGCGCAGTTATCATTTTCTGCACCTCAACCTCTGCTGTGGGAAGAAAGAAAGGGGGCAGAGTAAGTCGATTGATTTGTCGACTCGCAGGCGGACGGTAGGCAGCTCTGCCAACGGAGCGAGAGTGCAACCGCTTGTTGCTCCGCCTGTCAAAACGCCCACGCATCGGTTGTCCACTGGCCTTTCATTAAAAAATATATTTTATATTAGGTTTATTATATTGAGTCTTAAATAAACACTGCTTTCATTACGACTCTGAACGCGCATTTCAATGAACCATGATGTAGTCTACAAAAAGATACTGAACTGTGATTGGCCAGTCACTGGCCCGGGCGGGACAGTGACTGGCCAATCAACTTGCCCTGCATATGATTTTACTGGCCCCGGGCCATCGGGCTATACGTTATGTCGAACCCTGCTATACATTGGAAATAAACAGGGTGGGCTATCAGCAGTCAACTAGGCAGATAGGTCCATGGCTATCAGCAGCTAGCTAATGTTAGCTTGTTAGCTAAACTTAAGGCAAAAGAGTTAGAAACCAGATAATGTTAGCATCCATCCTTAGGCACTTGACCAAATCTAATTCACCTTGAAGGTGAGAAAGTGCATCGTATTGGTCTTAACAAGCTCACTATCTAACAAGTTACATTGGGACCACTACACTACCTGCTGCACTGCGGGAGGCTGACCAGCCGTCTGCAACGAGAGGCAGAGGCAAGCCGAACGTCGGCAAGTTTAAGATGGTACAGTCCACTGTAGGGGTGTTTGAAATAATTGGGGAATGAATATAAACAATTAGGAGGGATATTCAAGTGTTTCGACCCCTGTACTGTTACGGGGGACACATCCCCTCCGTGCATTAAAAAAATAAATAATAATATTATTATTATTATAATTCATAATTCAATGAAGGCCGCCAGATGTGTTTCTGCGGGCCGCCATTGGCCCGCGGGCCGCACATTGAGAACCACTGCTCTAAGGTAAAGCCTGCTGCCTACTGATCATGCTGCCTGTCTCAGACTAAGGTTTGAAATGGTGCAGTCTGCGAGAAACTATCCGTTTGTGTTTTGTTTTCATAAACATTGCTTGACCCCACACATCAAAGGCACAGGTTTGTGTCTGTGTGTGTTTTGGGGGGGGAGTGCACATGCGTGCGTGTATGTGTGTGTGCATGCGCGCGCTCATGTATGTGCATGTGTGTGCGCTGGTGAAGTGTGTGCGTGTAGGTGTGTGTGCACGTGTGTGTTTGTATGTGTGTGGGTACCGTTAGAAAAAAAAAAAAGGGTGGGGGGGTATTTCCACTGTTAAAAGCAGTATAGTGTGACATTTTGCCCCATTGTGGTCATTTTGACCCCAGAGGACAACAGGTGTTGTTAAATTAAATAAAAAACACATAATTTGATCAAAACACTTCAAATTTATATTAATCATAAAAAGCATAGTATTGAACAACCCCTGTAATTTTCAGACCATTTGTTGAATTAAAAACATATTTTCATGCAAAAAGAAATGTCTTGTGGGGTCAAATTGACCCCAGTACAATAGGAGGGTTAAGGATAGTTAAGCTTTTAAAGAAATATGCCATTTGGACACAGCTCAGTTATTTTAAATATTTGCTTAGATGTATTTATGGTGGGCTTTTTGTCACCCAGATTAATTTATGTATCTAGCATGAGTCATTCAATACGGTGAAATCTAATGTATATTGAGCATCACTAGCATTTTCTGAGTTAATTCATTACCTGGCTTTAGCACACAGTGCTTTGACTTCGTTTTCCTTGATGAGCTCACAGCGTCTGAGCTGCTCTATCTGTCGGTCCAGGTCACTGATGTCCCCCATTGTGACACACATAGGGAGAGCTGCTCACACACTATGGTCACACACGGCCCACAGAAATAACGGACTTTCTTCTCCAGGCAGCAGAGCAGACAGACAGGGTACTGCCTAGCTTGTACTCCAGGCCCTTCTTATGAGGGTGTTCAGCAGAAGAAACTGTTGAAGGAGTACAGTGAAGATATTCAACAACAAACCTGAGTAAACAAGGTCTACAACGCAACTTCATTCACGTAACCGGAGAAACATGTTCGGTTACCATTTACCGCTTGGTAACTTGGAAACTTGTTTCCTCAAACTGGTTCTTAACTAACAAATTATTCGATCACAATAGTAGATAATGCATAATACATTTTTCATTTGTTAACAAAAACAAACATAAAATAAATTGGAGAAAACTGGACTTATTCGTCCAGAAATGTGAGGCCTATGGGCGTAGCGACAGAGGAAGCTAACCATTAGCCGTTTAGCTTAGATCACTGCTAACGACGTCAGCGAGCAACTGATTCTTTGATAACTTAGCCAACCATTTTGTTTGGGATTCATTTTCCAAATGTTAACGCTATTGCCTGCCAACTGGTACCAGACATCTCCGCATACTTCATGTGCCTATAAAATAGTATAAAACTGATTGAGGTTAGGTGGCGAAATGCTATGAGTTAGCTCGCTAACCGTGGCTGTCGGGGCATCAGGGTAACTTGAACAGACGGCAGCGACAGCGCTTCTCGGCTAAATTCGCAAGAAAGCTAGCCAACGCTAACAGGACAAGTATACACGACTCACACGCCGCCACTAAATTAACCAAACACGAACGAGTATCGTTAAGTGAGAACTCACAGAACTTCTAGAAACAAACGAGTATGTTTCATTCCATGGATTGAGTGTTTTTTCGCCGTCCACCGGCTCCTCTTCTTCCCCCGTACCGTTTTTGCCGGTTCTGTCCTGCCGTGCTCATGAACACTAACGACTGGAACTTCCGGCAAAGGGTACGCGCATTGTTCATTCTGGCCTAGGCTGCGGTTTACATGTGATTTCACCTGTTGAAATTAGTTTTAAGGCCTGTATTTTTTTTAGAGGATTCATAGACAAGACGCTAATTCATTGTGGAAAACCTTATAAGGTTTAGGAATAAATTATAAAGAAAAAGGTGAATTAAAAATTCCCCTCCAGTCCAAATTGTCTTCTGCTAGGCCTATTTAAATATTTAGGCCATAATTGTTATGATAGGCTGGGCTACTGGTGTATCTATTTGGGGTCCATGAGCTAGACCGATCTTGCCTGGTGTGAATGTGTATGACTGGTGTACATGGCTGGACTGACCATCTGGCATGGTGGGCCGGCGGCCTTTTGGGCCGACCCGGGCCGACGAGGTTCAATTAGAAAACAAAAAAAAATAAAAAAATCTGGGCCAGGTGTTGCACCGAGAATTGTGACCTGTCAGGATATGTGACCCTAGAGGGCGCTGCTGCAAATGCTGCATGTTGTTTGCCCTTACGTGACGGCGAAGAAGAGTGCCTACGTAACCTACGTAAAGATAAGTGCATTGCATTACAGCCACAGGCGTAACCCTTGGCGTAACCTACGAAAGATAGCCCACACTGTCTCCGAAACAACTTCAAAACGGCAGATGGATGCATGAGTAATCGCTGTTTGTTGCTTTTATGTAGAAAGAGGACACCGACGCCAGGCATAGTAACGGAGTATGTCCGAAAATGAATAAAACGTTAAGGTAAAATAAAGCATAGTAACGGACTGTATCCGAAAATAAGTAAAATGTAAAGCTAAAATGAAATAAAAGGCTACATAAAGTGAGCCTATTTTGACTGTGATTTTCTGTACAATTTAACTTAAAAATAAATTATTTCACCATCAAAACATTGTTTGAGTAGCCTACCTTTGTCATCCTAGTGGGCTACAGTTATCTGGACATCTTATTTGGAGTCAGCACAGAGCCACCAGCGTTATAATGTGTGACCCTATACTCTAACTACTTCATAAATGAGTAAACCATTTAAAAAAATGTTTTTCAGGTGCTCTGTTATTCTATTGCATTAATCAGGATGCATGTATTCTTCTTTGGTGTCATCACAGAGCCAAACTAGTATGGGGTCACCATATCTGACAAGAGCTGTCAGAATGTGTGACCGTGCTCTAACTACCTTAATAGTGAGTTAAACATCAAAATATTGTTTTGAGTGCATTTATCATCCTATTGCATTAATCAGGACACATGTAATCTTATTTGAAGTCATCACATAGAAAGTAACTATGTGGTCACCATATCCGACAAGGAGCAGCCGTCAGAATGTGTGACCCTACTCTAACTTCTTCATGAATGAGTAAATCATTTAAAAAAAATGTTTCAGGTGCTCTTGTTATTCTATTGCATTAATCAGGATGCATGTATTCTTCTTTGGTGTCATCACAGAGCCAGCAACTAGCCTACTATTGGGTCACCATTTCTGATAACAGCTGTCAGAATGTGTGACCGTGCTCTAACTTCTTCATAAATGAGTAAAGCATTAAAAAAAAAAAAATTCAGGTGCTCTGTCATCCTATTGCATTAATCAGGACACATGTATTCTTCTTTGGTGTCATCACAGAGCCAGTATGGGGTCAGTGGTCACCATATCTGACAGCTGTCAGAATGTGTGACCGTGCTCTAACTACCTTATTAGTGAGTTAAACATCAAAATATTGTTTTGAGTGCATTTATCATCCTATTGCATTAATCAGGACACATGTAATTTTCTTTGGTGTCATCAAAGAGCCAAACTAGTAAGGGGTCACCATATCTGACAAGAGCTGTCAGAATGTGTGACCGTGCTCTAACTACCTTAATAGTGAGTTAAACATCAAAATATTGTTTTGAGTGCATTTATCATCCTCTGGCATTACTTACTACATTACTACACTTGGTAAAATTAAAGAGAATAGTCAAATTTACCCATTTTAATACCTCTGTCTTTATTTCAAAATATGAGTTTTTCTGGTGCAACCACTCACTCATGAGGGGAAATCTTGTGAAAGTGTGTGTGTGTGTGTGTGTGTGTGTGTGTGTGTGTGTGTTATTTCAGTGCACGGTGTGCACACAGGAGACCAGTGCTCCTTGCAAACATGGCCCCATGGGAATCAGCCACTGGCCTCTTCGGGTCGGGCCGATAGCCACGGATGTTGTCAGCACTGAGCTGGGTGCTGGGTGCAGGATTTATAAGTCGTTGCATGCCAAACAGCTGTACACTGCCCCACCATCCTTTGATCCAACACAGCTGTGGTGATACCACCGCTCACACTCGTCACACTGGATCTGAAACAAGGTCATATTGAAAAGTTTCTATTTATTAGTCTTTTGCAAAAGCAGGTTGGTATTTAAAAGGCTAGGATACATTGAACCATAACAGTCAAGTGGAATAAAACATATATGTGTGTATATGTCATAAAGACACTGTGGATTACATCACACTGAAACAGGGTTACCACAGCAAGTTAAAAACTTCAAATGCTGAAATTATTTAGAATATTTTCTAGTACACTGAAACACTTTAGGAAAAAAAATGTACTATTAGTTTGAGAATTTTAAATTTGCAATGTCAGAAAAGAAGCAATCCATTGAATACTAATTCCCGCTTTGCAACATTTTGAGATCTTTTGATTGATTTAGGACATTTTTAAACCCCATACTTCTACATAAATACATCATATACCTTTTAGGATATTTTGTAAACCATACTACAGCTGTTAAAGATTGAGACTCAAACATAGGCCATGTGTATTTAGACTGCTCTCAGTTGCCGTTGTTAACATTCTGCCCTCTGCCTGATACCTGAGCCTCAAACTCAGGCGATACTCTGACTAAGCTCTTAATGCAAAAACTTATCCTAAAATCTTACCCAGTCTGTGGTGGCACTTGGAGATCCTTCCTCTCTCTCCTTGGCCGTCTCTTCTTTCTCTCCACAATAAAAACAGAGCTGACTGAGATCATCAAGTAATTGTCTTTGGTGCCAAAGATGAACAATTAAAAGTCAGCGCACAGCTTACATCTATATGCTAGAAACCACACACCAAGCCAGAAATCTTGGTGTTGTCATAGACTCCGACTTGAATTTCAAGAAACACATTAAATCAATTAATAAGTCAGCATACTACCACCTTAAAAACATATCAATAATTAAAGGACTTATGTCTCAGCAAGATTTAGAAAAACTTGTCCATGCATTTATCTTTAGTAGACTTGACTACTGTAACAGTGTCCTTGCAGGCCTTCCAAAAAAATCTATCAGACAGCTTCAGCTAATTCAGAACGCTGCTGCTCGAGTCCTCACTAGGACCAAAAAAGTGGATCACATTACCCCAGTTCTGAGGTCTTTACACTTGCTTCCTGTCACTCAAAGAACTGATTTCAAAATACTGATGTTGGTTTATAAAGCACTAAATGGTTTAGCGCCAAAATACATTACTGATCTGCTGATACGTTATGAACCGCCCAGAGCCCTTAGGTCGTCTGGGACAGGTTTACTTACAGTCCCAAGAGTTAGGACTGAACGCGGAGAAGCAGCTTTTAGTTTTTATGCACCAAATATCTGACAAACTCCCAGAAAACTTGAGGTCTGCTGCAACCCTCAGTTCTTTTAAATCGAGTCTGAAGACTTTTCTGTTTCCATTTTAACCTGTACTTTTTATTTAATTTAAATGTTTTACTTCTTTTCATTCGCTTTTAAATGTCTTCTAATGTGTTTTATGTATTTTAATCTTGCCCCTGTAAAGCACTTTGAGTGGCCTTGTGTTTGAATTGTGCTATATAAATAAACTTGCCTTGCCTTGGATACCGCCTCCTGTTTACGTCTGGCCACATTGCCTCATCGACATCACATGCAATGTCATCCTTTGAGAACCAACAGCGAAAATATTCCTGATATCCAGTCTAAATTACCTAATTATTGAGCTATTGTGTAGTTGGGCTGGACTTTCTGCCCATGCTCCTATATTGTTAGGCCATGATCTATAACATGGTCCACTATAGTGAACCTGTCTCCGCCTGTTGCCTTCTTTGTCCTTGTCCTCCTGCTGCTCTCTCTTGTCCTCTTCCCCTGACTCTTACTGTCTCACACAGAAGCTGAGCTAACCAGAGGTGTATTTGTAGTGATAAGGCTCACACTGATTTGTATTCAATTAGTTTTATTTTGTATATTTCATGTGTGTGAGTCTGTGTGATTTTCCAAAATGTTTTCCCAATGATTGCAGGAGATTTCATTTTTGAACATTGTGTCTTATGTAAAAAACTGTGCGTAGTGTTTTGCAAGAAGTGTTTTGGAGAATTTAAAACACAGTGCAAAGCATATTTTGTGTTTGTGGGGTTGGTGCTTGTGTTTAAGGCATGGTCACTAAAGTTAGAGGTTGTGATGCTTTGGGCCTAGCAACCACTATTAGTGTGTAATCATTAGGCAAAAACTGTAAGGTAGTTAGAGCACGGTCACACATTCTGACAGCTGTCAGATATGGTGACCCCATACTAGTTACTGGCTCTGTGATGACACCAAAGAATATTACATGTGTCCTGATTAATGCAATAGGATGACAGAGCACCTGAAAAACATTTTTTTAAATGATTTACTCATTCATGAAGAAGTTAGAGTAGGGTCACACATTCTGACGGCTGCTCCTTGTCGGATATGGTGACCACATAGTTACTTTCTATGTGATGACTTCAAATAAGATTACATGTGTCCTGATTAATGCAATAGGATGATAAATGCACTCAAAACAATATTTTGATGTTTAACTCACTATTAAGGTAGTTAGAGCACGGTCACACATTCTGACAGCTGTCAGATATGGTGACCACTGACCCCATACTGGCTCTGTGATGACACCAAAGAAGAATACATGTGTCCTGGTTAATGCAATAGGATGACAGAGCACCTGAAAAACATTTTTTTTAATGCTTTACTCATTTATGAAGAAGTTAGAGCACGGTCACACATTCTGACGGCTGTTATCAAAAATGGTGACCCCATAGTAGGCTAGTTGCTGGCTCTGTGATGACACCAAAGAAGAATACATGCATCCTGATTAATGCAATAGAATAACAGAGCACCTGAAAAATGTTTTTTTAAATGATTTACTCATTCATGAAGAAGTTAGAGTAGGGTCACACATTCTGACGGCTGCTCCTTGTCGGATATGGTGACCACATAGTTACTTTCTATGTGATGACTTCAAATAAGATTACATGTGTCCTGATTAATGCAATAGGATGATAAATGCACTCAAAACAATATTTTGATGTTTAACTCACTATTAAGGTAGTTAGAGCACGGTCACACATTCTGACAGTTGTCAGATATGGTGACCCCATACTAGTTTGCCTCTGTGATGACACCAAAGAAGAATACATGCATCCTGATTAATGCAATAGAATAACAGAGCACCTGAAAAACATTTTTTTAAATGGTTTACTCATTTATGAAGTAGTTAGAGTATAGGGTCACACATTATAACGCTGGTGGCTCTGTGCTGACTCCAAATAAGATGTCCAGATAACTGTAGCCCACTAGGATGACAAAGGTAGGCTACTCAAACAATGTTTTGATGGTGAAATAATTTATTTTTAAGTTAAATTGTACAGAAAATCACAGTCAAAATAGGCTTACTTTATGTAGCCTTTTATTTCATTTTAGCTTTACATTTTACTTATTTTCGGATACAGTCCGTTACTATGCTTTATTTTACCTTAACGTTTTTTTCATTTTCGGACATACTCCGTTACTATGCCTGGCGTCGGTGTCCTCTTTCTACATAAAAGCAACAAACAGCGATTACTCATGCATCCATCTGCCGTTTTGAAGTTGTTTCGGAGACAGTGTGGGCTATCTTTCGTAGGTTACGCCAAGGGTTACGCCTGTGGCTGTAATGCAATGCATTTATCTTTACGTAGGTTACGTAGGCACTCTTCTTCGCCGTCACGTAAGGGCAAACAACATGCAGCATTTGCAGCAGCGCCCTCTAGGGTCACATATCCTGACAGGTCACAACTCTCGGTGCAACACCGGCCCGGCCCATGTCACACAGCCGTGGGCCGAGGTCCCTTCCCTCTCGGCCGCGCAGACTGTCAACTTAACCTGAAAGGCCAATGATAAAGGCTGGACCGGGCCTGGACCAATCACACACACAGCGGAGGGCCGAGGTCCCGCCCATTGGGCCTCGGCTGTCAATCACTCAATCAAGTCACGTCACTAACAGACAGAAAAACAACTCGAAAAAAACTGAGAAGAAACGGAAAGGAGATAGTTGCTGGACTAGTGGTAAGAAGTTGAAAGTAAAGTTATGTTGAGAACAATTATTTGTGTAGCTTGCTGAATTTTAACCAACACAGCATGTGTACAGTTTGCCAACAGCTAGCTGCTTGCGTTAACATCATGGATAGAGCCATTCATAGAGCCAGGTCAAAGTGGCTATTTTAGCTAATAACCTACTAAACATTTGCTAGCTCTCTTGTGGTTTTTAAGAGGAGTTAAATAGCTCTGTTGTTGGTGTATTGAAAGAGTATCATTACTTTGCTTGCTGATCAACATGTCATTAAAGTGAGGAAGCTGTCAGTTTTTGCTTCTTGCTGGAGCCTACTTGTTCAGTATAGTGGATTTAATAATGTTTTACTTAAATATACTTTTCTGTACTGATTGTTGACATGGTTAAACATACTTGAATTTTATTTATTTTATATATAATTTAAATGCAATTTAAAAATACAGACTGTAATTTGACCTGACCATTAAAAATATATTAATATATCACAAAGTTAACAGTAAATGCAGAAAAGTATATTCACTCAAATATGCAACATAAAGTTGTCACACTTTCTCCTTGCACAACACTTTCAGTGTTTGAGGCTTTAGGCTTCTCTTTTTTAGAAACATTCAGAAAATTAGACCACCACAGAATTGTAGCCTACTTACTTTTTACAAGCTGTTGAGTTTCTTTTACTAGACCTGCTTTCTAGACCATCATGTACTTTAGAATAATACACATTAGACCATTACTTTTGTACACTTTTTTTCACAT
The DNA here is from genome assembly GCF_949987685.1 of Ammodytes marinus. Taxonomy (NCBI): domain Eukaryota; kingdom Metazoa; phylum Chordata; class Actinopteri; order Uranoscopiformes; family Ammodytidae; genus Ammodytes; species Ammodytes marinus. The sequence continues at coordinate 29,403,672 of NC_137220.1, read as the reverse complement.
TGGTTTACTTAGTAAAACAACAATTTGTGCATTTTGCCTGTATAAATCTATTGTAATGCATCTTTCTACCTCTTTAACTGATACATCCTTAAAACCTCAATCAATTGTGTGTCTCTCCTCATTTATGAAACAGGTTGAGCCACCATCCACAGAGGAGGAGTCTGTCGAGAGAGAGCAAGGAGCAGGAGGTTGATTACTTTGTCTGTCCTGAGCCTACCATGTTAGAGGCATTTTTTGAGCACCACCCACAACAGAATTAGCCTGGTCCTTTCATTTGTACAGAAGGTCTGGAACTGCTCTATTTGGCAAACGTTCACTCACTTAGAGGCGGGTGTCTGTCATCGTTCTCAGCCACTCGCTCTGTTCGCTGATTGGACGGCCGAACATTTTCCTGAGCTCAAACACGTGAATTCACCGCAGCCCCAGACTGACTACTGAAGGGAAAATTACATTTGGGGGGAAGTAGGTAGGCGGGCGGAGCCAGGCTACAACAGAATACTATAGCTACTATAAAACTTTGTAAATATTATTGTATTATATGTCTGTACACTTGTTCAAAATAAAACAACATTTTAATTTGATTCAATGGAACAGTCATCTTTAAGGGACCGTGATAAATGTGTTCTGGTGGGTGGCCGATCAATTGTGGTGGGCCGGTCTGGGTCCAAAATGCCAGGGCCAATTTTTGGTCCCAGTCCAGAGGGGTATACTACAAAGCAAACTCAACAGAGCCCGGCTCTCTTTTTTTGATCTGGTTCAACATAACACATACCCTCGCTCAGAGCTAACCGGTATCACGAAGGCAGTTATCAACCCCGAGAGTTTCAGCTTCAGGCTCTGTGCGCGTCCCCATGAGAGGGGGCGTTTGGCCGTCATTTGACTCTGCTTCCGCACAGACTGGACTGATCTTGTGCCGCTAACTTTACACAAACGGACTGATTGTGAGCAGCTGAGTAAAACAAAAGTGTGTCGCCAACTTCATTCAAGAGGAAGAGTTTGTCAGTCTGAATTATTACAGCAGAAAACAGAGAGCCGAAAAAAACTATTACTGCAAATAGGCTAAGGAGAGTGGAATGCTGCCAGCATGGAAATTATTTATTTATCTTGCCGATCGTTCTCGCAGTGCGTAACGTGACATTATAAAACAATGAAACGTTGAACTCGGATTTAAACACTATACCATTTAGCCTAATATATATATAGGCTACTTTGCTATATTTATAGCACTACGCCTATAGTCCCACACTTAAGAATGTAATTTAAGTCTGACACTGTCTCAAAATGAATAGCCTATGGAAAATCATTTAGTTTTGGGCCACATCATAATGAATACAATTTTGATTTAGACTATTAGCCTTTTATTTGAATCTTACAAATACCAATAGGCCTACATTAAAAAACCTGTAGTCTGGACAAATATGAATCTAGGCTACTGTGAGAAGCTTAACCTGCGAGTCTGCAACGATGTCCGAACTGTGACTGTCACCTGTCACGTCCCAACTGTAATCGCTACTTATGAAAAGAAAGCCCACAGTGAAATAATGTTGCAAACTGTGATTTTAAAGAACGCTTTATTAAGAGCCAGTGTGTGTATATCGCCAGGTAAAATCATTTGAGAGGAGAGCATAGAGTGGCGCTGCATACAGTATAGGTGTGGGCTATTTTACATGTTCAATAACTGTATGCATGTGGCAAAAAGCCCCAGCGCGATGTTACAGTTCACTCTGCTGTAAGCCTAATGTCACGGCTTCGTTTCGTTCATTAACTTAGCCTACTGATCAATAAATTTAGATGTAACAGCTTCCTCAGTGAGAATGTAGCGCTCAGACAATATTGTCAGGTCCGCGGGATTTCTAAATGTGTAGTTTCCTTGAAGGGCAGCGCTCTATAAGAGCCGAATTTAAGCTCAAACTCTGAAACAAAAACTGGTCTGAGCAGGTTAGCCGTGCAGCCTCTGTTACCACGGTGATCTAGCCAGGTAGAAAGAGAGCCACCTTTCGTGATACTGAAAACTCTGGCTTTAGACCGCTTTAGACTCAACAGACCTCGCTCAGCCCTTAATCTCGCTTCGTAGTATACCCCTCAGCCCTGCTTGGTGTATGTTTGAGGTGGTGGTCGGAGGAGCCACACTTACATCAGTCTGCCCCAGGGCAGCTGTGGCTACTACCGTAGTTTACCACCACCGGTATGACTGTGTGTGAATGAATAGAACCTGGATCCCTGTAAAGTTGTCTATGTAAAGCGCTTTGAGTGCGAGAAAAGCGCTATATAAATTAAATATTATTATTATTATTATTATTAGCCTATTATTATTACTGTATAGGCTAGGCTAATGATAATATAATTAAGTCTATACTGATGTGAAGATCAATTCTAGCGTGAAGCCAACAATTATTAATCAAAGCAGAGTGTTTTTACATGTAAGACATGTCTGGAAAGAATGTTTGATTCCTAAAACACAACAAACGTTTAAATTCAGCTGAACCACCCCATTCTTCTGCAAAATGTAGTCCAAGTAGGCTATTGGTTTAACTAGCCTAGGCTACATGTGAACTTGAGCTGAAAAAAATTGTTTATAGCTCAGTTGATCAAACTGAAATGTATTCAGCAATATTGATAATATTTTAGGTCAGAACAAATCTCTAGTTTCAGCCTCTTAATCATGACGATTTTCTGTTTTTCAGTTTATGTGATGGTAAACAGAATATTTTTGGGGCTTGGACTATCAAAATAAGCAATAAGAAGAACTCATCTAAGTCTTTACGAACAGAACTAATAATCGCATGGCTACAATCAAAGGATCCTGTGGCTACCTTTAAAATACATTTACATTTTTGAAATGTATTGGAATTTGCACATTAGTATGTGTTTGAGAAATGTTTAAGACAATTTAAATGTGCACTATGCAGTTTCAGGGGAGGGGGGATTTGTTTAAATGTTGTAGAGTCTGCGTTTTAGTTCACAAACCATATTTACTCTCCATGTAATTCTTAGGATTGAATAATTATATCTACATATAGATATAGGAGCTGGACCTGGAACCAAACATGAGACTAGAATATGTCTGTTAACCAAACTGTAGGCCTTGCTGCCAGTGTTAATTTTGGCAGCAAATTCTGATTTAGTCTTAGTCTTAGTCTTTTGAATATCACACCATTTAGTCTTAGTCCTATTCTAGTCATCTAAAATATTTTAGTCTTAGTCTAGTCTAGTCTACTAAATATAAGCAGATTTTAGTTGACTAAATATACAGCGGACTTCGTCGACTAAGTGTTTTTCTTCATTGAATGGTATTAAGGTTTGAATATGCAATACAGACACAGATTTAATGGTTGTAATACAAAACATGTATTCTATTTCATTAGTAATAATCTCACATAAAATCAGACCCGAAACGTCCAGTGAATCCAGGAACGTCACTGAAGATGTGTCCAGACTAGGCATCAGTAGATGTATGTACACAGCGAATACCCTGAGAGATCAGTGACAGCCAGGAAAGACTGGATGACAACCATGAAGAGGGTGGTGACTACTGGAGAGTCAGTGACAGCCCGGAGAGACGGCAACCGGGGCAGAACGGGTCAGCAACCCAATCTGCATCCTCTGAGAGGAGGAACCCAACCAAGCTACGATGAACTTAATGGAAAAATACCCCCAGGGGTGCCCGAGAGGGGGGGAGGATGAGCACCCCAGTCGGACGGACACAACGGTTACAGACCCAGGCAACGGACAATCGACTTTGAGTAAGACGTGTACATGCGGCAAAGTCTGCAAGAACATCCATGGCTTGAAGATCCACCGAGCGAGGATGAAGTGCCCGTTGGGAGCAGAAACAACACAACGCACAGGTGTTACACCTGGTGAGACGCAGGAGGTGCCAGGCCCGGAGTCACCCCACAGTGCCCAGAACCTCCATGTGTTGCAAACTAATCCCTCGAGCATCAAGCCTGAAAGGAGGCGGATCAAATGGCCTGCAGCTAGCATGACCTCTCTCTGGAAGCAATTCAACGACGATGTCGACCAAATTCTGGAGGCAACGGTGAAGGGACACGCCGACGGGAAGCTACAAGCTATGACAGCAGTCATTGTCAGCTTCGCAGCAGAAAGGTTTGGCGAGGAGGAGAAGAAAAGCTCTGGAACAACTTACGCAAAGAATCAAAGAGCTGTAAGGATCCACAACATCAGGCAGGAGATGAAAACGCTGAAGTCCCAGTACAAGGCGGCAGGACAAGAGGAACGCACTGGCCTGGCCCAGCTAATGTGCATCCTTCGGAATAAGATCAGAGTTCTCCGCCGTGCAGAGTGGCACCGGAGGCGGCGACGCGAGAGGGCATGCAAGCGTGCTGCTTTCATCGCTAACCCCTTCAAGTTCACGAAGGATTTGCTGGGGCAGAAGCGGAGTGGCAATCTGGTCTCCTCGCAGGAAATCATAGACCAACAACTGAAGCAGACGTACAGCGACCCCGCAAGAGAGCAGGAGCTGGGAGAGTCCAACATCCTCATAGACCCCCCTGAACCTGAAGAGCAGTTCGACATGTCGGAGCTGCAGCTAAAGGAAGTCAGGGAGGTTGTCCGCAGAGCAAGGGCGAGCTCTGCTCCAGGACCGAGTGGCACTTCATACAAAGTGTACAAGAACTGTCCCAAACTCCTGCTGCGTCTGTGGACAATCCTGAGAGTCTTCTGGAGAAGGGGAAGGATCCCTGAACAATGGAGAGTGGCCGAAGGGGTATGGATACCGAAGGAGGAAAACTCCACTCAGCTAGACCAGTTCCGCATCATCTCCCTGCTGTGTGTTGAGGCAAAGGTTTTCTTCAGTGCTGTTTCCAAGCGGCTGTGTACCTACCTGGCAAAGAACTCCTACATCGATACATCTGTCCAGAAAGGTGGCATTTCAGGAATTTCAGGATGTATGGAACATACCGGTGTGGTCACACAGCTTATTCGGGAGGCCAGAGAGAACAAGGGTAACCTATCAGTGCTGTGGCTTGACCTGGCAAATGCATTCGGCTCCATTCCACACAAGCTCGTCCAGCTCACTCTGATGAAACATCATGTACCCAGCAGATGCAGAGATCTCATCGCTGATTATTACAGCAATTTCAGGATGAGGGTCTCTTCAGGAGCAATAACATCCAGTTGGCACAAGGTGGAGATCGGCATCATCACAGGGTGTACTATCTCTGTGACACTGTTCTCGCTAGCCATGAACATGCTCACAAAATCTGCTGAGCCGGAGTGCAGAGGGCCCCGCACGAACTCCGGACAACGGCAACCACCCATCAGGGCATTCATGGATGACCTCACAGTCACGACAGAATCAGTCCCAGGATGCCGTTGGATTCTGAAGGGACTTGAAAAGCTGGTGGCGTGGGCCCGGATGCGTTTTAAACCCGCCAAATCAAGATCTATGGTGCTGAGGAAAGGGAAGGTGGAAGACAAGTTCCGGTTCACCATCTCAGGCACAGCCATTCCATCGATCTCAGAGAAGCCGGTCAAGAGCTTAGGGAAGGTTTTCGACTGCTCTCTGAGAGACACAAAATCCATCCAGTCAACATGCACGGAGTTGGATGGCTGGCTGAAATCCGTGGACAAGTCGGGCCTACCGGGGAAGTTTAAAGCCTGGGTTTACCAGCACGGCATTCTTCCCAGGATCCTGTGGCCCCTCCTGGTCTACTCCATCCCCATCTCGACAGTTGAGACCTTAGAGAGGAAAGTCAGCAGCCACCTCCGGAGATGGCTAGGACTGCCAAAGTGCCTGAGCAGCATCGCTCTCTACGGTAACAGCAACAAACTGCAACTGCCCTTCAAATCCTTGGAGGAGGAATTTAAGGTCACCAGAGCCAGAGAAGTGGTTCAATACAGGGACTCAAGAGATCCGAAGGTGGCTAAGGCAGGGATCCAAGTGAGGACTGGCAGGAAATGGAGGGCTGAGGAAGCGGTGGAAGAGGCAGATGCAAGGCTCCGGCACAGGTGTCTGGTTGGAGTGGTCACACGAGGCCGAGCTGGGCTAGGATCGTTTCCATCTCCCCAGCTGAACGCCAAGGGGAAGGAGGGGCGACGTCTTGTCCAGGACGAGGTGAGGGCAGCAGTGGAGGATGCGAGAACCTGCAAGGCTGTGGGAATGAAGCAACAGGGTGCTTGGACAAGATGGGAGAATGCAGTGGAGAGGAAAGTGACCTGGGCAGAGCTTTGGAAAGCAGAGCCTCAACGCATCAAATTCCTCATCCAGGCAGTTTATGATGTGCTCCCAAGCCCGTTAAATCTGCACACATGGGGCATAGCAGAGACACCGGCATGCCCACTGTGCTCCAAGCGAGGAACCCTGGAACACATCCTCAGTGGCTGCACAAGGGCACTTGGAGATGGTCGGTACAGGTGGAGGCATGATCAAGTCCTTAAGACTATCGCGGAAGCCATTACCGCAGGACTGGCATGGGCTAAACAGTTCCGCCCCTCCAATAAAACCATCGCCTTTGTCAGAGCTGGGGACAAGCCTTCCACGGCCAGTAGAACATCATCTGCAGGCATCCTGACGTCTGCAAGAGACTGGCAGTTGTTGGTGGATCTTGAAAAACAGCTGAAGTTCCCCAGCCATACTGCAGTTACCACCCTGCGACCTGACATTGTCCTCGTGTCTGTGTCCACCAAACAAGCAGTGCTACTGGAGCTGACAGTCCCGTGGGAAGATCGCTTGGAAGAAGCCTTTGAGAGGAAGCTCTCCAAGTATGCAGGACTGGTCAGCGACTGCCAGCTGGCTGGTTGGAGAGCAAGGTGTTTCCCTGTGGAGGTTGGTTGCAGAGGATTTGCAGCCCGTTCCTTGGCCAGAGCCTACAGTAGTTTAGGCATCAATGGAGAGAGGAGAAGGAGAGCCATCCGCAGTACCACTGAAGCGGCAGAAAGAGCCTCAAGGTGGCTGTGGCTCAAAAGAGGAGATCCATGGAGTCATGGTAGCTAGCTAGCCGTCTGGACACAAGCCGGGACTTGATCAACCCCGGCTGGGTCACCTGGAGGAGGGCGTCTGATAGTTGAAAGACCCGAAACGTCCAGTGAATCCAGGAACGTCACTGAAGATGTGTCCAGACTAGGCATCAGTAGATGTATGTACACAGTGTACCTGACTGGATAGGGGGGAGGGGGGGCTTTAAGAGCCTGTGCCCGGGGGTCCATTATCTCATGATCTGTCTATGAACCAATTGGATTCCACAATCTTTTTTCTTTTTGCGGGGAGCATGCACAAGCATTATTTATAAAAAAATAAAAAATAAAGAAAATATTTTAAAAAAGTGGGGGGCCCCACACTAGGTCTTGAAACGGGCCCCGAGATCGTTAAGGCCGCCCCTGGGCAGCAGCAGCACGCAGTTGAGGTGCTGATAAATTTGAGCAACTGCGCCTTCCTTTAAGCAACACTGCTGCCGCTGTGTGTGTTCGGACTTCTTTTGCATCAAAGCCTTTTAGATAATACAATTAGAGGTTTTAATTGTACGCTGTCCATGCGTCGGAGTTGATTGTAACGTAAAAACAGAAACTAACGGACGGAGGCGGTGTAGACATAGACATTATAAAGGATAGACGCCGCATTGGACGTTGAGCGCGAGAAATGCGGGCGCCATCTTGGACCGGTCACACGTTCCACTCGGGGTAGTCTGTTTGGCAGGTGGAATGAACTGTCAGCGCATGTAATTAATCATATCTCATTAAATACCAAACTGATTTTCACGCGGTTTTCTTTGCTGCAAAGATCATACATGTAGCTAAGATACAGGGCACAAGTTTTGACGTGTTTTAATATTCATAGTGGGCTTAACAGTCATAGAAGATTCTGATATGATATAAGTAACCAGACGTCCGAGTCACACACTTCGTCCGGGAGGAGATTGAAACGGAGGATGTGTTTCTGCTTGGGGAACATATTGAGGAGACACAGTTTGGCATCGACAACCACCATTCCGACTTGTTGTCATTGGTTGTGTCTGTCTTTCACAAATTAAGGCTGCACCACATTGCCAAACTCGCCTCGCTTGAATTTCTCTTCGGAGTAAAATGCGATTGTAAGGATGGTTAACTTTATTTTATGCATTTGAGTATTATTGTTTGCTGTTGTTGTTTGATTTTCCCTTAATTTAATACTTTTGATTGCTGTGGTTTTGTATTGAATGTGTTTTTAAATGTACCGTGCTGCAAGGCACGCATTGATTTCCTGTCTGTGTCTGAGGAACCAACTCGAGACTAGACTGAACTTGGTATTCCCCCCCTAGTATAGCACATTGGACAACCAAGAAGACTTTGATTTTAAATAATCCCGTCCTCTTTTAAGAGGCAATTGCCTAACAAGCTTGTGTTTTAAATTAGAGAAATAAAACATATTTTTACATGAACACTCATGTTGTCCTTCTCTTTTAATGAGATATTATATACACTGGTTTTTATTTATAGGCTATTTAATGCCTTCATGGGAAACATCCACCCTTCATATGTACCATGCTCGACTACTCCTCCTAAATTGCCCCGAGCTAACTCCAGTTTAGGAATAACTGCCTTTTCATGTAGTGCCCCTAATTCATGGAATGCTCTGCAGAGCAATTTAAAAATGACTGCTCTTCCTACTCTTGGTTTATTTGAATCTATGATTTCTGAATTTTACACATCTGACTGTAACTGTTTTAGCTGAATTCATTGTTCATTTAGTATTTTATTTTTGCTCTTGTTTTGTATTTTGTATAGGCCTACTTTATTTAAATTAATATATTTTATCCTATTTTATTTCTGTTCTCTGTTTATGTTATCCCTGTGATTGTCTTTATTGTGTATGCTCGTCACTGTAAATGAATAAATATATTTATATATAGCCTAATCATATATTGTTAACTTATTAAAATAGCTGACTTTACTGCCCCTATCTGTTTCTGCTTCCCTTTTCGGGGGATGTTCCTCGTTTTGATCTCGGACGTCTGGTTACTTATATCATATCAGAATCTTCTATGACTGTTAAGCCCACTATGAATATTAAAACACGTCGAAACTTGTGCCCTGTATCTTAGCTACATGTATGATCTTTGCAGCAAAGAAAACCGCGTGAAAATCAGTTTGGTATTTAATGAGATATGATTAATTACATGCGCTGACAGTTCATTGCACCTGCCAAACAGACTACACTGAGTGGAACGTGTGACCGGTTCAAGATGGCGGCCGCATTTCTCGTCAGCGCCAATAGGCAGTAGCGGCCAACGCGGCGTCTATCCTTTATAATGTCTATGGGTGTAGGTACCAGATCGACTCGGGCTGCAAGATCGACTCGGGGTCCTGCGCCTACCGATGACGTATCGACTCTTGACGTTGTCACCATAGATACCGCTACGCTACGGCAACGCAATGTGGACATACACAACTCGTATATACAGTGTGAACCCAGTACAGTTGTATATACTATCGGTGTGAAACTTAAACAACATTTAAAAGCTTGATAGCATTAAAACAACATTTAAAAAGATCGCGATAGCTTAGCGAGTAAGCTAACTATAGATAGTTTATATACTATCTGTGTGAAACTCAAACAACATGTAAAAGATCGCGCTAGCTGATAGCTTAGCCAGTAGGCTCAATAGATAGATCGATTTATTTCTCGTTCTGCAAGGTTTAAAATGAGTTGTTACGTTAGGCTTATAGTAGTCATCTCTCATTAATCATTATGTAAGGTTAAATTAAATTTTATTTTATACGAATTTATAGTTTAGCAAGGTTTATCCCCCGGTTTTAACCCTGTTTGAGTGCTAAATTAAATATGTATTTAATAATACTTTATACATTAAATGAGTATTTTAGTTTAATGTACTCTAGCATGTATTTTAAGAAATAATATTTTATTAAAAGAACAACTATCCCTTGGCTTCACTGTTATTTTACATCACACTGAAAAACAATTGTTACGGTTGGGTCTGGAGGACACAGGCGCAGAGACAGTGTAAGTAAAAGAAGATTTATTTCAGGAGAAAACCAGCAGGGTGTTAGGACCGTGATCCGGGGAGGGAAACTGGCTGGCATGGGGGTCCAGGGAGAGAGCAACGGGGCAAGTCCAGGGGGCTGAGTGGAAGCAGGCTAGAGCGGGCAGGCAGGAGGGGTCCGAGGAGTAGTGCTGGAGAGCTAGGGCTGGAGCTGGTGGCTGGAGTCAGGCCGGGAGAACTGTGGCAGAGAAACAAGGGTTAACCAGGAAAACGTGCAACAGAGCATGGCTGAAAACAGGTGAGCGAGAGAGTGAACTGACTGTGTGAGAACAGAAGCTACAATCTGGCAGTGTCTGGAAGGTAGGCCCGGGTATAAGTAGAGCAGTTGATGAGGATTGAAGGCAGCTGTGAATGTTGTTGATTGACTCCAGCACACCTGGCTCCACCCCTGCAATTAGCTCAGCACACAGAAAACAGGTGAAAAGGGAAAACACATATAAGGCCAAGGAGCCCAATCGGGATCATGACAGTACCCCCCCCCTCAATGAGAGCCTCCAGGCGAGCCACCGGGCTTCCCTGGGTTGTCCCGGTGGAACTCCTTAATAAGGGAGGGATCGAGGATGAGCTGGCGAGATATCCAGCTCCTCTCCTCAGGACCATAACCCTCCCAGTCCACCAAGTACTGAAAGCCCCGACCACGGCGGCGAATATCCAGGATCCGCCGGACTGTGTAGGCGGGGTGATCATCAATCATGCGGGGAGGTGGAGGGGGTGTAGCTGGAGGGCACAGAGGGCTGGTGGAGACAGGCTTAAGCTGGGAAACGTGGAATGTGGGGTGAATCTTCATAGATAATGGCAGTTTTAATTTGACAGCGGATGGGTTGATAACAGTTTCGATTTCAAAAGGACCAATGTAACGTGGGGACAGCTTCTTAGACTCAGTGTTGAGTGGGATGTTTTTAGAAGAGAGCCAAACCTTCTGACCTGGTGTGAACTGTGGTGCTGGAACCCGGTGTCTGTCTGCCATGCGCCGATTGCGCTCGGTGGAACGGAGCAGGGCGAGCGTCCCTCCAGACCTTACGACAGCGTCGAAGGTGGGCCCGGACAGATGGCACCGCGATGTCGCCCTCCTGTGCTGGGAACAGAGGGGGTTGATATCCAAGGGAACATTCGAATGGGGACATACCAGTAGCTGCACTTGTCAGGGAGTTGTGGGCGTATTCAACCCATGGCAGGTGAGTGCTCCAGGAAGACTGGTTCCGAGTAGTGACACAGCGCAGCGCAGCTTCGAGGTCCTGATTGGCCCGCTCCGTCTGCCCGTTAGTCTGAGGGTGGTAGCCTGAGGAGAGACTGACAGAGGATCCTAACTCACGACAGAAAGCTCTCCATACCTGGGACACGAATTGTGGACCCCGATCGGAGACCACGTCAGCTGGGATCCCGTGGAGGCGGACCACATGCTGAACCAGGAGATCAGCAGTCTCAGACGCTGTAGGAAGCTTGGGCAGAGGCACAAAATGGACAGCCTTGGAAAATCTATCAACAATGGTGAGTATGGTAGAATTACCTTCGGACAGCGGGAGACCAGTGACGAAGTCGAGACCAATGTGACTCCAGGGACGCCCAGGCACCGGGAGGGGACGGAGCAACCCTGAGGAGGGTTGATGCGAGGACTTACTGCGTGCGCAGACAGTGCAGGCGAGCACGAAGGCACGGGTGTCAGCCTCGATGGTGGGCCACCAGAAGTGTCGCTTGGCCAGGGACAGGCTGCGGTTAACACCCGGGTGGCAGGAGAAACGTGAATTATGCACCCACTGGAGGACCTTGGAGCGGACAGCACTTGGCACGAACAGCCGACCCTGCGGCCCGGTTCCCGGATCCGGTTCCTCCCTCAGCGCCTCTCGGATCCGTGCTTCAATCTGCCACCTGACTGCCCCCACCACACAGCCAGGGGAGATGATGGTATCGGGACTGGAGAGACCGTGGTCAACGGCAAACTGTCGGGACAGGGCATCCGGCTTCCCATTCTTGGACCCTGGTCGAAAGGTGAGCTGGAAGTTAAATCGACCAAAGAATAATGCCCAGCGGGCTTGGCGGGAGTTAAGGCGCTTGGCGGACTGGATATAGGACAGGTTCTTGTGATCAGTCCAAACAATAAAAGGGATCTCCACCCCCTCCAACCAGTGCCTCCACTCCTCAAGCGCTAGCTTAACCGCTAGCAGTTCCCTGTTGCCGACGTCGTAGTTGTGCTCTGCGGGAGACAGGCGCCTGGAGAAGAAGGCACAGGGATGAAGCTTCTGGTCCTCCGGGGAGCGTTGAGAGAGGACCGCCCCTACCCCGGAGTCCGAAGCGTCGACCTCGACCACGAACTGTAGAGCCGGGTTGGGATGAATGAGAATGGGAGCTGAAGTGAACCGCCTCTTCAGTTCCACGAACGCCGCCTCAGCCTCAGGGTTCCAAGAGAAGGGGATAGCTGGGGAGGTAAGTCCAGTGAGGGGAGCCGCTACTCGACTATAATCCCTGACAAACCGTCGGTAGAAGTTGGCAAAGCCCAAAAAGCGCTGGAGCTGCTTTCGGGTCACGGGTTGAGGCCACTGTGCCACCGCCTGTACCTTCTCGGGGTCGGCCCTCACCTGCCCTCGCTCTATGATGTACCCCAGGAAGTCCACGGAGTCCACATGGAACTTGCACTTCTCTGCCTTGACATACAGCTTGTTTTCCAGGAGTCGCTGTAACACCTGCTTCACGTGTTGGACATGTTCCTCCTGTGAGCGAGAGAAAATCAGTATGTCGTCCAAGTACACAAACACAGTGCGACTTAAGAGGTCACGAAGCACATCATTAACCAAGGCTTGGAAGACAGCGGGGGCATTAGTGAGTCCAAAAGGCATTACCAAATATTCAAAATGTCCGAGGGGGGTCTTAAATGCAGTCTTCCATTCGTCTCCCTTCCGAATGCGGACAAGGTGATAAGCATTACGGAGATCAAGCTTGCTGAAAACTGTGGCACCGTGGAGGGATTCAAAAGCAGAGTTAATTAAAGGCAGAGGATACTTGTTCTTGATAGTGATATTGTTAAGACCCCTATAGTCTATGCAGGGACGCAGGGAACGATCCTTCTTGGCCACAAAGAAAAACCCAGCCCCGACAGGAGATGACGAAGGTCGGATAATACCTGAAGCAAGGGACTCCTTGATGTATGTCTCCATTGTCTCTCGTTCAGGCCGGGACAGGTTATACAGACGACTGGATGGTAAAGGAGCACCTGGAAGAAGATCAATAGCACAGTCATAGGGCCGGTGAGGGGGCATAGAGAGGGCACGTTGCTTAAAAACCTCTCCCATACTGTGATATGCGGCAGGAACTTCAGACAGGTCAGGGGGCTCAAGCTTTAAAGGCACAGTGGCTCCCTCTGCTGGGGAAAGGGCGGACCGCAGGCAAGACGAGAGGCAATAATCACTCCAACTTAGTACACGATTAGTCGCCCAGTTGATGTGGGGATTGTGTAACCTTAACCAAGGCTGACCCAAAACTAAGGGAGTGTGAGGGGAAGAGATAATGTGAAACTGTATTACCTCATGGTGGTTGCCTGACAGGACAAGGCGAAGAGGCTCTGTGCGATGGGTAACCCGTGCCAGCAGCTTCCCATTAAGTCCCTGGGCATTGAGGGGAGTAGCGAGCGGTCGAGTGGCAATACCTGCTCTAGCAACGAAGTCAGCATCCAGAAAGCTCTCGTCAGCTCCAGAGTCCACCAGAGCGAACAGTGAATGGGTTTGTTGGTTCCAGGAGAGCGTAGCCTGCAGTTGCATGCGAGTTTGGGGGAAAGGTTCCGAAGTGATCTTGCTCACCAGTATTCCCACCGTTACTGGGGAGCACTCCCTTTTGGCCGCTGGGGACAGGAGCTCAGGAAGTGACCGGGTTGAGCGCAGTAGATGCAGAGCCCTTCATTTATCCTCGCGCTCAGCATTGGAAAGTTTGGCTCGGCCCAGCTGCATGGGCTCCTCTGCCGAGGAGGAGGGAAGGACAAAGGAATCAGGGGACTGACTGGAGCAACGACCTGGGGAGTGTCTTACAGGAACTGAGGGAGAACGGGAGGAGAACGGGTCATGGGACCGCCCGGCTCTTTCCCTACGACGCTCTCTAAGGCGATTATCAAGTCTGATAGCTAGGGCCACTAACTCGTCCAAGCTAGCTGATTCGTCCCGAACTGCTAACTCATCCTTAACTGGATCGGCTAGTCCGTTGAGAAATGCCCCCTGCAGAGCCTCATCATTCCACCCCGTCTCTGCCGCTAGCGCTCTGAAGTCTACTGAATACTCAGCTACGCTGTGGGTACCTTGTCGAAGTGTGAGGAGTCGCTTGGTGGCATCCCTGCCGCGCACCGGGTGATCGAACACCTTCTTCATCTCAGCCAAAAATAAAGCAAAAGAAAAACAAACGGCTGACTGACCCTCCCATACTGCTGATGCCCAGGTTAATGCTTTACCCGTGAGTAAACTGATTATATAGGAGATCTTGGCTCTGTCTGTGACATAGGTAGATGGCTGTTGCTCAAACACTAAGGTGCACTGAATCAGAAAAGGCCTACATGCCCCAAAGTCACCTGAATAGCGCTGCGGCGCCGGGACACGGGGTTCACGGGCTTGGGGAAGCGGCGGAGCCGAGGCAGGACCTTGTTGAAGACGACCGGGGTCGGCAGGAGATGGGGGAGTGAGGTGTGCCGAGACAATGTTGAGTTGCTGCCCCATAGCAGTAACACAGGTGGAGAGCCCACTTAACGTGGAGAGAACATCTCGGAGAGCCTGCTCGTGTTTCCCTACGAGCGCTCCCTGCGCTGCCAATGCCTGGTGGAGGGAGTCCGTCTCTGCTGTGTCCATGTTTAGGGCCAGATTGTACTGTTACGGTTGGGTCTGGAGGACACAGGCGCAGAGACAGTGTAAGTAAAAGAAGATTTATTTCAGGAGAAAACCAGCAGGGTGTTAGGACCGTGATCCGGGGAGGGAAACTGGCTGGCATGGGGGTCCAGGGAGAGAGCAACGGGGCAAGTCCAGGGGGCTGAGTGGAAGCAGGCTAGAGCGGGCAGGCAGGAGGGGTCCGAGGAGTAGTGCTGGAGAGCTAGGGCTGGAGCTGGTGGCTGGAGTCAGGCCGGGAGAACTGTGGCAGAGAAACAAGGGTTAACCAGGAAAACGTGCAACAGAGCATGGCTGAAAACAGGTGAGCGAGAGAGTGAACTGACTGTGTGAGAACAGAAGCTACAATCTGGCAGTGTCTGGAAGGTAGGCCCGGGTATAAGTAGAGCAGTTGATGAGGATTGAAGGCAGCTGTGAATGTTGTTGATTGACTCCAGCACACCTGGCTCCACCCCTGCAATTAGCTCAGCACACAGAAAACAGGTGAAAAGGGAAAACACATATAAGGCCAAGGAGCCCAAACGGGATCATGACAGCAATGTGTATAATGAGTTTCACAATGATATTTATCAGTTAAAAAATTTAAAGGTGTGGCTCTGATGTACAATTTCCAGCCCCTGGAGCATTTGTAGTGTCTTGCATCACTGATAAATAGATTCATTCATTCAACCTTCATTAAATAAAATAAAAAAGTACATCAGATTTTGTTTAATCTGATTTGTATTTTTCTTATCCAACCACATATACCACCTTTTGTAGTGTCTTGCAGCACTGCCATCGACTGTCTAAACAGCAAACTAGCCTACTATTTACACTGAGTCTCTGCAGAACATTTCTCAATGGGAATAGTTCACTTAATGTGTGACACAGCAGGTGAATAGGGTACACTTATGGAATAATAGATATCATGAAGCTCTGCTAGTTGATTACATTAAAACAATACATTTTTGTACAACAACTTTTGTTTGAAACATCTAGATGTTGAATAAAGCCAGTGTTGAATCTTAATTTTCATTAATGATTTTTATTATTTATTTTCATGATTTGATGATCGAGATGGGGTCCAGGATGGGCTGCACGATGGGGTCCTGATAACAGACAGGAAACAAGTATTAAAAAGATGTTCACGTTCCAATCCCCATACATCCCTAACATATAGGCCAGTAGAAAAACATTGAGTTTGTCCCCATTATGAATATGCACCATTTTAAAGTAAAATATGTAAATATACTGTCCTGTTAGTGCTGCTATAACATTCAGCAAATAGTAACATTTCTTTTTTCAAAGTCTAAGGTTCTGGACTAATAGGCCAGGCAAAGTAACCAATTTTTGGGCCAAAAAACCGACAAATTGTAAAATAATTTTTTTCAGCTCAGATAATTTCTGAGGTCTCCACTTTTCCTAACCGACGTCATTGCGCGACGGCGAGTATTGCTGACGTGAGTCACTTGCGTGAAACTACACTATTTTCTGAAAATTGACTAGAACAAGCGCTCGTTTGATCCATGCGTTCTTTTCATATTGATTTTAATCAGGTTGTCGCCAACAGAGTGAGAATCACTCCCATATATCCCAATTCCAACCCGGTATCACGCCGAGGCGTCAGATAGAGACGCATGGACCGGCGTGTCTTTTACACGCCTTGCCTGACCAGGGCGTGTGAGTTACACGCGCACCTCCCGCCCGTCTAAATGAACGGAGGAACAGGGGCCGACATGTTCTCCCAGCATTTCAATACTATCCAACTGCAGCCCCGCAGACAAACACCCTGGCGTGACAGGCGATTAGGTTCAGGCATCACAGCTGGGTGGTTAGGGTTAGGGCAAGGGGACAGGGAGAGGTTAGAATATAGATAGAACATTGACGGAACACCGCGGCGGCCATCTTGACTACGGGAGGTGTGGACGGAACACCGCGGCGGCCATCTTGACTACGGGAGGTGCGCGTGTAACTCACACGCCCTGGTCAGGCAAGGCGTGTAAAAGACACGCCGGTCCATGCGTGTGTATCTCACGCCTCGGCGTGAGATCGGGTTGCCCAATTCACATGTGGAATAAAAAGAGGCTACACTTATGTTGATGTTGAAATGAACTGCCCCCAGTAACTTCATTAAATGTGAAGTTGGTATTTTATTTTCTTATGGTGTAAATTATGTGCTACGAAAATAACTATTATGATGTTGGTCTTTTATGAGTTCTTTATTATCTTAATGGGGGAGGGGAGGGGGGTATTTTGTTTTAGCCGAGTTAAATCTTCCTCTCTTCTCTTCTCCTCTCCTCTCTTCTGTTTTACCTCTCGTTCGTATTCGTGTAGAGTCGGTAAACTCCGGCGGTGGCCTGTTGCTTTAAATCTTGCCGCCGTATAGGATTATGGGATACCACTATCTCCTTTCCTTTCGCATAGGTTGGTCCGGAGTAACCTATGCTAAAGGAGGGTTAAAGGATGAATCGAGGCTCCTTTCCTATGCCTTTCCTAAGCATTTTGAGAATTCGGATCACCTATCCGCCGAGCACTTCCGGTTCATCTCGATAGGAAAGGAAATTTCCTATGCAAAAAAGACTATTCGGATTGGCCCGAGATGTAGAATCACAGCCTGAAATGGCATGGAGAAAGAGGAGATTGTCACACACCTTGGGACCAAGTAACTCCTTTGTCTACTTTATGCACCATATCCGTCTTATTTTTGTTGTTTTCTTTGGTTCTTGTGCCATAAACAGCTCGTGTGCATTCAGATCAGCATGATGCAACAAGAGTTCTATCAAGTCTGTGTCATCACCTACTGAGACTGTGTCTTTTGTTCTGGCAGAGGCAATTTGGACAATGAGCACATCTGCATCGTGCTTTGCATGGTTTGTGATATACCATTTTTATCTTACAAGTTTCTTTGAAAATTTATTTTAATATGCAAATTAGCTATACACTAATCAAATATAGGCTACCCAAAATATATCCGCATAGACTTCATTTTTTCCTTTAATGATCCAAGTGACTGCTGCAGATATTGCTGCAGTTGGTCGCATACACATTCAGTACTTTATGAGTCCTCCTATACGTGAACCTATTGTGCATCAGCCACTGGCTCTGTTGCCAGCAGATAACAAAACATCACAGCTGGATGTTTTCTGGAAGACATCCCTACTCCTTCACTCTCAAAGGCCATTATGGTCTGGTATGATGCAGATCCTGCATCTTCTAGATGAACACCCTGGGAGAGCTTCAGTGACATTCCTTCCAATGATTGATCTTGATCCCAGTGATGAATCCTATATACTCAACATTGAGGTTTGTGGCAACTCAAGCTCTGCAGTATGATGTGACCCCTGTTCTGATGTTCGACCAACCCCTTCTGGAAAGCCTTGACCATTATAATATAACTTCTAATACAAATGTCTTACTTTTCATTTAGTTTTAATGTGGTAGGAGTAAAGGTTCAAATGAAGCCTACGCGGACATATTTTGGGTAGCCTATATTTGATAAGTGTATAGCTCATTTGCATATTAAAATTCATTTTCAAAGAAACTTGTAAGACAAAAAATTGTGTATCACAAACCATGCAAAGCACGATGCAGATGTGCTCATTGTCCAAACTGCCATTGCCTCTGCCAGAACAAAAGACACAGTCTCAGTAGGTGATGACACAGACTTGTTAGTACTCTTGTTGCAAGTCTGATCTATGGCAAGTCTGATCTGTATGGGTTCACTTTGGTGGGCTTGAGGTAATGCTTAACCTCAGTATAAAACGCTTCCATTTCTGTGTAATAAACAAAGAGTTTTCGGAATTAAGGCCAGAATAAAATGAATTCCCTGGTATAAGGGATAGAGAATGGTTTTCTGAAGTGATCCAAAGCCCATTTCGTGATATCCTTTATAAAATCGTGTCATTTTTTAATGCAGGGCCACATGAGGTCATGGGCATTACATTTTAATTTTGGTACTCTTCCCCCCTCATGTGCAGATATTTCTCTGGATACCCTAAATCTTTTTATCATATCATAGATCGCAAAATCCTTAAATTATTTGCAGGAATTTTGTTTTTACTGTTGGAATTTGTTTTCCTCAGCGGTTCTTTCCAAAGTGGTGAGCCTCAACCCATTATTGATTGTGCAAACTGAATCTTTACGGGATGCCCCTTTATAACCATTCATGATAATGTCACCAGTTAACATGTTTATGTGAGTGATGTTCCAAACTGTTTTTTTTTAACATTCTACAGCTTCAAATCCTTTAATGCCCCTGTCCCAACTTTTTTTGAAATGTGTTGCTGGCATCAAATTTAGAATAAGCATATATTTACAAAACACAATGAAATAGATAGAGTAAAACATAAAATATATCACCTTTGTATTGTTTTCAACTTGGTTGAATGTGACACAAGATTACAAAATGATCACGTTCTGTTTTATAGGGGAGAGTGGGGTGAGGGAAGTTGTGCCACCCCTTGTTTCTAGAAAACCATAGAAGAAATTGGAAATGTGACCATTTAAGAAGAAGAACTCATCCTGTAAAGAAGGGAGAAACATGGCATAAGATAAAAGCACATTTAAGCTCAAAAAACTGTTTTTTGCCTTTCAAAGTAAAATTTCCATGATCAAGGTTTTTTGATTATTGTGTCTGAACAATTATAGACACGTTTGAAAACATTTGACACATGTTTTAGTGCTTTAGTATGCTACACTTTGAGTCTATATAGTTAGCACGATGTCAGCCCTAAACTGCTGCATCATGCTGATTATCCCAAATTTTGGGGTTGGGGTGATTTGTGCCAGAGGGCATGGGGTGAGTTATAAGTATGTAAGTAAGTAAAATGTATTTATAAAAGCACATTTTGCACTGTCCAAAGTGCTGAAAATAGTGCATTCAGTAGCAGTGCATTCAAAAAATTTAAGTAAAATAACAATAACAAAAATAAAAATAAAAGACATAAAGCCCAGACACCCACCTATAAACAAAGATAGTAGTGCAGAGGTAAGAAAGTTAATGCGGAAGAAAAACCAGGGTGTACAGATGGGTTTTGAGTAGTGCTGTCAAACGATTAAAATATTTAATAACGATTAATCGCATTAATGTCATAGTTAACTCGCGATTAATCGCGATTAATCGCATTTTTATTTATTCTAGCCTGAATGTCCCTTGATTTCTTTTTGTCCCATTATTGTTTCTCATTTTAATGCTCTTATCACACCCATTCTAATTATGATATTAAAGAAGAAATACACTGAATTACAATGATGTCTACACCATTGTAATTCAGTGTATTTCTTCTAAAATATCATAATTTGCAATTCAGTGCAAATAACAATAGGTTATAAGCCTATTAAAAGGCGAAAATTAAAGTGAAAATGAATGACTGGCGGCTGCCACCAACATTCATGGAGGTTTTGGTGTGCGCGCAGGGTTATAAGTAGGACTTTTGCAAATGACAGGCTTTCTTTACTGTTCTTTTCAGCGAGGTCCCAAAGTCAAACACGGAAGACTAGTGAAGGTCGCGTAGCTGAGCTAGGAAGTGCTAGGTTCCGGTTTCTGCTTCAAAATAAAAGTCAGAATTGACTTGACGTTTCGCCGTTTTGCCAGTTAAATTATTTTATTGTGAAATTACGCTGTAGGACATGTTCCGTTTGAATTGACAGTAACTTAATTGCGAGCCATATGTGTAGTTTGTGGTGTTTCAGTTGTTCTGACACTACTAGTTGATACAACAGCATGTGAAACAACGACCACAACATTTCCTAGGCCATGACGAGCGTTAATTGCGCGATAAAAAAATTGACGCCGTTAAAATGGGTTTGCGTTAACGCCGTTAATAACGCGATAAACTGACAGCACTAGTTTTGAGCCTTGATTTAAAGGCAGAAATGGAGGGGGAATCGCATATGCCAGGTGGCAGTTGGTTCTACAAGGGCGGAGCAGCTAGTGCAAAGTAAACTTCTGAGAGTTGTGCCATTGGCATGGCTGTATACTGTACACTAGTGGTCACCAAAATAAACTGATTGTCTACAGTAGCTCAGAAGAGACTGACATCTCCATTCCACTTAACGACACCACTGATGAGAGTTCAGATTGCCAGAAAGATGATGATGGTGACTTTGTCATTGGGAGCTTTGCAGGTAAAACCATTAGATCTGCTAGGCCTTGTTTAAGAAAATGGTCCTTCAATCTTTGTAAAATATTTACTTTAAATCAGGGGTGTCCAAACTACGGCCCGCGTGGCTGGCCCGCGGCCGATTTTAAAAATATAATGTAATATAGCCCTTTTAATTTTTAAATAATTTAAATGCACTCATTATATTACAGAGAAATATGTCCCATAAAACAAAAAGAGCACCAAGCCCATCCCAGAGGACCCTGCATAATATTTTATTTTAAATTAATATTATTATGGAAAATCCATGTGTCCTTCTCCAATAGCTTCTAATTCATCTGGCACAGTGTCTCCATTTTTTTTCAAACAAAATTCTTCAGCTTTAGCCTCTTAATTTCCCTCTCAAAGTGCACCAGATTCATGCATTTCACTTTAAAAACTTTAAAAAATCTCCCGGGGGGGCACACCCCCGGACCCCCCTTGGAGGGGCGGGATCTCGGCTGGCTACTATTTTCACCCAGCTGGACATTGGACACAAAAGCAGAAAACACTGGGTGTATCAATGGCATTTAACAAGAGGGGGAATGTATCTGTTTAATGTGCAAGTAAAGTGTTGCCGTGAAGAAGGATTACAATTTACGAAGACACTATGAAACTAAACATCAGAGCAGCTACATGTCCTGATAAATGTATTATTTTTGCAAAGTGGCCGGCCCTTCGTAGATTTTTCTGTATGTGGCCCTCAGTGAAAAAAGTTTGGACACCCCTGCTTTAAATAAACCTTAAATAAGTGATTGTCTAATGGATTTGTCTTGCATTACAGTTTTTTTTTTGTGATGGGTATACATTGATAAATACACTTATCACATAATGTTCATGTAACCCTTCCTTGCACCAACATTACATAGGCCATGCAGGCACATATACAACACACAATCAAAAAACAACAAAAGCAAGAAAAACAATCCTATACTAATAATAATGATAAGACGGAAAAAAAATATATAATAATAATAATAATAATAATAATAATAATAATAATAATAAAAATAGTAAAAAATAAAAAATAACAAAAAAAAATATATATATTTAGAAATCATAACATAATTTCCTTATCATTGTTGACAACCTACTATAGAAAATTCCTCTAAGCAACTGATTAATGGAATCCAAAATTTGTGAAAGATATGGCCGCGATCGCATTTTTCCAGGGTTAATTTCTCTAACGGTAAAAAAGTGGACATTTGTTCCAAAAACAACTTAAAAGTTGGTGGGGACTCATTTTTCCAAAAAAATAGAATAGGGGAAGGTGGGGTGATTTGTGCATTTTGGAAGTTGCAAAACCCCTTGTTTCTAGAAAACCGTGGAAGAAATTGGAAATGTGACCACATATTTAAGAAGAGCCATCCATTTGACTCATCCTGTAAAGAAGGGAGACACAAGGAATAAGATATAAGCACATTTAAGCTCAAAAAACTGTGTTTTGCCTTTCAAAGTAAAATTTCCATGATCAAGGTTTTTTGATTATTGTGTCTGAACAATTATAGACACGTTTGAAAACATTTGACACATGTTTTAGTGCTTTGGTATGCTACACTTTGAGTCTATATAGTTAGCACAATGTCAACCCTAAATTGCTGCATCATGCCTATTATCCAAAATTCTGGGGATGGGGTGATTTGTGCGCAAGGGCCTGGGTGAGTTATAAGTAAGTAAGTAAGTAAGTAAAATGTATTTATAAAAGCACATTTATGACAGTTTGCACTGTCCAAAGTGCTGTACATAGTGCATTCAGTAGGTAAACAATGAAGGTAAAATAACAATAACCAAAATAAAAGACGTAAAGCCCATACATCCACATAAACACAGATAGTAGTGCAGAGGTAAGTAAGTAGTGCAGAGGTTAATGGGGAGGAAACACCAGGGTGTACATATGGGTTTTGAGCCTTGATTTAAAGGCAGTAATGTAGGGGGAATCACATTTGTCAGGTGGCAGTTGGTTCCACAAGCACGGAGCAACTAGTGCAAAGTACATTTCTCAGAGTTGTGCCAGTGGCATGGCTGTATACGGTGGTCACCAAAAGAAAGTGATTGTCTACAGTAGCTCAGAAGAGAGTGACATCTCAATTCCACTTAACGACACCACTGATGAGAGTTCAGATGGCCAGAAAGATGATGATGGTGACTTTGTCATTGTGATACAATGACGCACAAATCACCCCACAAGACAACTTTTTTTCCGAAAGCTATATTTCTTAAACAGTTTATTCCAGATCCAAAGTTTTTATTGCCAGGGATGCACAACATCCTGAAATATATGTACATATTTGAGTTGGAGACTTAACTGTCAAGGCCTCACTTTAAAATCACTTTGAGTAAAAAGTTGCACAAATCACCCCACCTTCCCCTACATTTCTTTGCATAATATGTTATAAGTATCAGTATTCTGGATTTTTTTCTATCTAAGTGAAAGTCTAGGGACTCATTTAATAAATAAAAACAGGGGTTTAAATTAAATTCCAATTTCAAAACAGATTTCGTAAAATTATGAATACAATTCCAAAAGTAATTCAAAAAATGACATTCCCAAAACATGTGCAAAAAAGTTCCCTCTTCCTTTTTACATCTAGGACATTTTGATGAATTATCATTTGAGATTTTATGCATTTTTATTGGTGTGAGATAGAATTTATGAATGAACTTCCAATTAGCTTCTTAGATTTTGTTACTTGTATATGGGAAATGTATTCTTTCACAAATGTTTGACCAAATATTTCCATTTAAAACCAACCCTAGGTCCTTTTCCCAGATCTTTAATAAAGTTTGAAAACATGAATGACCCGTTATTGATAGGACACCATACACTTCACTAATTTTTCCTTGAATTGTAATTGAGGAAATTAATATATCCTCCATTTCCGATAATCCAAAACGGAACTTTTTTTCTTTGATTAGTGATCCAACAACATTCCGAATCTGTAAGTATTTAAAAAAATCTGTGTTCGGGATGCCATATTCACTTTTTAAGTCAATAAATGATTTTGGTTGTAAGTTTTTATGGAATAAATCTCTAAATTGTTTTATACCCAAACTTGTCCATTTACCTATATTAATTGGTTTTAAATGTTTTTTCAAATCAGGATTTTGATGGATAGGAGAATACATCGAAGTACAATTAGGGAAGCCAAGTGTCCTAATACAGTCCGTCCATGCTAAAAGCGTATTGTAGACAGTGAAACACTGATCCATGTTTTTTATCAAATTAAATTGTTTTATAAATATGAGGGAATCCAACGGCAAGGGATCCAAAAATTTGGCCTCCATCTGGACCCACAATGAGTCTTGTCTCCCCAGTGACCATGATATTAAATTACGTAATTGCGCTGACCAAAAGTAGTACTGGAGATTGGGGAGACCATGTTTTCTGGTTTCATGAGGTTTGTCAGACTTATTCTTGGTTTTTTATTGCACCAGATAAATTTAGAAATGTCTCTGTTTAAAGGTTTAAAAAATGCTGCAGATAAATAACATGGTAGCATTTGGAAAAGAAAGTTCAATCTTGGTAAAATATTCATTTTTATAACATTTATTCGTCCTAACAGGGATAATGGTAAAGTTGACCACTTCCACAAATCTGCTTTAATCTTATCAATGAGAGGAGTGTAGTTTTCTTTGAACAAGTCGTCTAATTTTGGAGTAATACTTATTCCAAGGTATTTAAAGCTACCAGGCGTCCATTGGAAAGGATATGATCTACACATGCTTTCTGTTGGAGTCATATGCAAGAGGCAAGCATTAGATTTGTTAAAATTGATTTTATATCCGGAATATTTTCCAAATTGTTTTATTGTACTATATAAATGTGCTGTTGAGTTTTCTGGGTCTGTTATATATACAATTATATCATCTGCATATAACGATATATTATGTTCGTTATCATCAATCTTTAATCCTTTAATGTTAATATTGTCTCGTACACATGATGCTAATGGTTCAACCACCAGTGCAAAAAGCAAGGGTGACAATAGGCATCCCTGTCTTGTCCCTCTGGTCAAAGAAAAGTACTCAGAGGAGGCACCATTAGTGATGACAGCTGCTTTAGGGTTTTTATAAATTGATTTGATCCATTCGATGAAATTATGGCCCACATTAAAACTATGAAGAGCAGTGAAAAGGAAATTCCATTCAACCCTGTCGAAAGCCTTCTCCGCATCTAAGGATAGAAGCAGAGAAGGCTCCCGGCAGGTGTCCAATTTATTTATTGTATTCAGCAGTCTCCTTATATTATCTGCAGCATATCTCCCTTTTATAAAACCTGATTGGTCCGGATTTATTAATTTAGGTAGATTAGATTCAAGTCTTTTTGCTAGTAGTTTTGTAATAATCTTATAATCATGGTCAAGAAGACTAATAGGTCTATATGAGGAGCAATTTAAGGGATCCTTGCCACTTTTATGTAACACACTTATATGTGCATAATTCATTGAATTGGGGAGTATTTTTTTAAGACAGAAGTGATTGATCATTGGCATAAAAATTGGCTGAAGATCAGTCCAAAATTCTTTATAAAATTCGGCTGAAAAACCATCTGGACCTGGGCTTTTATTTGTCGGCATTGAATTAACTGTAGCCCAGACTTCTGCTTCTGTGAATGGAGAGTTAAGGTGTTGTTGATCTAATTCAGATAATTTAGGTAAATTTATGCTTTTGAGATAATTTTCCAATTCTTCTTTGAATTCTTCTAAACATTACAGTTTATGAGATATATACCAATGGCACAATTTACCCCATGGTATTCTCTCTTGTGGCACAACTTACACCACACGTTGTGCCACAAGACAACTTTTTTTCGGAAAGCTATATTTCTTAAACAGTTTATTTCAGATCCAAAGTTATTGTTGCCGGGGAAGCACAACACCCTGAAATATACATATTTGAGTTGGAGACCTTACTGTCAAGGCCTCACTTTAAAGTCACTTTGAGTAAAAAGTGGCACATCTCACCCCACTCTCCCCTATACGTTTTACATAACGTCCCAACTTTTTCGGAATTGGGATTGTAGATAAAATAGGCTCATTTTAAGGAAATAAAAGAAAATAATAATTTTATTTTCATATTATTATAAACCAATTAAAACATACTTTTGACTATTAAAGTCTGTTCTTAAAATTTTTGGAAGGATTACACTGTTCCCCATTGAGAAATATGAAAAGTGCACTGCATTTGTATGCCTAGGTAGTATGATGTAGCTCAAACTCAAAGTACTTTGGTGATGATTAAATTCAATTTACACAAGTTGCTTTTTAACCCTGTAACGCCGTACGTATTATATTTGATGCATGATTTTTGAGACCTCTTCATCATCAGCGTGGTAATTTTTTTCCCTGAAAAACCTGATGTATACAATCAAATACATGCAATGCACGGATAATCCAGAGCCATTCATTCATGCACCAGAGAGCCTTCAATTCAGACATCCAAGATCACTGACTTCATGCAGTGATCCAAAAGTAAATTAATTAATATTTCATAACTTATTTTGTAGTAAAACCGTGTGGAAAATGTGTGTATCAAAATGGATACAGCAGGTATACAACACAAGGAATCTCCAACTTTGTGAATTTTTCATTTCATACATTATTATCAAGGAGGACCTGACCTGGGGCTTCAACACCACTGGGCTAGTGAAGAAGGCTCAGCAGAGACTATACTTCCTGAGAGTTCTCAGGAGGAGAATCCCAAAACTGCTGGTGTCCTTCTACCGCTGCTCAATAGAACATAATGACCTACTGTCAAAGTTGCCAAACTAACTGAAATCCTCTTCCAACATACTGGTTCCATTTGTTGGTTTTTTATTGCTGCGTGATAGCTTCATAATAGCGGATACATATCCTGTATTCCGTATGTATAATTTTGTCATACTCCATCAAAACTGGTATTTTCCAAGTATTAAATACTCAAAAAGGTTTTTAAAGGTAACTCGTAGTTGAATAGGTTGACAATTATGTGTTTAATATGTTGTTTGTTTTTTAAATAAAAAAACTGAGCAATAAATTACCGAAAATGCCGGATGTATCACAAATGATGAAAATGAAAACCCATATATGCAAATTGCTATTTAATTTTTTGTTATTTAGTTAGAAGGTCCAATAAGAACTCCAGTTTAATTTTTTTTAAATGTTCTGTCATTTATTTCATGGTTCAGGGTTTATAGGGTTAAAGTTTGACCATGGGAGCGTTTATCCAAAAAAAAAAACGCTCCATGCCCTGTGGTCTGTGTGCGTTGGAAGTGCAAAGCACTCTGTAGTAAGTGTGATAAAACATGAAAAAACCCATCAAAACAGACATTGGGAAGGATTTTCACCTGCTCCGCCATTGTAGGCGCATAAACATTATTTGCCGATTACATGCAGAGCGGGTGACTGAGAGACCTGTGTTATGAAGCGTGCACACTATATAAGTGATCACTGTATGAATATAGAGCCATTTAACACGTATATTTACATAAAATATATCGCTTACTTCACCTTTAACGCTGACAGACCTAGTATTTATGTGACTATGTAAGATGAATACCCTTATCACAATATGACGATGGTGAAGCAAAGTCAACTAGGAACATGGAACACTTTACTGTGAATATTTTATATAAATAAAAAATGGTGAGTAAAATGTTTTTATCTCGCAGTCAAATCTTGTCTAGTCTGGTCTTTAGTCAGTTCAGACTCAACAATGTAATTTTAAAGGTCACATATTATGCTAAATGCACTTTTTAAATGTGTTCCAACATATCCATGGGTCCACGGTGTGCCTAGAGACTGCCAAAATATCCCAAAAAATAACAATCTCTCCCTTTCTCACTCTCCCCCTTTCTGAAACCCCCACCCCTCCCCCCCAATATACTCTGTTCAGAATTCTCGCGGTTTATGACGTCATAAACTGCACAGCCACATCCCCATATTTTCTTTATATGTCCATGCTTCCCCCCCACATTAGCAGTAGTCTATGATAACCCCACCCCCCCATTTCTTATTGGTCCACGGCCCCGAGATCCTCTGGAAAAGTTTCTGAGCGACAGCCATGTTGCTTTCCCCGCTAAGCGACAAGATGCCCATAGTACAGCCTGAATGTTACATACACCAACACAGAATGCTTTTGCTCATACTCCACTAATTTATCTTAACCACAGCAGTCTATTAATGCCTCGTTTTTAATAACACAACGGATAGGAAGCTACCTGTGCTTTTTTTTAAACGGTGAAACTAAAATAATAGTTTTTATTGGTAGTTTTGCCTGACTGGTGTAGCTATTAGCTTTGGGACAAGCAACCAGCTTTTGCTCATAACACGCTGTTTATATTCCCCATAGTTTTTAACATGACAAAGGATGAGAAGATATTCCTGTAGAAATCACACTTTGAAGCTACTGTTTTCATTGGTTTAAATCGTCTGAGTCCAGGGCTGTACGCTTATTTTTTTAGGTGGTAGCACTGGTGCTAGCAAGCAAAAAAATTCAGTAGCACAAAAATAAATTTGGTAGCACACAAAGTATGATCGAAAACTTGCATAACCTTAACCCTTGCATTTCGCTCTAATTACCTTTGAGCATGTTATCTTGGTCTCATTTGAGATTCTCAATTAATATTATATCCTAGTGTGTGCAGTAATAATTATGGAAAAATTAATAGGGTTGCACTGATTGCAATTTAGACAAAAGAATCTAACCTGCCAATTGCAATTTTTTGCTGATTCAGAATTATAATTATTATAATGTCCTTCTGTTAATTAAAACCAAACTTTAAAACATATAGCCTATTAAATAAATAAGTATACATATTGGTACAATTTAGGATAAATTAAATAGGTTGTTGTGAATGTGTTGGGAGTAGCTTTTCAGTGGCTTATTTAAAACTTTGTTTAAATAGACTAGGCTACTGTTGACCAGTGTTAATTTTGGCAGCAAATTCTGATTTAGTCTTAGTCTTTTGAATATCACACCATTTAGTCTTAGTCCTATTTTAGTCATCTAAAATATTTTAGTCTTAGTCTAGTCTAGTCTAGTCTACTAAATATAAGCAGATTTTAGTTTGACTAAATCTACAGCGGACTTCGTCGACTAAGTGTTTTTCTTCATTGAATGGTATTAAGGTTTGAATATGCAATACAGACACAGATTTAATGGTTGTAATACAAAACATGTATTCTATTTCATTAGTAATAATCTCACATAAAATCAGTGTACCTGACTGGATAGGGAGGAGGGGGGGCTTTAAGAGCCTGTGCCCAGGGGTCCATTATCTCATGATCTGTCTATGAACCAACTGGATTCCACAATCTTTTTTCTTTTTGCGGGGAGCATGCACAAGCATTATTTATAAAATAAAGAAAATATTTTTAAAAAGTGGGGGGCCCCACACTAGGTCTTGAAACGGGCCCCGAGATCGTTAAGGCCGCCCCTGGGCAGCAGCAGCAGCACGCAGTTGAGGTGCTGATAAATTTGAGCAACTGCGCCTTCCTTTAAGCAACACTGCTGCCGCTGTGTGTGTTCGGACTTCTTTTGCATCAAAGCCTTTTAGATAATACAATTAGAGGTTTTAATTGAACGCTGTCCATGCGTCGGAGTTGATTGTAACTTAAAAACAGAAACTAACGGACGGAGGCGGCAGTTTCACATGGCTCTGTGTATTCAAACTCGAGACAGAGCCTACTACAAACAGATCGCGGAACTTAGCCGTTCCCCTAGACATCGTTAACGGGCAGGATATCCCTGACTATCATTTTTGTCCATCATACCGCAGAGTTTTTCAGCACAGCGGCTCACTCCACCCGCTCACACCTGCGCGGTCTCCCGTACCGACACAGGGTTGCATTCGCTGCTTTGCACTGATTGGATTTCTTCCCAACTTGTCCCACAAAAAGAGTAGTTCTGATTGGATCTCTTCTCCATTCGTCCCGCCCTAACAGTTTCGTCTAGTTCCTATTCGAAGACTATAGTGTCAGTTAAATTAGTCTCAGTCTTCGTCATCACATCTGCCTTTTTATTTAGTTTTCATTTAGTTTACGTCCGTGAAAAAGGTTCGTAGACGAATATTTTTCGTCATAGTCTTAGTCTACGAAATTAACACTGCTGTTGACTGCTCGCTGCAGCTGAAGGAGTTGCCTTTCAAGCTAGAAAAAAGCGCTAACTTCCTGTTCTTACCGGCTTCATTAATAAAAGTCAACTCACGTTTGGCTAGTAACAGGCTTTTAATGTGAAGGCGCACAGGAAATGTTCTGTTTGTACACGCGCTAACTTAACTGCGGTAATGTGCCGTCTCCTTCAGGTTATTACCGTTGGTGAAGTTTTTATACCTAGAATCGCTGCACGAGCACAGATCCCGAGCACATATCTTTCACCAGCCAAAGTGGAGGGTGGACTCAATAACTTACTTGCCTAAGTCTACATTTACCCCCATTTGGAGTGTTAATGTAGAGCCCTCTAAGCAGTGTTGTGCAGCACTCCTCTGTGTTTCAAAGACAGCCTCTCATTAGCAGCCTGTCGCACCAGTGCGAATGGATTTGTATTCATCATCGCACGTGATCAATTTCAGTAGCAAATGTGATCAAAGCTGTCGCACTGTACAGCGCTGGAGTCTTATTTTTAGCGTTAGCGCCTATGTAGCTTCGGTTGTAGCACCAAATTTAGCTCCTAATACACTAACTTAGCTTTCCCCTTGCAGTCTAATAATGCCTCGTTTTTAATAACACAACGGATAGGAAGCTACCTGTGCTTTTTTTTAAACGGTGAATTTAAAATAATAGTTTTTATTGGTAGTTTTGCCTGACTGGTGTATAGCTATTAGCTTTGGGACAAGCAACCAGCTTTTGCTCATAACACGCTGTTTATATTCCCCACAGCAGTCTGAAAATGACTCGTTTTTAACATGACAAAGGATGGGAAGATATTCCTGTAGAAATCACACTTTGAAGCTACTGTTTTCACTGGTTTAAATCGTCTGAGTCTTATTTTTAGCGTTAACGCCCATGTAGCTTCGGTTGTAGCACCAAGTTTTGCTCCTAATACACTAACTTAGCTTTCCCCTTGCAGTCTAATAATGACTCGTTTTTAACATGACAAAGGATGGGAAGATATTCATGTAGAAATCAAACTTTGAAGCTACTGTTTTCACTGGTTTTAATCATGTCAGGTCATGTCAAATTGTTAAAAGTATGGCTTAGCTCCGGGTAAACACTCCCTGCATTCCAATAGTAGTTGCACTTCCCCTTGTTCATTT
This sequence comes from Ammodytes marinus, assembly GCF_949987685.1. Taxonomy (NCBI): domain Eukaryota; kingdom Metazoa; phylum Chordata; class Actinopteri; order Uranoscopiformes; family Ammodytidae; genus Ammodytes; species Ammodytes marinus. The sequence continues at coordinate 29,372,471 of NC_137220.1, read as the reverse complement.
ACCCTCAGCCCTTGGCATGACGTAACAGCATACGTTGCACGGAGGGAACTTGGAGAGCGGAGGGAGACTGGGCGGGGGAGGAGCGGAGGATTTAAATGGAACCCACTTGCCCACTTGCCCTTGTAGTCGCAATGGACCGTCAGTTACATAGGTAAATCTGAATGCAAATAATACAGAATTATAACATTCTGCTAAGGTAGCCTATGTTGCAGAAAGCCATTTCCATAGCATAACAAACATTGAATTTCGACACGGGAACTCAGATTATCAAGATATTGTTACTTACACATGTAAATAGTTTGCTCCGACATATTTTCTTATTTATACTTTCAAACAAAAACATTTGTTTTAAATAGTCCTCTAATTGGCAGCCATCGGTGTTATAGCAGCAATGTGTAAACTGCAATACATTCACTGGATTGTTCGTATGGAAATAGGATAGCCTAATTGAGGCGTTTTGGAATATATTTATAGCCTATATATATATTTGTCCTGCGGGTGGCCGCGATGTCCCTAAAAGCATACAGTCTACCGGAAAATAAAAGGAGAAGAAGAAGAAGACGAACTGCAATGCACTGTGGGTGATATCCACCTCGGAGTGACCATCCATGTTGACTTGATCACTCAGCCCTCCGAGGGTCTATCTCACGAAGTTCACTTCAGTTTCCAGACTATTGGAACGACACTTAAGATGGCAGCGGGGATTCCCCCGAGGGCAAGTGCCTTGGGAAAGTGAACAAGGGCCTGTTGAACGGGTATTGGAACTTACCCACTGTGTTCGCAGTCGCGCAGTGTCTCTCTAGTATCGCGAGAGCACGGCAGAGATGGTGGGAGAGCCCCATGGACATATAAAGAAAGCCCGGCAGAGAGGTGGGAGGGGCCAGTCAGATCGCAGAAATATAGGTCATCCTGAGACCAGAGGACAATCAGGGTATAGAGGCTTGCTACAATAAATGATCTGAACGGGTTTTTCAGCAAACATCTAAAAAAATAAGTATTAGGGACTACTTAGACCATATAAAATTGACAGCAAGGTGCATAATATGTGAGCTTTAATAAATGTGTCTGATTATGGTATATGCTCTATACCTTACGTAACCTGACGATTTCCCGTCCTGCTTTGGCTGCTTCACATCAAAAGCTTTTTACTATTGATCTACAGTAAAGCTTCTTTTGTTACACAGCTACAGGAAATAAAGAGTGCACAACAACAATCTAACAGACTAATACTTTTATGACAGCATAGTCAGTTTTTCTCAGCAGGCAACAGACTTCTTCAATTTATAAACCCCCAAAATCACCATCATAAGGTTAACTCAACTTTTACTATCCTTCCTGTTGAAAAACACTTGTGTCATTGGAGCACAGCCTGACTCAGCATGTTTGTCCCAAAGAGCAACATTTGTTGATCAGTTGAATGTGGCAAAAAGGATGAGTTGCAGTGTTTCCCCCAGGAAATGTGTTAGTTAAGGTGATGTTCTGTTGTGGAGGGGAGGTGTTGTGCGATTATTGTGGACATTAGGCCTATTGTGATGCGATATGCTATAATTCATTAATGGTTATTATAGACTAGACATAAAAGAAGGTATAGCTGAGCCAGACTGGAATAATGCTTGTTTAAAGGCACAACAACAAACCACAAATACTCGATTTAAGCTACTTCAATACAGTATAAGTGGCTGATGAGAACATACATAACTCCTGTCAAGCTCCATCATATGTCTGCTAATATTCCAGATGTGTGTTCTAAATGTGTAGATGAGAAAGGAACTCTATTCCATTGTTTATGGGAATGTTCAAGGATCTAGGTTATAAAAGTTATAACATCTTTGTCAGAAATGTTTAAAATCAGTGTGCCTTTAGATCCCAAACTTTGTGTGCTTGGAGTCTACCCAAAATACTTTCACATGCGTAAAAAAAGGCTACTTGCTTGATTTCTTTTAAATACAGAGGTTATTGTTCGTTTTGGAACACGTATTTCCCAATTTAAAACATAAAAATAAAGCAGCATTGAAAATTCAGAAAATAAATCATGTAGGCCTACTTCACCAGCGGGAAAATGAAGGTGTATTGAACTCTGAGATCCTATGTAGTATAAATGTGCAACATTTTTAGAAATCGGTTCATCCTAGCCTGAGAAAAGGCAGAAAGAGTGTTTATGGTCTCACTCTCTAACCCTAAACAGTAGGGTAAAACACTCTGTCTTTTCTCAGGCTAGGATGAACCGATTTCTAAAATGTTTGCACATTTATACTACATAGGATCTCAGAGTTCAATCCACATTCATATTCCCACTGGTGAAGTAGGCCTTTAATAGAAGAAATAATAAATACAATGTGTTTTCCCCTTGAAAATAAATAAATGCATTTCTCCAAAGGTCAAAGAAAGTAAACGTGTGTCACTTCTGTAAACTTACTGAAACTTGCCTGGCCCATCACTCTCATGCATTCATCAGACTTTTCTCTGTGCTGTGTTGCCACGTGATGTGGAGTCTTAAACTTTCCTAGCTTTGCACATTTTCTTTCTGTTCAGTGGCCCTCATTTATCAAACTTGCGTGGAAACTGGTGCAGATTCTGGCGCAAATACCTCCCTACGCCAGGTATCGCGTGGGATTTATCAAACAGTCGTATCTCGCCAATCTCAGCGTACGCCAGGCCATTATTGATAAATGCGGCGGCTGAAAACAATCGTATCACACCCCTATATTTTCTCAGTTTAGAGGCCTCGCCCAGAGGTTTTACGACATGGATATGCGCATTACTAGCCTGGCATTCCCAGACCTGCCACTAGGCGCTGGCAAATTAAATTTGCTGCGCGTGTTGGTCTGGACACGCTCCGTTGAAGCTTTATCAAGAAAGCCAGAAATCTGGCGGGCGCGCCAGAGCCCCTTATATGGTACTCTGGGGAGGACGTAACCGGATGACGACAGTGACGTGCATGCGACGTCGAAGCCGTGTTAGTAAACATCAGAGATGGCCGCGGATATGTTGTGTGAGTTTGAGACTGCTTTGGCCTCGACCCTTAACGATTTGGAAGACGGTGCTCATATCTTTCATTAGCAAGTAAGTGGAATGTTCTATTTTGCCGACCGACAACGGCAAACGTTTAATTTAAGTTTAACAGCTGTTCGCTAAACGAAAGGGGCTTACGTCGCCTTGTGCATCGCTCTGATTGGTTGTAGTGCTATCCAACTGCGTGCAGTGGCATTTGAAATGCACGAGTAGGAGCCGCCCCTTGAGTTGGAAATTACTATTGATCGTCGCCAGACCCTCTATCGTTCAAGATATCAGGGTCTGGATTTCCAGGCTAGCGCATTACGGCACAGAAGAGGAACTTCTCTGAAGTAGAAATTGACAGAATAACAGCGAAAGTAGAAAAAAAAAGAGTTTAATTTCGGAGCATTACAAGCGGCATCAAAGAACGACAGAAGGCAGCAGTTAGGAAGGAAATAACTGCTGCGGTCAACAGCGTTGGTGTTGACAACAAACGATGTCCAGCTGAGGATTTTGCATTTTAGGTTTACATCAGTACTATCGCTCAAACGCTATAAAACAGCATACAATTATAGGTCGCCATTTCTTTACATAGATGAAGAAAAGTGGTCTCACTCAAAAATCGCCACTAAAAAAAGCGTGTTGCTGCTCTGAAATGCAACACCGACTGGAGGTGCGGGCATAATATAGCCGTAGAGGAGAAAAAGACGCACCAACTGTCTGATAATGGTCCCCATAAAATAAATACACGTCTGCAGAGATTTGAATGATTAGAATGTATTGGCCCTTTTACGTAGATAGTGTAGTAGCCGATTGTTTCCCCATGGCGACCAAGACAAGGGCGAGGCTGGACTCTTTAAATCAATGTTCCAAGTTTATTTCAGAGGTTCCAACAGACAATACAGAGGACTTGGTGATAGCATGAGCATGGGGGGCTGTCCCCCAAAGGCTAGCTGTATACGCCTGTGAGCCGTCTTATATCAAAAACTTGGCGTGCTGGTTCTCCTAAAATAGGCATATCACAGGTCCCAGCATCGGATGACGTTTATCTATTAAAAGGTTGTCTTCGTCTCTCACAGTGACCTCTTAAAATTTAAAGGCCTTTGCTCAGCAACTCTGGTATTAACCATTCAAATCTACCACATATTCCTCCATTTAGATGATACTTCATCTACAAAAAACAAGATGTAACCAAACATATTTGAATTGCCCAACAGAAACCTCCAACAAAACACAGAAACACTCTTTATGAGTAATGTAGAATACAATGCATAGATGTACACATTACTGCAGTAAACTACAAACAATGAAAACGCTCAAACACTGAACGATGAGAAAATGAGATTAGGGTGCGAGAGCCCTCTGCAGCTGGGTCTCAAGTTCAGACAATTCGAGACGTGATCAGCCCCCTCATGGGGGATGTAGTCCATCCAACTTTGGCACAGAGGATGGTCCTCCATTTCATACCTGGCAGACTCCGCCAGACGTGGAATTCCGTGGCCAGCAGCCCAGGAAAGTCCAAGTTGGTATGCGGCTGGTATGCGCGTGGCCTCCTCCTCTTTCAGCATGACCACAGCATTGCACTTGCGATAGCGCGGGAGCAGTAACCCGAGCAGTCAGAATTCTCGATGACATAGACGTTGGTCTCCAAACGTTGCACTTTTTCTACAAGTCTTTTTCCCTTTTTCCAGAGCGTACATAAAGCACAGAGCGACGTAACAAGCTTGATTCCAGTCCAGCCTTTTTTTCCAAAGTCTTAGTCAATAAAACTGCACACGGTTCTTTGTTATAACAGGAACTTCGTGGATACCTGGCCTAACGGAGCCTCTGAGTAGTCCCCAGACCGGACAATCATGCCGTGACCTTGACCTTGACACAGAGCACTTCCTGCCGTTCACACCTTATCTCCCGTTGCAGTTCTCTCAGTTATTTTTAGATACTGGGACAGACATGAAACTTTCAACTACGGCGTCCATCTGAATTTCTCTTTGAAATCAGATGGGTCCCGCCGCGTACAGGTAGATCATGTTTCCTTGTTATTTTATCCGTCATCGTGACGCCAATTGTAGTAGCCGATTGTTTCCCCATGGCGACCAAGACAAGGGCGAGGCTGGACTCTTTAAATCAATGTTCCAAGTTTATTTCAGAGGTTCCAACAGACAATACAGAGGACTTGGTGATAGCATGAGCATGGGGGGCTGTCCCCCAAAGGCTAGCTGTATACGCCTGTGAGCCGTCTTATATCAAAAACTTGGCCTGCTGGTTCTCCTAAAATAGGCATATCACAGGTCCCAGCATCGGATGACGTTTATCTATTAAAAGGTTGTCTTCGTCTCTCACAGTGACCTCTTAACATTTAAAGGCCTTAGCTCAGCAACTCTGGTATTAACCATTCAAATCTACCACAATAGCACTACTCAAAAGGATTTTAAAAACTAACGTATCCTACGCTCACGTCCATTTTGACAAATGCCGAGGTTTGCGTGGAAATGTGCTTACACCCACTTTTCTGGTCTACGCACGGTTGATAAATGAGGGCCAATGTCCCTGTACCTGAATCCTAAATATCCCCATAGAGCAGCGCTGCGTTTATTTTCGCCACTAGTTCAGCGTCGGCTTACTCCTGCTCGTTTACTTTCCCGCCTGCATGCTGTAGTCATGCGCGTCGCGGTCACAAACACAGAGCCTCAGACACACACACAGAGCAGCTGATAGTCTGATCCGAGAGAAACGCTTGGAGACACGTGTGCATCTATTTACCGCAAATTGCGGCCTTTAGTGCAGTTATGACAATGCACAAGCATACAGCGTGCTTGCTAGGATATTAATTGTGCAGTACTAAAAAATAAATAAAAAACGTGGTCGGTTGTCGGTAGTCAAGGCGGGGAGCCGGCGTTGTCAAGGCGGCCACCTTAGCCATTAAGCGCTGGGGGAAACACTGAGTTAGTAATTCAGTCATTACTGGATGGCTCACTGATGTTGATTAGGAATCCCCATTGAACACAGTATGTGGAGTCAATATTTGAATATCTCTCTCTAACATTTCAGATTAAAAAAAATTATAAAATAAAAAAATCCCCAAAATGGAATGCACCGTTGCTTTCCTGCTGCTGGTGGGTGTGTCTGCTGGGTCAAATGGAACAGAAGTATCTGTGGACCAGGAAAGCAGTTAGTGCAGCCAGAGCTATGCCCAGACTGTCTCCTACACTGGCAGCAGCCATCGCAAACTCCCGAGGTCTGTCCCCTGTCTGGGGGAGAAAAGACAGAAATCAGGATGAGCACACACACACTCACATGTGCATGCACGCACGCACCTCACGCACATGAATAATAATTGACCTTACCAAGCCTATAGATTTTCAGTGGCACTGTCCGAATGAAGCACCTTGGACCAAACATCTCCTTTTAAATATAATGCCCACAAGTACAATAAACATTTCACCTGAAGACAGAATTAAACTGTACAGACAGCAGATGACTAAATAATTGCAAGATAACATACAATAAATACAAGGTCATCCAGGAATAAATGCTGGGTGACATTATTTTACCATTTTTTTTTACCCTGTCATGGCAGGTTCATATTGAGGAAGTGATGCCTTTGCAATAAGAGGGAGGAGTTGTTAAGTGAAATGTGGATACCCTGGATAACTGATAGAAAGTGAATCTGACCTTTTTGCTGATCAAGTAGAAGGTGTTGACATACGCAGCTCCACCCAGCAGACCCTCATAGGTGACAATAGTAAAGAGCAGCCAGGCACTGGGCAGGAACTGGTAACGCACTGCAAACAGGAGCAGTACTGCATTCACCACCTGTGGACATGGACACATGCATTTATCCCTTTGATACAAGACAAAAGCAAACTGCATAGAAAGTGTGTTAATACTGCTCTTCATGGGTTAGAAGTAACTGTATCGCTTACTGCTATAGGAGTAAGAGATCACTATTCTGTGTTAAGCTGGTGCAAAGCTGACATTCTCCACTGTGTGTTTGTCAGTACACAACACTCTTCTGACTTTCTAATTTACAGTTGGTGTATACACTTAGTGATTAGGATAGGTGTGTTTTCTGTAGTAACAACATTTAAAATGTTTAATATTAAATGAAAATCAGTTAATATCAGAAAATATCGTATTTCCTCTTGCAATGATTATAAGCCCAAATAATAGTATTTAATTAAAAGACATGGTGATAGCAAAAATGTAAGTGGAAACATATTTAAATGAATATTTACACTACAACTGGCAGCAATTAGAAAATGTTAGTAGGGGCGAATGAATTTAAGTCATAGACGAAATAACAACACGAAATATACCCTACAAGAAACAAAAATAAACAATCAATATGAAAAAAATAACTAAACAAAAAAAAAACATAAAGAAATAAAATTAAATCAAATAAAAGAGGGGCGGAGAAAGCTACTCTCCTATAGTTATTGTTGGTTTTTAAAAATAATTTAGGAAGGGGCGCCAAATTCTGTAAAAAAATTTCTCGGATCCCTGGGTAATGTAACGTATTTTCTCTAAATTCATACATGCCATAATGTCTCGAATCCAATGTGAGTGGGAAGGAGGAGCAGGATCTTTCCACTTGAGTAGGATAGCCCTGCGAGCAAGTAATGAGGTGAAGGCCAGTACTCTCAGCTTCACTTTAGGTAAGCCCGAATTTGGTGCAATGCCAAAAATTGCAGTGAAAGGGTTCGGCTTAATTTGATGCTGAAGTACTTCAGAAATTGTTTGAAAAACTGATGTCCAGAACTCAGTCAAGATGGGACATAACCAGTACATGTGAAAGAGTGATGCCGGTGCGCTCTTACAGCTATCACAGGTCGGGTCTACATCGGGGAACATACGAGCTAATTTAGTTTTAGATATGTGGATACGATGTACTACTTTAAATTGCACAAGAGCATGTCGGGCGCACATGGAGGTAGAGTGTATCCGATCCAGGACTGAATCCCACATGTGATCTGTGAAGGCAGAACCTAGGTCCTGCTCCCACAGGGTTCTTATAGCTGCTAAAGAGGGGCTATGCAACTTTGAAATAAGGTTGAAAAACACAGAAATTGAGCCTTTTAATGTGGGGTTTACAGAAAGAAACAAATCGACATGATTGGCTGGCGGTTTATAAGGGAATTGGGGAATTAATTTCTGCGTAAAATGCCTGATTTGCAGAAATCGGAAAAAATTTGTCTTTTCGATACCAAAATGTTTTGTCAATTGAGAAAAACTAGCAAATAGATCATTAATAAATAAATCACCGATGCATTTTAAGCCTTTTTTATGCCAGATCTTGAATGTTCCATCCACCGTCGAGGGAGTAAACAAATGATTAGCTGCAATTGGGCTGAAAAGTGAACAATTCTGCATTCCAAAATTCTTCCTAAATTGGGTCCAAATTCGAAGGGAGTGCTTAATCACGGGACTACTGTTGGGAATAGCCGAAGAGAGTGGAAGTGCGGCGCTTAAGAGGGCAGATAGAGACAATGGGCTAATAGCGCTGGACTCCATTGTTACCCAGACTGGGGCTGAGTCGTCCAGGTGAAAATGCACCCAATACACTAAAGAACGGATATTAGCAGCCCAGTAATAGTATTGGAAATTAAGGAGGGCCATTCCACCTGTTTGTTTGGGTCTTTGAAGAAAAGCTTTCCGTAACCATTCCAAATATAATTTATCATTAAAGAGTCAAGGGCCTGAAAAAAGGATTTGGGGAGAAAGATGGGGAGACATTGGAATAGATATAGGAACTTTGGGAGTAGTGTCATTTTAATTGAATTTATTCTACCTATGAGAGAGAAAGCCAGAGGAGACCACTTCGATAATATTTGCTTTGCCTGATCCAATAATTTGAGGAAGTTCGATTTAAATAGGTTTTTAAAATTTCTGGTAAAGCATACCCCAAGGTAACTCAGCTGATATGTCACCACTTTGAGTGGGAGAGCTGTATAATCAAGTTTAAGAGCTTCTTTATTAATCGGAAAGAGTTCGCTTTTACTCAGGTTACGTTTATAGCCAGAAAACTGACTAAAGACCTCCAACACAGAAAGTGCCTCCGGTAAAGAGGTGGCTGGCTTGGCGACAAACAAAAGTAAATCATCGGCGTATAATGATGTTCAATTCCTCCTCTCCATATCCCCTGTTACCGCGAATGGCAATCGCAAGTGGTTCGATTGCAATAGCAAAAAGGAGCGGGCTCAAAGGACAACCCTGCCGGGTCCCACGGTGCAGATCAAAACTACTTGAGTAACGGCTGTTTGTTAATACTGAGGCAGAAGGGCATGCATATAATAATTTAACCCAAGAAGTGAAAACAGGACCCAAACCAAATTTTTCAAGGGTGAAAAACAAATAATTCCATTCTACTCTATCAAATGCTTTTTCAGGATCCATAGAAGCGAGGCATTCTGATTCAATATTTCTGGGGGAATATAAAATGTTCATTAGCCGGCGGATATTATAAAATGATTGGCGTCCCTTTATAAACCCAGTTTGGTCGGGGGATATGATAGAGGGGAGAACATCCTCCAATCTGTGGGCGAGAATTTTAGCAAGTATCTTCACATCTGTATTTAATAGTGAAATTGGTCGGTATGATGCACAATCTAGAGGATCTTTATCCTTTTTTAACAACAGGGAAATACAGGCCTGATAGAACGAAGGCGGGAGTTTACCTGAGTCAAATGAGTCTGAGAATACAGAACATAAAAAAGGCGACAATTTGTCTGAAAATTTCTTAAAAAAGTCAGATGGAAGTCCGTCTGGACCAGGAGATTTGCCTGATTGCATAGATGTTATTGCTGCAATAATTTCCTTCTGAGTAATAGGTGCCTCAAGGCTATGTCTCAGGTCTTGAGAAAGGGAAGGCATGTTTAGGTTATTGAAAAAGGTTTCCTTCACCGTTACATCTACTGTACAATCAGAACTATACAAATTTGAATAGAATGTTTTGAACTTTTCGTTTATCAATTTCTGATCTGATGTTGTACACCCACTGTCTGTCCGTATTCCAGGGATGAGTTGCTTCGCTCTAAATCCGCGCAGTTGATTGGCCAGGAGTTTACCAATCTTGTCACCATGCTCGTAAAAAGTACTTCTGCTCCTAAGCAACTGGTCTGCAACCTGACGAGAGGAAAGAAGGTTGAATTCTGTCTGAAGTTTTAAACGTTCTTTGTAAAGTTCAGATGAAGGTGAATTAGCATATTGTCTGTCTATGTTCAGAATCTGATCAGCAATTTCAGTTTGTTTATGTTTTGTACACTTATTTTTGTATGCTGCAAATGATATAATTTCACCTCTCAAATAAGCTTTCAGGGCTTCCCAAATTGTTGCATTGGACACATCTGGTGTTTTATATATACTCAAAAAAGTTTTAATATGTGTAGAGATGTGTGAAAGAAAACTCTCATCTGTGAGCAACAATGGATCCAGTCTCCACTGCCTTCTTGTATACTCAACGTCAGGGAAAGCCAGTTGAAGGAGCAGAGGAGCGTGATCTGAGATCACAATACTTTCATAACTGCATGACTTTAGGTCTGACATCAATGAATTATCAACAAAAAAATAATCAATTCGGGTGTAAGTGTGGTGGACATGTGAAAAGAATGAATATTCTCTTCCTGTGGGGTATAAAAACCTGTATGGATCAGAGAGGCTATAATCAGCAAGAAATGATTTGATATAACCTGCAGATCTGCTAAGAGTGGCAGGTTTGGGGGAAGAGCGATCTAAGACTGGATCTAGATAACAATTAAAATCCCCACCAAGAATAAGAGAATGGGAATTGAGATCGGGGAGTTGAGAAAAAAATCTCTTAAAGAATTCTACATCATCGACGTTAGGCCCGTAGACGTCGGCCAAGATGACTGACTTATTGTAAAGTTTGCCTGAAACAATAATAAACCGTCCATTTTTATCTGATATAATATTTGAGGACTCAAAAGGAATATTACTATCAATAAGGATAGCTGTGCCCCTAGCCAGCATTTAATTAATCGCCCATGGTCAGAGTCATGTAAGTGGGTTTCTTGAAGGAAAACTATTCCAGCCCTGAGCCGTTTTAGGTGGGTTAAGACCTTACCCCTTTTCACTTGGTGATTTAGCCCCTTGACATTCCAACTAATTAAATTAAGATTGCCCTTCATCTAGCTCAGTTATAGTGAGAATAAAAAGAGTTGCTCCGATAAGAAAAAGAGTAGGAAAATACAGAGGAAAAGAAAAACACACAAAAAAAACACAAATAACTGAAAACACAGCAGGTGATAACTTATCAGCTAAACCCCCAGTTAACACCACCCCATCCCACCCAGAACCCACCCCATATATTGCTCTAAACAGCAAACCCCAAAAGACCCTTACTAGTCTCACAACAAACATTCCAAGCCTTAACCTGTGCTAGCTTCCCACATAAGTCTTGTACAATTCACCCCATAACAGCTAGTAACACTATGAACAATCCAGCAAACTGTCAAAATGACAACACACTAAACAAACATACCGTGCTCACCCAACAAATTCGAAATACAAAAAAAAGAACAAGGCGTGAGTTAGACAAGCTGTCCAAATGGCAAAAAAATAAAAAATAAATAAAATAAAGAACAGACACGCTTATCTAGCCGTTTTAAAATAGAGATACAAATAAAAAAAGCGAGTGAGCTAGACAATACGTCAAAATGACAAGCAACAAAAATGTCACGTTCACCCAGCTAATTTACTCCTTTTAAAAAAGGGAGAAAAAATGCGTGTAGTACCATCAGTCTGAGAGTTTGGCTGGGGATATGAAAAGAGCATTTGTCCAAATTGTATACTCACAGTAGGCAATCGTATTTACTACGGACTCACTCACACCCAATGTAGATATGTAGTTAGATGCTTCAGAGACAGACCGCAACCACTTTCTCTCGCCGCTCTGGAGAGTAAGGCGAAGCCTCGCAGGGTGGAGAAGAGAGGGACGGAGACCGCGCTGATAAAGCTCAGCCAAGACCCCCCTGTATTCAGCCCGCTGCTTCACGACCTCCACGCTGTAGTCCTCGTAGAACCGGAGCTTGTGGCCGTGGTATTCCAGCTCGCCCTGTTTACGTGCCTCTCTCATGATCAGGTCTTTAGTCTGGTATCGGTGAAAGCGGATGACGACGGGTCGCGGCCTCTCACGCGGGCCCGGTTTGGGTGCCAAAGTGCGGTGAGCTCTGTCCAGCTCCGGGGGAGAAGGGAGAACTTGATCACCAAAAACCTCGACCAGGAGCTCGGAGAAAAAGGCGGTGGGGCGTGCACCCTCAAGTGACTCTGGTAAGCCCACAATACGAACGTTCTGTCTCCTGCTTCTCCCTTCCAAAACCGACAGTTTAGCTTTCAGCAACTTGCTATCTTCCTGCAGTAAGGAGCACGTAGCCTCAAGTTGCTCCAGGCGTCCGCAAACAGTCTCTGCATTCTCCTCGAGATCGGTTATACGTTTCCCCTGGCCTGAGACCACGGCCTGGATGTTGTCCAGCTTAGTGTCCATGCTGGCGAACGATGATTTAAGCTCAGCGGCTATGGCTGCTCTATGCTGTTCAAGCAGATCCGGAATGGAAGCCATTGAGCTAGCACCAACGTCCATGCTAACCACGCTGTCTGAGGACATATCTGACTCTGCCGAATCTCTTTTTGCGTTTTTCTTGCTTCTAGGCATTTCTCCAAAACAGTATCAGTGTTACCGGCAACACAAGCACAAAAAAAATCGATGAAAATAGGGTTTAATCAGTTAGGTCTGAAATAGTTAGTGGGAGCTATAGAGCGATCGCACCTACCCCATGCTCTGTAACCCGGAAGTCTTCCATATTTGGCGTTTCTACCGCAATTTCATGGTACCTACCTGGTCCCTGCTCGAGGCTGTTTTTTTGGTATCGCCTCGCTCTAGGTTCTAAGCGAGCTGAGCCGATGCTAAAAGGTGACGTCGGCAGACTGCCGGCCACTGATTGGACAGAGACTACCGGCTCATTCTGTTGTATTTACTCCAAGCCCCAACCACAGCTCATGCTCCCAGCATCCAATGCGGAAGTGACTAACATTGCAGTACCTCCCGGTGGCCACTAGGGGCTGTATGCAGAAGAGAGCCATTTTTCATTGACTCCAATGTTAAACATGCCGTTTTCACAGCCTTATCAAACCTATTTCAGGCCTGGATCAAAAAAACATTCTAGTCTGTATGTCATGACAACTCTGAGGGGGGTGAATTTTTTTCTACCAGGCTAGTTTTTATTCTATTGGAGGTTAAAATTTATGAATATTAGGGGCGCGGCCTTTTGAGTGACAGCTAGCCATTGTCCCTCACTTAGGTTGCGTTCCGAATCGCATACTTTCTACTATATAGTATGTAGAAAAAAGATTTAGGATGTCCCGATTCTTGTGCCAGATTTAGGATGGTTAGAAGTACCCGGATGTCCTACTTCATGCGGCCAAGATTGTTAGTGTTGAAAAGTGCATCCTATTTGGCCGATTCTGACCCACAATCCAGTGCGCACGTGAAGTGACGTCACATCGACGAAGCTTCCATATGAAAACAAACGGGGATGCAACGGATATAAAAGCAAGAGGCAAGATCAAGGCGCAATGTTACGATGAAATAAGAGAGTAAAGTATGTCCCAATAGTATGCGTACTGCATCCTAACTAGATTCTTTTTATCGTCGGATGTAGTATGTAGAATAGAAAAAAGAAAGAGTATGCGATTCGGAATGCAACCTTAGCCTCAAAGGCTAGTTGTCAGGCTTAGCATTCTAACGGTGCATGCACGACCATGTAGATCTGACCAGTCAGAGCAGACTAGGATTTTTGCGATAGAGAGCAGAAGAGGCTGTAAAAGGCGATGAAGAAATGGGAAATGGTAGAAAACGAATGGGTTTTTTGAACAATAAACCACTAAAACCTTTTCTAGTAGACCTCGGAGATATACATTTAATCCTGAGTTTTTGCATAATATGTTCCCTTTAACAGTTTGGTATTTGTACTTTTACTTCAGTTAGGGAGGTGAATATTTCCTTCTCTGCTGTTTAATTTTTACCTGGGTCATCTTTGAGTCTTCCTTATACCAGCAAAATAATTTTCATACGAAAGTACTTTTAATATAACATAATATTCTACTTTTACTCAAGTGATACTTTAATTGGTGACTTTTAAAATAGTAAATTCTCTGATATGATGATGATGATGATATAAGTGCATGCCCTCTTATGCTAATAGCCAGGGGCTCGATGGCCAACGCAAAGAGGAGGGCCGAGAGGGGACAACCCTGGCGCGTGCCCCTCTGAAAGGCAAAGGGTGTGGATCTTTCCTGGTTTGTTAGAATGGAGGCGGTGGGATGGGCATATATTAAGTGCACCCATGAAATAAAAGGGGCCCCTAGACCGAACTCCTCCAGCACCTTGATCAAGTACCCCCACTCAACCTGGTCGAAAGCCTTTTCCGCGTCCAGACACAAAACAGCTTGTTTGGAAGAGCTGTCGAATTTGTTATACATAATATTTAGGACTCTCCTAACATTAAAAAATACAAACCTATTGGGGTCTGATCTGTGTGAATAATGGATTCTATAAATTTGTTTATTCTATTTGCCAGAATTTTTGTGAAGATTTTGAAGTCCAAGTTAAGCATAGAAATTGGTCGATATGAGGACGGGTTAGTTTCATCCCTGTCTTGTTTTAACAAGAGAGAAATGTTTGCGTCATACAGTGTTGGTGGGAGTCTGTTCGCTTCGGTTGAGTGGGAGAACATTCTATGCAAGATCGGGGTTACTTGGTCAGCAAACTTCTAATAAAATTCAACTACAAAACCATCTTTCCCAGGGCTCTTGCCGTTATGCAGTGATTTGATAGCGTCCGTGATTTCTGCAGGGGACAGTTCAGAGTTTAAGGCCTAGCGGGAGGCGCTGTCTAGCTTTGGTATGTCTAGCTTTTTTAAGGAGTATCACCAGGAGCTTTATAAATCCAAAGCTAAGGGTGATATCGACGCATGGTTAAACCATTTATCTATCTGTTTCGGGTCAGTTAAAGCCACACCTCTGCTAGATTTTATTGTATGTATGGATCTGCTGGCTGTTGCCCTCTGAGCTGGCGGGCCAGCAAGGTATGTGGTTTATCCCCTAATTCAAAATAATGTTGCTTAAGTCTGAGAAGCTGATCACTCACTTGCCTCGTTAAAATAGTGTTATACTCGTATTTAAGGCTAAGAATATTTTGCAGAGTTTGGGGGTTATTTGTGTTTCTGTACAATGTCTCCAGCGAGGTTAGCTCTAAGTCAATATCCTTTAAACGTCTTTCTCTAGATTTCTTTAAAGACCCTTCATATGAAATGATATAACCTCTCATGACCACTTTAAAAGTTTCCCACAAGGTGGAGTCAGAGACATCCGAGTTATCGTTGGTCTCTAAATATTCAGTGATTTTTCCCAACATGTATTTACAAAAATTTCTGTCGTTGAGCAGTGAAGGGCGTAGCCGCCAATTAGCTCGTTGTTTGAATCTCCCAAAGTCAAGAATAATGGCCGCTGGGGTATGATCCGAGATCAGGATGTTGTGATATTTGGTGTCTATTACATTGGGTATAAGTCTAATAAAAAATAATCAATACGAGAATACAAATTTTGCATTTTGGAAAAAAAGGAGTCGTCTCTGTCTGTGGGGTGCTGTATTCTCCAGATGTCAACTAAATTAGTAGTTGAAATCAAGTTTTTCAGAACTGTAGATGAGTTAGAAGGGTAGCTTGTTTTCTTTGATGACCTGTCCATATGCCAATCAAGGATTACATTGTGGTCCCCTGCAGCAATCACATTTGTGCCCGAAAGGTCAGGTAACATATCAAAGGTTTTACGGAAAAAGGCAGCGTCATCAATATTTGGGCCATAAATGTTAATAACTGTTACATGAACAGAGCAAAGGTACCCAGTTACTATAAGGAAACGACCATTCGGGTCACTTACTGTAGAGATATGTTTGAAATCTATGTTTTTCTTAATAATAATTGCCACACCGCGGGCTTTGCTTGAAAATGTGGATTGAAATATCTGTTCTGCCCATCTGCAGCGCCCGTTTAGTTGGATGGCCCATGCCTCGCACGTTCCAGCTCAACATGGTAATCCCCCTGTTTGTATCATCACCCCCGAGTATCATACAGAGTTATACGCCATAATACACACGCAATGACACAGTAGTTTGCCCCAAACAAAAAAACAATTAGACCACTAATAAAAAAACACATACAACCCTCGAACATGCCCTCCCACCCTCCCCACTTTCCAAAACAAAGCGAGGGGAAATACCCTAACATACTGTAATCGGGGGCTACTCCAGCCATCTAGCCTATTCAGCTGAAAAACCACTAGCTAACTAAAAGCTTAGCTGCCCCCCCTCCGATATACAAATAAGAATGTCGAACATAATAACGTTTCCCTTTGAAAAGTGAACAAGAACATATCTCGTGTAAACAACCTGCTCCCGGAATATATCAAGGCACATTTATAACCAAACAACAAAAAAATAAGACGTATAGCCCAGTGCCAAACCTGTAAGCAGATATGTGTCCGTGGCTCAGCTTTAGCCGTGCATGGCCTGGCCCACGTTAGCCAAAGCCCGCCGACGCATGAAAAAAGTCTGTGCAGCTGGGCAAAAAATACTGTCCTCTATCTTAAAGCTTACCCCATAATAAAGTGACCATGGCTCCAAGTCGAAGTTGGTTGTGAGGGTTGGTCAGAAGACCCATTAGCCAAAGTTAGCCCGCTAGCCGATATAGCCAGCTAGCGGTCCTTAGCTCACTGGTGACACCGGGATGCTCGGTATGTTGTCGGCAAATCTAGTGGCCTCCTCCGGGGTGGCGAGCATCGATGTGTCGGAGCCCTGGGTGACTCGCAGCCGAGCGGGATAGATGAATCCGGTACGAAAGCCAGCATCTCCCAGCCTTCTCCTCGCGTCCTTGAAGAGCCGGCGACGCCTCATTATCTCCGCCGGGAGGTCTGGGAAGATATGGATCCTTTTCCCATTGTAGCTCAGCGGATATTTTTGTTGTGACAGCCGCATTATCTGTTCTTTCAGCCGGTAGCTGTGGATCTTAGCTATCATGACTCTGGGACGTGCTGGGTCGTTAGCTGGATGTGATCCAAGCCTGTGAGCTCGGTCCACCTCTATTGGCTCCGGGAAGTTTTCTGAGCCCAGTAGATCCTTAAATTCCGTGGGGCGACCACATTCAACTTTTTCTGGTAGCCCGACCACTTTTATGTTTTGGCGTCTAGAGCGCGCCTCGAGGTCGATAACTTTGTCCTGGAGAAGCTTGTTAGCATTCTCTAGCCTTAGCCCCTGTTGTTCTAGGAGGGTTAGCCGGGTGTCGTGGTCACTGCTAGCTTCTTCCACTGTAGCCATCCGCTGACCGTGTTCAGACAGAGTAGCCTGCGTGATTTGAAGAGACACCTCCAGGGCTTGAAATCTATCGTCCATCTTCTTGCTCAAGTCGCCTATAGCTTTGAGAATGACGGCCAAGCTAGGGGCAACATCCGCCATTGTTAGCTCTGATGCCTCGCCATTAGCCTCCTCCTCAGCCAGCGGGGGTGATGGGCTTTTCGTCTTTTTACGAGGCATTTTGTTTCGTTGCCGGTAGTAACGTACAAAGCAGCACTCAAAGTGGGAATTGTGCAATAAATTGTCTTTTTTTATGTAATACTACACTACATCGGAGAGGAGCGCAAGTGAAACACGTCTATTCCATCGGAGACGCTGCGTCCTTCCCTCTCGTCAAATTCATTTTAAACAATGCTGTCTTTTCCTACGTTCGAAAGGAAGCACCTTTTCATCTGTCCTTGGGCCGATGACGTTTAGGGTTAAGGTTTAGTAAAGGAGGCATAAAGGTTAGGAGATTTGACTATTCGTAGAGGCCCCAGGTGTCTGACCAGACCAAAGGAATTAATAAAAACTATATAAAAACAGCTTTCTTTGCACTGATGGTATTGTTTGCTGTTAAAGGTAATTTATGATGGTCAGAGGGAAAATTAGAGTGTCCCAATAATACTTAAAATTCCTCGTTGGGACTTTAATACGCAGGCAAAAGGTCATATAGTATCAGCTCAACTCGACTCGACTCAGCTCGCATTTTTGGCGTTTCCACCGCGAAAACATGGTACCTGGTAGGGGAAAACGGGGTAATATGTCACACGGGTTGGTTTGTAACAATCGTTATATCTCGGAACCAGAAGGCGCTGTCTGTGAAATTTTGGTATGTAAATATCCAGAATTGGGATCAGAGGTCACCTACCTGAATTTGAGGTGAGAGGACTGTTTGTGTTTTTCATGTCAAATTGAAAATATTTAGCTCCTCAGTATTTTTCTTCTTTTACACAATGGGTTTATAACAAAACACTTGTTACCCATAACAAATGTGAAGGGTAAACTATAGTTTAGATTGTGGTTAGCAAGCTAATTAGTTGTCAGATGGTTGTTGGCCTTGATTCTAGCAAGAAATTCAAGTTGGGGTTGGTCGTCAAATTTTTTGGGGGGTTGGTTGTCACGTTATCCAAAGGCTGCAGCCAGAAAAGGAACCCAATAACGAAATTAATTGTCAAGCTGTATCCTCACTGACACCCCAGAGAAGGAGAGAATAGAGCAGGAAAAGGCAGCTAGCATGCAAATGGAAAAAGGGCAACAAAATCAAAACAACCCAGTGCATCCCAAACTAGACCAGCTGCCAAAGCTACAGTAAGTTATGTAGGCCTATTTATCAACTTGCAATGCAATTCACCTTTCAAATTTAGTTCTGCTTTCTTGCCTTCTTTTTAAGATTATTCCCATTAAGATAACATTGTGACAAACAACCCCATAGCGTGTGACAACTGACTCCTTGATGGGGATAGAAAAAGTGAGGGGTACACATTTCAAGCCAACACCTTATAGTGGACCTATTATACTTTTTCGACTTTTATGACCTATAAATTGTTATAATGATTTATAGTCATATTTAACCATACTAAAGTATCAAATAATGACTTGCATGCATTTAGACATATTCCCTGCTACACTTTTGAGTGTATTTACACCGCGTGCAGCCTTCTCTGAACTTGTACTTGTACCTGTGCAAATGGCAATAAATATATTCTTCTTCTTCTCTGGCTCTCTTTCATTTGATTTGCATCACAGATCCGAATTTTTTTCCCCATATATTCGCTAAGCTCACCCAGTTGTGTTGGTTGTTGGGGAAGTTACTTTAAACATACGAGAGGAGACATGTAGGGCAGTTAGCAGCTATAGGCTAAATAGCCTATATAGCCAGCTGGGACAGACATGATAGCGAGCGATTACATTACAAGCCTCGGACTGAACTGATTACCTCAATAAAATGTTCAGGCTGAGACACGGCTTGCATTTATCCTGAAACAAGCACTAAACAGTCAACTTTATGATGCCTGTGTTTACGTGCATAGGGATGTACATGACACATCCCTACAGCTGACCGTGTGGCAGAGTTACACATCGGGACACCAACCCTCCCTTTTAATGGCCCGTCACAATATTCTTCTACTTCTTTTAGTAAACAGATACAAGGGGGGTATTTCTTAAACATTTTTCATCCGTGTTTTTGGCGGTTGGTTCAGTTAATAGTGCAACAACTGCTCGTAATTTCTGCTTTGCTACTTTGCTCCGGAGTTGGCTTTCTGCCCCTTTGTATGACGACCCCGCCCACGTTCAGGAGGTACTATTTGCAGTGGAAAACGACCCGTGCTGCTACCAAACCAAGTTGAACTGAGTCGAGTTGAGTCGAGTCGAGCTACATGTGCGGTGGAAAAGCGCCATAACACATGGTGCAAATAGTATTCACCACAAAAACTAATTGTAATATACCATAGCATACATTTGTGATAACATTTACCCAAATTAGTACATAATATGCAACATTTAAGTGACTCAAAACACATAAAGTCTCAAAAACCCAAAGTTTCAAGGCATGTTGGGAAAACTCCACCCACAGGTACTTTGTGCAAAGGTGAATCAATGTGATCCACGTTCAACTTGTGGGCTGCCGAAGAGTAGTGTGCACATGCAATTATCTAAATTAGCCCTGCGTTCCAATACCTATACTCTCTGCTATTTAGTTTGGTAGAAAAAAAGATTTAGGATGTCCCAATTCTTGTGGTCAGATTTAGTATGCTTAAAAGTACCCAGATGTCTGCTACATCTGGCCAAATTTTTTAGCGCGGAAATCAGAATGCTATTTGGGCGATTCTGACACAATCCAGTCCGCACCGTAAGTGACGTCACATCGACGGAGCCACCGCATGAAAACAACCAGGGATGCGACAGATATAGCAAGAGGCAAGATCAAGGCACGATGTTATTTTAGTTCAAATCGCCTACCCCTATTTCATCCTAAACATATAGGTTTTATGCTGATTGGTAGCCTACTCATTGTTTCTCACCTGTAGCAAAGAGAGAGCCCACAGTTTCCTGATCTTCACACAGCACAGGGAGGATCGGGACACCAATACACCAACTTGGTACAGCGTCTGGTACCTGATCACAATTAATAAGCAAGTTATGGCCTATGGCGTAACACAATTTAAATAAAGTAATTTCTTCTGAGTAATATTGTAATGAACTGACCAGCGGTACTGCTCTGCATGGGACAGGAAAAAGTTTGGAAAGTACAAGAGTTCCATCTGAAAAAGGAAACAGACATTAAACCTGGCTCAATGGTATCACAACACTTTATTTCAATGTTTAAATGGCTTGCAAAGAAATGAACATGACATCTCATACATACAGTATCTCACAAAAGTGAGTACAACCCTAACATTTCTTCAAATATTTCATTATATCTTTCCATGGGACAACACTGATTAAATGACACATTGATACAATGTTAAGTAGTCAGTGTACAGCTTGTATAACAGTGTAAATTTACTGTCCCCTCAAAATAACTCAACAAACAGCCATTAATGTCTAAACTGCAGGCAACAAAAGTGAGTACACCCCTAAGAAAAAATGTCCAAATTGGGCCCAAAGTGTCAATATTTTCTGTGGCCACCATTATTTTCCAGCACTGCCTTAACCCTCTTGGGCATGGAGTTCAACAGAGCTTCACAGGATGCAACTGGAACCCTCTTCAACCCATTCATGACGACATCAAGGAGCTGTTTAGACCGTCTTTCCACCTGGGATTAACATCTGATTTTTTGAATCTGGTTACAAGTGGACAGCTCTCAGTCCGTGTGTTCACACTTGTATTTTCAAGTGTGACTTCTTTGTCTACTTGTGATCCGATTCCATTTACCCACGCTGTATTTAAATCAACACGTACATAATTTCCGTTTACATTGTTGTTTTCAACCGGTGGGGTTCAAACAAGTAAACATACAGTGCCACAGTTTTAATCGCATTTGCTATTAAAATGCATTACATGCGAAGATAATTACCAGTCTAGATTGACGAGATAGGCTACTGTCTCATTTAGACAAGGAGGAGCGATGCACAACACTGCTTAGAGGGCTCTACATTAACACTCGCCAAATGCGGGTAAATATCATAGATAGTATATAAAAGTAAAAACTCTTAGGCGAGTAAGTTATTACGCCACTTTGGCTGGTGAAAGATTTTTGCTCGCCAGGCGGCTTTTCTAACGTCTGCCTCTACACTCTTGTCACCACCACCAGTAGCCTACACGGCTTTCTATATGCAGTTAAGTTACTGCATCATGTGCGAACAGAATATTTCCTGTACGCCTTCACATTAATAATAATAATAATAATAATAATAATAATAATAATAATAATAATAATAATAATAATAATAATACATTTTATTTACAATCATATGAAAAAGTTTGGGAACCCCTCTCAGCCGGCATTATAATTGACTCTGCTTTCACAAAAAAAATATAAAAGTGGTATGTCTTTAATTTACCAGGAACAGCTAAGTACTGGGATGTTTTCCAAACAAAGATTTTTTGAAAAGCAGTATTTGGTTGTATGAAATAAAATAAAATGTGAAAAACTGGCTGTGCAAAAATATGGGTACTCTTGTGGTTTTGTTGATTTTAATGCCTGTAACAGCATGTAAAACTGATGAATTTAAACACAAAGTTGGTTGGATTATGTTGTTAAGCCTTGAACCTCATAGAAATGTCTGTTTAATCATGAGAAAATGTATTTTAGGTGCCTAAATGCAAGTTGCACTTCTCTTTGACTCTCTGCTGAAGTGAGACAGAATGGGATCATCAAAACTGCTCCCAAAAGATCTTAAAAACAAAGATTATTCATTATCATGGTTTAGGGGAAGGCTACAAGAAGCTTTACCAAAGGTTTCAATTGTCAATTTCTACTGTAAGGAACGTTGTCAGGGAATGGAAGGACACAGGCACAGTTGCAGATAAACCCAGGTCTAGCAGACCAAGAAAAGTACAAGAGCGGCATATGCGGCGGATTGTGAGAATGGTTGCACACAACCCAAAGATCACCTCCAAAGACCTGCAAGAACATCTGGCTGCAGATTGTGTATCTGTACACAGAGGCAGCTGAGAAGGCCTCTAGATGGCTGTGGATCAAAAGGGGTGATCCGTGGGTACATGCTACTTAGACACAACTGGGACTTGATCAATCCCGGCTGGGTCGCCTGGGTGAGGGTGTATGATGTTGCGAGACCCGAAACACCCAATGACCCCAGGTTCCATCACTGATGATGTGTCTAAGTGCATCAATAGATGTATATTAAACTATTTTACCCTGGCCTGGCCAGTGACGTTCAGGAACAGACTGGATGACAACCATGAATAGTGTGGCGACAACTGGAGAGACAGTGGACAGCTCGGAGAGACGGCAACCGGGGTAGGAAGGGCCAGCAACCCAACCTGCAACTTCTGTGAGGAAGTACCCAAATCAGCTACGGAAAGCCTTAATGAAATATACCCCCAGGGGTGCCCGAGAGGGGGGGAGAATGAGCACCCCAATAGGACGGACCTACAGTTATCGACCAACGCAAACGGATTATCGACAACGATTGCAGAATGTGTCTGCGGCAAAGTATGCAAAAACCCGCGTGGCCTGAAGATCCACCTGACCAAGATGAAATGCTTGTTGAAGGAGCAACTGATACAGCGCACAGGGATAACCCCTGGTGAGACGCAGGAGGAGCCAAGCCCGGAGTCACCCCACAGTGCTCGGAGCCTCCACGTACCAGTAGCCCCAGACCCAGGCAGAGTAACCGAACATCGTCGGGTCAAGTGGCCTCCGGCCAGTAAGGAGGAACAGTGGCTCCAGTTCGATGATGATGTGGATACGATCCTAGAATCAGCAGCCAAGGGCGACGCAGACAGGAAGCTCAAAACCATGGCAACCATCATCATCAGCCTTGCTGTCGAGAGGTTTGGTACAGTGGAGAAGTTGGGTACCAAGACCCCCTACATGAACAACCGTAGGGCAGAGAAGATCAGCCAGTTAAGGCAGGAGCTGCGGGTCCTGAAGCGGCAGTACAAGGTAGCGCGAGAAGAGGAAAGGGATGCCTTATCAGAACTTTGCGGCATCCTCAGGAAGAAGCTCACCACTCTTCGAAAGGCAGAATGGCACAGACGGCGGGGGAAAGAGAGGGCCAAGAGGCGGTCTGCCTTCATCGCAAACCCCTTTGGAGTCACCAAGCAGTTACTTGGGCAAAAACGAAGCGGCAACCTCGTTTGTCCCAAAGAGGAGATCGACAACCATCTCTGCAACACATACAGTGATGCTGCTTGGGAGGAAGACCTAGGTCCCTACAGATCTTTGATAGACCCCCCTGGACCCACCACAGACTTCAACAGCAAGGAGCCCAGTTGGAAGGAGGTTCAGGAGGTTGTCAAGGCAGCCAGAGCCAGCTCAGCCCCTGGACCAAGCGGAGTGCCATACAAGCTATATAAGAGGTGTCCCAGACTCCTTCACCGGCTGTGGAAGATCCTGACGGTTATCTGGAGGAGGGGAAAGGTAGCCCAACAATGGAGATTTGCTGAAGGTGTCTGGATTCCCAAGGAGGAGAATGCTAAGAACATCGAGCAGTTCCGAACCATCTCGCTGCTCAGCGTTGAGGGGAAGATATTCTTCGCCATCCTATCCCGTCGGTTGACGGAGTTCCTCCTGAAGAACGAATACATCGACACCTCTGTGCAGAAGGGTGGAATCCCAAAGGTGCCAGGATGCCTCGAACATACAGGTGAAGGCAAAGGAGACCTAGCAGTGCTGTGGCTCGATCTCACCAATGCTTATGGATCCATTCCCCATAAGCTGGTGGAAACAGCACTGGACCGGCACCATGTCCCAGGTAAAATCAGGGACCTTATCTTGGACTATTACAAGAGTTTCAAGCTGAGAGTCACCTCTGGGACAGTTACATCTGAGTGGCATCGGCTGGAGAAAGGGATCATCACTGGATGCACCATTTCAGTGATCCTCTTTGCCTTGGCCATGAACATGCTGCTCAAGTCGGCCAAAGTCGAGTGCAGAGGTCCGCTCACCAAATCTGGAGTCCGCCAGCCCCCCATCAGAGCCTTTATGGACGACCTGACAGTAACAACAACGTCAGTGCCGGGGTGCCGATGGATCCTTCAGGGCTTGGAGAAGATCATCACCTGGGCTCGGATGTGTTTCAAGCCTGCAAAATCTAGGTCCCTGGTGCTGAAGAGAGGGAAAGTGACTGACAAGTTCCGCTTCTCTCTGGACGGCACCCAGATTCCATCGGTGACTGAGAAACCCATCAAGAGCCTCGGAAAGACCTTTGATTGCACCCTGAAAGACGCTGCATCCATCAAGGCCACAAATCGGGAGCTGGAAGCGTGGCTGACAGCAGTGGACAAGTCAGGTCTGCCTGGTAAATTCAAGGCCTGGATTTACCAGCACGGTGTTCTTCCCAGGATTCTGTGGCCCCTGCTGGTGTACGAGTTCCCTATAACAACGGTACAGGGCTTCGAGAGGAGGATCAGCTGTTATCTCCGTAGATGGCTGGGCCTGCCACGAAGCCTGAGTAGCATCGCTCTGTACGGGCACAACAACAAACTGAAGCTCCCCATTAGCAGCCTGAATGAGGAGTTTATGGTTACCCGTGCAAGAGAGGTGCTGCAGTACAGGGAATCCAGTGATCCGAAGGTCTCCAAGGCTGGCATCGTAGTCAGGACTGGGAGGAAGTGGAGGGCGCAGGAAGCAGTCGAGCGGGCGGAGTCACGCTTGCGTCACAGCGTGCTGGTCGGCCCAGTGGCATCTGGACGAGCAGGGCTTGGCAGCGTTGCAACCACGCGCTACGACAAAGTCCTGGGCAAAGACAGACGCCGATTGGTCCAAGAGGAAGTGAGAGCTGGCGTGGAGGAACTGCGTGCTAGCCAGATGGTGGGGATGAAACAGCAAGGCGCATGGACGAGATGGGAACAGGCAGTGGACCGCAAGATCTCCTGGTCTGAGCTTTGGCAAGCTGAGCCTTACCGGATCAAGTTCCTGATTGCGTCTGTCTATAGGCCAGGACACACCAGCCCGATAATCGCCGTCGTCAAAAAAAAAGACGAATCTGTTTGGTGTGTGCCGTGACGTCGGCCGACGTAGAGGTCGTCGGGCTTGTTTTGAGCCTGTCGGCCGGCGGCCGACCGTCTTTCATTTGGAGCAATTTGATTGGTGGAGGGCTAGCGAATCAGTGAAGCCCGGAAGTGAGGCGGGTAGCACAAACAGCTAGCCATCGTTTTAATGTGTTTGTTCATTTCGTTTTGCGAGTACTCACATGTGTAGGGGGTCAAACCTATGGACAGCTCTGTGCCGCCACCGTGCGGCCAAAACACTGCAGTACACCCTTACCTCTCAGTTGGGTGTGTCCAAACGCTAGCCGGAAACTCCACCCCGGTGGAAAGCCGGGACCTTTAAAAGGATGCCCCGCGGCTTCCTCTTTCTTTCTCGTGACCAGCCGTTGGCTGACCCACATATAGAAACCACAAGTCTGTACAGACCTACCGGGCCTTCCTCTTCAAGCCCACAACCAACCACCACGTGTTTTACGAAAACTATCTCCTGCGGCCACAGGCGATACCTGAAACAACAGTGTGAGTTGCCATTGTTCCGTTGGAACGACCAGAAGAACTAGGAAGACAGGCGAGTTTACCGATAAACTCAGCCTTTGGACTAAGGACGTGAGCCGGTCGAAGTTGTCCCCGACCGCAACCACGTCTCCACACGAGAAGCCGGCGAGTTTACCTAGAAACAGCCTCTCGTACCGCGGACTGGAGCCAATCGGTCTGATCTACGATTGAAGAATTCCCCGCACCAAATCAGCGAGCCCTTTTGCCTCTCTCCTGCGATCAGAAGACCGCAGAGACCAGCTCCCCGACTGCCACAGGCTCGGACCCTGGAGTTGATCGCCGTCTAGTGAGCCCCGTCTTGGAAAGGATTGGCTGCCTGCCATAACGACGACGAGCAACGGAAACTAAGTTTCCAACAAGTGAGATTTTGGCATAATAATTACCTGGGCAGATGTTTAGTTATTATTTACTTTTTTAAGTGTGAACAATACTGTTTATTTTCGAAGTTGTGTTTGCTATTTTTGAAACAAGCTGTGTGATCAATCCCCGTTTGTCCTCTTCCCCCACGGAGAGCCAGAACGGATCAAGTTCGATCCTTTCATTCAACGCTGCAGCGTGATTTCAAGTCTGCTGTATGTTTTAAAACCTCACACCCTTTCTTTTTCCTCCTCTTCCTCTCCTGCACGCACGTACACACACGTTAGATAGCACGTTAGATGGTAGCCTTGATCAGATAGAATTGGTGCTAAGATCTTTGGTAGAATCCCTTTTTAAAGAGCTAGTGTTTGTTCGAAATTCCCCGCCTCAAATATCATTCGTCAGGTCCTTTGTTCCAAAGGTAGACGCCCTTTTGAGCACCCGTGGTAATCACTTCCCCCATCGGGGAAAGTAGGATAGCCTAGCTTAGCCATCCAGGGACGCCATTTTGTGTCATTAATAACCTAGCCTATTTGGGCCGCCATTTTGTGCCTCTCGTGTCCCAAGTCACGTGGGAGCTTCCCCGTCCCTTTTGTTCTTGCTCCGCTACACACACACACTCACTCACACACTCACACACACACACACACACACACACACACACACACACACACACACACTCACTCACTCACTCACTCACTCACTCACTCCCACACATTGGTACATGGCTGTATAAACAACAGTGTTCTAGACGTTTTTCTTTGATTAAGTGTATTGGCTTTATGTGTGTATAAAACGGATGTTACCTTAAGTTTCATTGTGGTTAAAATAAATGTTCTTATATTGTAACCAGAAGTGTTTGGGATTTATTTGTGTGGATATTATTGGAGTGTCAACAATCAACAAGTGAAAGACTCTGTAGCCTTCAGTGTTGAGATCATATTACCAAATTTATAATAGTAACTACTTGAGTACATTATTTTATGGAAATGATCTTTGAGACTAGGATTTGCTAATGTTGATTTGTTTAACTGAGTGTTAAGCTAATCAACGTTTCTAAATAAATCCTTTGATTAAACGAGACAATTTGCTATTACTTTTCCATTCTTCAATGAACGGTGGTGCCCCTTTTGAACTTTAAGAAATTATTAAAGTATTATTAATCATCAGATTAATTTCTAATAGCGGAATTAATCTGAACTACCTGTACCCGCTACACATGCATCAACCCTTGTTGACTGCTCGACACCATGCTCGACACTCTGCTAAAAATTGTGCTCTTATGGTCCATAAATATAAATACGTATTTCTATCTATGTTTATGCTCTACAGAGCTGTCCCATCATTTCCGGCTTTCGTATTTTTTCGGGCCACAATACAGATTAGCGCCGCCTGCTGTTGTGGAGACATTACAAGCGCGGGACGTACGGAAAATAAGCAGTCGTCTCGGTGTGTTTTTGGGCCGTGACGGAAAGACTGGAGCTTCCTGAAACGGCGACTCCAGTTTTTGGGTAGTCGGAACGTGTCGGATTGGTGTGTCCTGGCCTTATGATGTCTTACCCAGCCCATCCAACCTCTTCTGCTGGGGCAAGGTTGACGCACCATCATGTCCTTTGTGCCTCAGGAGAGGAACCCTAGAGCATATCCTTAGCTGTTGCCCAAAAGCCCTGGGAGAAGGACGCTACACTTGGCGACATGACCAGGTGCTGAAGGCGATAGCAGAAACCATCTTCACCAGCATCACTCAGAACAAGCCTCTCCGACCAGCAAGACAGGCGATTGCTTTCATTCGAGCAGGGGGGGCAGCAGGACTCCTTGGAACCGCACCGGACTGGCAGATGAAGGCCGACCTGGGAAAGCAGCTCAGATTCCCAGAGCACATCGTGGACACCACCCTGAGACCAGACCTAGTTCTGTTCTCAGATTCAACAAAACAGGTGGTCCTTCTGGAGCTGACAGTTCCCTGGGAAGAGCGCATAGAAGAGGCCAATGAGAGGAAGCGTGCCAAGTACGCCAACTTAGTGGAAGAGTGCCGCAGTCGGGGGTGGCGTGCCCGGTGTGTGCCAATAGAGGTGGGCTGTAGAGGCTTTGCAGCGCGATCTCTCTGCAAAGCATACAGCATGTTTGGAATCGCAGGTGCACGCCAGAGAAAGGCCATCAAGACCACCACAGAGGCAGCTGAGAAGGCCTCTAGATGGCTGTGGATCAAAAGGGGTGATCCGTGGGTACATGCTACTTAGACACAAGTTGGGACTTGATCAATCCCGGCTGGGTTGCCTGGGTGAGGGTGTATGATGTTGCGAGACCCGAAACACCCAATGACCCCAGGTTCCATCACTGATGATGTGTCTAAGTGCATCAATAGATGTATATTAAACTAACTGTACATGGTTCAACAAATCAGTGCAATTTGCACCAAATTTGCTGAGGGTGGATTTGGAGCCAATTAGGAGGAGTTCAGTTTTGTTGCTGTTGAGTTTGAGGAAGTTATTTTTCATCCAGAGTGTAAGGGAAGACAGGCAGGATTCAATGTGGGAGATGAGGGGGTTGTGGGGGGATTTGGTACTGAGGTAAATTTGGGTGTCATCAGCATAGCAGTGGAAGTCCATTGAGAAATGGCGAAGTAACTGACCAAGGGGGAGGAGGTAAATGATGAAGAGGAGGGGGCCGAGTACAGAACCTTGGGGAACACCTTGTGTGACGGTGACTGTGGCAGATGTGTGGTTGTGGAGGGAGATGAAGTTAGATCTGTCAGAAAGATATGAATGAAGCCAGCTGAGTGCAGTACCTTCGATACCGAGGTTGCTGAGTCTGGTGAGCAGGATGGTGTGGTTAACAGTATCGAAGGCTGCACTCAGGTCAAGGAGGATGAGGAAGTTGAGGGAACCAGCATCAGCAGAGGTGAGGAGGTCATTGAAGACTTTAAGGAGAGCGGTTTCTGTGCTGTGGAGGGGGCGGAAGCCAGATTGGAGGGATTCAAAGAGGTTATTGGCGTGGAGATGGGATTGGAGTTGTTTGGTGACTTACCCTGTGTTCCAATACCCGTTCAACATGCCCTCGTTCACTTTCCCTAGGCACTTGCCCTCGGGGGAATCCCCGCCGCCATCTTAAGTGTCGTTCCAATTGTCTGGAAACTGAAGTGAACTTCGTGATTTAGACCCTCGGAGGGCTGAGTGATCAAGTGAACATCCATGGTCACTCCGAGGTGGATATCACCCACAGTGCATTGCAATTCGTCTTCTTCTTCTCCTTTTATTTTCCGGTAGACTGTATGCTTTTAGGGACATCGCGGCCACCCGCAGGACAAATATATATATATATAAATATATTCCAAAACGCCTCAATTAGGATATCCTATTTCCATACGAACAATCCAGTGAATGTATTGCAGTTTACACATTGCTGCTATAACACAGATGGCTGCCAATTAGAGGGCTATTTAAAACAAATGTTTTTGGTTGAAACTAACATAAATAAGAAAATATGTCGGAGCAAACAATTTACATGTGTAAGTAACAATATCTTGATAATCTGAGTTACCGTGTCGAAATTCAATGTTTGTTATGCTATGGAAATGGCTTTCTGCAACATAGGCTACCTTATCAGAATGTTATAATTCTGTATTATTTGCATTCAGATTTACCTATGTAACTGACGGTCTATTGCGACTACAAGGGCAAGTGGGCAAGTGGGTTCCATTTAAATCCTCCGCTCCTCCCCCGCCCAGTCTCCCTCCGCTCTCCAAGTTCCCTCCGTGCAACGTATGCCGTTACGTCATACCAAGGGCTGAGGGTAAATGAACGAGGGGAAGTGCAACTACTATTGGAATGCAGCTTATGCGTTCAAGGGTTTTGGAGAGGAAGGGGAGGTTGGAGATTGGGCGGTAGTTACAGAGGGAGGCGGGGTCGAGACCAGGTTTCTTGAGGGTGGGGGTGACAGCAGCAGATTTGAAAGCAGAGGGGACAATTCCATGGGACAGTGAGGAGTTAAAGAGGTTAGTGAGGTAGGGGCAGAGAACAGGGAGGCAGGACTTGAGCAGGGGAGTGGGGAGTGGGGAGTGGGGAGGGGGTCAAGGGAGCAGGTAGTAGGTTTGGAGGAGCTTATAAGCTTGGAGAGTGCAAGAGGGGTAACCAGGTCAAAGTGGGAGAGACGGCAATGAGGAGGAGGGGTTGGGAGGTCCAGCGAAATGGGTAGGGGAGGGGCCATTGAATGTGCAGGGGGTTCATGTACAGGGAAAAGTGAATGGTTGATGGTGGTGATTTTGTCAGCGAAAAACTGGAGGGATGAGTTGCAGAGATCTGGGGAGGAGGTGGAGAGGGTGCTGGTCCGGGGTTTGAGGAGGTTGCTCACTGTGGAGAGGAGGGTTCTGGGGTTTTGGCAGGGGTCAGAGAAGATGGCAGAGAGGTAGGCAGACTTGGCAGCGGTGAGGGCGTCTTTGTAGGCAGTGAGGTGGAGTTTGTAGGCTTGGTGGTGGACTGTGAGTGAAGTTTTTTTGGAGAGTCGTTCGAGTTGGCGGCCAGTCTGTTTCAATTTGCGGAGTGCAGGTGTGAACCAGGGGGAAGAAGTATTAAAGGAGACAGTTTTGGTTTTTAGGGGGGCCAGGGTGTTGAGGGAGGAAGACAGGATATAATTAAGGTGGTTTGTAAGCTCATCAGGTGAGCTGAGGGTTGAGTCCAGGGGGAGGGTGGAGGAGAGCAGGTCACAGAGATGGTGGGGATCAATGGATTTGAGGTTACGGAAGGTGATTTCTCTGAGGGGGCGGGGGCAGGGGGTGGGGGAGAGGATGGTGAACAGTATACGTTTGTGATCAGAGAGGGGAAAGGGGCATGGGTGAAGGCTGAGTATAGGGAGATTGATGGAGCAGACAAGGTCGAGGATGTGTCCTTTGTCATGGGTTGGGAAGGTGACATGTTGGGTGAGATCGAAATTGTCCAGTAAAATGGTGAGTTCAGATGAGAGCTTTGTAGGTGGGGGAGTCCATGTGGATATTAATGTCACCAAGTAACAGCAAGCGTGGAGAGAGGGTTAATGCTAATGTGATGAGTTCGGTGAAGTCAGAAAGGAAGGAGGGATTAGGTTTGGGTGGCCTGTAGATGAGGATAACTGTCGTGGAGGAGGGGGCTTTAAAAGCAATGAATTCAAATGATGATACTGAGGGGAGGGTGAGTTCTCTGATCAAATAATTATGTTTGTGGATGACGGCGAGGACACCGCCACGGCGGCAGGGGCGGGGTTTGGCGATGTAGCTGAAACCAGGGGGAGATGCTTGGTTGAGGGAGAAAAAGTCATTGGGTTGTTGCCAGGTTTCAGTAAGTAATAGGAGGTCCAGATTATTGTCGAGGATGAGTTCATGTATGACGGGGGCTTTATTGTTGAGTGAGCGGGTGTTGAGGAGGGCAAAGTTGGCACAGTCAGAGGGTGATGGGATAGGGGCAGGTTGGAGAGGTCTGAGGTTAGCCAGGTTAGCTGTGCAGGGGGGCGGAGGGGAGGGGGGGAAACTGGGTGGAGGGGTGGTGGTGGTTGAGTATATAAATGATTGGCCATTTGGTGAAGTGATGTGTGGGTGAGGGGAAAGGACAGCAGTGAAATCCAGTCCATGTTTTCTGTCCTGCCTGGTGAGCTGCTGCCTGACAGAAGCGGTGAATGGTCCAATAGCGGGTGAGTCCTGATGACGTGGCAGAGGTGCGACGGAGCTTGCAGGTAACTGGACGAATGGGATGGAGTTTCCGTGCTGGGTCAAAACAAACCCGCGGCGGGAGCCTCTGTGGATGTAGCGGCGGCGGCGTAGGAGTCCAAGTTGTTTAATGACTGAGATGGACGATGGGATGAGGTAGTTGAAAAGTCCAAACAGCTGTGCAGGTGAATAAGTAATCATGATGAACCAGGGGAAGAGTCTGACTGAGGGGAGACCATGCGGAGTGAGGAGGATGGATGCGACCAGATGTAGCCGACGGAGCAGCGATCGTTAGCCGCCACTCGGTAGCTGAGCGAGGGCGACCTGCTAGCAGTACACAACACAGTGCGATCAGAGAGACCAGGAGGCGGCTGAAGCGGGTGGGACCAACGATGATAGTCAGCAGGCACCCGGAGATTATCCGACTGGCCAGTGTTGGAGGACAGCGGCAGCAGGTGTGGTGGCGTGTGTGGCTATATGAGCAGTGGCGAGAAGCAGCGAACAATCAGCAGCAGCGGCCTCTGCCTACGGTTGGTACGTCCCTTCGGTTGCCAACACACGAATGGTGTTATGAGATAAAGTCCCTGTTCAATCTTGAAGTAAGCTAGCATCCAATGAATCGTTGTTCCCACACAAGTAGTAATGCCAGCGGATTGAAAAAATATTCCAAGTGAAGCCAATCACACTGTCCGATTAGTTAATGGAAAATAAAATAAATAAAATTAAGTTATTGAAAGTTAAAAAGTTCAAAAGTTACCGGCGAGCAGCGGTAGCAAGTTGCCAGCGTTCACTCGTTGCCATGGTGAATGAATTAAAAGCCTGTTACTAGCCAAACCCGAGTTGACTTTTATTTTTAAGGAGATAAGAACAGGAAGTCGTTGCCTTGCAGCTCTCCAGTCAATAGCAGCGATTTCCGTGTTTTCAGATTTACGCAGTGAAATGAAAACAGAGGACAGAAAGCTTGTCATTTGCAATACTGGCGGATGCAACTAACGTTCATGAGGCTTCTATAAAAGCTGCATGAACGCCAGTGATGCATTTTCAACGTATTTCCGCTCAGGCAGGGGGCAGCAGTTGAGTAGGAGGTCCCTAATGTGGACAAACGTCACATTGGTGTTCCCACTACAAAATGAATGCGGACACATCGGACACAAGAGAAGTAAACCACCTCCGAATGTGGTTTTTGTGATCCACTTGTTAAAGACAAGTGGAAACGGGGTCCCGTTTCCACTTGTCTTTAACATCTGATTGTTGTCATCTGATCACATGAAGACAGCTCTAACTACAAGTGGAAACACTCTCAAGACGCATTGAGATCGGATCACAAAAACCACATTCGGGGGTGGTTTACGTCTCTTGTGTCTGATGTGTCCGCATTCAAATGGTAGTGGAAACAGCTATGCGACTTTTGTCCACATTAGGGACCCCCTGCTCAACTGCCGCCCCTGCCTGAGCGGAATACATAGAAAATGCATCACTGGCAGCACCATGGCTGCAATTAAATGTTTTAGTGTGAGCACAGTTAAAAGTATTGCAAATGACAAGCTTTCTGTCCCCTGTTTTCATTTCACCGCGTATATCTGATAACACGGAAGTCACTGCTTTTGAATGGTGCCCTGCAGGCCTGCAGCTAACTTCCTGTTCTTATCTGCTTCAAAATAAAGGTCAACTCGCGTTTGGCTAGTAACAGGCTTTTAATGTGAAGGCGTACAGGATATGTTCTGTTTGCAAAAGCAATAACGTCACTGCGTTAATTTAGAAAGCCACATGCCGGTGGTTGTGACGAAAGTTTGTTTATCAGAGGCAGACGTAAGAATAGCATCCCGGCGAGCACACATCTTTCACCAGCCAAAGTGGCGTAATAATTTACTCCCCTAAGACTAAAAACAGCAATGCAAAGGGTTGATTTACATACAGAGCGGGTAAATGGAATCGGATCACAGCTAGACAAAGAAGTCACATGTGGAAAGACAGGTGTGAACACACGGACTGAGAGCTGGCCACTTGTGATCAGACTACCAAAATCACATCATAATCCCATCTCCCGTTTGAGGATGCCCCAAAGATGCTCAATAGGGTTTAGCTCTGGAGACATGCTTGGCCAGTCCATAACCTCTACCCCCAGCTTCTTTAGCAAGCCAGTGGTCGTTCGGAGGTGTGTTTGGGGTCATTATCATGTTGCAGTACTGCCCTGCGGCCCAGTTTATGAAGGGAGGGGATCATGCTCTGCTTCAGCAGTATGTCACAGTACATGTTAGAATTCAGTGAACTGTAGATCCCCAGTGCTGGCAGCACTCATTTAGCCCCAGACCATGACACTCCAACCACCATGCTTGACTATAAGCAAGAAACACTTGTCTTTGTACTCCTCACCTGGTTGCCGCCCCACACTCTTAACACCATCTGAACCAAATAAATGTATCCTGGTCTCTTCAGACCACAGGACATGGTTGCAGTAATCCATGTCCGCAAGGGAGTAGGTTTGATTTGGAAATTGGTGGGGTCCGTGGGATATGAAAGTGGTTCCTAAAGTTGATAGGTTTTTTTTGTATTCGCAATGATAATTGAAAAGAAAATCAATAAATCGGCTTAATTAACATGTTTATAATGCATATCTGAATATCAAAAGAGAATATGCATTCTGTAATGTTATAGGTTAAAGCAACTAATGAAAGAAAATGAGTCAACTTAGAAGAGTTTTCAACTTTACTCTGGTGCAACTGAATCTCATGACTAACATATTAATCATTATTGAACCTCACCTGTGAATTTCCAGCCTCTCTTCCATCTCCTCCAGCCTCTCCTTCTCTAGCCTCTCCTTCATCTTCTACAGCATCTCCTCCTCTGTCTCCTTCTCTATCCTCTCCTCCTCTAGTCTCTCCTCCTCTATCTCCTCCAGTCTCTCCCCCTCTAGTCTCTCCTCCTCTATCTCCTCCAGTCTCTCCTCCTCTATCTCCTCCAGTCTCTCCTCCTCCAGTCTCTCCTCCTCTATCTCCTCTAGTCTGTCATCCTCTATCTCCTCCAGTCTCTCCACTGTCTGTCACCTGACAGAAGTATGTTGATGCATGACATATGAACAGATATATTAGGGTACATACATGGGTAGACAAAATGTTCACACAATTATTATGTTTTATTCCCCCAAAATATATATGTATAAAATCACATGAGCATCTGCAATGTGCTTGTTGTTACTGTAAATGAGAGGGAAACCTTGAAGGAAAATAAAGGTTATTAAATGTAATTAATGTTTATTTATCCCAAAAAACATTTTTAAACCATTGCTCCCTTTCCACACAAATAAAACATGAAAATAATGGTAGGCCTATACCTTAAAATGCGGATCTCTTTGGCATTATAGCCTATGCTGACTAATAATCAATATCAGTATTGTTATGGCTCTAAAATATATAACCTTTTAATTAACTTACACGTTCACTTCTAAAGAAGTCTCTTATGTCCAGTTTTCGTTTCTTCGACATCCTACACATACACACACACGCACGCACGCACAAGCATAAAACACAGACAAATATAAGTGTTACTGCAAATGGCATCACTGATATTAAAATCCGTCTCGCTGACGTGACCGAAGGCAGAACTTACACTCGCAGATGCAGATATTAGCTATGCACTGAGGCGTCCTGTTGCTCCTCCTGTCTGGGACTAGCAAATTGCCGGTAGCTTTTTTTTTTTAACAAGCAGATGGAGTGACAGCGGGGACGGCCAATCAGGTTGAATATAGGTTTGCGGGAAACCGCTACAGCCAATCAAAGCGCGATAGTTGTTTAGAGGCGGAACTTCTAGCAGAGACTGATTTTTAACCCTTTGTGTACTATAATTATTGCCTAAACAATACGGACAGCGGGTGTATTATTGGTAGGGACTACACAGTAGAGGCTGGATTTTGGTAGGGTCGGGACCCTACCGTCCCTATATAATCCTACGCCCTTGCATGTCCGTAGTCTGCTTGTCTTCAGCAAACTTTTTGTGGGGTTTCTTGTGCATCATCTTTAGAATAGGCTTTCTTCTGGGACAACAGCCATGGTCTGAGCACTGACAGGTTGACCCCCTCCCACCCCTTAAAGCCCTTCAGCAATGCTGGCAGCACTCATACGTCTATTTTCCAAAGCCAACCTCTGTTTATGGCGCTGACCACGTGCACTCAACCTTCATAAACTGGGCTGCAGGGCAGAATTGCAACATGATAACGACCCCAAAAACACCTCCAAGACGACCAGTGGCTTGCTAAAAAAGCTGAGGATAAAGGTTATGGTCTGGCCAAGCATGTCTCCAGACCTAAACCCTATTGAGCATCTTTGGGGCATCCTCAAACGGAAGGTGGAGGAGCGCAAGGTCTCTAATATCTACCAGCTCTGTGATGCTGTCATGAATGACTGGAAGAGGATTCCAGTGGCAACCTGTGAAGCTCTGGGGAACTCCATGTCCAAGAGGGTTAAGGCAGTGCTGGAAAATAATGGTGGCCACAGAAAATATTGACACTTTGGGCCCAATTTGGAAAAAAATTCTTAGGGGTGTACTCACTTTTGTTGCCAGCAGTTTAGACATTAATGGCTGTGTGTCAAGTTATTTTGAGGGGACAGTAAATTTACACTGTTATACAAGCTGAACACTGACTACTTTACATTGTATCAAAGTGTCATTTATTCAGTGTTGTCCCATGGAAAGATATAATGAAATATTTGAAGAAATGTGAGGGGTGTACTTACTTTTGTGAGATACTGTACCTCAGCCTGCCCTAAACCAGTAGGAAGATTGGCCTAACATGCAGTAACGTCAATGTTATGACAGAGGGCGCCAGAAAACTTACCAAGCCCTGGTTGATGAAGTACTCTGCAAAGTAGACCAGTCCAAGAGGAAACACAAACCTCAGCAAACCCTGCTCACAGGAATCCAGAGGAATACAATAAATAGCCTGACTATATAAATACTTAAATACTCAAGTCTGAAGTCAAATGAACTTTACACTGACCTTGATGACATGCCGTTTCTCTGTGAAGGTAAGGGGTCCAGTGGTCTGGTTTTCTGTTACATTCAGAGGGAAGAGAACATGAAATGTGTAGTTATTCAATAACAATCAGCTGTACATTAAAATCACACCTCACCGGCATCAACAGTGGGGTGCAGCGAGAGAAGGAATCAGCAGCCTGTTTAAATGTCTCTGTGTATAAAAAGACAAAATGGGGTCCTAGCATCATGATGTCAGATGCAGCATGCTTAAAAATACCCAGATGCCTAATACATCCGGCTGGGATTTTAAGTGTGGAAGTCACCATGCTATTTGGGAGTTTCTGACCCACAATCGAGTGCGCACCGCGGTTTGGATGCGTGTGCTGATGTAGCTGCCTGCCTCCTGTGGTGAGTCGAATATTTTAGTGACACCTCTGTGTGTGAATCAGCTGGGAAGGAAACAAAAACCTGTGGAGAATACCAGCCTCTCTCACTCTCTGCCTGACGCCGTCAAACTGTCTGCGGTCTTGGATCACGTCTGCTGTGAGGTCCGTGAAGATTGCTGATGCGCTGTCCCTCGTAGTTTAATGGGCTCTTGTTGCAGGCTATTTGCATTATCTTTTCCTTCACGGATAATGCAAATAGCCTGTTGTTGCGTGGCGGACCAATTCCGTGAGCCCGGTCCACTTTGATCCCTTGGGGAAAGTTGTCATCTCCCAAAAGTTTAGGTAGCAAGTCCGACACAAACGCCGTAGCCGAGCCCTTCTCAATCTTCTCGGGAAGACCCACAATTGTTATGTTTTGTCTTTGTGACTCCCTTTAGAGGTCACACACTTTGGCTTTCAAGAGTATGTTCTGTTTAGCCAGCTGGGTGCATTTTTTTCCAGCTTGGCGAGGCGCATCTCGTGCTGGACTTGAGTCTCCTCTAAGTTGGTAATGCGGGAAGAGTTTGCGGCCAGGTGAGTTTTCACCTCAGTGCGGGACAACTCTATGTTGTCATGCCTTATGTTGATAGTTTTCCATTCGTCTAATGGCCTGTATGATAGCAGACGGAGAGTCTTCCTCCATCGGTGTTGCCGAGAGGTCTTCACTGGCGCTAGCCGAGCCTGGTGAGTTGCTAGATAGCTTGTTCGACAAAAAGTCTCCTTCAGTCCCCGAAAGTTTGCCCAGCGTCTTTGGGTTATTTTTCTTGGTCCTGCCCATCCTTAAGAGCTTTATGCCTTATTTGCCACCGTCGAAAGGCTTAACAATTTGGAAAGGCACTTCTTATTTTTACGTAACTAACTAACTGCCAGATTTATCATCAAAACGTCAAGAATATCAAAAGAATGAACAGTAATAATACAAATACAAGTTTATTAAATACAAAAATATATATTTATATATATATATATACACAGCTCCGGAAAACACAAATATTTCCCTTGGTTTTGGAATTTTAGGCCAACAGACCTTGTTTATATACAGTATCTCACAAAAGTGAGTACACCCCTCACATTTCTTCAAATATTTCATTATATCTTTCCATGGGACAACACTGAATAAATGACACTTTGATACAAATTCAAAGTAGTCAGTGTACAGCTTGTATAACAGTGTAAATTTACTGTCCCCTCAAAATAACTTGACACACAGCCATTAATGTTTAAACTGCTGGCAACAATAGTGAGTACACCCCTAAGTGAAAATGTCCAAATTGGGCCCAAAATGTCAATATTTTGTGTTGCCACCATTATTTTCCAGCACTGCCTTAACCCTCTTGGGCATGGAGTTCACCAGAGCTTCACAGGTTGCCACTGGAATCCTCTTAGCATGACAGCATCACAGAGCTGGTGGATATTAGAGACCTTGCACTCCTCCACCTTCCGTTTGAGGATGCCCAACAGATGCTCAATAGGGTTCAGGTCTGGAGACATGCTTGGCCAGTCCATAAACTTTACCCTCAGCTTCTTTAGCAAGGCAGTGGTCGTCCTGGAGGTGTGTTTGGGGTCGTTATCATGTTGCAATAATGCCCTGCAGCCCAGTTTACGAAGGTTGAGTGCACATGCTCAGCGTCATATCCAGAGATTGGCTCTGGAAAATTGACGTATGAGTGCTGCCAGCATTGCTGAAGGGCTTAAAGGGGTGGGGGGTCAGCCTGTCAGTGCTCAGACCATACGCCACACACTACATCATACTGGTCTGCATGGCTGTTGTCCCAGAAGGAAGCCTATTCTAAAGATGATGCACAAGAAACCCCACAAAAAGTGTGCTGAAGACAAGCAGACTACGGACATGGATGACTGTAACCATGTCCTGTGGTCTGATGAGACCAAGATAAACTTATTTGGTTCAGATGGTGTTAAGTGTATGGGGCGGCAACCAGGTGAGGAGTACAAAGAAAAGTGTGTCTTGCCTATAGTCAAGCATGGTGGTTGGAGTGTCATGGTCTGGGGCTAAATGAGTGCTGCCAGCACTGGGGACCTATAGTTCATTGAATAATAACATGTACAGTGACATACTGAAGCAGAGCATGATCCCCTCTTTTCGGGAACTGGGCCGCAGGGCAGTACTGCAACATGATAACGACCCCAAACACACCTCCAAGACGACCACTGCCTTGCTACAGAAGCTGAGGGTAAAGGTGATGGACTGGCCAAACATGTCTCCAAACCCAAACCCTATTGAGCATCTTTGGGGCTTCTTAAAACGGGAGATGGAGGAGCGCAAGGTCTCCAATATCCAACAGCTCCGTGATGTCGTCATGAATGACTGGAAGAGGATTCCAGTGGCAACCTGTGAAGCTCTGGTGATCTCCATGCCCAAGAGGTTTAAAGGTGAGAACACACCGGGCGCGTTGGGTGTGGTGGCGGCGTTGAAAAATCCTATTTTTGCATAGGGAACCATTGGTTTAGGCGCGAGGATCCGTTGGCCACGGCAAAGCGGCGCTTTGGAAGCGTTACCAAAGCGTCAACGCGCCAGCAAAGCGTCAACGTGCCATGAAAAAAGATGGAAAAATTGAACTTTCAACGCTCCGTTGCGTGACGTTTAGCCGCGTTGGCCAATCAGCGGTGAGCTTGACCCGACACAGACATCGGCTCGGTGGGAGGACAACACAGAGGCTGAGAAACACCACCGAGTAGGAAATGTATTTGCGGCTGGCTGGTGATATGAAGCCGCTCGGGGTAGAAGACGTGGGGAAAGTGAGCCAGGAGAATGGGCTTCCTGGTTAATTCAGTGAATATGTGTGGCTGTGCTTAAGCCGATAAACCAAGTTAGCACCGGTCGGATAGCGTTAGCTAACTCACCCGGCTGTGTGCAGCCACCACCTCCATATAATGAACCCAAAC
This sequence comes from Ammodytes marinus, assembly GCF_949987685.1. Taxonomy (NCBI): domain Eukaryota; kingdom Metazoa; phylum Chordata; class Actinopteri; order Uranoscopiformes; family Ammodytidae; genus Ammodytes; species Ammodytes marinus. The sequence goes on along the minus strand of NC_137220.1, from coordinate 29,332,068 downwards.
ATAAGTCCGGGGAACTTTCACAACGAGTACAGCGAAGCACCGGTGTTTATGCCTATATCTACGCCAGCCACGGTCCCGTCACAGCCAGGTAATGTAGGCTACTTGCCTTTATTTTCTACTGCCCTGCGCACAATGCTGCTGTAAATGTGTTTGGCATGGTGCTGCCTTGCTGTTTGTGTTCATTTCCGAGTGGCGTGAATCTTCAATGCTGTTTTAAGGCTATTTGTTCCGTTCACTTGCTGTTTATTCGTCTTTTGGCACAATTGTTGGCCGTGTTGTTGTTGTTTTTGTGCGGACATGAACGCTGTGGTGTCGGGTCGGGTCTGATCGCAGCCATGGTTGATTAGGGGAATAAATATATCGGGGGGGAGACTAGCTGCGTAGGGTTGGACGCGTTGAACCATTTTTGACACAAAATGACCAAGCGCCAGATCGGGCGCGTTGGTCGCTTTGGCCCAAAGCGCCAACGCTGTGTTCTCACCTTAAGGCAGTGCTGGAAAATAACGGTGGCAACACAAAATATCGACACTTTGGGCCCAATTCGGACATTTTCGCTTAGGGGTGTACTCACTTTTGTTGCCAGCACTTTAGACATTAATGGCTGTGTGTCGAGTTATTTTGAGGGTACAGTACATTTACACTGTTATATAAACTGTACACTGACTACTTTACATTGTATCAAAGTGTCATTTCTTCAGTGTTGTCCCATGGAAAGATATAATGAAATATTTGAAGAAATGTGAGGGGTGTACTCACTTTTGTGAGATACTGTAAAAGTATGCATTTTTTGATTTAGACAAAAAGCATAAATAATCACTAACCTCAGTTTTTCAGCTTTTTACTCAACTTTATCCTCACTCTTTACCTGACATAATTAACATAACAACACAACATTACAACACGTAAAACCTTTCAAAAATGAACTTTTTAGAAGTGAGTCACCCTCGATTTGTCCATTGTTGCATGCGAGGCAGGTAGTTATGGAGTGATCTTTGCTGATTCACTTCATTGCATTTTGTTGAACTTGGTTCAAAATGAGCTCACAAGCCTCTGAGGTAAAGCCTGCTGCCCACTGATCATGCTGCCTGTCTCAGACTAAGATTTGAAATGGTGCAGAGTCTGCGAGAAACGATCTGTTTATGTGTTTTGTTTTCTAAACCATTGCTTGACCCCACACATCAAAGCCACAGGTGTTGGGTCTGTCTGTGTGTCTGTGTGTGTTTTTTTTGGGGGGGGAGTGCTCATGTGTGCGTGTGTGTGTGTGTGAGTGTGTGTGTGTGTGTGTGTGTGTGCGTGTGTGACATTTGGGTTTGACACCAAAAGATGAATATGAGACAATAGATCAACATTTCATCTTTAATTTCCAGGTATTCACATCTGGATCTGATACACAACTGAGAAGATAGCATTTTTTGAAAAGGAACACCACATTTTTAGGCAAGCAAAAGTATTGGAACAGATAGACTTTAAATAAATTAAAGTGAATAAACCGTAAAATTTTGTCGCAAATACTTTGCTTGCAATAACTGCATCAAGCCTGTGACCCATTGACGTCACAAAACGTTTGCATTCTTCTTTTGTGATGCTTTTCCAGGCTTTCACCGCAGCCTCATTCAGTTGCTGTTTGTTTTGGGGGGTTACTCCCTTCGGTCTCCTCTTTAGCAGGTAAAATGCATGCTCTATAGGGTTTAAGTCTGGAGATTGACTTGGCCAGTCTAAAACCTTCCATTTCTTGCCCCTGATGAACTCCTTTGTTGTTTTTGCAGTTTGTTTTGGATCATTATCTTGCTGCATGATGGAGCATCTTCCAATCAGTTTGGTTGCATCTTTCTTTAAATTGGCAGACCGAATGTTTCTGTAGACTTCTAAGTTCATTTTGCTGTTGCCATCATGTGTTACTGTGTTGTTGTCAAGATGAACCTTTACCAAAGTGATGGAAAGGCTAAAGTTTGGAGAAAGAAAGGATCTACTCATGATCCCAAACATACAGGCTCATCTGTGAAACACGGTGGAGGCAATGTCATGGCTTGGGCTTGCATGGCTTCTTCTGGGACAGGCTCATTATTCTTCATTGATGATGTAACACATGATGGCAACAGCAAAATTAACTCAGAAACATTTTGTCTGACAATTTAAGGAAAAATGCAACCAAACTGATTGGAAGATCCTCCATCAAGCAGCAAGATATTGACCCAAAACACAACAAAGGAGTTAATCAGGGGCAAGAAGTGGAAGGTTTTAGACTGGTTAAGTCAATCTCCAGACTTAAACGCTATAGAGCAAGCATTTTACCTGCTAAAGAGGAGATTTAAGAGAGTAACCCCCTAATCTCCCAGATTAATCACAAACAGCAACTGAATGAGGCTGCGGTGAAAGCCTGGAAAAGCATCACAAAAGAAGAATGCAAAATTTTGGTGATGTCAATGGGTCACAGGCTTGATGTGGTTATTGCAAGCAAAGGATTTGCGACAAAATATTACGTTGTATTCACTTTAATTTATTTAAAGTCTATCTGTTCCAATACTTCTGCTCGCCTACAAATGTGGTGTTCCTTTACAAATAATGATATCTTCTCAGTTGTGTATCGGATCCAGATGTGAATACCTGGAAATGAAAGCTGAAATATTGAGCTATTGTCTCATACTCATCTTTTGGTGTCAAACCCAAATTTTTCCAGTCTACAGCAAAAATAAAGGAATTGGCCTCACTGTTCCGATACTTATGGAGTGGACTGTATATATACAGTTGTAGTGAATATGTACATGGGTTCATTCATTCATTAAGACTTTGGACTCTAAAGTGAATTACTTGGTTTCTGACTACAGCAAAATGTTGGTGTCAAAACCCCCAACATTCCTCTGCTGGAGTCAAGGCTTTTATCTGTGTTTTCACACCTATCAGTTCCTCTGTCCTAGCCAGCCCAAGCCAGGATGTCCCCCCCCCTGTCTCTTCTGCCATTGGTCAAGAAGTCTTATGCTGTATGATAACAGCTAGTGAGCTAGTACAGCTCAGTCTCTTTGTCTCTGCATCTCCGAACGGAGTGGTGCAGCCCGCTCTTCTTCAGGCACCATCCGAGGTGCTCGGTGCTCTCTCCTGCCTTGCTAACCACCCAGACCGGGGGTAGCTCAACCTTCTGGACCCAGACAAGCTCTGGTCTCCCTGATCCAGGCTCTACAGCATGGCCTGTCCAAACAGCCGTGAAGCCCCTCTCAACCAAAGAGGAACAAGGATCCACCCTGTTGCTCCAAGCAACAGGGAACGAACCAAGCGCCCACCAAGGCCAGACCCTTAAGACGAAGAAGCTAAGAATCAAGCTAAGAGCTACAACCGTAGCCCAGAGGCAACCACGCCAGTTAGCATGCTGCTACTGAAGATCCAGAAAACACCAGTTCATCCGAACTGCATCAAGACCGACCCGCGAAGCAAAACCCCTGTTTCATGCCAAAGGATCCAGAACCTCTCACACTGCAACAAACGCTGTGTAAACATCTGGTATCGTATGAACTTCTAGGCAGTTAGCTTAGCTTAGAAAGAACACATGGCTTGAAAGACTGTTAACTTTGAAATGTATGTGTACTGATTTGAACTATTCATTGTTGTTTTGTTACATACTTTGAGACCTTAACCTTAGGGGAACACAACACACAGGCTAACCAAGCCTCAAGCTCTCCCCCATAGACAAAGGTTTTTCACACCCCCACACTCAATTTGCATCCACAGACCTGCACGCACACACACACACACACACACACACACACACACACACACACACACACACACACACACACACACACACACACACACACACACACACACACACACACACACACACACACACACACACACACACACACACACACACACACACACACACACACACACACACACACACACACACACACACACGTAGCCTTCAGTGTTAAGATCATATTACCAAATTTATAATAGTAATTATTTGATTACATTATTTTATGGAAATGATCATTGAAACTAGGATTTATTAATATTGATTTATTTAACTGAACATTAATCTAATCAACATTTGAGAATAAATCATTGATTAAACGAGACAATTTGCTATTATTTTTCCATTTCTTAAATGAATGGTGGTGCCCCTTTGAACTTTAATAAATTATTAAGGTATTATTAATCTTCAGATTAATTTCTAATAGCAGGATTAATCTGGACCACCTGTAACCGCTACACAGTCAAAACCGAAATGATTCAAACCCCTGGCAAATTTTGACTTAAAGTTACTTTTATGAAACCAGCAATCTTTTTCTTGATTGAAAATGACACAGGCTTCTCCCAAAAGATAATAAGAGCCATCATTGTGAAGAAAAAAAATATTTTATTTTTATTATGAACATTTGAACAAAAATTGGCATGTCCAAAATTATTCATACCCTTCTCAATAGTCAATAGAAAAGCCTTTATTGGCTATTACAGCAAAGGCTTCCTATAATTTCTGGCCAGCTTTTTGCATCTCTCTACTGGTATTTTTGCCCATTCATCTTTGGCAATGAGCTCCAACTCTTTCAGGTAGGAGGGTCTTCTTGCCATCACCCTGATCTTTAGCTCCCTCCACAGATTCTCAATTGGATTCAAGTCAGGACTCTGGCTTGGCCACTGTAAAACGTTAATGTGTTCGTCTGCTAACCATTTTTTCACCATTTTTGCTGTGTGTTTTGGGTCGTTGTCCTGCTGAAAACTTGGCCTTGGGCACCAAGTCTCTGCAGACTGCATGATGATGTTGTTGTTGAGATTCTTGATGTATTGCTCTTTTTTCATGGTGCCATTTACTTTGATTAGGTTCCCTGGTCCATTGGCTGAAAAACAACCCCAAAGCATTAGGGGTGGGGATGACAGTGGGGATGGTGTTTTTAGGGTTAAAGGCTTCTCCTTTTTTATGCCAAATGAAGGATACATCATTGTGGCCAAACAATTACATTTTTGATTCATCTGACCATTAAACAGAAGTCCAGAAGTCTTCTTCTTTATCCAGATGAGCATTTGGGAAGTCCAAGCGGGCTTTGGTGTGCCTTATCTGGAGAAGTGGCGTCTTCCTTGGTCTGCGTCCGTGGAATCCAGCAGTGTGCAGTGTCCGTTGGATTGTCTGCCTTGAGACGTTGCCTCCAGCAGAGCCAAGATGAACTAGGATGACCTTGGTGGTGATCCTGGGATTCTTTTTCACCTCTCTCACTATCCTCCTGGCAAGTACAGGTGTCACTTTTGGCTTCCGACCACGTCCTCTGAGATTTTCCACAGTGTGGAACGTCTTAGCCTTTGTCTTAGCCATGAGTGTCCACCAACCAACTGCAGCAGAGAGCTGCTGTTTTTCACCTGTTGAGTTGATTAAAACAGCTTTTCCTAATGAATCATGGTTATTAGGATGCTTTAGAACAGCTTGGACTATTTGGAATGGTATAGAACTTTGGATTTTCCCATAGACAGTGACAGTTTGCAAAGGGTATGAATAATTTTGGACATGCCACTTTTTGTTCAAATGTAAATAAAAGCTGAAAAAAAAATGTTTTCCACAATGATGCCTCTTATGTCTTATTATCTTTTGGGAGAAGCCTGTGTCATTTCCAAACAAGAAAAAGCTTGCTGGTTTCATAAAAGTAACTTTAAGTCAAAATTTGCCAGGGGTACTGTATGAATAATTTAGGTTTTGACTGTATATATATATATATTTTTTTTTCCCCCTGGATCTGTCAGAGTATGCACTGCCTACCCTGACGGCACGTCACTGCATCACACAGCATAAGTTTACCAGGCAAACATTAGGCAACAATTCAATATCAAACTAAAGCATGCCAATAATATACAAAAAATATTGAAAATTACAGACTAATAACCTGAGCACAATGTCAATGTCACTTTCATTACAATGTTGTAACAAATAATACAGGCCAGCAGACAGACTTGTTTTGGAATACTTTTGCAGAAGTGTTTAGACTACCAGTTTAGTAATGGAACAGGCCAAATACAAGGCCACTTGACACTTTATACACTTGGCATTGTCACAGAAAAACTGAACTGTGCTGAACTGATTTTAAAAGCTGAAGCAATTAGATTAAAATTGACTGTGTATTGGACTGCAGATTCTTATGTAGTATGTATATATATATATATATATATATATATATATGTGTATATATATATACATACATATATAGCTATATATATATAAAAAATAATGTTTTTTGTTTGTTTTATTTTTATTTTGTAACAGTAATCTGTGTATCTGAATCCGAATTTAATGAAAATGGGGGCGGGACCTGATAAGCCTTTGGCTTCTTCCGTCTCCCTTCGGACAACACATAGTATGATGTATGAATATTTGCAAAAGAAAATTGTGTATTGTGTGGAATTGTCCGAAAGAATAATAAATAAATAAATAAATAAAAATATAAAATAATTTAATGCATGTGCAGCAAGCCCAAATAAGTGACTGCAACCAAGGGGTAGGTTGTCACACACTATGGGGTTGTCTTTCCACAATGTTATCTTAATGGGAATACTCATAAAAAGAAGGCAAGAAAGCAGAACTAAATTTGAAAGTTTAATTGCATTGTCAAGTTGATGGATAGGCCTACATAACTTACTGTTTCTTCTTCTCCAGCTGGGGTGGAGTGCACTGGGGTGCAGTAGCCTTGGCAGCTGGTCTAGTTTGGGATGCACTAGGTTGTTTTGATTTTGTTGCCCTTTTTTCTTTTGCATGCTATCTGCCTTTTCCTGCTCTATTTTTTCCTCCTTTAGGGTGTCAGTGAGGATACAGCTTGACAATTTCTTTCATTATTGGGTTCCTTTTCTGGCTGCAGCCTTTGGATAACATGTGACATCCAACCCCCCAAAAAATGTGACGACCAACCCCAACTTGACTTTCTTGCTAGCATCAAGGCTTACAACCATCCAACAATCTAAACCAGGCCCGGTTCTAGACAGTTAGATTAGGGTGGGCCTGTAGAAATTTTAGGTGGGCACACTGGGCAGAGAGACCGAAGATGCGAGCGCATGCAAATATGCAAATAAACTTTGAGTGTTGCTGTGTGGGAGATTTGATTCTTGCATGTTTTTTTTCCAAAATGTTTATGAATAACATATAATATACATTATATACAACATAATGTATCTTTTTTTTTTAATCGCAGTATTAGCTGTAGGCAGCCTGAGCTGATTGAAGAGAAAGCTTTGGGACTGGGCAACCTGGATGGTGGTAGTCCAGAGCTATATACTATACACACTATATAGATATATACAGTGTAGTGTGAAAGTTTGTGAACCCCTTGAACCTTTTGGAATTTTATTTATTTTTACCATTATTAATTCATTTTTATCAATACTAGTATTTTTTATGTGAAATAACAGATGTTTGTTTATCAATTCAACATTTTTCTTTTCCAGAAATTAATTGTTAAAAGACATAAAACAAATGATTTGCCAACTGTTGTATGTGCAAAAGTTTGTGAACCCTGAGCTGCATTGCTTAAATCGAGCAGGTTAACACAATCAGTTGGGCCAAATTGATTGATGAAATAAACCAATGTAATGAGAGATCTTTAGGGAAGAAATTGGGCGGCACTAGATAAAACAGAGATAAAACCAGGCCAGTTTAGGCTCACCAAAGTGAACCCATACAGGTCAGACATGCTAAAAGGGAAAAAATCTCAGAGGATCTCAGAAATAGGGTTTTGATGTTGCACATTTGTCTGGGGACAGCTATAAATTCATATAAAAAAATTTGAGCTCCATCGGTCCACCGTGAGGCAAATCATCTACAAATGGAGAGCTTTAAGAGTGACTTAACATCTGCCTAGAAGTGGACTTCCTTCAAAAATATCCTCAAGCATCACAAGAAAAGTGACTTTTCAGGTAAAAGCCAACCCAAACATTACATCTGGAGATTTGCAGACAACTTGACACCACCATTCTTCACTTGGGAGAAGGTTCTCTTGGTGGTAGGCAGAGTTGCGTTTTTGCCCAAACATGGCGGTTTTGGTTATGACCAAACAGTTCAATTTTGGACTAATCTGTCCACAGAATAAGATTTCAGGTATCTCCAGGTGCTCTCTGGCAAAGTTGTGACAAGCAGTTTTGTTCTTTTTTGAGAGCAGAGGCTTCTTTAGCAGCCCTCCCATGAAAGCCATTTTGACTGAGTTTTCTTCTTATTGTGGAACCATGCACATCTGTCCCAGATGCTGCAAGAGAGGTCTGCAAATCACTAGATGTAATGTTTGGGTTGGCTTTTAACTGAAAAATCACTTTTCTTGTGCGCTTATGGATATTGTTGAAGGAAGTCTACTTCTAGGCAGATGTTCAGTCAATCTTAAATCTCTCCATTTAGATGATTTGCCTCATGGTGGACCGATGGAGCTCAAACTTTTTTTTAAATAATTTATAGCTGTACCCAGACAAATGTGCAGCATCAAAACTCTATTTCTGAGATCCTCAGAGATTTGCTTCCCTTTTAGCATGTCTGACCTGTATGGGTTCACTTTGGTGAGCCTAAACTGACATGGTTTTATCTCTGTTTTATCTAGTGCCGTCCAATTTCTTCCCTAAAGATCTCTCACTACATTGGTCCATTTCATGACTCAATTTGGCCCATCTGATTGTGTTTACTTGCTCGATTTAAGCAATGCAGCTCAGGGTTCACAAACTTTTGCACATACAACAATTGTCAAATAATTTGTTTTATCTGTTTTAACAATTGATTTCTGGAAAAGAAAAAATGTTAATTGATAAAGAAACATCTGTTATTTCATATAAAAAATACTGGTATTGATAAAAATGAATTAATAATGGTAAAAATTCATAAAATTCCAAAAGGTTCAAGGGGTTCACAAACTTTCACACAGCACTGTAGTCTTTCCACTATTGCCTCCAATGTCCAGCTGGGTGAAAATAGTAGCCAGCCGAGGTCACGACCCTGCTAGGGGGATCTGGGGGTATGCCCCCCCCGGGAGATTTTTTTTAACCTTTATAACGTGAAATGCATGAATCTGGTGCACTTTGAGAGGAAAATTAAGAGGCTAAATCTGAGGAATTTTGTGTGAACAAATAATTTGGAGACACTGGGTCGGATGAATTAGAAGCTATTGAAGAAAGACACATGGATTTTCCATAGAAATATAAATTTGAAATAAAATATTATGCAGGGTCCTCTGGGATGGGCTTGGTGCTCTTTTTCTTTTACGGGACATATTTTTCTGTAATATAATGAATTCATTTAAATGCAGTGAGAGGAACGAAGCAGAAGAACTCTGTTGTCCAGTTATCTTTTTTTCCACAGACGAGGCTGAAATAGGCCATAGACTATACACAGTGCATGGGCAACTGAGGGCAGTCCCATTTTCAAATATTTTTAAATAAACTCAATACACACTGTGGATGCCATGGACTTGAACTTGACGTGATCAGTTAACCTCGGATTACCTCCCAGATGAACTGATTCAATTAGTAAACTATTAACTATCTACCAAAACATTGTATTCCTTTTATTGTATGATAATTTACATTTACTGTATATAATATGATGTTGATATCAAACACACAAACTAAGGGGGGGGCCCCCCTGGCAGTCGGGACCCTAAGCAACCGCTCATTTCGCTTATGCCTCGGGCCGGCTCTGCTGACCAGTGACCACTATAAGCGGGTGGGTAACAATTAGAAGCAATGCATGGTAATGGTATATTCTTTAGTATTAATTAATTGTCTGAATTTTATTTGACATTTTCTTGGACAGCGAATGAACAGGTCCGTCCGATAGTGGGTCTGGACTTCAACCTAAAAAATTAAAATAAATCATTTTTTATTTATTTTTTGATTGGGTGGGCACAGCCCACATTTGGGTGGGCACGGCCCACCCTGGCCCCTGGCTACCGCCGGCCCTGATCTAAACTAAACTATAGTTTACCCTTCACACTTTTTATGGGTAACAAGTGTTTTGTTATAAACCCATTGTGTAAAAGCCTAGAAGAAAAATACTGTGGAGCTAAATATTTTCAATTTGACATGAAAAACATAAACAGTCCTCTCACCTCAAATTCAGCAGTCTAACTCCAAGGAAGACTATAGCCCCTTTTACACAGAGATTGCGGCATATTGACGGAACAACATCACTCCAAAATGCCGGCTTTGCTTGCTTCTGTGTTATTTACACAGAACCAAGCAACGCCGGCCTGCTGGCGCATCAGTAGCTCCTTTTACACAGCGTTCCGGAATGAAAGAGGTGCTTGTAAACAGCGTCAGGTGTGACGTAAACATATAGCGCCGCGCCGGTCAGCTGCTTTACAACAACAACACTGGCCGGTGAATTGAGAGCAGAAGTGCTGGAGCTTGCAGTAAGAGGGCCGTATTTTACTGTCCCCACGATGTGCCAGTTGATCTCGCTACGCGCTGAGTCCAACATCACTGGGACTGTTAACCAAACTGACAAAATCAATCCGCTTCACCTGTGTGTGTGTGTGTGTGTGTGTGTTTGTGTGACAGGTTGGTTGTGAGCGAGTCTCTTTGTGAGGGCAGAGATCTGCCAATCAGACATAAACATACACATACACACTGTGTGAAGTCACGTTACTGTAGGCAAAAATAAAGTGTGGATATACGCTCAGACTTAGGATAATAATAGCGGCGGCGGAATCCAGTCAAGACGATGTGAGTACGTTTGGCCGCATATTGACAGTTAGACAGTAACTTCAGGCTGCAGCCCGCAATGTAAATGTTCCGCAGTAATTTTCTCCGTGAATTGTGTTATTTATGTTGGGGGATAATGCTTTGTTAGCTAGATGGAGCTCTTGTTAAACATATTGGCCGATTAGAATTATTATTTGTAGAGTGTGCGAGTCTTGAGCATGGTCTTGAGTTGTGTTAGCAAAACAGTAGCTCTGTGGCTAACAGCTGAGCCGGAGCCTTCAGTCAGCTGAAGCAGACAGTCTAGCGGGGCGAGCAGACTTTTCCCCGTTACTAGGTCGTATCCTTGGTCGTTCCTATTTACTGGCGTACTGAACTACGTTTTAGTTACATAAGAACCTAGTGGGTTTGCAATGACTATTCCAGTTATTAGACAAGGTCTGAGGGTTGCTGGGGAAACAAGTTGTTTTTTGTTAAACTCTTCTAGGTTGGCCGCAGCTTGACATAGTAACCGTTGCTACTGAGTGAGTTCCGACCGTGTAGCGGACTGTTTTTGGCTGTTAAAACATGTTGCTTCAATTAATTGCTTTATTTTTTGAAGTAGCCATGTAATAAGCGAGATAAAGTATAGCGAACGGGTCACTTGCTAGAAATAAAGACCTTCAAGCTGAACAAGAGCCCTCAGCTGCGCGTCGGGCTCCTGCTTCAGCTTGTCGGTCTTTATTTCTAGCAAGTGACCCGTTCGCTATACTTTATCCCTTACTTAGCATAGCCTAGCCAGAAATAGACTCATACACTCTGCAAAATGAAGCGCGGGGGTTTGGATTGAGCAACGGACCTTATGATCAGCTATACGCCGTTCCTTTTATTTGGTGATTTTTACGGGACATCAGGCCACCGTGATTAATGTTAAACACACGTCCTTCAACTGCTAACATGGTCGCATGTTTAGAACGTAGGCTAAGGAACGTCAAACGCCCCCCTGTTCCGCAACAACAAGCTGGAGCATTTAAACAGAGAGGCGGAACTGATTGTGTCGGGAATCTTACTACCCCCCGAGGTAGTAAAATTCCCGGAACAATCTCTCGCACCTTTCTTCCCTCGTTCCGCAACGGTCGCATTTAAACAGCAGGGCGGAGGGCCGAAATTCCGGCATATTCCCGGCTTTCACTGGCTGTGTAAAAGGGGCTTATGTAGGTGACCTCTGATCCCAATTCTGGATATTTAATGTACATACCAACATTTCACAGACAGCGTCTTCTGGTTCCGAGATATAACGATTGTGACAACCGACCCGTCAGACATATAACCCCGTTCTTCCCTACCATTCGGAAGGGAACCCTATCTTTTGTCAAGATCTAATTTATTTTATTATTTTTCTTCCTAACTAGCTGTCTAATTTCTGATCATTTGTGCCTTTGTAATTTAATTGTTTTAATTCCGCTCCTTAATTCCACTTTCTGCCGTACTATCTTTAGGTGAGCACTGTATCCAATTTTTTTTTGCCTCGAAGCACAGCTTAAAGCTGCGAACACACCGCACTGGCCGCGCGGCGAGATTACATACAAAGTCAATGTACTAGCGCGTGGCCGTGCTTCCACCCAAGAATCCGCGCCTCATCGATTCTTGGGTGGAATCGAAGGCGCTACCATTTGCGGCGCGGCCAACATATGCGGCGAACACAGAAGATGAACATTTTTATCTTTTTGGCGTCGCCGCGATAGCCAGTCAGCGTTGAGATTGCCCGGTGGTCTGCAGGATGAGGTGGGCGTGTGGAGTGAGAACATTGGGCTTTCAATACATTCTGCAAATATGTGTATTTTGCATCTGTTTAGCTGTTGGTTGTACTTTAGCCAAGGTAGCGCCGGTTAGCATAGTGAAACTCACCCAGCTGTGTGCTGTTCCGGAGGATAATATGAACCCAAACTTGACGGCAGTGTCCGTGTGGAATTCCAATATAGTACAGCGAAGCACCGGTGTTGTCCTCCGCCAGACCCGGCACACTTTCACTTTCAGGTAGGCTGATGTCTGCCTTTATTTTTGCCGCTGAGCACACACTGCTGGTGTTAATGTGTTTAGTATGTTACTGAATTGCTGTTAATGTGTGTGTATTTGCGATCGGGGTGCGTCTTCATGCTGTTTTAATGTTATTTGTGACATGACTGCCGCTGGTTACACAGTGTAGGCCTACCTACATCTGTATTTTTTTGCACAGCTGGACCATGTTATTGTTGTTGTTGCACCGTAAGTGTGACGGGTCTGATCTCGGCGTCGGCGTCAGGAATATATGGCCCAATATGGCGAGCCTCTTGCGTTCACGCGGTTAACCGCCGCCTTCAAAGAGGTGGTCGGCGGCCGCGGCAGCCGCTTCGGTGAATATGGCCCCATATGACCAAGCGGCGAGCCTCCTGCGTTCACCCGGCCAACCGCCGCAGGGGGCCAGTGCGGTGTGTTCCCAGCTTTACATGTATCCCATAATATTGGAGTGGACACTTGCACCATCTGTTCCAAGTATTCAGCATTATCCTTCTTAATTTGTTCCTTCATCTGATTCTATACAAAAGTATTTAGCCTCCATAAGGTGTCTCTCCGATATTGTTCAAGATTTAATTTGAAATAATTAGGGTTATGGTCTGAAAGGTCCATGCTCCCCCCATCACAGCCAAATACCCTTTATAGATCTTTAGTAAAAGTAAGAAAATAATCAATCCTTGAATCAGACACTTGTTTTCACCAGAAAGATCTCTCATACTGCGCTCCATCCTTCAGCAGCAACCACATAGAAGTTTGCGGACGACACAACCGTGGTCGGTCTCATCTCCAACAGTTCCAGCATTGTGTGACCCCAGACCCACCATCTGGGAGAAGGTACCGGAACCTCTGAGACAATTCTAGCAGAATGGCAAACAGCGTTATCCAATGCCCAGTCCAAGAAATATTAATTAACTACATACTCTATATAAATAACAAATATTAGAACATGAACTTGTATGTCATGTTCAGTTCTTAGTTGTAGACACAGGAATAAAAAACCTGGATATCAGTTTGAACTGCTTTGCAGAGCTGATAAAATCCACCTAAACCCAAACCATCATCCTAAACACTGGTCTTCGTCAGGGCTGCGTGCTGAGTCCCTTCCTCTACTCACTCTTCATACATGACTGCAGTCCTGTGCATGGTTCAAACACCATTGTCAAGGTTGCAGACGACAACAGTGGTAGGGCTCATCAGCAACAATGACGTGGCGGCACACAGGGAAGAGGTCCAGCACCTGGCAGAGTGGTGCACTAACAACAATCACCTGGCACTCAAACACACAAGACCAAAGGGATTATTGTAGCCTGGTCCAACCAGACCATTAGGGATGAGCCCGAATCCGAATATGTATTCGGATAAGCACGGATAATGAGTTAGATACGGATACGGATAATTTCCGAATAGTCCCGTTATTATTCGGGGATTTTTTTTTTATATATTATGCGCCTAATTGACGCAGCGCGTTCCGCCTCAATGACACAACAGGTAGAATTACACTAACAGCTGTTCTGCGGTGGACATGAGAGGACCGGGCGCGTCCCGTGACCCGCGGTCTCTCTCTTTTTATCCACTGATAAACGCAGCGCGTTCGCCCTTTCCCTTGAATAGAGGGTTCTACCTGTCGCATTCGCTGCCGTTTTTATGTGAGTTTCCTCCGCTGCCGTGGGGGAGAAGAGACGAACCGATGGAATATGCTGCACCCCGAGTCACCGTCAGCCCTTCCCCGATGTATTTACATTCACTAGGCCTACTGCTTAAACTCTTTCAAACACCACAACGTTTCCATCAAACTGATGCTTAGGACCTGTTCTTTTTCAGCTGTCAATCAATGCATATACGGCTAGGCCTACTTCAGGACCTATACAATAAAATCGGAAACTGCAAACTTGACACATTAAAATCACATGTGGCTTTGTGGAAAGGCGAACATATTATTTAGGGTTTATGAGATTGGTACGTTGATACATATTGTTCCTAAATCTTAGTTTAGTAAAACAAAAGTAAAAAAAGAGGGAGGGGAGAGATAGAGATAAAAAATAATCATGAAATACAGCTGTATTTCCCCCAGTTAAAGGGATACCTTAATTAAGTTAAAAGTAAAACACTGGCCCTCATTTACTAACAGTGAGTAGCCTATGCACAGATTTGGGCTGTTATTTATCAATATTTTCGTTCCCTGAATTTCTTCGTATTCTGAGAACAAAGAAGAGAGAGAGAGAGAGATGATAAGGTAGAAATATATCTGACTTGTTGACTTATATGTCAATATTACATAAATGTGATGCTTTGAAGGGACAACAATTGCATTGACAATGAATATTAGTTTAGAAAATCAATTTAGGTGTGACTTCCTTTAATGTAGGCTAATGTAAAAGAAACTTCCGGTATACGCCACGCCCACTTCTTGTTGTGTATCCGGATACAGATACAGATACAGATACAGATAATTTTGTTGGTTGAACAGATACAGATACAGATACAGATAATGACGTCTCCGCACACCCCTACAGACCATCGTACTTCATTTCATTTGTACAGAAGGTCTGGAAGTGCTGTAATTGGCAAACGTTCACTCACTTGGAGGCGGGTGTCTGTCGAAGTTTAAAACTATTGGATCTGCCCAGTGCCACTCTGGATTAGCCAACCAATCGCATCACGTTTGGTCGTCACGTGTGTCATGAGCCGGCTTTTGAGGTGCGTTCCAGTTGGACAGGGAACTCGGAAATTTCCGACTTCACTACATATTGTAGTCTATGAATCTACCGGTACCTGGCAACGGTAACTTGCTAGAGCCTAACGTTTAGTTATTTGGATGAGAAGGGTTGTAGGTGTCCATACTTTTGCGAGCAGATGCACTGGAACACAGACAGGTCGGAACTCGGAACTACCAAGTCGGAAATCTCCTTCTTCCGAGTATAAAGGAACGCAGCATTCAACTGAAACTGGAGCGCGACTTCGACGTCATCGTTCTCAGCCACTCGCTCTGTTCGCTGATTGGACGACTATAGATTCTCCGGCTAAAACTGGGAAATGCACTGTACACCCAGACTGACTACTGAAGGGAAAATGAAATTTGTCCGGAAGTAGGCGGGCGGGCGGAGCCAGGCTAGGATTATTGTGGACTTCAGTAGGAACCAAAAAGACACACAACCCCCTATCCATATTAATGGGTAGGAGGTTGAGCGTGTCACCAGCTTTAAGATCCTGGGAATTTAAATCTCTGAGGACCTCTCCTGGACCCCCAACATCACAACCCTTATCAAGAAGGCCCACAAATGCATGTTCTTCCTCAGATAAACTGACTAAACTCCATCTATCCTCCAAAGTGCTGTTGCACTTTTAACGCTGTACCACTGGGAGTATCTTCACCATACCCCCGGACCCCCCAACAAGGACCAGGGTCCCTCCCACAGTATCCCTAAATCCTGTGGGAAACACTGACTTCATTAATATGTTTTTACCATTAATTGTATCTATCCGGAAAAGTCAGTATACCTGAGTGGATAGGTAGGAGTGGGGGGGGGGGGGGGGGGGGGCTTTAAGAGTCTGCACCCAGTGGCCCATCATCTCATAAACCGTCTACGAACCAACTGGATTCTACAATCTATTTTCTTTTTGCGGGCAGCATGAACAAGAAATATTTATAAAAAAAAAATGTGTTGGTTTTTCTGAGCGAATATTCGGATATTCGTTCCAGAAAAACACACCATCAAACCAACATTAATAATGCCAATGTACTCACTGAAACCGAATGTGTGAGCCGAGACAGCAAGCTGCGTAGTTTGTTGATGCTTTAATAACTTTCGAACGGTAGTAAAGTCGGAGTTTCTTACTTTTCCCCCGTGGAGGCAAACAGCTGTTTTTCCGTTCCAAATCAGCTGTCCTCCGCGCCATCGTAACCCGTACAGGAGCTTATCAATTCATCCAGGAACGTGCATCTTTTCGGCGATTTATAAATCCATACAAAGATCCAATATTGATAGTCTTTTGTGTCCATATTATATCCATTATTGACTGCCTATTCCCATGATGCAAGCAAGTCAATACTTGGATATTCGAATAATTTGGGCCAGCCCTAAGGCCTACCGATATTTTTTTTTAAAGAAATTTTAAAAAAGCGGGGGGCCCACACTAGGTCTTGAAACGGCACCGAGATCGTTAAGGCCGCCACTGTCCCTACTGTAAGAGCCATTTTTGGGTATCTATATCTTGTCATGTCATGTGTTGTCCACCAGGTGTCACTACCCTATTGCCTGGGGCACAGGTATAAAAGGTGTATCACTTGATTGTTTGTTTGTTGTTTGACCCCGGAAGGGCATACGGTTTTTGACCGCTAAAAGCTCAATGGTTACATGTTGTTGTTATCACTGAGGAACTATACGAACGAATTCCGTATTTACATGTACAGTAGGCCTAATTGGTGTCATGGTGAGCAAATAAACAGGCTGCAAACCGGAGACGATCGCTTGTTTCATTCATCGCTTCACGCAGCGACATGGTACAAACATTGGGACATAACAACACAGCGCGTCAACCAGGTCACCCGGGAGTCAAACCTCACGAAGCATACTTACAGACTGGAAGTGGCTTCTATACCTACCATAAACATAAGATATGAGAAGAGGAACCTACGACATGCAGGCAACATCATCAAGGACACCTCTCACTCAAACCATGGACTATTCATTCTCCCTCCGTTTGTAATTATGTTAATGTATTATGTTTTATTAGTTTGTAGTGTACATAACATTCCCTGTGTGACATTGACCTGGGGTTGATTTCTCCTGCTCCTCTTCTTCTGATCCATCCATCAGCCCTTGTCTTTCAGAGGAGTCCACTGCTGCATAGCTGCTCTCCCTGCTGCTCCACTGAGGGAAAGCAGGTGGAACAACCAGTAGGAAGAAATAGCTGGTGCCAAACAATAAGAGCAAAGAACAATCATTTTATTGGTATTGTGAGTAAAAAAATAAATAAAGGTACGTGAATGGCACACATAAGGACTGAAATGGAACATGACTAATTCATTGCAGAATCCAAAATTGTAGTCATCTTGTGAAACAATAACAAGAGTTTATAAAGAGGAGCCCCCGTCTTCGGTCTTATACATATCGTGTTTTGTATAAACAGTATACACATGAAATGCAACGGACATTTAGGACAGAACATCTGAAATACACAATGGTAAAAAAGGGATATTTCTTTTTTATCTTAATTATTCCACCTTTACCTAATCAACATAGCAAATGGGACGACCAGCATGAGGAGCAGTGTGATCTGAGGCGACAGGCCGAGCTGGGTGAGGCCTGAGTAGAGGAAGGCTCCAGCAACACCAGCTCCACCAGTACCTGAGCCCCATCCTCCCAGGACAGACCTGAGACAGTGGGACAACTAATGGTTAAAATAAAAAACCAACAATCTGACCTAGGCACATCAGAATGTTTTTTTTTTCTGGATAATTTTTGGGCATTTTTCAGTTTATTAGATAGATTTGGAAAGACAGGGTTGAAATGGGGCAAAGACATGCAGAGAAGAGAACTGACCCCAGGTCGGCTGCGAGGCCTGGGCCTCTAGGGGGACGCTCTAACCACTACACCACCATTGTCAGGTGTTGGAACTTTTTACATCTCATGATTATGTTAATGATGCACATGTTTTTTGACTTCATTAAAAAGTTGATAATTTTATTTCTGTATATATATATATATATATATATATATATATATATATATATATATATATATATATATATATATATATATATATATATATATATATATATATATATTTGTTTTTGAATTCGTAAACATTCTATATATTTAAAAATCAAAATCTCATTTTGTTTGTTTAAAAATGTATTATTATTATTATTTATTTTAAAAAACACTTATTTTGAGAGCCTCTACCCCATTTTCGTCACACTTTGTGCAATGACAATAAAGAGATTCTGATTCTGATTGTCTCCTAATAATTGTGTTACATTATAGAGTTAGTCAATGATTTATGGATTAAAGGGCTATTTGCTTCAATGTAGAGTGTTGTATCAATAAAACCATTCCTTCAATAGTTTTAAAGGTGGAGTCAGCGATTCTGGAGAACACTTGTTGTCAATGTCAAAACCAGTGAATATAACCAGTGAACGGGCTTGTAAACAAAGGGGGCCACTTTAGCTAGCAACATGCCCGTTTACAGAGCCTAGACTGTGTATTAACACTGGATTCTTGACATTTGAGCTGAAATGGAACAAAGGTAAAGTCAAAGTCAAAATTATTTCTATAGCATATTTAAAAACAACATCAGTTGACAAAAGTGCTGTACATGATACAATACAAAATAACATATAAGATACATGAAAAAAAAGTTAGGAGTGTCAAAGTCTCAACTTGTGTTAACCCATTGATGACGGCTGCTGCGCGACGCCACATTGTATCTCCTGCCTGATGCTGCGTAGCGCAGCATTGTTACTTTATCTAATTATCATGGTGTGCGCAGCATAGAATGCACCGTCATTGGTTCAAATACACATGAGGTGGATTTTGTTGATTTTTTAAGACCACGTGACCACCCAAAAGTTGTGTGGTTTGCCGAAAATCAAGTCAATAAAAAAATAAAATAAAAGTAATAAAAAAAATACGCCGGCTGTGTCCGCCATAGTGTGTGGCGAGGACACGAATCTGTTTGGTGTGTGCCGTGAAATTGGTCGTCGTAGATGTCGTCGGGCTTCTTTTGAGACGATTGAACATGTTCAATCGGCAGAGATGGTATCCATTGAACATGTTCAATCGGCGGCGGGCAGTCTTTCAGTTGGAGCAATTTGATTGGTGGAGGGCTAGCGAATCAGTGAAGCCCGGAAGTGAGGCGGGTAGCACAAACAGCTAACAACAGCTAGCCATTATTTTAATGTGTTTGTTTGTTTCGTTTAGCGAGTACTCACATGCATCAACCCTTGTTGACTGCTCGACACCATGCTCGACACTCTCTGCTAAAAATGGTGCTCTTTATTTATTTATTTATCCATAAATATAAATACGTATTTCTATCTATGTTTATGGTCTAGAGAGCTTTCCCATCATTTCCGGCTTCCGTATTTTTTTGGGCCGCAATACAGATTAGCGCCGCCTGCTGTTATGGAGACATTAGGTCCCGCGCAAGCGCAGAGCGTACGGAAAGTCAGCAGTCGGCTCGGTGTGTTCTTGGCACTTTTTTTGGCCGCGACGGGAAGACTGGAGCTGCCTGAATCGGCAGTCTCCATTTTCGGGTAGTCGGACCGGTGTGTCCTGGCCTTTAAAAGGTAAGACGTAAACTCACCAGAGGTTAAAGAAAAAGTTTTGATTAACAAAAAATGTCAGAGTTACATTAAAGCAATTTAAATAATGCCTTTTATTGATACTACGCTCTACATTGAAGCAATTAGCCCTTTAATCCATAAATTATTGATTCACTCTATAATAAAATGATTACACTTTTAAGAGAAACATCTTTACTAGCTCCATAATGTAATAACTGACCCACAAAGTAAAACGTTATCTTTGTCTAGGTGGCAGGTCATCAAAGCAAAACACTTTGGAAATGGTTATAAGTAACTTCACAATTTGTTGTAAAACTTAAAAATACCTGTTTTCAGTTTTCAAATGTTCTTATAAAACAGCTTAAATTATTTGTTATTGTGTAATGTCCTATTGATTGGGCCCTTTTCACAAGCAGACTGTCTTACACTTAGGTATAGTTATGGCTTCCTATCCCAATGCGGATTAGAGAGATTAGATTATGCAAGGTGAAAAAAAAGGGAAAGATGGATGGAGTGTCTACCTGCTGAAGAAGACAGTGAGTGAGAGGAAGGAGAGTTCTCCCAGTCCAGCGCTGAAACTAGCAAAGATCACTCCTACAAACACAGGAATTACAGAAAATGAAATTGGAGACTTCATTTGTCTGACAAGGAAGCAGAACCACATTTAAATTAAACTCTAGACTTTCTTGAGTGTTTGAAACTGTAATTAATAAAGTAATAAAACAACTCAGAATATCTTAATATGTTTTAAAAGCATTAGCTCTTTCAGTAGATATACAGATAAACTTTACCCCGCAACACCTACATTCACGCAGAATCAGTTGTTTCCCCTTGTTCACTCATTCATTCATTTGTGCCTGAATTGTCACAGTAACAGTTTGCGGTATACCACATAAGTAAATTGAGAGTTTGGGCACTTGTCAATCATCATCATTTTCCATCATCACTAAAAAGTACATTTTGTACACACTGAGTGCAGAGAGTGTGGGAGCAACAGGGTTGTGATAGGGTCCATAGCTTATGAGTGCCCCAGCCTACAGGGTTAACCTGACCTGATGTTAGGAGGTTGTCCTTTAGGCTTGGAATGTGTTGACAAAGAGAAATCGAACCTTGGTATCAATCTACACCATTTGATGTCTCATAAAATGCCAACAGTGTGTTTCACACATGCAGCCTTTTACAGTAATGTCCCAGCACTTTGCTAGTAAGGGGTCATGTGTGAACGCCCGAATCCATATCTGCTCTGGAAATTTCCCGGGTCAAGACCTAATATTGCCAGGAATGTGTTGGGAAGGCTATAGTAAAAAAGCAGGAACTTCGCCGGTAAGGGCACGTACTCACGTACTAATGTCCGTGTGACGAAAGCAGAGTCCATGAGCTATTAAATCCGCCACTTGTTTACAACAGCAGTATAGCCTTGAAAACTTGTCCATGAAAACCAACGTTGTTTGTTTATTAAGATCCATTCTTCAATAATGGCTAGAAATTGGACAAACGCTGAAGAGAGCTTCTATCTGTGTGCACAGAGGACCAGATTGACCATCATCTATGGTGTATTGAAATAAACTGGGAACTACGTGTGAAAGGGGCCTTAGATTCACTTCTCTCAAATTCCATTGATACAGACTTTAGAAAAGGGTTTATCAAACACAAGTCTACATAAATAAATTAACTCAAACTTAAAAATCAGTTAGCATGGTGGTAAATAGTATTAGCAGCAGGTCATCATGATAAAACTAAAATGGTATCATATTTCTGTGGAATATCTGCATCGAGATAAGGCGACAGGAAATGAAACCGATCCAAAGATTATAACTGTATCAAATCCATCATTAGAATTCATGACCACAGTCAGTTCCACCACCAATAAATATAAAGGCTATGAATAAAATGTAG
The DNA here is from genome assembly GCF_949987685.1 of Ammodytes marinus. Taxonomy (NCBI): domain Eukaryota; kingdom Metazoa; phylum Chordata; class Actinopteri; order Uranoscopiformes; family Ammodytidae; genus Ammodytes; species Ammodytes marinus. The sequence continues at coordinate 29,310,212 of NC_137220.1, read as the reverse complement.
GTATATATTTTTTTAAGTGATAAAAAAAATTAATCTTTACCTAAAATGCTCATCCACACAGCTGAAGAGAAGGACACAAGGAGAAAACTTATCGCTGCCATGACAGCACAGAAGACCACTCGGAATCTAGAAAAACAGGGATTGGCTTCACAATGCAGTACAATACTCTTGTAGTGCAAAAAGCATTATGTTATGTGTACAATATTGATTTGGCTCCATGTCCAAATACTCCCAGACTGAAATTTACACAAGCCACATTAAGTGACAGTCTGTGTGCATTGTGCACACCAGGAGAAGGAAACATTGTTGCCGCTGAAAGACAGAAGAACTGTTGGGTTTGCATTAACTGAGGAATAGACTTCTGTTACTAATATTAGAATGTGGCTAATATCTGAACATTTGCAGATACAAAAATGTAGAACAGACACTAACGTAACCACTACATTTAAAACATCTGGTGCCAAGATGTTTCTGAATAGCACTGAATGCTGGATATTTGTTGGACTGCTGGATATTTTTCATGTGTTTGTCTGTGTGGCTAGGTACACCAACAAAAAGTGTGAACATTTTATTGTTGGCAGTGCATTGAAATCACCTGTTCCCATTTAGATAAGTGTATTTTGTAAATAATAAGATATAAAAAGGTGCAGCTTAGAGAAAAACAGACATAAAGTGTTTCCTAATTTACCAAAAGCCTTGATTCTTTTCCATGAAAAGGTTGACAGGTGATAACTATGGTCTTACCCATAAGGCAGTTTGTGGATGACAAAGGGAGCTGACAGCTTGATGAGGAGTGTTGGGAGGATGTCAGCTAACAGCACAGCCTGAAGAGAATAAGATTGGGAACATTTCCATTTCCTATTTTAAATCATGAACGTTTATATTTCATGACGTGCTGCTGTAAAGTAGGACAGTTCTGTTGAATATTTGTTATTGTTGCCTAAAGCAGTGGTCCCCAATGTGGGTGCTGTGAAAATATATGTTTCAATCCTTTATATTTGCAGATTTTATGTATTTATCTGTTACATTTTCACTTTGCTACTTAGCCTCATAAAGATTCTGCATCTCTGCTACTTTCACATCTCCAGGGACCTTAAATGGGCCAACAATACAGCCAGCCCCACCAACGCCTTGAGCCTCATACAAGTGTAAAGGCTACTGGCCTCAGCCTCCCAGTCCTGACATCTTTATACTGGTGTGGTGGAGAGCGGGGTCACTTCCTGAATTAGGGCTTGGTATGAGAACTGATGTGCTGCTGACAGGAAGTCACTGCAGAAGAGCTGCTCAGACAGTCTTTTAATTCTGTCACTGAGAGGCATTTAACACAGTAACGAAAACGGCACAAACACAAAGGTATTTTTATGTTTGCGGCCTATCATTTAGGGGAGAACGGGGTAAGTAGGCACACTTTTTACTCTACTGAGAATTGCTCATCACCTAAACATCTTTCGATAGTCATTCCTACATTACATTGAAGCTTAAAGTATTGGCTTGAAATGTGTACCCCTCACTTTTTCTATCTTATTGTAATAAAGAAGAAATTAATCATCAAAGACACCCTAACACATTGTGACAATCAACCCCATCAAGGGGTCGGTTGTCATACACTATGGGGTTGTTTGTCACAATGTTATCTTAATGGGAATAATCTTGAAAAGAAGGAAAGAAAGTAGAACTAAATTTGAAAATGCAATTGCATTGTCAAGTTGACAAATAGGCCTATATAACTTACTGTAGCCTTGGCAGCTTGTCTAGTTTGGGATGCACTGGGTTGTTTTGATTTTGTTGCCCTTTTTTCCTTTGCATGCTAGCTGCCTTTTCCTGCTCTATTCTTTCCTTCTCTGGGGTGTCAGTGAGGATACAGCTTGACAATTTATTTCGTTATTGGGTTCCTTTTCTGGCTGTAGCCTTTGGATAACTTGTGACAACCAACCCCCCCAAAAATGTGACGACCAACCCCAACTTGAATTTTTTGCTAGCATCAATGCCAACAACCATCTGACAACTAATTAGCTTGCTAACCACAATCTAAACTATAGTTTACCCTTCACACTTTTTATGGGTAACAAGTGTTTTGTTATAAACCCATTCTGTAAAAGCCTAGAAGAAAAATACTGAGGAGCTAAATATTTTCAATTTGACATGAAAAACACAAACAGTCCTCTCACCTCAAATTCAGCAGTCTAACTCCAAGGAAGACTATGTAGGTGACCTCTTATCCCAATTCTGGATATTTACATACCAAAATTTCACAGACAGCGCCTTCTGGTTCCGAGATATAACGATTGTGACAACCAACCCGTGTGACAAATTACCCCGTTCTCCCCTACATGATAAAAGCATTTGCAGCCTTGAAAACGAAACGCATCTCCAGCGTCACCATGTGAATAGCAATGCTGTTCCCTGTGATAACGATGACATCACAGCTCCACTCCACACATGCGTAGGTCTGTTACATTTGCTGTCAAAATAGACACACGCGAGTTGTAAATTGAGAAAACATGCACACAGTGTCTCCGCTGCACCATCACTTTGATCAGCAGAGAGTCTTGTGCAAGGCTCAAATATAACACTCTCCAAATCCGGGTAAATTTAGTCTAAGCAGGTAGTAAGTTTTTGAGAACACCTGCCACTTTGGTTGGTAAAAGATGCGTGCTATGCCGGCTTTTCTAGCTAAATAAACTTGTGTCACCACCGGTAATGACCGGGACACGGCTTTCTACATTAAAAAACACTATGCAACTGTTAATACAAACAAAGCATTAAGGCTGCAGCTTCACATTAAAAGCATTTCACTGGACAAACGTGAGTTTAAGCTCAAACCAAAAGCTTATTATTATTATTATTATTTTGCGTGGCTTTTTTTAAAGAGTCAGACGCTAAATGAAGATTAAGGACATCTTAAGAAAGTCCATCCCATGTCATCAGTTTAGAAGCTGTGTAGGTGTAGGCGGATTCAGTAAACCTCCATTTACCGCAGTAGAGACAGGGTTGCAGTCATAGCTACTACTGTTGCTACTGTTCCCACCTTGGAATTCCAAGGCCAATGTGGCTGAAGCCTAGAAAAAAAGAAAAGGGTATAAGGGCAACAATTTAACTTATAGTTTTATATTCACACAGACTTCAGCACATCATGCCCCTACCAATAACCACACAAAATGCTTCATTAGAAATGTGCTTTCTTACAGATGCTGTGGCATTCTCCGACTCTTGTTTCTTGAGGATGTCGTGGGCGGCGCTCAGCATTACCACATAAGCAAAGTTGTTGCACAGTCCAAGCAGCCTGGGGAGGCAGACAGAGGAGGGGGTTAATACAGGAGGTAGTTAATACACTCACATGCATCATTAATTGGCAACTGAGAAACTGGCTTAGAGGCTTCACTTGAGAGAAAACACCAAAATAACTGCAGATCTAAATCTAGCAGGCCAAACTTCTTAATGCATCTGTGTTTTGTGTTCTCTTTTTAATTCAAATGTTTTCAAACACTGTTTCTTGGTGTAACAAACCATGACACCCTGGTCAAAGACATTGTAAGAAAGCACACTAAGCCACTTTTAAGTTTCTGTTCCTTCCATTGGTCTGACATAGAAGGCACACGTGTTTCCATTATAGTACATGGGGAAGCTATGGACTTCAGGTTTTGACTTAATTTAACAACGGAATATTTTAATTTTCTATCAAGTAGCCTACTGGCTTACTGCTATCATTTGCTCTTGTCACGTTACCTTACAGAACACGTTACGTTTAGTTTTGAAAATGGGTAGGATTAACTTTAACGGAAGTGCAAGTCAGTGGTTTTGAAAGCTATAGACTCTCAGCTAATGGAAAACACTGGACACTCACCAAAATCCAGCCCAGTTGCGCCATAGTGTGGAACGACCTACAAAAAGACAGAGAAACAAGATGGCCCGGTGCCTCAAACCGCTTCAATGTGTTTGTAAATGATAATTTATTAGTCAAGTCAAACGCACTACTGAAGGTTGACAGACCCACCATTAATTTCAGAGCGTTGGTCAGGATGGTCAGGATCTGCGTTGACGCTGTCTGTCTGCTCCATGTCAGAGGAATACTAGCAAAAAAGAAGAAGCGGGCTAACTCTCACTGCTGTTACACATAATACTAAGACATCGTAGACTGGAAGCTAAAGTAATAACCTACAACGATATTCCATGAGCGCAAACAGCAAACGCTTGCCAAGCAGTTGTTTATCATCTTTGCCTGTTTATTTGTAAACGTAGCGGCCGACGTCACATGAGGCGCGTTGTCTCACACAAATACATTCCTGCGGAAACAAAACCAACCCTTGATGTTCCCGTCAAGCTATAGGCCTTCTACGGTGCTATTCAGGATAAACTTTATCTCGGAGCTTTGGCGTTATAATTCTTGTGCAAATTGCATATTTTTGTGTAGGCCTAATATCAAGAAAACAATCCGTTTCAAATATGTTTTAGTTGTTTATTTTTTGTGGCGTGGCGTGTCATGGCACTGTTTTAATCTTTGTAATTTTCACCAATAGCCTAGTCTAAAGTCCATATTTTTGGAAGAAATGTAAGGTTTACTTGATTAGTCTCTCAATAGGCCCCTTTCTTTAAAGATTTGTGTTTATTCTACATCCCCTATTATTTTAGCTTAGCTCATTATTTAATACCACAAAAATGTAGGCTACACGTTCAAGCCAAACTAACCAAAAATACGAGCTTGTTAAAGAATTTGATTAATAGTGTGGATGCATTATTCGGCAGGGGTATTTATAAAGGTGCATGCAATTCTCGGCAAATAGGCCAAACGTTGCACAATAGCCTACCTTTAGCCTACTATGGATAGGCACAGGGGCATTTAAAAAAAATAAAATTAATGCTTGTGCATGCTCCCAGCAAAAATAAAAAAGATTGTGGTTCATAGACTGATTATGAGATATAATGGTCCCCTGGGCCCAGACTCTTAAAGCAGTACTCAGCTGCAAAAACTCAGTACTCTTCTGCAAAAACAGTACAGTAGATTGGTCTGCAGACCCATCTTATATGATGAGAGACCTAATAAATGTTTTTTTAGAACACTAAAAATGCATTCTAAAGTGTTTACAACTGTTGTGAATCATCCTTAACTGGTGTATGAAATCTTAACACAACCTAAGGATTGCTTAACGTGTAAAAATACAGATATACACTCACCGGCCACTTTATTAGGTACAGTCATATGAAAAAGTTTGGGAACCCCTCTCAGCCGGCATTATAATTGACTCTGCTTTCACAAAAAAAAAGATAAAAGTGGTATGTCTTTAATTTACCAGGAACAGCTAAGTACTGGGATGTTTTCCAAACAAAGATTTTTTGAAAAGCAGTATTTGGTTGTATGAAATAAAATAAAATGTGAAAAACTGGCTGTGCAAAAATATGGGTACCCTTGTGGTTTTGTTGATTTTAATGCCTGTAACAGCATGTAAAACTGATGACTTTAAACACACGGTTGGTTGGATTATGTTGTTAAGCCTTGAACCTCATATAATTGTCTGTTTAATCATGAGAAAATGTATTTTAGGTGCCTAAATGCAAGTTGCACTTCTCTTTGACTCTCTGCTGAAGTGAAACAGAATGGGATCATCAAAACAGCTCCCAAAAGATCTGAAAAACAAAGATTGTTCATTGTCATGGTTTAGGGGAAGGCTACAAGAAGCTTTCCCAAAGGTTTCAATTGTCAATTTCTACTGTAGGGAACGTTGTCAGGAAATGGAAGGACAGGCATAGTGGCAGTTAAACCCAGGCATGGCAGACCAAGAAAAAAACAGGAGCGGCATAGGTGGAGGATTGTGAGAATGGTTGCACACAACCCACAGATCACCTCCAAAGACCTGCAAGAACATCTGGCTGCAGATTGTGTATCTGTACATCGTTCAACAATTCAGCGCAATTTGCACCAAAACATCTGCTTTTTATAAAGACCAAATAACTTAATTTTTGTCTCATCAGTCCAAAGCATTTTCTTCCAATATGAAGCTAGCTTGTCTAAATGAGCTTTTGCATACTCCATGCAACTGTATCTGTGGCGTGGGCGCAGAAAGGGCTTCCTTCTCATCACCCGGCCATACAGATGTTTTGGTGCAAATTGCACTGAATTGTAGAACCATGTACAGATACACAATCTGCAGCCAGATGTTCTTGCAGGTCTTTGGAGGTGATCTGTGGGTTGTCTGCAACCATTCTCACAATCCGCCGCATATGCCGCTCTTGTACTTTTCTTGGTCTGCTAGACCTGGGTTTAACTGCAACTGTGCCTGTGTCCTTCCATTCCCTGACAACGTTCCTTACAGTAGAAATTGACAATTGAAACCTTTGGGAAAGCTTCTTGTAGCCTTCCCCTAAACCATGACAATGAATAATCTTTGTTTTTAAGATCTTTTGGGAGCTGTTTTAATGATCCCATTCTGTCTCACTTCAGCAGAGAGTCAAAGAGAAGTGCAACTTGCATTTAGGCACCTAAAATACATTTTCTCATGATTAAACAGACAATTATATGAGATTCAAGGCTTAACAACATAATCCAACCAACTTTGCGTTTAAAGTCATCAGTTTTACATGCTGTTACAGGCATTAAAATTAACAAAACCACAAGGGTACCCATATTTTTGCACAGCCAGTTTTTCACATTTTATTTTATTTCATACAACCAAATACTGCTTTTCAAAAAATCTTTGTTTGGAAAACATCCCAGTACTTAGCTGTTCCTGGTAAATTAAAGACATACCACTTTTATCTTTTTTTTGTGAAAGCAGAGTCAATTATAATGCCGGCTGAGAGGGGTTCCCAAACTTTTTCATATGATTGTACACCAGTCCAATTTTTCTTATTAACACATATACATAATCACCCAATCACATGGCAGCAACTCAATGTATTTAGGCATGTAGACCTGGGGCCGTATTCACAAAACATTTTAAGGCTAAGAGTAGGTCCTAACGTGCTGATTTAGGAGTAACTCTCAAAAATAAGGGGCGTTTCACTCCTAATTTTAGGACTCCGATAAGTGTAATTCACAAAGCATTTTAGCGCTAAGACTAGCTCCTAAATCTATGAAAAGCTAGGAGTCCTCGTGAGGACTCCTAAGTTACTAAGAGTAAATCACAGACAAGCATTTGATGGCATTTTGGAGAGATTTAATGCTAGTGAGCTTTACAAAAGGTACCTTAATAGCTGTAAGGGTTTAATGATCTTAGTAAAGCTATGTTTAGAAAGTTTAGACACATTTATATTTATTATATTTATATAAAAACATATTTATTAAGTTCCTTTTCCTGCAGTTGCTTTGGATTTACAATGCACTGAAAGTTACTGTTGGTGTCACGTTTGGGTTTAATTTGTTACTAGAGTAGGCCTATATGTGGCGCCTCCATCTCCTCCGTTCCACAGGTCCGCTACTGTACAACGGCGGACTATTGCTGCATAGTCCGCCGTTGAGAGAAATACAGTGAGAGTGCATGGCGTGCAGCTGTTCAATATGGAGGACGATACCTGTCATATGTATAAATAAATAAATGAATAAATAAATGAATAAATACTGGAATAAATAAATAAATAATTAAATACACGAATAAATACATAAATAAATAATTAAATACATGAATAAATAAATAAAAGAAGGAATAAATAAATACATAAATAATTAAATGTCATTTATTTATTTATAGATTTATTTATTTACACATTTATTTATTTATACATGTATTCAATTATTACGCAGAGAAAGCGTGCCATGGTAGTGCGTGACAGTGGACTAGACCTAGCGCATTTGCAGCAGCGCCCTCTAGGGTCACATATCCTGACAGGTCACAACTCTCGGTGCAACAACGGCAACCATGGCGTGACTTGTCAAGCCATTCAACTTCCTCAGCTGTTGCCATCATTGAACAGTGATTCCAATGTTGACTCGCGTTTGTCCTCGAGCTGTATGTAGGCCTAACTGCTCTTTTCTTGATGCCTTTTCAGCTTCTGGCTTTCTTTTCTTTGCCTTTTGTAAACGGTGAGCAGGGGCAAGTAACGGTGGCAGTGGTAACTTCTGTCTACCGGCTAGGTCTAGTCCACTGTCACGCACTACCATGGCAACAACGCTTTCTCAGCCCTCCGTGAATGCGCTCAGGCTCGTACACAGAGGGCATAGCAGAGGGGAGAGAACGCGCAGGCTTGTGATTGGTTCTTTAGATCCGTACCCTGTGACTAATCCTGTATGAGACTGAGGCAAGTCCCTCCTACCTCATTAGCATATGGACACAGAAATGCATAAATAAATAAATGAGGAAATGTGGAAATGTAGAAATGCATAAATAAATAAATGTGTAAATAAATAAATGAATAAATAAATAATTAAATACACAAATAAATAAATAAAATAAGGAATAAATAAATAATGAATTACATGTATAAATAAATAAATGTGTAAATAAATAAATCTATAAATAAATAAATGACATTTAATTATTTATGTATTTATTTATTCCTTCTTTTATTTATTTATTTATGTATTTATTTGTGTATTTATTTATTTATTTATTCCAGTATTTATTCATGTATTTATTCATTTATTTATTTATACATATGACAGGTATCGTCCTCCATAGTTCAATGAGGATATTTTTCCGATTCAAATCATTGTAAAATTTAAAATTAATAGACCTATGTGGCGCTATTGTAGGTTAATTATGAACAAATGTGTGGGAAACCCTGCAGTATCTTGGTTTCATGTTAAATCAGTGTCACTTGTCATTAATTTTATATAAAAACTCTTTACTTTAATACAGCGACACAATATGGATATCTCCCACAGTGTTTCTATCATAAATTCACTCTAGGCAAGGCAAGTTTATTTTTAGAGCACATTTCGGACACAAGGCCATTCAAGGTGCTTTACATAAGCAATAACAAAATACATCAAGTAAGAACAAAATACATCAAGCATAGAGCACACATTCAAAAAAAGAATTTAAGCAAGAACAAAATACATCAAGTATAGAGCACACATTCAAAAAAAATAAAAAATAAATTAATTCAAAATGAGAAATTAAAATTTCAGGTTAAAACGGAAACAGAACGGTCTTCAGACCTGATTAAAAAGAGCCAAGTGTTGAAGCGGACCTCAAGTCCCCTGGAAGTTTATTCCAGAGCTTGGGTGCATTAAAACTAAAGGCTGCCTCTCCCTGTCTGGTCCTTACTCTGGGGACTTTCAATAGCCCAGTCCCAGATGACCTGAGAGCTCTGACTGGTTCATAAGGGACCAGTAGGTCAGATATGTATTTTGGCCCTAAACCATTTAGGGCTTTGTAGACCAACATCAATATTTTAAAATCAATTCTTTGGTTAACAGGAAGCCAATGTAAAGACCTCAGAACTGGGGTGATGTGATCCACTTTTTTGGTCCTAGTGAGGACTCGAGCAGCAGCGTTCTGAATTAGCTGAAGCTGTCTGATTGATTTTTTAGGAAGGCCAGCAAGGACACTGTTATAGTAGTCAAGTCTACTAAAAATAAATGCATGTGTGATGCCGACTAAAGTGTGTCCATTTGTGTATGTTACATTTTTGTATATTGCACCGTTTTATGTTGGGACACTTTGTTTTCTGCAGAGGCGATCTTGTTTTGTATGTTCAATTACACTATCCCGCCAGTAGGAGGCGCCGTGGTATTGTGGTTTGCCGGGGTCCCCGGATGCTCCTCATAACTGATAGAGATTTAAAAGAAACAAACCACGTTTCCCGTTTCAGCGTTATTTTCCTGTCTTTCAGTTATATATAATCTGTTCACCGGCGTCCCCACCTGGGACCCGTAACAGATTCTTGGGGGCTCGTCCGGGATCGGCGCCACCTTCTGGCCGGAAGCTGATCCATCCTAATGACATCTGGGACCAATGACCAACGCAGACGCTGACGTGTGTGGAGGCCTGCTGTGAACGTGAACGAGTGGAGAGCCCTGACCCGGAGCAGAGACTGTGCATTACCGAACTGTTTAACCTATCGTGAGGTAGAAGAGGAGCAGCTATGGCTGACAGAGGGAGGAAGAACCTAGTGTGGGACATTAGGAAAAGTCTACTCGCCTTGTCAGGAGAAGAGCTCTACCAACTTACCAAGACCGTGGGTCCAGTGTCGGGCAAAAAACAGTCCGAGCTTGAGGAAGGAGACCAGGAGGGATGTTTTGAATACATCAACGCGTTCATGTACAGTAAGCACTTGCTTGATTCAGAGGACAGTGGTATGGTTGAATTACTGGTTTTGAAAGATAATGTTGATGCTGTGTTGACGCACCGTGATGCAATGTTGTTGTTAAATGCAATGGGTAATGTTGAATCAAATACCATGCAGACTGACACTTATTCAGTTCACCCTGCTCACACTGTTGATATTAATGCAACCCAGTCAAACCAAATTGCCACTGATGACACTCCTATACAGATAACTCCAGCTGTTGTCAGCTCTAGTCCCGCCACAACTGTCTCATTCAGCTCTGCGTTGCCTAGCCAAAGTACTGATAGGCTCAGCGCTAGTACAGTGACTTTTGTCCCAAATTCAAGCGTATCTAGTGCTACAATGCTAAACACATCTGACACATCAAACACTGAGTTGCTAAAAATGCTAGCTAGCTATGAAGACCTTAGCAAGAAGCTAATACAGTGCATCCCAGTAAATGCTACACACACACCAGGGGACTTGCAACCATCCTCACTCTCCTTAAGCAAGCCTGAAAGTGAACCGCCAAACAGTAACCCGTCTGGTAAATCTGTCACTCAGCCAGGTCGTGAGGGGATGATCTCCATAAGAGAACTTTCCTTCCTTCAAAGAAGAGAGTTTAAAGTGCAAGGCGGACAAATTGGCGACCAATCATCAGACATCAGTTACAATAATGTCTGCAAACAGGTCGAAGAAGGAATCAAGGCACGTTTCACTGATGCAGAAATAGTCCGTGGTGTGTTAAAAATAATCAAACCTGGAATTTTCAAAGATATGCTAATAAGTAAGGATGACAGGACACTGACAGAACTTAAGGTGTTCCTCCAAACCCACCTAAGAGAAAAAAACAGCACAGAGTTATTCCAAGAGTTGATGTGCGCAAAACAGGATGAAAATGAAACACCACAACAATTCCTTTACCGTGTAATGGGCTTGAAACAGCGTATCCTATTCACATGTAAACTGTCAGACACAGGAATAAAATACTCTGCAGCTACAGTACTAGATGTTTTCTTGCATAAAGTGTACCAAGGATCTGGAAACAAACACACAGACATACGCCGAGAACTAAAACCTCTCCTCTCAAACAGCGACGTCAGTGATGAGACAATATTACGCCATGTAATGAAAATCCAAAGTGAGGAAAGCGAGAGACAGAAGAGACTCGGCTCTTCCCGTCGACAAACTGCAACAAATGTACACAGCGCACAGCTTGAACTTAACGCAGTTAAGGGGTCTAGCAATAAGCAAGAGAGTGCAGACCACAAAACAAAATCAGATCCACTTAAAGAACTTGCCGCTAAAGTAGATGCACTTACAAAAATGGTTGAGGTCATGCAACAACACACCCAACCACAAACATTCTACAATGAGCATCGGTTCAATCAAAATAAGGCCCAATCCAGGCGTGGGTAGCCCTACGGTTGTCCGAAATGTGTTGAACAAAATTGTCAAGACTGTAAACATTGTTTCATTTGTGAGGAGGAAGGACATCGGGCAGCTGGCTGTGTAAAGCGACAAAATAAACAGGGAAACTTCAACCGGCCTCTGTAGAGGGACATCCAGTGACCGGATCTGAAAGACAGTCCCAATCAAAATGTTCAACACAGGCTAATTGTGATAATCATACCAACCTTAACTCATCCGCTGCAGCAACAGTCAGCAAGCCAAATAACTGTAAACAAACAACTCAGCCTTCTCCTAAGCCACCACTTACAGCAAGAGGAGTAAGTAAGTAAGTAAAGTTTATTTATATAGCGCCTCTCGCAGACCAGGGTCACAAAGCGCTTCACATTAAAAAAACACAATAAAACGACACATATACAGAGTCTGTTACAAAGAAGAGTTTCCTAAGAACGTACAAAATATAATACTATACAATATAATAGAGTACATAGACATGGATCTAGAAAGCCTGTTTGAACAAGTGCGTCTTAAGCTGACTCTTAAAAATATCCACAGAGTCCAGAATGCGCAGGGACTGGGGCAGGTCATTCCACAGACGAGGAGCAACAGCCTTGAAAGATCTGTCTCCTCTGGTTTTAAAACGAGTGCGAGGAACCATCAGGAGATTCTGCGTGGAGGACCTCAGGCTCCTGGTGGAGGCATAAGGCTGGATCAGGCCCTTAATGTAATCAGGAGCCTGACCGTGAAGAGCCCTGAACGTCAGCACCAGGATTTTAAAGTTTACTCTGTATGCGACAGGGAGCCAATGTAAAGCTTTCAAAATAGGAGAAATATGGGCTCTCCTGTGGGTGCGGGTCAGGAGCCTCGCCGCCGAGTTTTGGACAACTTGTAAACGAGCCAAGCCTTTTTTACTAAGGCATGTTAGAAGGCTGTTACAGTAGTCCAATCGTGAGGACACAAAAGTGTGGACAATCATCTCAAGCTCGTGGCTCGAGACCATGTGTCTGAGCTTGGAGATGTTGCGCAAGTGAAAATTGCAGTTCTTGACCAGCTGATTCATATGCCGTTCTAGGGACATCCCTTCATCAAAAATTACACCAAGATTCCTCAGACTTTTTTTCACTGAGCTGCTTAAGTTGCCGAGATGCTGGGTAATAAGTGGGACAATAGTGTCCGGGGCGACAACTAGGGTTTCAGTTTTGCTGGAGTTCAGCTGGAGGCTATTCTCACTGAGCCATAGCTTTATTTTGGACAGACAGTTTGTAAGGGAAGCCAGCCTCTGGGGTTCGCAGGGCTTAAACGAGCAGTAGAGTTGAAGATCATCAGCATACAGATGGTAATAAATGTCACTGAACTGCTGGATCAGCTCACCTAAAGGGAGCAAATAAATCAAGAATAGAATCGGCCCAAGGACTGAGCCCTGGGGTACCCCACACTGCAAGTCCGCCGGTACTGACATCAGGTTATTAGAGGACACACAGAAGGTTCTACCATTCAGGTATGATCGAAACCACTCTAACACAGGGCCTGACATGCCGACCGCATCCCGTAGTCTGTTAAACAGAATATCATGGTCCACTGTGTCAAACGCAGACGACAGGTCTAGCAGGACCAGGACAGAACATTTACCGGAGTCGGCAGCCATCATAATGTCACTGGACACTTTTAACAGTGCTGTTTCAGTGGAGTGAAATTTTCTGAAACCTGACTGAAAAGTGTCGAATATGTTGTTAGCCTCCAAGAATGTTGTAAGTTGGTTACAAACAACCTTTTCCAGAACTTTGGCCAGGAACGGGATCTTAGAGATAGGCCTGAAGTTCTGTAGCTCTGCTGGGTCCAAGCGCGGCTTCTTTAGATGAGGTTCCACAACAGCATGTTTAAGGGAACATGGGAACACACCAGCTGAGAGTGACATGTTAAACATTTTGGTGATGAAAGGAGCGATCGATTCCAAAACATTAACAAAAAGTCGGGCCGGGACAACATCGAGACGACAAGGGGTCACTTTCATGGTGTTTACGGTGGATAAAATGTCCACTTGAGTGACTGCCTTAAAAGAAGACCAACTGTGAGGAGGGGGGTCAAGCTGGGCTTCACTGCAGGAAGGGGAACAAGGGAGTTTCGCCTTTATATCTCTAACTTTGTTGACAAAGAAAGTCAGAAACTCATTGCAGCTGGCCCTGCACTGCACAGCAACAGCAGAAACAGGAGGTGAGACAAGAGCCACTAAGCCACCACTTACAGCAAGAGGAGCTGTTGCCAACCTAATTGGAAGAAAAGCCTTCGTCCAATGTAATCTTAACGGGTTAGCAGTCACCTCATTGCTAGACACGGGGGCACAAGTTAGTATGATAAACCGTGCCTGGAAAGACCAATACCTGCCTGACCTTGATATTCACCCAGTGTCTGAAATAATTGAAGAAATAGAGGAACTAAAAGTCTTTGCTGTAAATGGAGATCTCGTGCCATTTGATGGATGGGTAGCCATAAAGATAAATCTACCAGGAAATGAGGACCCCAGTCTTTCCATCACTGTCCCATTCCTTGTCAGTACTTTACCCCTGGAGAGACCACTGCTTGGTTTTAATGTTTTAGAACAGCTCATCTCCAGCCAACCAGAACGGTTAGTGCCCGTCCTTGTTAATCTGCTTTGTAATGCTATCTCTGTCCCCAGTGAGAAAGCTGAAGCTATTGTGAGCTTTATTCAGACAGCAAGGCCAATCATGCAACAGGGACGCCTGAGGACAGGTGCCCAGGATATTGTCATCCCAGCTGGTAGCGTGTCATGGATAAAATGCCGGCTTCCACCAAACATGGATGCTCATGACAGTATGGTTTTGTTTGAAGCAGAAGAAAATAGTGTACCGCTAGAGCAGTTGGACGTGGGGCCAGGGTTGTTTGACATTAAAAACATTGTAAAACCGTATGTCACCATACCAGTTGGTAATAATACCAATCATGACATTACCTTACCCCGAAAGACAGCTTTAGGGACCCTGCAAAATGTTGAAAAAGTTGTGGAGGGTGACGTCCCCGCCAAAATACAGTCAGCAGCGACAGTCAGTGAGGTCACCACCACTCAAACCAGTGACCCAGCTCCACCCTTGTGGCACCCAGCTGTAAGTCTCGACCACTTGGATGAGGAACAACAGGAAGCTGTTAAAAAGATGTTGCATGAGGAGTCCCGTGCTTTCGCAAGAGATGGAAATGACATTGGCTGCATTCCAAACCTGCAAATGGTGATAAACTTGAAAGACGATATCCCTGTACAAAGGTCATACACCTCCATCCCAAAACCACTCTTCAAAGAGGTAAAAGAATATATTCAAGACCTCATACTAAAGGGATGGATTGTGAAGTCTAAGTCTCCTTATTCTGCCCCCGTCGTATGTGTGCGGAAGAAGGATGGCACACTGCGCCTTTGCATAGACTATCGTCTGTTAAATCAAAAGACAGTCCCTGACAGGCATCCACTGCCTCGGATTCAGGACTTGACAGACACTTTGGGAGGGTACTCATGGTTCAGCATCCTCGACCAAGGCAAAGCGTACCATCAAGGTTTTGTGGCAGAGGGTTCACGACATCTCACGGCCTTCATCACCCCCTGGGGATTATATGAATGGGTGAGAATCCCATTTGGACTATCAAATGCACCTGCTGCTTTCCAGAGAAGCATGGAGGAGATGTTGAGTTCCCTGAGGGATGAATGTTGCATTCCCTACCTGGATGACATACTGTGTTATGCAAAGTCCTTCAGTGATCACGTGGAGGTGTGTCGTAAGGTTCTCCAAGCTCTGCAGCACCATGGGGTGAAGCTTCGACCGGAGAAATGTGAGGTATTCAAGCGAGAAGTTCGATATGTTGGGCGCATGGTGTCAGCCGAGGGTGTTCGAGTTGACCCTAAAGACTTTGAGGCTGTGCTGGCTTTGAAAACCAAAACACCACAAACAGTCGGCGACATCAGACAGGTGCTTGGCTTCCTTAGCTACTACCGATCCTACATACAGGACTTCGCCAAGATAGCCAAACCACTATATGAGCTGCTCCAAGGGAAGTCCCCCACGCCACAAACCCCCCACCGCCACAGTAAGTCCAATGGTCCTCAATTACCCTCCAGGACTCCTATAGAATGGACTGCAGATCACCAAAGTACACTAGAAGAGCTAATCAACATGCTAACGCATCCCCCAGTTCTAGCATATCCAAACTTCGAGGAGCCATTCGTTCTGCATACTGATGCGTCAGAGAAAGGGCTCGGCGCAATCCTCTACCAGCAGCAAGATGGGAAACTGCGAGTCATTGGATATGGGTCTAGAACATTGACACCTGCGGAGAGAAACTACAACCTCCACAGCGGAAAACTTGAGTTCCTTGCTCTAAAGTGGGCAGTGTGTGAGAAATTTAGAGACTATCTCTTCTATGCTCCACACTTTACCATCTACACCAGGGGTCGGCAACCCAAAATGTTGAAAGAGCCATATTGGACCAAAAAAACAAAAAACAAATATGTCTGGAGCCGCAAAAAATTAAAAGCCTTACATAAGCCTTATAATGAAGGCAACACATGCTGTATGTATCTATATTAGCTATATTAGCCTACTATCAAAATGACTAAGTTGGCTACAAATACATTATGAGCCTTCACAATTAAATGTTTTTTTCCCCGCAGCGCATCCTAGAGAATGACGCAACACGTGACTACTCTGTTGTACGATGCCGCCTCAAGTTTAACTTCATTACAATATTAATGAATTATGTTTCATTGCTTTGATGAAATTAAAGAAATGCAATAAAGAAATCAGATTTTTTATGTCGTTTTTATTTTGAGGATTCGAAAACAACAACAACAAAATGGAACGTGCATAACGTGCCCCTTATCTGGGCAACAAACGGAGTGTAATAAAACGCAGCCTGCATTTATAAAAATAAAACAGCAGCCTTTTGAAAAGGTAAAGTATATAAAATCAAATTAAGACAGTTTAGTTTGATTTATGTGCAAATGCCAAGCAAGTCAGTGCAAGGGTAAAACGCAGCAGCATCCTCTTCACTTTTGACACGCAGCTATATCCTCGGACCTGAGCAACAAAACACAATAATGTCCCTAAGTATCATTCCAAATATACACTGACAAAAATCAGAAATCACTTTATAAAAAAAGCGACTTTGTTACTAAATATGTGCCTATGACAGGATTGTGTTCTTACCCGTTTAATGTGACTTCTGTTTTCGGACATCACCCGTCAGCTTCTCAACATCGGGCATGTAAGATGTAACTTTAATCTTGACGCAGGACTGCAAGCTGTCATCTGTGAGGCGGGTGCGATATTTCGATTTGATGTAGTTCATGTTTGAGAAGATCTGCTCGCACAGGTATGTTGATCCAAAGATGGATAATACTCCAAATGCATATAACTTCATGTTCCTGTAACTGTCAGGAAGAGCATTCCATGTGTCATAGACAAGTTTCTCGGGTGTTGGGAGGCTTTCCATTTCGCTCCATTTGTGGCTTTGGGCAAGCTGGGCTTTCTGGCGAGTGACGTCTTCAAGCTCGGCTGTCAGATGTTTGAATTTGGACACCCATAAATCTTTGTCGGCTATATCAGCCATTTCCATTTCAAGGTCAGCCTGATTTACTCCTGGGAATGTGCTCAACAAGGATGGGTCAATCTCCAGGGGTGTGACAGGGAAAGACAGTGTAATTTTTTCCTTTCGGAACTCGCAAAATCTGCTCCCAAATGCAGTCTGCATATCAACGATCGCACCTTGTAAATAATCACCGTTGAGTGTGATCGTGATGGGCTTCTTTGAATTCTCTCAGGGAGGGGAAGTGGGAGAGCGTGCCTCGCTGTACATCCCTGGCAAAGACAGTCAGCTTGCGCTCGAATGACAGAACAGCTTCCAGCATTTGCAGTGCAGTGTTTCCCCGCCCCTGGAGACTTTTATTCAGCTTGTTTAGGTGGCTTGTCATATCCACCATAAAGTGCAGTTTTTCGAGCCACTCGGTATCTTCCAGTTGCGGGTAGTTCAGGTCTTTGCTTTTCAGGAATGTTTTCACGTGTTCTAAACAAGCAACAAAGCGACGCAAAACCTCACCCCTGGACAGCCATCGGACTTTGTTGTGTAGCAGGAGATCGGAATATTCGCTGTCAACTTCATCAAGCAATGCACGGAACTGACGGTGGTTCAGTGCTTTTGCAATTATCTTGTTCACCATCTCGATGACAAGGTTCATCACCGCCATACACTCCGATGGGAATGTTTGTGCACACAGTGCCTCTTGATGCAAGATGCAGTGGAATGCAAGCAGATTTCGATCCAATGCTTTCTGTAGCAAAGTCACAAACCCCCTTTTTGATCCTCTCATGCTGGGAGCCCCATCTGTAGCCACTGAAATCAGGTGGTTGGTGTTTATTCCATTGTCATTTAAACACTTCAGCACAGCCTCACATATGTCCTCCCCCCGTGTTTGGCCTTTCAGTGGTATTAATTGGATCATTTCTTCTTGCGGCCCATCGGAGTTCACATACCTGCATAAAAGCGCAGTCTGTTCAATATCGATCACATCACAGGACTCATCACAGGCAATTGAGTATGCTGGCGCTGAATTAATGTCCTTGATTTGCTGATCGGTGATGTTGCCTGCCATTTTAATGGCCCTTTCCTTCACTGTCTTAGCGGAGAGAGGCATGTCTTTGATTTTCTGTATTATCTCGGTTTTGTTTTTGAAATCTGCAAATAGGTGTTCTGATATGTTGATGAACGACTCCTTCATGTAGTCACCATCTGTGAACGGTTTTCCACGCTTTATTATCTCCCGGGTTGCAACAAAACTTGCAGCAGTAGTGGAGTTTGGAGATGCAATCCACTTCTTAAATCTATTTTTGCGCTCCTCTAATTTCTCCAGAAGTAATGCAATCGCACTTTTTCTCTCACTCCCAACTGGGTACTCGGCTGCAAATGTAGCATGCCTTCCCTGGAAATGTCTTTCCACATTACTCTTTTTGTTATTTGACAACTTCTCGCTACAGAGCAAACATTCAGGCAATCCTTCCGCATTAGCAATGAATGCAAATGATTCGGTCCAAGAAACGTTGAAACCTCTGTTCTCCTCTGTTATTCTTCTCTTTTTCCCTTTGGGATCCATGGCCCATCACACAGCCGCCGATTTGTTTACGACAGCCACCTGCCTGGCATCCCGCCCTGCTGATATAAACGTGTGTCGCAGGCTATGACGCAAATCTCGGGTGACAGAAATGTTGATATTTAATATTTATTCTACACATTTTTACAGCATTGGAAAACGTTAAGAATGTTTGTGTCATGTTTGTCCTCCTACAGAAACCATATTAAAACAAAAATTATATTTCCCTCCCCCATCTTTTTCCATTTTCAAACATTTTTGAAAAAGCTCCAGGGAGCCACCAGGGCAGCGCCAAAGAGCCGCATGTGGCTCCAGAGCCGCGGGTTGCCGACCCCTGATCTACACTGATAACAACCCACTGACCTACGTAATGAGCACTGCAAAACTCAACGCAGTTGGACATTGCTGGGTTGGAGAATTATCCGATTTCCGCTTTAACATCAAATACAGGCCTGGGAAAATCAATATTGACGCTGACACACTCTCCCGCATCCCGCTGGATATGAACAGTTATGTGGAGACATGTACTGAGGAGCTGTCACAGGAAGTGTTACATGCAACCTGGGAAGGTAGTCAAGCAGCAAAGAGAAAAGAAGTGGCCTGGATAGCTGCTCTCTATGCCTCATCTCTCGATGTAATCCCACAGCCTCGTATGACCCTACCTGAAATCAGTCACGATGAGCTCGCAAAAGCGCAAAGAGAAGACCCGGCAATAGGCGAAGTAATACGGCTAAAAGAGACGAATGCTGTTCTTACTGATGCAACACGGAAGTCTGTGAGTGGGCTCACTCGAAAGATCCTTCATGAGTGGAATCAACTACACCTTGAAGATGAAATCCTATACCGACGGACAACTGAAAGAAAACAGTTAGTTCTTCCTGTCAAGTACCAAACTGTTGCTCTGAAACACCTCCATGATAACATGGGACATGTGGGGACAGAACGAGTGCTTCAACTCGCCAGAGAAAGGTTTTACTGGCCTTATATGAAAAGGTGCATAGAGGACTATGTGACAAAGAAATGCAGTTGTATAAAACAGAAGAAGCCCACAACGCATGTGCGTGCACCAATGGGTGGCATAACATCTAACTCGCCCCTTGACCTTGTCTGCATAGATTATCTGCATCTAGAGAAGAGCAAAGGAGGCTACGAGTATATTTTGGTTGTCATCGACCATTTTACTCGGTTCGCTCAAGCCTACCCAACCAAAAATAAATCTGGACAAACCGCAGCAGAGCGAATCTATAATGATTATGTACCTCGTTTTAGATACCCAAATAAACTCCACCACGACCAAGGACGTGAGTTCGAAAATGTACTCTTCAGAACACTTGGACGGCTGTCAGGTGTCGGTCATTCTCGAACATCCCCGTATCACCCCCAATGTAACCCAGCGGAGCGGTTCAACCGAACGCTGCTGCAAATGTTAAGAACTCTGGAAGTAAAGGATAAATGGAAGGAACATCTTCCACAGATTGTACATGCGTATAACTGTACGCGCCACGAGTCAACTGGGCACTCACCCCATTACTTACTCTATGGACAGCACCCTCGCCTCCCTGTGGATCTCTTGTTTGGATTACTGGGGGAGACAGACCCGGTAACACACAAAGGATATGCGGAGAAATGGTCAAAGAGGATGAAAGAGGCATACAAAATTGCAACCAAAAACAGCCTAGCCTCTAGTGCTAAGGGCAAGTCCTATTATGATCAAAAGGTGAGAGGAGTAGTCCTAAAACCAGGAGACAGAGTGCTAGTTCGGAACTTAAGCGAGCGAGGAGGGCCCGGAAAACTGCGCTCGTACTGGGAGAAGAGGATATATGTGGTAAAAGAGCAGGTCTCAGACAATCCAGTGTATGTCATCCAACCAGAAGGAGACTACAAAGGAAAAACCAGAACCTTACACAGAAATCTGCTACTGCTAGTCAATGACTTACCGGTTGAATCTCCACCACAGTCAGCCAACGCAGTTACAAAACCACCCCAAAGGCAAAGAAAGTCTCAGCTGAGAGCAAGCGCTGCTACAGACCTGGCTCAAAGTGAGGAGACATCAGACTCTGATGATGAATGGACAGGAGGTTACTGGTTGAGGACGCCTGTAAACGGGATGGGACAAAGCCAAGAACCATCCTCATCTGCAAAGGTCACAGTTCAGACTCCTAGTAAACCTGCCATAGTCCACAGAGAACATGCAAATACATTACCTGAAAGAGGGGATGTACAACACTTACATGAAGGAGAGGATGAGCAATACATACCTGAAACAGAAGACTTACAAAACATTCCTGAAAGAGAGGACAGTCAAGACGATCCTGAAAGAGAGGACGATCAAAACGATCCTGAAAGAGATGTGATATTGATGGGAGATAAAACCCAGACAAATGAACTATCGGAAGCTGAAGACATGCCAGAGCATGAGGAAGACGAACAAGATGGATACCCTCAACAAAGACAGGATGAGAGACTTATTCCCCCCCTTGTGGTGTCTAGTCCTGCGAGAGATGAATACACAGAAGTCAGACAGTCAGTGAGAGAGAGAAGACCAAGACAGTTATTTACATATGATAAATTGGCCAGCCCTCTCTACATGCTTATATAGACACAGTCTCCACTTGCTCTACACTATCCCACATACCTGCTCTTAGTATGCCACACTACATCCGACCATTGTTCTCATCTGTGCCCTACACATCACCCATGTACATGCCATACACATACTACATGCCATACACCACACCTGTTTACTAATGGTGAAATAGAAGATTTTGAGGTATTTGAAATGTCAGGAGCCATTTTAATTTTGTCGGGGAGTGTGTGATGCCGACTAAAGTGTGTCCATTTGTGTATGTTACATTTTTGTATATTGCACCGTTTTATGTTGGGACACTTTGTTTTCTGCAGAGGCGATCTTGTTTTGTATGTTCAATTACACTATCCCGCCAGTAGGAGGCGCCGTGGTATTGTGGTTTGCCGGGGTCCCCGGATGCTCCTCATAACTGATGGAGATTTAAAAGAAACAAACCACGTTTCCCGTTTCAGCGTTATTTTCCTGTCTTTCAGTTATATATAATCTGTTCACGGGCGTCCCCACCTGGGACCCGTAACACATGGACAAGTTTTTCTAAGTCCTGCTGAGACATTAGCCCTTTAATTCTCGATATATTTGTAAGGTGGTAGTAGGCTGACTTAGTAATTGATTTAATGTGTTTTTTGAAATTTAAGTCGGAATCTATCACTACTCCAAGATTTCTAGCTTGGTGTGTGCTTTCTAACATAACAGATTTAAGCTGTGCGCTGACTTTTGATTGTTCATCCCTGGCGCTCTAGGGACTCATTCCCTCTCAGCCAATCACTGTGGGCATAGAAGGTATGAACATGACGTCATCCATAGCAACAGGGTCAACCCCGCCCTCTAGTCTTAGCTCAGGAGTCCCTCCCATTCCTTAGTAAAAGTTGGTCTTATCAGCTTTGTGAATAGGTTTTAAGAAATTACTCCTTACTAAGAACTTTTAGTGCTCCTTAAGAGTACTCTTAGCGCTAAGATAAAATGTTTTGTGAATACGGCCCCTTGACTGGAAAACTTGTTGAAGTTCAAACCGAGCAACAGAATGGGGAAGAAAGGGGGTTAAAGTGACTTTGAACGTGGCAATGTTGATGGTGCCAGACGGGCTGGTCTGAGTATTTCAGAAACTGCTGATCTACTTGGATTTTCACTCACAACCATCTCTAGGGTTTACAGAGAATGGTCCGAGGGTACAATTCACACAGGCTCACCAAAATTGGACAATAGAAGATTGAAAAATCTTGGCTGGTCTGATGAGTCTCGATTTCAGTTGTAAAGTTCAGATGGTAGGGTCAGAATTTGGTGTAATTCAACATGAAAGCATGGACTCATCCTGCCGTGCGTCATCAACCATGCCTCGTTCAAAGTCACTTAAATCCCCTTTCTTCGCATTCTGATGCTCGATTTGAACTTCAGCCCATTGTCTTGACCACGTCTACATGCCTAAATGCATTAAGTTGCTGCCATTTCATTGGCTGATTAGTTATTTGTTTTTACAAGCAATTGAACTGGTGTACCTAATAAAGTGGCCGGTGAGTGTATTTTACTAGGCTATGTAATCAATTTTTATTGAACAATCTATAAGAAGAGTAAATTGTTGCTTAATCTTCTAATATACACAAAAAAAATTATGTGACAAAAATGTCATGTTTGCTTGCATCTATAGTAGTTCATAAACACTGTATTTATATATTTTATACATATATGTATATACAGTAGGCTAATTATTTTGTTAACTAGCCTATATGTATACTGTGTATACATATAGGCCATCATTGTAAAATTGTGGAGGTTAAAATAAAGTGTTACACCACATATGTGATTTAAAAAAAGTAATAATAATATCATGCAGCAACAGGTAGAGGATAAATTAATTAAATACAGTTATAATTAGAAATAATAACAACATCAGGTGGCAAATGCTATATTGTTATAATTCATACTTCTGAGATGCATTTTTTTCTTTTTAAATACTTTATTTATTTTTATTTATTTTTAAGGAACACAAACACACAACTGAAAAAGTGAACACAAACAAAAGACAAATAAAATAAACAATTAACATGGTAAACTTTATTTAACAGGTTTCTAAGACATTGTTTAAACTAAAGGTAAATGTTAAGCAAAGAATAATAAGTCAAAAAGGTGTCATGAAGGTCACTTCATTGCTGCTTTATAGTCTTAGTCGTAGTTTCCCTGATATCTCATAACGTATTTCCTCCATATGTACTAGAGAACCCCATGAGCCACATATCGTATTATTATATTAATATCATATTATTCCAAACCTTAAGAATATTTTTTTTAGCGATAACCATCCAATGCTTGATAGACAAAGCTTTCGTACGACCTAAAGTCTCTAGAGGTTGTGACGAGCCTAGAATGGTTGTTTCTGGGTTGGGATGGAGGATGTGGCCGTAGACATCTGGGGCCGTATTCACAAAACATTTTATCTTAGCACTAAGAGTACTCCTAAGGAGCACTAAAAGTTCTTAGTAAGGAGTAATTTCTTAAAACCTATTCACAAAGCTGATAAGACCAACTTTTACTAAGGAATGGGAGGGACTCCTAAACTAAGACTAGAGGGCGGTGTTGACCCTGTTGCTATGGATGATGTCATGTTCATACCTTCTATGCCTACAGTGATTGGCTGAGAGGGAATGAGAGCTAAGAGTTAATTTATAATAGAAACACTGTGGGAGATATCGTTTCGCTGTATTAAAGTAAAGAGTTTTTATATACAATTAATGACAAGTGACACTGATTTAACATGAAACCAAGATACTGCAGGGTTTCCCACACATTATTTCACAATTAGCCTACAATAGCGCCACATAGGTCTATTCATTTTAAATTTTACAATTATTTGAATCGGAAAAAATATCCTCATTGAAGAGCTGCACGCCATGCACTCTCACTGTATTTCTCTCAACGGCGGACTATGCAGCAATAACCAGACAACGACAAACCGGGAAATTCACCATTTAGAAACAACAGCCGGCGAAATCGTAAAGTGCATGCGGAAGGAAAAAGGCGAGACGCGCAACTATACAGTAGCGGACCTGTGGAACGGAGGAGATGCTGCGAAGCGCCACATATAGGCCTCTAGTAGGAAATTAAACCCAAACGTGACACCAACAGTAACTTTCAGTGCATCGTAAACCCAAAGCAACTGCAGGAAAAGGAACTTAATAAATATTTTATTATATACATTTAATAAATATAAATGTGTCTATACTTTCTAAATATAGCTTTACTAAGATCATTGAACCCTTACAGCTATTAAAGGTACCTTTTATAAAGCTCACTAGCATTAAATCTCTCCAAAACACCATCAAATGGTTGTCTGTGATTTACTCTTAGTGACTTAGGAGTCCTCTTGAGGTGAATTACACTTATTTAAAAAAGTTAGGAGTCCTAAAATTAGGAGTGAAACGCCCCTTATTTTTTAGAGTTACTCCTAAATCAGCACGTTAGGACCTACTCTTAGCCTTAAAATGTTTTGTGAATACTGCCCCTGAATAACAACGAAACACGCTTGACCAGAAATTGTGGAGCCTGGGACCAAACCAAAACATATGAGCCAGGGTTCCATCAGAGTGTTTTCACATAATGCAAAGGGGGGAGGAGGAGGGATAGAATGAATATCATTTGACATTTGAATAGTGGAGCCGATGTACAACCTTATATTGAATTAATTGGTGCGTTGAGTTGATCAAACAAGAGCGTATGCTGCGAAGACACTTATCCAAAGCATCTTCTGAAATTTATACTCCTATTTCGTTCTCCCGGGGCAGTGTGATCCGCAAACAAGTTTACAAACCTAGAGACTAGTTTTTTGGTATCAGGTTTAGTTATCAGTAAGGACTGGAGTTCAACAGGGGGATTATAAATTGCAAAATTATAAATGTTACCTCTGAGCTCTGACACAGTTCCTTATTTGCAGATATCTGAAAAAATGGGATGGCTGCAGTGTGGATCTATCCCTCAAATGAAGAGAATACATTATCAGTGTAAAAGTCCTTCATAGTAACAAGTTGAGATGCATTTTTAGTTAAACTTTAATATTTCTCTTACTATGTTGTGGAGTAACTATATGAATCTTTAAGTGAAAATACTTAAGTAGGAAAGTACTATCTGTACTTGACAGTGCTAGAGTAAATGTACTTTTCCACATGCGGTTTGAATGAAAGAGGAAGGCTGATGGTGCTGATAAGAAGCTGTGGATATAAAGCAGCAGCTACCGCTGCTTGACTGTGTCAGCCATGGCTTTGTGCAAACTCCTCACTGCGCTGGTGCTCATCCACAACACTGGAGGTGAGAAAGGCTATCCAAGAACACTATTCAGTGCCGCTAGTATGTGTTTAACTTGTAGATGACTAATACAAACACTTTTACAAATCAAAAGATGCAGAATAAAAACCATGGTTTTTTGTATGGAAAATATTATTATTGATTTCTATAATATTTATAATTCTTTGACAAATGGTGTTGACTGGGCATGTAGTTTTTTTTAAATGCCTAATTAGTGCCTGTACTATTTGTACTGTAGATGTAGAGAAAAAATGTCACTTAAGATGAGATCAGATTATCCCCAGATACAATTTGAATTTGCAACCTGTCCAACAGAAACTTAACAGCTAACCCTTGACATAGTTTCTGAAGGATGATTGTTTCTCTGTTAGGTTTGCTTGGAGCTGAGGTGAGGAGCTCTATCGTCGGGGGGGAGGATGCTAAAAATGGCAGTTGGCCATGGATGGTCCACCTGGTCATCATCGCCAATGATCGTGGCACAAGGTGGCGCTGCGGTGGCTCCATCCTGAATGAAGAGTGGGTTCTGACTACTGCAAGCTGCTGGGATAGGTCAGTGCAATCCTGTTCCATGTCCATTGCCTGTGGGTGTCTATGTATAAAGATGTATATATGTATGAAGTGTGAAAACTGAAATTGGGGATCCATTCCCAAGGATAGGTGGGTTCAGCAAGGAACCATCCTGGATGAAAAATTTAAACTTTTTTATGAAATGCACTTCTGGACACACTACCAATGATAACAGTAACACACTCACAATAATCATGTTTTAATGAAATGGTACAAACATACTTTTTTGCCCTGAATTACGCCACTGTCTTAGCATTATAGACAAAATTAAAATACAAAAATTAAACTTATAAAGACAAAAACTACCTTTTTCACAATACACATAGCCATATGATTCATCAAAATAGTGATTAGTGCTTAGAGCTTTAAACAAACACAGTGTTGAATGGCACTAAGATTGATATACGTAGCTTTAAGAGAGCCATCCAAACTTGAAATAAATAAATTGTTTGATCCACTGCTGTTATGAAAATAGTGACATTAGCCATGTGATTTTAAATATAGCCCATATATTCCCTGACCACATGCCGATAACTCAAATTTGACCACGCTCACAAGGAGGATTTCACCCAAGCTAAAGTGACTTTTGTATCAAGTAGCACTGGCATGATTTCAAAATGATAAAATCACCGTTGGTTCTATCCAGTTGAATGGCAAAGCAAGGCACTGATTAGGGCTATGTGTCCCACTTCAACTGACGTCTCACTTCTGCTGAAGCTACGTACATGTTAGAACGTGTGTACTCTGTGCAAGTATTCTAACAGTTAATGTTGGGTTCTCCAGTAATGCATGACAACAATATGTGTGTTTTTCCATTTCCAGACAACCTAGACCTGAATTGAAACGATCAATGGCTTGGTTGGGCGCGTACCAGCTGAAAGAGGGAGCTGATCGTTACTTGGGCATACGTGAGGTGAACAGTCACCCTCACTTCCGAGCTGTGGGCTCAGGCTATGTCAATGACATCGCCCTTGTAAAGCTTAAGCAGAAGCTGACATTCTCAAAGAGGGTTTCTCCAGTGGCTCTGAACAGCGTGCGCGACTTTAATTCATCTGATTGTTGGATCACTGGCTGGGGGGATGTTAAGAATGATGGTAAGTTCTGCACATTAAGTAGCCTATAGGTGCACACACTATGTTAAGAAAATTGAATAAACACCACCAGCATTCATATTGTTCATTTTCATGAACCAAATAACTAAGGCTGACCCTGCATATGAGTGTAACACTGTAAATGGTCATGTAACCAGGATTTTAGAAACACTGACAGTCACTCAAAACTGAGGTCATGAGTCGCTGCACCATGAATTGTCATATTGTATTTGTTGAATTAGGAGTTTTAAATACATTTTTGATTATTTGAGAAAAAAGATTTTCATACTCGATGTATTCATGATCGATGTTAAACTGCCGTCAGCAACCATTTTTCCCACATTAAAAGCCTGCTGTTAAAGGGAGGGCTGCAAGACATTACAATACAACATGTCTCCTCCTCTGAACTTGATTTGTGTGTGTCTATGCAGTTCCACTGGGGGATCCAGAAACCCTTCAGCAGCTGAATGTTCCCATGGTTGCTCAGAGTGTTTGTAAGGCCCTGCGCCCTGAGCTGACTGCTGACATGATATGTGCTGGGGGCATGAAGGAAGACGCCTGCAAAGTAAGTTTAACTCTTAGAAATTCAGTTCTCTTTGAGGAGGGAATGACCACTAGGTTGGGAAGAACTACACTGCCTAAATGTATACTGTTTTGATTATTATAAATTCCTAACAGCAAACTCAGTAAATTACTACTTCAGAATTACCAATTTAAAAATATTGTATTGCAAAAAATATAATTTAAATATAGAATACTTTTACTTTTGAAGTACATTTTGCTATGAATATAACTTAATTCACAGACGGCATATTTTGAATGCATGACTTTCACATTTCATACTTTAAAATAGTTTTTATTAGTATTTTTACTGCAATATCACAGTACTTCTTCCATTGCTGAAAATGACTTCCTCTTTAAAACAAACCCAGACTAATGACATAGTCTTCCAATCTGACCAGATTTATCTGCACTGCCTCAACCAAACTAGTGAACATGATGTAATAAAATGCTAAGTGGAGAGACTCACACAATAAGTCTGTATGTGCTTGTTTTTTCTGCCTCAAAAGGGGGATTATGGTGGCCCTCTGGTGTGTGGTTCAGCCAAAGGCGCTGTGCAGGTGGGCATCATGAGTTACAGCAGCTGTGGTCTCCCTCAACAGCCTGGAGTCTACACTCAAGTGTCAAAGTATCTGAGCTTCATCAAAAAATATGTCCACAGCGGAGAGGAAGCTTCTGCTGAGGTCTGAAGCTGTCCAGCCTGCTTCCCTGAAAACCTGCTCTACCCTCCATAGCTTCTCTACACTGTTTAACCATCAACTAATTTCTGCTGGTTGACTCTGTGCTCTGTGTTTATTAAATTCAAATCTTTGCATTAAAGCTTAAAAGCATACATTTTTGTGCCATGTTTTTTTTAACCTATGTTGATGTCCAACTAAACACACAGCATTTAAGTGCAGCGGATCAGTGAAAAAAATCGTTCAAATTGTGATACAAGCACCACACTTTGCATGCGCATCTCTCTTGGGCCAAGGTTTGTGGAAAAAACGCGAGCCACATGAAAATCTAAAATGGCCGTAATTTTTTCAAGATGCCCGCCATTTGCGCCATAAAAATACCATTTTCACCATAACATTTCACAGAAAGCTCAGAAACTATTGGTTTTGCTATCAAATCTGACATTTTCAACCATACAGAAGCTGAATTTAAAACTCTTACCCTTCTCAGAAACTCCTTTCTACCAACTCGAGTAACATTCAAGATGCAGATATACTTTTTTAAACCCATTTGTGTTCATCCCTGTATGTCGGTACAAAATAAATGCTCAAACCCAGTGCTTTTAAGATGTATTTAACTTTATCTGCATAGGCTATCAGACAACTAAAGTTGGGTTCACCTAAGTTGTTCTTTCTTAAACCACTATTTGCATTTTGACAGCATTGAAGGGAGTCAGCAACTTTGAGCTTTGGTGTCCCATTATGATTGTTGCATAGGACATGAAGTGTTGTTATTCATCATGTCCATACAGGTTTAGTCCTTGCATCCGAGCTGAACAGTGCTTTGCAGGAAAAGTAAAAAAACAAAAAAAAACTGTTAGTATATCCCACAACATTCAGTCTTGTATTAATTCTTGGTCAGCTGCTGCCAACTTTCTGCAACGGTTGCAAGTGTCGTCTGGTAGAGCTACCACCCGGCTGCATCTAGCCCATGTCAGAAGGACTTTGTGTTTCAGGCTGACACACAGTTGACTGACTTCATATGAAAACTTTCTAGTAGGCATCTAGCCTGGTGTGATGAAGGAGAGCTGCTTGAGAAAACTTTCTAGTAGGCATTGTTAAATTAATGTGTTCTCATACATGTTATCTCAGTTTAAAATGATATGCCCCTATATTATGTGGATTACGACTGACTTTTGTATCCAACTTTATTGTACACCAATGTGATTGGTTGTTTTATTTTGTTTTCTGTATTGAAGTGCATTCTGGGTCATTGACCGTTAATTGTGACTGCGCACATGCCATGGCTGCTGATGACATACCGGAGCTGTGAAGAAAGAAATAAAGAGATAAATGAAACATATACGAGACGTGATTATTTATCAACATGACTGAAGAAAATGAAACCTCAACAGGTTATGGGCCCAGGCGTGATACTACAAGAGGAGGAAGATGGCAAAGGTTAGTCTTCAACGGAGATGAAAATAACTTTGAACTTTGGGAAGTGAAGTTTCTCGGCCACATGCGAATGCTCGGCTTGAAGGACACAATACTCTCAACGGATGATGATCCGGATCCAGAAAAGAACGAAGAATGCTACGCAGAACTCATTCAATTCCTCGACGACAAAAGCCTATCGTTGGTGATGAGAGAGGCGGCCGATGACGGCAGTAAAGCCCTGCAAATATTAAGGAGCCATTACGCCAGTCAGGGTAAGCCCAGAATCATTGCCCTATACACAGAGCTAACTTCATTAAAGAAGGAGTCAGAAGAAACGGTGACAGACTATATCATCCGAGCTGAAAAGACAGTCACCTCCCTAAGAAATGCTAAAGAAGTGATAAGTGACGGGCTGATAATAGCCATGATTCTGAAGGGTCTCCCAGAATCATATAAGCCGTTCGCCATTCATACGACGCAGAGCAGCGAGGAATTAACGTTTATCCAGTTTAAAAGTAAACTACGAAGCTATGAAGAAACTGAAAAGTTCGACACTAAAACAAAATCGGACAATGTAATGAAAGCAGACATGTCATCCATCGTCTGCTATGGATGTGGAAATCGAGGCCACATGGCAAAAGAGTGCCGCCAAAGAGGTGTGCCAAAATGGTGCAACTACCACAGAAGCACAACACACAGTGACGAGGCATGCAGGAGAAAAACCAACCACAAAGATGGTGCCAAACAAACCGCGGATGGACAGAAAGACCAAAAGCAAGAACAAACATTTGTATTCAAAGTCAGTCAAAAATTCCTTCCAAACAACATTAAAAGTAATGGACTAATGGTAGATTGTGGAGCAACATCACACATCATCACGGAAGAAGACGCATTCACAAAATTTGACGAGACTTTTAACCGAAATGCACACTACATGGAGCTAGCTGATGGAACCAGGATGAACAACGTGGCATTACAACGAGGGGACGCAGAGGTGTGTTTGCAGGACAGTGAAGGCAGATGCAGCAAGGTCACACTGAGGAAGGCCTTATTCATCCCATCATATCCACAGAGCATATTCTCTGTCAAAGCAGCCACAGCTAATGGAGCCACAGTGGCATTCCAAGAGGGACAGAATGAACTGATTCACAAAGATGGGACTGTTTTTCGCATTGAGGTGCACGAGAGACTCTACTACTTGAAAACGGTAAATAACAAACAATGTGTCAAAAATACAGTGAATGATATGATGTCCACTGACAAAGTGAGTTTATCTTGTGATGTCAAAACATGGCATGAGATTTTGGGACACTGCAATATAAATGATGTGTTAAAATTACCAAATGTGGTAGAGGGTATGAAGATCACAGGTAACACAAAGATAGACTGCAGTGTGTGCACTGAGGGTAAATTCAACAATAGCAAAAATAAGAAAGCTGATGCAAAAGATAGTGCGCCCCTGGAGCTGGTACATACAGACTTAGCTGGCCCCATTGAGCCAACTTCCCGAGATGGATATAAGTATGCTATTTCATTCACAGATGATTTTTCAGGGGCTGTGTCTGTTTACTTCCTTAAAACCAAAAGTGACACAACCCTAGCTACAAAGAAATTCCTTGCAGACAGTGCGCCTTATGGCCGGGTCAAGTGTATAAGATCAGATAATGGCACTGAATACACAAGCGATGTTTTTCAGTCACTCCTAAGGGAAAAGGGTATAAGACATGAAACGTCATGCCCATACTCTCCCCACCAAAATGGGACAGCCGAGAGACAGTGGAGAACCTTTTTTGAGATGGGAAGATGTCTCTTATTAGAGAAAGGGTTACCAAAAGTATTGTGGCCTTATGCTGTACAACATGCTTCTCATGTTCGAAATAGATGTTACAATGACAGGACTGAAAACACCCCATATTTCATGTTAACAGGGAGGAAACCAAATCTGTCAAAAATGTGGGTGTTTGGATCCGACTGTTATACCTACAAACATGACCATAAGAAACTTGACCCGAGAGGTGAAAGAGGGATATTTGTTGGACACTGTAAAAACAGCCCGGCATACCTGATTTACAACCCAGACACAGAGAAAGTGTCAAAACACAGACTGGTGAAATTTGTTAAAATAAACAGTATTGAACAACAAACACAGACTGAATACGATTCAGAGTTCCCGAGATACGAAGTCAAAAACCCCGGTACTGAGAGTAATACTGATATGACAGAGAGTGATAATGAGGAGAGTCTGAGCACAGATTATACAGATGAGTCACAAAGTGATGAAACAACAGAGAATGTAGTCCTAGATGACAGTGCAGACCCCGAACCTTGTCATAGTCAAAATACTCACCAAAAGAGAGAAAGAAAACCACCAAAATATTTAGAGGACTACATTACAGATGTTGAAAATACAGATGTATCCCATCTAAGTGTTGATTATTGTTACAGGGCAGTACATGGAATCCCCCAGAGCTACTGTGACGCCCTGAGGTCACCCGAGGGGCCAGGATGGGAACGGGCTATGAAGGAAGAGCTCGACTCACTTAAAGAAAATGACACTTTTGAACTGACCTCTCTACCAAAGGGTAAAAATACAGTAGGGGGAAAATGGGTCTATGCCATTAAAGAAAATGTTGAAAAGGGAAAAATACTTAAGGCGAGATACGTAGCAAAGGGGTACAGCCAAACAGAGGGTATAGACTACCATGAGACATTTGCTCCAACAGCAAATCTTACTTCAGTGAGAGCCTTAATGCAAGTAGCAGTTCAAAACAACTTAATAGTCCATCAGATGGATGTAAAAACTGCATACTTGCATACTCCAATAGATGAAGAGATTTTCTTAGAACAACCACAGGGTTTTGAAAATACATCTGAGACAGGAGAAAAATTAGTTTACAAACTAAAGAAATCCATTTATGGACTAAAACAGTCTGGAAGAAACTGGTACAAACTTCTAAATGATCATTTAGAAGAAAACAACTTTGTGAGAAATGAATCTGACCACTGTGTGTACAGAAAGCAAACAGATAGTGAAACTATCATTGTTTTAATCTGGGTGGATGATTTTATCATTGCAGCTAGCTCAACAGGTTCAAAGACACAATGAAATCCACATTCAAAATTAAGGATTTGGGGAAAATAACATGCTTCTTGGGCATCGAGTTTGAACAAGAGGAAAATAAAATAAAAATGAGTCAGAAAAAGTACATCCTTAAAATGTTGGAAAAGTTTGGAATGTCAGAGTGTAAAGCTAGATCTACTCCATGTGAGCTAAAAGTGGAGAGTGACAACAAGGAGGAGGGCAGCTGCAATGAGATGGCAAATCCAAAAGAATACAGGGAAATAGTAGGCAGTCTGATTTATGCCATGACCTGTACGAGACCAGACATAAGCTGGATAGTAAGCAAACTGTCACAAACACTGGCAAAGCCAAAAGCAGAGAACTTAGTGGCTGCCAAACATGTTTTGAGATACCTTAAAGGTACTTATGACTACGAACTATGTTTCACTAAAACCGATGACGACTTAAAACTAATAGCCTTCAGTGATTCAGACTGGGCATCTTCTGTGGAAGATAGACGTAGCACTACAGGCTACTGTTTTAGCTTAACCAAACAAGGTCCTGCCATCTCGTGGAAATCAAAGAAACAACCCACAGTGGCATTATCAACGTGTGAAGCCGAATACATCGGCATGGCAAACACTACTCAGGAAAGCATGTATCTAACCCAACTGTTAAGTGGTATGGATAATAAAGTCTACAGTTGCACAAAGATCCATGGAGACAATCAGGGTGCCATTGCACTGAGTAAGAATCCAGTGCACAGACAGAGGTCTAAACACATAGATGTAAAATATCACTTCATTTGTGATGCACAAAAGGAAGGCAAAATAGTAATTGTTTACTGCCCATCAGAAGACATGGTTGCAGACATATTGACTAAACCTGTATCAAAGATTACAATGGTTAAATTCAAAAGGTTCTACTTTGGATGTTAAACATGTAATGTATGGCTTTGTAAAATGAGAACAAGTGGGGATGTTAAATTAATGTGTTCTCATACATGTTATCTCAGTTTAAAATGATATGCCCCTATATTATGTGGATTACGACTGACTTTTGTATCCAACTTTATTGTACACCAATGTGATTGGTTGTTTTATTTTGTTTTCTGTATTGAAGTGCATTCTGGGTCATTGACCGTTAATTGTGACTGCGCACATGCCATGGCTGCTGATGACATACCGGAGCTGTGAAGAAAGAAATAAAGAGATAAATGAAACATATACGAGACGTGATTATTTATCAACATGACTGAAGAAAATGAAACCTCAACAGGCATCTTTTTTTTTTTTTTTAACCTTTATTTATACAGGTAAATCCCATTGAGACCGAAGACTCTTTTGCAAGGGAGACCTGTTTTCCTTTCCCACGTTACCATTCACACACACATTCATACACCGATAGCAGGCTAACTATCGACATTCACACGAGGCAAGGTGGGTGAAGTGTCTTGCCCAAGGACACAACAACTATGACACAGGTGGCAGGGCGGGGATCGAACCTCCAAACCTTTAAAATCTGACACCATCTAGCCTGGTGTGATGAAGGAGAGCTGCTTGAGAAAACTTTCAAGTAGGCATCTAGCCTGGGGTTATGAAGGAGAGCTGCTCGAGAATGCATTCTACGAAATCGTGCCATTTTGTGTCTCTGACACAAAATCTACCCCAATAAACAGTATTAACAACACAATTAAAAAAAATTGATATTGGTATGATATGGTAAACAAACAATCTTCATTTTAAATCTTAATTAAATATTCATACATTGATATTTGTTTACATTTTAGAGATTTTTAAATTGTATATCTGTTAAATATGGTAAAAAAGGCTTGTCCCTCTGTTAAATTTTTCTATTACAAGCAGCTTTTAGAGAGGATAAAATCCAATTATCTGAAAACAACTTTAATTTATGAAAAGCCTTAATTGTTAGTTAACAGATAATGCTTTTATTTTATTCTTGACGTTTTTGGAATATTGAAAAAAATAACATTTAAATAATGTCCCTGTGTTACGTCAAATGCGTTACTTTGGATAAACACGCCCCCAGGGACAATGCACTATCCCATAAGTGACAACATTTTCAGGAAGTGTCATCATCTGCCTTTTATCAGGATGCTGCCAAAGAGACAAGAAAGTGCTCCTCTATTTTAATGAATTTTCATTGAGTTGTTTTTAATTTGACTGAAGGGGACGGTCATAGTGTGTCAAACTGCGTTACCATTATATCATGTATTAAAAAGTTAAACATTTTAAATTAAAATGTACATATAAACACACATTTTAGCATCTTAAGGGCCCGTGTCCACCTACCGCCTTTTTCCCACCGCAAGCGCCTTTTTTCAATTGATTCCCAATGAGAAGCGGCCGCCTCGGGAAAAGGCGGCCGCTCGGAGAAAAGGCGGCGCTTTTTTCGAGCGTTTTTGCCTTTTTGTGCGGCCGCTTCGAGATTTGCAAGTTGAAAAAAGTTAAACTTTTCAGAAAGGCGGTTCAAAGGGCCAATCAGATAGTAGATCGTCGGGACTCGTCGCCTTGGCAACACAGAAGACGGAAGAGAAACTGCTTTTTCCGTCTCTGTTTACCCGAAACTGTACGAAAATAGTGACTTAAAATGACCAGAACAGAGGGATGAGAGCCCGTTTGTGGGAGCAGATTAGGTGAACACTTGATTCGCTGTATCTTTTATCTCCTACGGATTGTTTCATGCGCACACGTCAGCCTACAACTTGCTCCGTGTGTGTTTGCAGGAAACGCGATAACTCCTCATCCAAACAGAGGATGGTGGAAAGTATTCTCTGTTTCATAAGACTACTCATATTAAAATGTAACGATTTAAATTAGGGCTGTCAAGCGATTAAAAAAATAATCTAATTAATTACAGGCTCTGTGATTAATTAATCTAAATTAATCGCATACTTATATGACACTTGTATGCCTGTTTATAAACAGCTGTATAGCCAACAGTTTGTTTTGCTCTCTCTCTCTCTCTCTCTCTCTCTCTCTCTCGTAACTTCTGTCTCCTCCCCTCAGCCAGGTTATAGCCAAAAATATTGACAGACACACACACAAACACACACACACACAAACACACACAAAAGAGGAAAAAAGGCAGGCTGCTATATGCTAGGAAGAGTCACGTCCGTTTATGCGTTAAGCTAGCAAACAAAAGTGAGACGGAAGATACTGAGAGTGTTGAACCTACATTGTTAATTAGGCACCCACTAAATCAATAATGCACAGACACTGCGGAGAATAACATAAGATAACTTCCTACCTTCATGCTTATTTGCCCGAAGCTTCCCATAAAACGTCCATAGAGCCCTCTCTATGCTTCTTTGCACGGGACTACAGGTGCAGCTGCGCTATCGTCTCACCCCTTTTGCACCGGGTCAAAGGGCACTATAGAAGTGCAATTAATCTGCTTTAATTTTTTTAATCGCGTTAATTTTTCTGTGATTAATTAATCGAAATTAACGCGTTAATTTGACAGCCCTAATTTAAATAGAAAACAGCAAGCCTAAACAGTTAAACCAGTGTTGATCATAGGTCTGACTGACAGGTGACAATCAGCATTTTTTCTCCCCCGATCACAGCACTCTCTCTCCCAGCTCATAAAACGCTTGAAAAAAGCGGTCAAAAAAAACGCTCAGTAGACACACTCCCGAGCGCACAGCCAGCGTTTAACGCTGGAAAAAGGCATTAGGTGGACACGGGCCCTTAGAATGCACACGATGTGGTGTCGTGGTGTCAACCACATGGCTAGTAATGGCTGCCAAAAGGATATTTTGTCAAACCTGTTACTGTCAAACCTGTTACTATTAACCCTTTCCCCGCCATGACCCCATGTTTATTGTGTGTCCAAACCAGAATAATTTATACAATACATAATTATAAATGTTATTTATATTAAGAATAGCATGTTTGTCCCTAAATATAGTGTCACTTCAAATACTTATTTAATACAAGTTGGTGTTGGTAACGCGATTGACAAAGCACATGTCCATGTCGATTATTTTAGGGAAATAAAAAATAAATAAAAATAGCCTGAGATGGCACCACATATTTTTCTTACAGGTAAGGGTCTACTTAAACCAAATTAGTCCTTAAACACAATAAAAATAATATTTTGAAAATCTGATTTTCAGAAAGGGTAATGGCACGTTTTCGTAGAATGACCCATATGCATGGCCCCTGCTTTCGAGCAAATAGGTCCAATCGTGCATGATCCACACTCACATTTGTACTGGATATGTCATATCTTCTTGCTATGGCTCCTTTTTTCATAAAATATGTGTATATTTTCCATTCCTGTTTCTGTCTTCTCGCAGATACCAAACACCTGGCACACCTTCACAAAAAGAAAAACCTCTACACCGTCTTCTCTCATCGCCTTGACCCTCCCAGTCCCCATCCTCCTTCCTCCCTTCTACCAAGCCACGTTGTCAGATCTTTCTCACCAATCTTATTAACACCTCCTTGTCAACTTGCTGTATCCCCAACTCTCTTAATGAGACAAAAGTGACTCCTCGCCTCATGAAAACAACCTTCAAGATTCCAACCTGACTGGTTTCAAGGCAAGCCACTGAACTGAAACTGCCCTCCATCACACTGCTAGAGCAGCCTATCTCTCTCTCTCAGCTCTGTGGTCATCTTTCCAGATGTTGACAGTTATACTGTTAACAGCAGCAGAAAGGTCCAGGGGCCATATTCACAAAACATTTTATCTTAGCGCTAAGAGTACTCATAAGGAGCACTAAAAGTTCTTAGGAGTAATTTCTTAAAACCTATTCACAAAGCTGCTAAGACCAACTTTTACTAAGGAATGGGAGGGACTCCTAAGCTAAGACTAGAGGGCGGGGTTGACCCTGTTGCTATGGATGATGTCATGTTCATACCTTCTATGCCCACAGTGATTGGCTGAGAGGGAATGAGTCTCTAAAGCTGGGAACACACCGCACTGGCCGTGCGGCGAGATTACATACAAAGTCAATGTACTAGCGCGTGGCCGCGCGTCCACCCAATAATCGGCGTCCAGCGGCGGGGGCTTGCGCGGCGCGTAGCCGCGCCTCATGAGAGGCGCGTGAATCGGGAGCGCGGCCATTAGCGGCGCATAGAAATTGTGTCATCGAAGGAGCGTGAATCGAAGGCTTGTGCGGCGAACACGGCGCCGCAGAAAAAGATGAACATTTTCATCTTTTTCTGCAGCGCCGCCGGGCGCCGCGCCTCCACAGCCAATCAGCGTTGAGATTGCCCGGTGGCGGTGGTCTGCAAGACGAGGTGGGCGTGTGGAGTGAGGACATTTGGCTTCCAATACATTCTGCAAATATGTGTATTTTGCATCTGTTTAGCTGTTGGTTGTACTTTAGCCAAGGTAGCGCCGGTTAGCATAGTGAAACTCACCCAGCTGTGTGCTGCTCCTGAGGATAATATGAACCCAAAGTTGACGGCAGTGTCCGTGTGGAATTCCATATAGTACAGCGAAGCACCGGTGTTGTCCTCCGTCAGCCGGCACACTTTCACTTTCAGGTAGGCTGATGTCTGCCTTTATTTGTGCTGCTGAGCACACACTGCTGTTGTTAATGTGTTTAGTATGTTGCTGAATTGCTGTTAATGTGTGTGTATTTGCGATCGGGGTGCGTGTTCAGGCTGTTTTAATGATATTTGTGACAAGACTGCCGCTGGTTACACAGTGAACCTACATCTGTATTTTTTGGCACAGCTGGACCATGTTATTGTTGTTGTTGCACCGTAAGTGTGACAGGTCTGATCTCGGCGTCGGCGTCAGGAATATATGGCCCAATATGATTAAGCGGCGAGCCTCCTGCGGTCACGCGGCCAACCGCCGCCTGCGATGAGGCGGCGGTTGGCCGTTGCGGCGACTGCGGTGAACATGGCCCAATATGACCAAGCGGCGAGCCTCCTGCGTTCACGCGGCCAACCGCCGCAGGCGGCCAATGCGGTGTGTTCCCGGCTTAAGGCTGTGTTCGGAAAGCCATACTAACGTCCTACATACTCAACATCTAGGTATATACTACATACTGTCTACTCAAAGATCGATTGTGTATGCGAGGTGCGTCGAAACATTCACACTGAAGTATACTCAAGCAATAAATAATTTCTTCTTCTTCTTATAAGATTCCGGCCGTTTAGACGCTGTTTAGCGTATTGCCGCCCTCCACAGGTTAGATATAGAACTAGATTTTTACATACAGTCCTGTGTTGTGCAGGAAATGCAGAATTGTAAATAAAGAATTGAAAAAAACACTTCCTTGTCGTTTGAAAAGACGCAATTTGAGATTTCTTTATTTAGAAGGGACAGCGCACATTGATAAACATGAGCACCAAAGTTCAACATGTAAATGTGCCAGATTTAGCCATGGAGGCTAATTTTCACCTGTAGTCCCTGTAGGTAGATAGCGTAAAAGAAACATTAAGAAAAGAAAAATACAAAAATACAACACATAAACACAAAAACAAAATGACACAAGCACAGATAAGTAAAATGATACAATCATTTTTCCAACACATAACAGGTTGGTGATGTGTGAAAAATATGAAACAAGTAGCATACATACAGATAAAAGTGCATGAACATATAGCACAATTAAAACAAATAAGCATTTAAAGAAAGACAAAAAGCACAGACAAGGAGCATACAAGTGGCATGAATGCAGACAAAAACACATAAGCACAAACAAGTGCATACAAACAAGGAGCATAAACTCAGACACAAACACAATTAGTAAACACAAAGACAAACACACTATCCCAGATTATTATGGACGCATATTTGATTTGTCAGTAGCCAGTTTTTTACATATTTTGAGAAGGATTTGAGTGATGTAATGTTCCTTAGTTCTGTGGGTATGATATTCCAAGTTGTAGTAGTATGTTGATATGTCTGAAATAAATCAAATCAAATCAAATCAAATCAAATCAAATCAAATCAAATCAAATCAAATCAAATCAAATCAAATCAAGTATGTGCTGCTCGATAGGAAAAGGCTGACTGCCCAAAATAACTTTTTCTATATGGTATTTTACAATCCCCTCTTGTGGATGCTCTGGTGGAAGAGTTTATATTTTGTTTTACAAATTCCTTTAGCGGAGGGGGAGAC
This sequence comes from Ammodytes marinus, assembly GCF_949987685.1. NCBI lineage: Eukaryota > Metazoa > Chordata > Actinopteri > Uranoscopiformes > Ammodytidae > Ammodytes > Ammodytes marinus. Next base: position 29,270,088 of record NC_137220.1, on the reverse strand, counting down.
ATACCATGAAAGATTTGATATACAAGTAGAATGTCTGCAAACTTAATCATGTTTTCCCAGTTTAACAAATCATATTTTATCAAGATTTTACAATGGTGATATGAATTAGATTTTTTATCTAGCATTTTCAAGGCCTGTTTGAGGCCTGTTTCAGTTGTTTTGTTTCAACTGAGCGTAATGTGGTCCGTCCTGCCTGTGACCAGCTGGTAAGACAGTAATTAATATGTGAGAAGATCATAGCATGAAGGTACAACCTTGAGGCCTCTGTAGTTAAATTATTCCTGAAATTTGATGAGTTGAATTTGATTTTGTTTAGGACTTTTTTAACTTGTGTTTTGAAAGTGAGCTTAGAATCTATCATTATTCCAAGGTACTTGATTTCTTGGACCACTGAGAGTCCTCTCCCTTCTACTGTCACGTCTGGATCTGGATCGCTGTTTGCAGATTTTGAAAGGAACATACATACAGTTTTTTCAACATTCAGATGCAGACAGGAGTTTGACTGAATCATCAGCGTACATCTGACAGGTGACAGTAGGTGGATAGACTTCAGGTAGGTCATTAATAAATAGACTGAATAACAAGGGACCCAAAATGGAACCTTGGGGTACACCCACACAAACTTCAGCTATTTGTGAAATGTTATGACCCACTCAAACACATTGTTTCCTCTCTGTAAGGTATGATTTTAGGTGAAACATTAAACTTTGATAACTTCGTAATTAAGACCTCATGATTAACTAAATCAAAAGCTTTCTTTAAATCAAGAAAAACAGCTCCCACTACTCCACCCTTATCCAATTTAGCCCTAATATTTTCCAAAAGAAAACAATTTGCTGTTTCTGTAGAATGATGTTTTCTAAACCCAAATTGCACAGGATGTAATGGGAAGGAACCTGTATTTAAATGCACTGTGATCTGTTCAGAAATCCATTTTTCTGCAATTTTTGATACGGCTGGAAGAATGCTTATGGGTCTGTAGTTGCTAATGACAGTGACCCCTGATTTGAATACTGGTGTAATTATAGCAGTCTTCCAGGAGCTGGGAAATACTCATTTATAGAACAATTTACAATATTTGAGATGGAAGGGATGAGTGCCTCCTTATGAGCTTTAATAAATACTGTGTCCATCCCATATACATCCTTTGCCCTTGATCCATTAAGAGAGGATATAATCATATTAACTTTGGAGTTGGTAACTACTCTAAAACTCAGAATGGGAGCATCTGCATCTAGAGGGGTGACAGAGTAATTTGATCCAGAAAAATTCTGAGACAGAGTTGTAAATGGACTGGACTTATATAGCGCTTTTTAGCCGATTTTCTCAGCCCCAAAGCGCTTTACATTTCTGACCACATTCACCCATTCATACACACACTCATACACCGATGGCAGTAGCTGCCATGCAAGGCGCTCTCTGAACCATCAGGAGCAATGTGGGGTTCAGTGTCTTGCCCAGGGACACTTCGACATGTTGCGGGTAGACGGGGGATCGAACCTCCGACCCTGCACTCCAGAGGCGACCTCCCTGCCGACTTCGCCACTGCCGCAGTTGTTGTTGAGTTTATGAAATAAGAATTAAATGCTGCTGCCACTTGACTTGAATCCTTTGTTACATTTCCCCCTATGTTTAGTTTTATTGGTTTACTGATGGCATTTGATGTCCCTGTTAATTTTTTTAAATTCTGCCAGATTTCTTTGGTATTCCCCCTAGCTTCACGAATAGCATTAATGAAAAATGTTGCCTTTGCCTGAGTTATTTTAAAACCGTGTTTCTTAGTGCGGTATAAGACCGCCTTTCATGAGCCAGTTTATTTTTGAGAGCCACCTTAAGGGCATGATCCCTCTGTTTCATAAGTGACCGTATACACTTTGTTCCAAATTATTATGCAAATTGGAATTAAGTGTGATAAACATTACATTTTTTGTATTTAATTTAAACTCATGGATGGTATTGTGTCTCAGGGCGCTTTGGATCATTGAAATCAATCTCAGACACCTGTAATCAGTTTGCTAAGTAAGCCCTATCAAAGGAAATCTACTTAACAAGGACGTTCCACATTATAAAGCAGGCCACAGGTTTCAAGCAATATGGGAAAGAAAAAGGATCTCTCTGCTGCCTAAAAGCGTCAAATAGTGCAATACCTTGGACAAGGTATGAAAACATTAGATATTTCACAAAAACTTAAGTGTGATCATCATACTGTGAAGATTTGTGGCTGATTCAGAGCACAGACGGGTTCATTCGGATAAAGGTAATATGAGGAAGGTTTCTGCTAGACAAAGTCATTGGAATAGGAGAGCAGCTGCTAAAATGCCATCACAAAGCATCAGACAGGTATTTGAAGCTTCTGGTGCCTCTGGAGTCCCGCAAATCTCAAGGTGTAGGATCCAGAAGCTTGCAGTTGTGCATAAACCTATTATTTGGCCACCCCTAAACAATGATCACAAGCTGAAACAGTTGCAGTGGGCTCAGGAATACATGAAGACTCATCTTCAAACAGTCTTGTTTACTGATGAGTGCCGTGTAACCCTGGATGGTCCAGATGGATGGAGTAGTGGATGGTTGGTGAATGGCCACAATGTCCCAACAAGACTGTGACGTCAGACAGGAGGTGGCAGAGTCATGTTTTGGGCCGGAATCATGGAGAGAGAGCTGGTAGACCCCTTTAGGGTCCCTGACGGTGTGAAAATGACCTCTGCAAAGTATGTTGAGTTTCTGACTGACCACTTTCTTCCGTGGTACAAAAAGAAGGAAAGTGCCTTCCGTAGTAAAATCACCTTCATGAATGACAATGCACCATCTCATGCAGCAAAGAATACCTCTGTGTCATTGGCTGCTATGGGCATAAAAGGAGAGAACCTCATGGTGTGGCCCCCATCTTCCCCTGACCTCAACCCTATTGAGAACCTTTGGAGCATCCTCAGGCAAAACATCTATTAGGTTGGGAGGCAGTTTACATCAAAACAGCAGCTATGGGAGGCTATTTGGCGATTGTTGTACTTCAGCAGCTGTGAGGCGAAGTACGTCAACATCGAACCAGCCAGAGTGATGTTAGCCTGTTAGCAGCTAGGTACGGACCCGAAGCAGCTGGAGAAGAGCTGGGAGGCAGTGCAGAAAAATCCACGAGACAGTAGAGACAGCTTTGCATTTTGGGGTGGTTGAGTAGGAAAAGTATACAATCTATCCATACCCAAAATCTTCCCAGAAGTTAGTACTCATTCGGGAATTTCTCACATACCCAAACTCGCATCCCAACCGTCACATACTCAAATTGAAGTCAAAATGAGTATGAGTAGGACGTTAGTATGGCTTTCCGAACACAGCCTAAGAGTGATTTTATGATAGAAACACTGTGGGAGATATCCCTATTGTGTCGCTGTATTAAAGTAAAGAGTTTTTAAATACAATTAATGCAGTGTTTCCCCCAGCATTTTTTTCAGCAGCGGTGGCGTGGTCCCTGAACCTCCTGGGGGTCCGGGGGCATGATTTTTTTTGTACCCTTTACATTTGAATGCATGGATCTAGTGCACTTTGAGAGGAGAATATGCACTTATTACTATTTAGATAGATGGGATTATTGGTGTTGTAACTTTGCCTTTTGTGTCTTTATTTACAGATTTTGACATTTTTGTATAGAAATTAATATTTAAACACAAAATGCCACAACGCAGAAAATGATTTGCACAATTTACTTACAGTTTTTGCTTAATGCTTAAACCAGACCTCCAAACTCATAAGAGGTGAAAAAGGTGACAAACACCCGACCCCTTAGGTCCCTCCGGGACCTAAGACTTTAATTTAAAATAATGTGATTAAAATGACAAAGTATCCTTATACAAAGGCCTATAGATACAAATAAAACAAAACAATTCATGAATATCAAGGGTGTAGGTTGTGATTAAACCTTGGTTTGGGACGCATTTTAATTAATAATTTAATGTGCCCCCCCCCCCAGAAATTTTTGAGCATTCAACACTTCATTTCCTGCATTCTGGTGAATTTGTATGCACCAAATGTATGTAAAGTAGGCTAATTGACAACATTTAGGTTCCTGCTGACAAAAATAGAATAGAATACAATGCAGTAATATCATGCATCCTGTATTGCTTTCAAATATTTATTCTCCTGTATCGTTCAAAAATTTGAATTAAACTGTAAAAAAAAAGAATGTAATTATTCATGTCTATCATTGAGAATGTAATGGTATTTTACTGGCCTGCAATCTTCAAATATTAAAAAATAATAAAGTGCTAAACTAGTAGTGACTAGTGTGCAGTGGAGAGAGAAATATATGCAGACAGATAGAGGGAGGAAGAGATAGCTTTATTTTATAATTTAGCTTTTTGATTTGTGAGAGTGATCATCGCTGACTTTAGACTGAGTTGGGCTGCTCCGTGAGGCTCGAGCCCATCAGCTGAGCAGCTGTCCGACACGGAGATGAAAAACGTGTCCGTGTATAAAGTGTTATTTTGTATTAAGGGCTGAGTCCAAAGTGACAGAAAGGAATATACCGCTCGTAATTTCGTTTTACCGTTTTCCAGCTGGAATGCAGAAACGAAAATTCCATCCGAATTTTCCTTTCTTGTTTATTGGTACAAAACAAAAAACGAATATGACAGAACAAGGAAATGGGTGAACGGAGGGTTTTGTTACTTTGTATTAAGGGCTGAGTCCAAAGTGACAGAAAGGAAACGGGTCCGTGTATAAAGTGTTATTTTGTATTAAGGGCTGAGTCCAAAGTGACAGAAAGGAATATACCGCTCGTAATTTCGTTTTACCGTTTTCCAGCTGGAATGCAGAAACGAAAATTCCATCCGAATTTTCCTTTCTTGTTTATTGGTACAAAACGAAAAACGAATATGACAGAACAATGAAATGGGTGAACGGAGGGTTTTGTTACTTTGTATTAAGAGCTTAGTACCAATTTAAGGAGCTATTTTCTGTCCGATTTCCCTTTGTTGGATTCAGACATGAAAACAAATAAACGAGTCTCATTGGCTGTGCCACTGAGAGCTTCCTGCTTCTGTATTTCCAGCGTAAAAGTAGCCTTTATAATAGGATCATAGCATACACTGACCCATAGCCTATGCCCTATTGAGCACAATCTGTGAAATGTATAGCCTACATGTTCGAATAAATAATAGGCCACATTTTATTTTTTATTTGAATGTAAAACAGGTTCTCATTCCCAACCACTCAACATTTCTCCCCAACTCGTCCTCATTGACGAATGGTCAGTGTCCCTTTGAGTCACTTTTCGACGTGCGATAGCCTAATATAGCCAGTACTTTGGCAAGGCATGTGCCAAGTGTGTCACCGCACAGGCAAGGACGGATTAACATGTCCACGGGCCCTGGACACAAACCAGCCATGGACCCGCAATCACACACATTATAATGCAGCGCGCAGCCGAGAGAGAGAGAGAGAGAGAGAGAGAAAGAGAAAGAGACACTCTCGCGTACAGCGCGTACCCCGGTGAAACGCTGTGTTGGTGTCGTTCACTGTGAGACCTCGCGAGCCGCTGTGCAGTAAAACCATGTGATTTAAGACTAAATTATCACCGGGGATTCCTGCACGTTAACGTTGTAGAGGAGACAGGCTTCGTGATCCGATTGCATGTCCCAAGCCCTGGATATACGGATACATGTCCCCAATCTCACTGCCGACTAACTGTAAAGTGAACAACCGCCTCGCTCAGTTAGTTTCAGTCTACATCCGACACAGTTAATATAAACACCACCTAAGCATGGCCATCGTTAAAAAAGCGATCTCATTCTTATTATCATTAGGGCTTTGATGCAATCTATAAAATCTGAACATTACGGAGGCAGTGGTGGTGCGTAAAAGGACGGTGCAGTTGGCAAGCTCTCCTCATACGCCTGCCACAGCAGAAAAGCTACTGTAAGTCGATCGCTTTGTCGATTCATGCCTCTAACTCGTTGACTCGCAATATAATGAGTCGAGACTTTTAATTCAATGCTGGGGATGTTGAGCTCTTTGGTGATTTCCCTTGCCTTTTTATAGCCTATAGTCTCAGCCCATAGCGTTCTCTCTCCCAGCGGCCAGCGCAAAAACGCAGGTCCCAGCCGCTTCAGAGCCCACAACCAGTGTTCCACCCGAAAAAAGAAAAGAAACACAAGGTGGACACAGGCCCTTAAGCTGAATGACCGCTCTGGTAACGGTTATTCCCTTACTGGACGCCGAATATTAGACCCCAAATATAAGACGACCCGACTTTTTACGACCTAGGCCTACTTGTAGGGGAAACCCCCAGTCTTATATTAAAACCATCACCGCTGCATGTATTGGTGCAGTTTGTATTTATCATTGTAGCGAGTTGCGAGACAAGTGCAGATTGAGCTTTTTTTTTCAGCACCCCCTGCTGAGAATATGTTCACGCGGCTATGTGCGCGTCTGTTTTATGTTGGCGAGCTTGAGTAAGTAGCCTATATTTTAGAGAAGTTTCACATCAGGCCAGCCTATTATGTGGCCTAGTGATGTGCCGAGTCCTTTTATTTATTTATTTTTGCCTCGCACCCGGCCGAGAGTCAAGCAGCTCCGCCGGGCGGCGTCCGCCCGACAGCATGTCATTCAAATAGGCTGCTGCATCCAAATCATCCCGTAATCACCAATTTGATACCAGAAAAGTTGCCAGCGTGTCTGTTTCTCCCCAGCGCACAGCAAATGAGATATATATTTAGGCTACTATTGTTATTATAAAATGTCACTCAAGAGAGATGATAAACAAACATAACGGTCAGTTATCATTCAATTTTAGATGGCAAGATGATAAGGCAGATTCTTTGGAACAACTAAAAAAGGCAAAAGTTGATGATGTGAACAACTTGTTTGTGCTTTAAAGTCGCCAGAACGCAAGAAACAAGTCTTTGAAGCTCCTGGGGGAGGACCCCCACACCCCCGTTATTGTACAGACCCTGAATAAACGTGCCACACCGAGTTTTAATGAAACACACATAATCTCTTTTCTGGCTATACGTTATAGTGCAGCACCCCCACATATTAGAAAAATCCTGGCGCCGTACATGATGCTAAAGGCAAACCATCCCGTTCTGGGACTGCCACAAGATCGACTTGTGCGTGGAAAGGAAGACAAATCTTTCCTCTCTTCTGGTTGAGAGACAGGAGTCCGCGACAATGGCCAATTTGTTATACCAGGATGATTGCAACCTGGTTGTATAACGCTATGATTGGCGCAGCCGTTAAAATGAGGCTATTGATTTTCTGTTTACAAAGATGTCTGAATTGTTTATTGTTTATGAAAATAGACATTTTGAATTGAAATGATATTGATGATAATCAATAATAGTAATGTTTATGCCTAGACTGCTTTGTTTTTTGTGGGCGGGCTTTCCGCACCGACCAGGTAGGCCAGGTGTGTGTTTGTCATGATGAAAAATAAATGTCAAGGGAAAGAGGCGGTGGTTTAAAAAAGTATTTTGACCGCTTATTAAGTTCACTCGTTGCTTACAATGGCTTATTCGTTTCCCACTATATTTTGCTTTATTTACAAGACAGTTTTGTTCTTTTTTGAGTTGCAAAATAAAGGCAATACTTTTTTGAAGTCGCGAGTGCTTGGAGATTATTGGAAGCTAGTCGAGCTGACCTCGCCTTCTGTACCCACGGCTGCACCCAAACAAAGAACAGCCGAGACAATGACACTGTCATGCTTCAGAATGTATAACAGGTTTCAACATGTGAAAATAAAGTGACAGCTGCGCTAACTTGATCAAGTAGCCTAAGGTCAATATGTTTACAGTTGTGAATGATGATGCTTTATTATTCTACTTGTTAAACATGAAGGCTATTGCACCCAGATTACCCTCGCGCCAAAGTAAAGCTGCGTGCGTGTCCTTGATTAATGCGCGTGCACATCAATGAGCAGGGCCTCGCTGTCTATAGCCTACTCATAACGTCTATAATCCACGAGCCGAGACCGCAGGCGTGTGTCTGGGGGTCAAAGCATAGGAAAATCAGAACCAGCGAGAACAGCCTGGCTGGGACTCAGAACACAGGAGAAGACCCAACTGGATTATAACATCAGCCTGTCATACTCTACAACTAGGCCTACTCTACATTCTAGCCCTGAAGTTTACAGGGAAAGATGAGAAGGTGCTCTTTCCGTGTGGTTGCCCCAGGTCGTCTTCCTGGTGTATTTCCTTGGCATGATGGCTTTTCTACAATGTGTATGACATTAAAATAAAACATATGTCATGTAATATTACATTAAAATATGTTTAAGACTATATTTAACTTGTGGCTAATGGTGGGGGAAAGTGAGACAGTGGCTCACTTTCCCCCACAGCATTTGGCTCACTTTCCCCCACCACCACAATTTGAGAAAAAACTACCTCTCTTGGCATTTCAGGCTAATCTTCAGTTATCAGCATCACATGGTTTCATATGTTGGTAGTTCATTAACACGTATGATAGAAGTTTTTCAACGTGAATACATTTGCTTTGGCACAACAGTTGATTAAGTTGACAGCAAGAACATTTACTTTTACATGCAAAATACCTATTTTGGTGAAAAAAACATGCTTACCACAGCACCATGAGGTCCTCTCTTTCAGGGCCATGGGGAAATGAGAGGGGCTTGAAAACATATATCTCACATGACCACAAATGTTTTCCGTTGCCTAGATACAGGGGGTGGCTCACATTACCCGATGCCTCAGATTCCCCCGTTCTCCCCTATTATATTTATATAAAAAGTTATTTATTAAGTTCCTTTTCCTGCAGTTGCTTTGGGTTTACGATGCACTGAAAGTTACTGTTGGTGTCACGTTTGGATTTCATTTCCTACTAGAGTAGGCCTATATGTGGCGCTTCGCAGCATCTCCTCCGTTCCACAGGTCCGCTACTGAATAGTTGCGCGTCTCGCCTTTTTCCTTCCGCATGCACTTTACGATTTTGCCGGCTGTTGTTTCTAATTTGTGAATTTCCTGGTTTGTCGCTGTGTGCATAGTCGCCGTTGAGAGAAATACAGTGAGAGTGCATGGCGTGCAGCTGCTCAATGAGGATATTTTTTCCGATTCAAATCATTGTAAAATTTAAAATTAATAGGCCTATATGTGGCGCTATTGTAGGTTAATTGTGAACGAAGGTGTGGGAAACCCTGCAGTATCTTGGTTTCATGTTAAATCAGTGTCACTTGTCATTAATTGTATATAAAAACTCTTTACTTTACAGTAATACAGCGACACGATATGGATATCTCCCACAGTGTTTCTATCATAAATTCACTCTTAGCTCTCATTCCCTCTCAGCCAATCACTGTGGGCATAGAAGGTATGAACATGACGTCATCCATAGCAACAGGGTCAACCACGCCCTCGAGTCTTAGCTTAGGAGTCCCTCCCATTCCTTAGTAAAAGTTGGTCTTAGCAGCTTTGTGAATAGGTTTTAAGAAATTACTCCTAAGAACTTTTAGTGCTCCTTAGGAGTACTCTTATAGGCCTTTCACACTGCCGCAAAATCGGAGCTAGTTCTGGGCTTGTTCGGAGTTAGAGCCAGTGTTTTGGTTTCACACCGCCAGAGAGCCTGCTCCGGGCCGTAAAAACCGGGGGAACTCATACCCCAGGATTGAGCAGGGTTTGATAAGAACTGCTTGCGCGAACGGTTGGGGGAGGGATTATCCTGACCAACCAGAGCAACTCAAACCTCATGCCCGCCATATTTAAAAACACCGCTACTACGAGACGTAAACATAACATAATTACCGAACGTAGCGATCAAATTGACCGGCGAGAATACACTGTATGGGTCCTGTTTGCTTAAGAAAGCAAAGCGAGAGCCAACAAGTGTAAAAATAAGACGTATTCGCCGCTGTTGTTGTGCTTAAAGCTAGCGGTAGCTTTAGCGTTAGCCACAAGAGCAGCGGCGTCGGGTGACGTACACACACGTTTACAGTGACGTCATGACGTTGCTCTCTTGCCGGCTCCATGGCTGTCTCCGGTCGATGTGAAACCAACCGGTTCATAACTGGGATAAGGCTGTAACCAGTTTTGAACTGACCCCAACACCAGCCTGGAACTGACTCTTGGTTCATTTTGGTGTGAAAGGCCTATTAGCGTTAAGATAAAATGTTTTGTGAATATGGCCTCTGGACCTTTCTGCTGTTAACAGCAGCAGAAAGGTCTGGAAAGATGACCACAGAGCTGAGAGAGAGAGATAGGCTGCTCTAGCAGTGTGATGTCACTCATTGACATTATGGAGGGCAGTTTCAGTTCAGTGGCTTGCCTTGAAACCAGTCAGGAATAGGTTTTAAGAAATTACTCCTTACTAAGAACTTTTAGTGCTCCTTAGGAGTACTCTTAGCGCTAAGATAAAATGTTTTGTGAATACGGCCCCAGATCCTTATTTCCACTCAGGTGTCTCAGGTTCTGCACGCTCCTTACTCCCATCATTACTCAACCCTACCGAGTAACTGGGAGAAGCTCTGTGTCAGAAGAACCACTTACAACTGTGCTCCCTTCAGGTTCCATCCTGGAGCCCCTCCACTTTTTTCTGTACACCAACTCTCTAATCTGTTATTCACTCACATGGCTTTTCCACAGCTACGCAGACAACACACAACTCTCATCTCTTTTCCTCCATCTGAAACACAGGTAGAATCACAACTAATGATAATAATAATAATGGATTGGATTTATATAGCGCTTTTCAAGGCACTTAAAGATGCTTTACAGGGTTCCAGGTTCCATTCATTCACACACAGTCATACTGGTGGTGGTAAACTACCATAGTAGCCACAGCTGCCCTGGGGCAGACTGATGGAAGCGTGGCTGCCATTCAGCGCCTACGGCCCCTCCAACCACCACCTCAAACATACAGCAGTCATACACATTCACACAAGGCAAGGTGGGTCAAGTGTCTTGCCCAAGGACACAACAACCATGACACTGGTGGCAGAGCGGGGATCTAACCGCCAACCCTTGGATCATTGGCCAACCCGCTTAACCACCTGAGCCACAGTCTGATAGACATCCCTCAATGAATGTCCACCATGCACCACTTGAAACTCAACCTTTACAAGACAGAGCTGCTTTTGCTTCCAGGAAAGGGCTCTCTGACTATCACCATTGACAACTCTGTGAAAGCCCCCAGCCAGACTGCTAGGAAGTTGGGTGTGACACTCAACCAACTCTCCCTTACCGCCAATATGTCTGCAACAACCCGATCATGTAGTTACATTCTTGCTAATCTCAGTTCATGTACAGTCATGGTTGAATTAACATATTGGAAGTCACTTTGGATAAAAGGTTCAGCTTTTTAACTAATGTAATGTAATAATCTTCAGGTTGTCATCTTCAACTGGATACTGGCTGGGTTTGCCGAGGACTAGACCTCTTGCCACATATACAATGCAGACCTCTTTTCTTTTCTACAGGAACCCGACGCAACATCACATGCAGTTGAAGCATGGAAGAAGAGTGTATAGTATGGGATAGGGCAGGATTGCCCTGCGTACTCGACAACTCAAAAAGGTTTAATAGGAATTATGTCAAATGTGTTGTGAACATTCGTGACTTAGAGGAAGAACCACATTCATTACCCTTTGAGGTTTGCTGTTGCACCACCAGCAGGCAGAACATTAAATATACCGACTGCATTATCTAGTTTTTGGTAAATTTTTACCCTGACCTTGAAATTTAATGCATATCCTTGAATACTGGGGATCTCAAAGGTACCACCAAATGAATGGGCATATCCAATTTAGTAGGGAATGACAACTTAAATGTTTTTCTACGTTGTTTCTTTCCAAAATTATGAGCGTAAATATGGTGGATAGCCTATTAACTATGTTAGAAAGGATTTTGCAAACAAATGTACTGATACTTACATCATTCATGTCTGTTCACGTATCAAAGGTTATTGTGAAAATAGTATTTCCGTGGGACATACGTCCGCCACCTTGAAAATAAATATATTTTTTACGTGGCTAACGTGGTTTTCCAAAAAAGTGTCCCCAAAGGGGCATGCATGCACATTTTGGTGCTTGTATCACCATTTGAACGACCTTGCACCTTTAACTTTGTTTATATCAGCTTATGAATCCATTTCAGCTGTCTCCAAAATGTCACATAATCATTTGTTCAGCTTGACATTACAAAGTATATAGGGGAGAGTGAGGGGAGCTGTGCCACTGTTTACTCAAAGTGACTTTAAAGATCTCCTAATATACTAATTTTCTGGTCTTAATGTCTCATTTTTTTAATGAGAAATTAAGACTAGACTCCTATAAAGCAACCTGACACGAATCACATACATGGAAAATCCGGATTGGTCTACGTAGATAAATCCCGGAAATTTGAACAAGTGAATCGCGACCGGCGTTCCTTGTGTTTAGCGCTCTGCACAGCCACCCCAGATGGTCAGCAGGGAATACGTCTAATGCATGTAAGTCATCATTTGACACTTTAGTATGGTTAAACATGACTATAAATCGTTATAACAACGTTTATAGGTCATAAAAGTTGAAAAAGCATAATAGGTGCTCTTTAAAGTGAGGCCTTGACATTAAAGGCTCCAACTAAAATATATATATATGTATATTTCAGGATGTGGTGCATCCCCGGCAACAATAACTGTGGATCTTAAATAAACTGCTTAAGAAATATAGCTTTCGGAAAAAAAGTTTTCTTTTGGCACAACTTGCCCTCACCCACCCTGGCTTTTCCTCCCCATTAAATATCTTACCTCTGCACTACTATCTTTGTTTATATGTGGATGTCTGGGCTTTATGTCTTTTATTTTTGTTATTGTTATTTTACCTTAATTTCTAAACTACTGAATGCACTATTTACAGCACTTTGGACAGTGCAAACTGTTATAAATGTGCTTTTATAAATAAATTTAACTTACTTACTTATAATTCACCCCAGGCCCTTAGGAACAAATCACCCCAAACCCCAGAATTTTGATTAATTAGCATGATGCAGCAGTTTAGGGCTGACATCGTGCTAACTGTACAGACTCAAAGTGTAGCATACTAAAGCACTAAAACATGAGTCAAATGGATGGCCCTCCTTAAATATGTGGTCACATTTCCAATTTCTTCTATCGTTTTCTAGAAACAAGAGGTGGCACTTCTTCCCCACTGGCTCAACTCAACCCACTCTTTCCTACTGTAAATCGTATTGGTAATACACTAGGTTTTTCTCCAAAGTTTGAATAAAGGCAGGAGGTCCAACTTCTTTTCCAGAATAGCATCCTGTTACCTTGCCTTCCCATGTATATCACTTGATTTAAGCAGGAAACGGCCTCAGTCAGATTAAGAACCACAACATAGAACCTAAAATATATATTATAAAACATATATTCTTCTGACAAGTCAGGTCATACATGAAACGAAAATTCAAATACAAAAGTACAATTAAGGTTAATATTTTACTGCAGTTGTTACTTTCTTGATTTAACTTAATTGTTTAAATTATTACTTAACATCAATGGGATGTAAATGTGTCATATTATTTCTGAACCCACATTACACATTAAAAGAAACAAACAAGATCAACAAAGAGCAGACAAAACAAGGTGTTACTTTTAAATGAATCAGCTTCTACAACACATTAGTCACACAGTAATGAAATGATGGTGGGTACGTCAGAAATATTAATCACTTTGACATTTTCGTCAAATTACCACAAGCTTACTGACACATTGCCGACCTATGGTAGAAATTAGTATTTGATTAGTATTAAGAATACTAGTTCAGGGGAGCAGAGAAGATTTTCCAACAGATTTCCCAACAGAAGTAAAACATGAAAAAAACTGAGGCCTGGCTGATAAGTCAACGTGCTGTCTACCACATTTAGATAAAGAAAAGAGTAATAGTACATGATGACACATGTAAAGGCTCTGCTACGTGTTAAGATAAGCAGCTTGAAGCCTTGCATGCTGCTGATGTCTAACACGATTGCTGGCAATGCTTGTTTTCCATCGAAGTCAACAGTTTGTCACGCTGATAAAATGTGTGGTTGGAGCAGTTGTTGATTTCACAGCCACCAAATCAAACAAGGAAGAATTTGAATATTAAAAAACTCAGTAGCTATGTCGTCTTAAATACAACTGAAGCGTCAGTGTACGCAAGTACGAATTCAAACTATGTATCCATTACTTTTATCAATCTTTCTTTTTGTTAGCTGTCTATTCTATGGATTTTTCCTTCATAGATAAATAAATGCTGTGTTCTTAGGGACTTAATACAGTATGTTCTAAGTCACGAAAATGTTGTGTATTATGTAGGCTACTAATTAGGGTAAATGTTCTCACACTTTTATTCTATGGTAGATCACATGTTAGACTGGTGGCACATTTAGTAACCTTTTGCCTGTTTGTAATAGACATTTGAGTAACTTTTACTTGTAGCGCAGCACTAAATAAAACATTTAATTATTGCCCCTGTAAAGCACTTTGAATGGCCTTGTGTCTGAATTGTGCTCTATTAATAAACTTGCCTTGCCTTTACTTTATTTATGTTAGAAGTATCTAAAGCCTGCTACAGTGTGCATCTCAAAAAATCTGAATATCAATATAAGGAGAGCCTGCGCTGTCCCTCGTAGTTTAATGGGCTCTTGTTGCGGGCTATTTGCATTATCTTTTCCTTTAACGGGTCGTGGTGTATTTTAGCGATCATGATGTTGCTATGTTGCAGCTATTTAGCAGCTTGTTGTTGCTCGGCAGCCTGATTCGGCGAGCTCGGTCAACTTTTATACCGTGGGGGAAGTTATAGGCTCCCAGGAGTTTAGGCAACAGGTCCCACACAAACGCAGTAGGTGAGCCCCTCTCATTCTTCTCGGACAGACCAACAATTTTGATGTTTTGTCTACGCAATTGCCCTTCGAGGTCACACACCTTAGCTCTCAGGAGTTTGTTCTGGGCTGACAGCTTGTTGCAAGTTTTTCCCAGCTCGGCGAAGCGTGCCTAGTGCTCATCTCGAGTCTCCTCCAGGCTGGTTGTATGGGAAGAGTTTGGGGCCAAACTAGTTTTCACCTCAGCGCGGTATGACTCTATGTTGTCAAGCCTTGTGTTGATAGTTTTCCATTCGTCTAAAGGCCAGGACACACCGGTCCGACTACCCGAAAATGGAGTCTGCCGTTTCAGGCAGCTCCAGTCTGCCTGTCGCGGCCAAAAAAGTGCCAAGAACACACCGAGCCGACTGCTGACTTTCTGTACGCTCTGCGCTAGCGCGGGACCTAATGTCTCCATAACAGCAGGCGGCGCTAATCTGTATTGTGGCCCAAAAAAAATACGGAAGCCGGAAATGATGGGAAAGCTCTCTAGACCATAAACATAGATAGAAATACGTATTTATATTTATGGACCATAAAGAGCACCATTTTTAGCAGAGAGTGTCGAGCATGGTGTCGAGCAGTCAACAAGGGTTGATGCATGTGAGTACTCGCTGAACGAAACAAACAAACACATTAAAACAATGGCTAGCTGTTGTTAGCTGTTTGTGCTACCCGCCTCACTTCCGGGCTTCACTGATTTGCTAGCCCTCCACCAATCAAATTGCTCCAACTGAAAGACTGCCCGCCGCCGATTGAACAGAAGCCCTACAACGACCGACGTCACGGCACACACCAAACAGATTTGTGTCCCCGCCCCCTCCAGACTCTCCGACGGCGATTATTGGGCCGGTGTGATAGCAGACGGGTAGTCATCCTCCACCCGTGGTGCCGCAAAGTCACCATTCAGGCTAGCTAGGCCTGGTGAGTTGCTAGCTAGCTCGTTCGACAAAAAAGTCTCCTTCACTCCCCGAAAGATTGTTCAGCATCTTTGGGCTCTTTTTCTTGGTCCTACCTAGGGTTGCAAAATTCCGGGAATTTTCAAAGTTGGAAACTTTCCAAGGGAATTAACGGGAATTAACGGGAATTTTGGGAATTAACGGGAATAAACCAAAAATTTAACAAATTTAAGGTTTGCCCTTAACAGTGATTTTAAATATAGTTGGGGGAAATGTATATTTAGCATATTCTTGACTAAATAAACCAGCTTTCATGCTCACACTTGGGAATATGTGCTTTTCCTCAATCACATGCACACAGCACACTGCTTACTGGTATTGAGGCCACGCCCCCTGCATGCACTGCGCATTCCTCCATCACATGCACAGATGATTTCTAGAACCCTGGAGCATTGAGGCTACATTAAGCCCAGAGTACAAGACTTTTTAAGACACACATTTGAGCATTTGAACTACATAAAGTGAGGTAAGTTTTGATGATATTATGGCCAATATATTTACCCCATAGTTGACGGAGTAAATATATTTGATGTATGGTATTAATGTTTAACTTCCAAATATCTCATTTAAATGTATTTACAGTAGAAAGCTAACCTATCAGCTAGCTGTTAAATGTAAGCTGTAGCTAGCACCATTTCATTTACTATTCAAGAGGCTTTCTTATGATGCCAGCTAGCTACCTCAAATGTCATGCTGCTTTTTCTGCCTACTGCAAGAGGATTTTCTGTACATCAATTGTTGAATATTTGAATGACCATTCCAGTTGTTTGGATAGGCTTACTATTTAAATATCTGTTCATGCTATTGCATTAGTATTTTAACAAGCTGTTTTTATCTTATTCTACAGAAAAATGCCACGTTCGCCATCCGATGTGTGGAGGCATTTCACACAAGTTAATGTTCAAGGAAAGGTGTTGTATACGTGTAAATATTGTGAAAAGACATACGTGAAGAATGCCACAAAAATGCAGCAGCATTTTGAAAAGTGCAAAAAAAATCCTCAAGGCTCAAAACATGCAGCAGACAAGAGTTCTACTCCAGGGGAAAATGAATCTGCTGTGTCAGAGTCAGACAGCCTCTCAGTCTCTTCAGCTCCTGGTTCCTCTGGCATCAGAGGATTCTTTGATTTTATGGATGAACGTAACCAGAGAAATGCAGATGAGTGTTTCGCTCGTGCAGTCTATGCAACTGGCTCACCCCTGATGCTGCCATCCAATGTGTACTGGAAGAGATTTTTCAATGTTCTCCGGCCAGCATACAAAACCCCAACCAGACATGCACTATCCACTCATTTGCTGGATGAAGAGTTCGACAGAGTGCAAACAAAGGTCAAGCAAACCATTGACAAAGCAGACTGTATTACAGTCATCTCTGATGGATGGTCAAATGTCCGGGGAGAAGGAATTATCAACTACATTGTATCCAGCCCTCAACCTGTATTCTACAAGAGCACAGACACAAAGGACAACAGACACACAGGCACTTACATTGCTGATGAGCTAAAAGCGGTCATCAATGACCTTGGACCAGAGAAGGTTTTTGCACTTGTCACTGACAATGCACCAAACATGAAGGCTGCCTGGGCACAAGTGAAGGAGACCTACCCTCATATAACAAGCATTGGCTGTGCTGCCCATACTCTTAATCTGCTCCTTAAAGACATCATGACACTGAAGACAATGGACACTCTATACAAGAGAGCGAAGCAAGTTGTGAAGTTTGTGAAGGGCAAACAAGTAGCTTCAGCAACCTATCTCTCAAAGCAAAAGGAAAAAAACAAGAATACCACACTTAAGCTCCCCAGCATCACACGCTGGGGTGGCGTTGTCATCATGTATGACAGTCTACTGGCCGGAAAGGAGTCTCTGCAAGAAATGGCCATATCCCAGACTGCAGGCATCGAAAGTGACATCAAGAAAGTCCTGTTGGAAGATATGTTCTGGGAGAAACTGACTAGCAGTCTGAGAATCATCAAACCAATCGCAGCAGCAATAGCCAAGATAGAGGGTGATGATGCCATGTTATCAGACGTCCAGTGTCTTTTTGCTGACCTCAAGGAAGTAATGCAGGCGGTCCTACCCGCTTCCCTACTACACAAAGCAGAGGAAACAGCTGTGGTGAAGTCATTGGCAAAACGGCACGAGTTCTGCATGAAGCCTGTGCATGCAGCAGCATACATTCTAGATCCAAAATGTGACAGGGCCATACTCTCGGGAGAAGAGATTAACGGTGCCTATGCAGTTATTACAGCCCTGTCTGACCACCTGGGCCTTGATAAAGGCAAAGTTCTAGGCAGTTTAGCAAAGTACAGAACCAAGCAAGGCCTTTGGGAAGGGGATGGAATCTGGCAGTCATGCCAGCACATATCTGCAGCCACTTGGTGGAAGGGACTTTGTGGATCTGAGGCCCTTGCACCTGTAGCGTCTATTATTCTTCAAATCCCACCATCATCAGCTGCCTCCGAGCGCAACTGGTCACTGTTCGGGAACACTCACACAAAGGTTCGCAACAGGCTCACAAATGTGAGGGTGGAAAAATTGGTTGCAATTCGGGCAAACCTAAGGCTCTTTGAGCCTGACACAGAGTCATCCTCAACAAGGCTGGACAGCGACACTGAAGAGGTCGAATCAGAGTTGGATGTGGATGTGGAGGAAGAAAACATGGAAGATGTTGAGGAAGCCCAGTAAGGGGCCATTGCCTGAAAGGGTTTGGCAAAATGTCAAAAGCTAGGCTTGAGAACCTTGAGGGAAGATGCTTTTTGTTATTGGGACTTTGTTTCAGAATGGGACTTTTTAAGAGGAAGCGGGGGCTCTTTTTTTTTATTTGTTCAATACAATTGTTAAAACTTAATAAAGTTCTACACTGTTGAAATTAAATGGTTTTTAAGTGTATTATTTGCATGGATGACTACCTATGACACAGCAAAATGTAAATATTTAAGTTTGAATATGATAGTCCATTAAATTTCCCCCAATTTCAAGTCAATTCCCAAAAATCGAATATTCCCAAAATTCCCGAGCGAAAGTTCCCGTGGAAACTTTCCACCCCTTTGCAACCCTAGTCCTACCCATCCTTAAAGGGAAAATTCGCCCATTTTCATGTGAATGGTATATCAGGGCCGAGTATATTTGTAGTCTAATGAAAAAAGCCCCCCAAAAATTGATCCGAATTGGAAGAGAGCACAATGATTTCGGATTTGAACTGATGACGCGGGGCTGACGTTTTTACAGTTTTTACAGTTCCTATAGGCCCCAGGATGCATTGCGCGGGGGCTATGCTCTGCAGCCCGCCCAGATTCCGAGCTGCTCGCGTTACCATGGTGACATACACACAGACACAGCACGCACCCGACCCGTGTAAGCTGTACAGTAATAGCGCGCTTCGTATTATTTCACTGTTGGACTACTACCACAAAGAAAAACATGCCGTCCTGTAATGTGCCTAGATGCGCCAACTTTAGGAAACAGAAAAGAAGCAGGAGTAAGTGTAAGCTGAAAATGCTACCTGTTGCCTATTCACCGGCGTGATGCATAGCCCCAGCCCCGGGAAAAAGAATCCGAATAAAGGTAAGCTAACGTGAGCTAAATAGCATAGTAGCCTACTGTAGTTAGTATCAGTGTTTCCCCAACATTAATATTGTGCTGCCCACACCACTGTTGAATATTGTGTCCCGGTGTAATGCTGATAGATGGGGCAAGGAGGAATTAGTCTACCGGTTGTAGCTGTAGCCAAGTTACCTTAGCCGCTAAGCTACAGTTAGAAGTGAACTCGTGAGGGGGACAGTAGGCCCCTCTGTGTATCCTTGAGGAAGATTTAGTTGCATTTGCAAGACTGTTTGTGTGTGACTGTGTGTTTGTTTTCCATGTGCATGGTTATTAGCGATGTTGTTAAAATGATCAGCTTTCCAAAACCATAAACTGCTATGCTGATGGTGATGGCTGGGTGATTAGCACTAATGTCCCTAGCCTTGTGTCGTCTTGGCTCTTCCTAATGCAAATGCATAGCCACACCCTGGCATACAGTATGCTTGGCTGCTAATTTAAACTTGATGTCTTCTTAGACAAAAGACTACTGTTGTGTTAGTGCACTAACTGACTGACCTATCTATGGTTACATAGTGGTATGTCTGTTTTATATATTTATTGCAACAGCAACATTATCTTTACAGTATAACACATTGATTTTTTTTTGTCATCTCTTCAGTGCTGGCCTTGTGATACAATCATAATTTGTCATTTCGGGTGAGGTCCAAAGGAAGATGGTGTATTGTCCGAGGACCACGCAATTGGTTGTGAAGACTGTTTACATCACACAAGCACCACTTCAGAGCATCCCTCGTAGAACTCGTCATCACACGAAGAAGAGACTGCTGCCTGCAAAGTGCTGACATCATCACTACAGCTCCCTCAGCCTGCCCTCCTCACAACATGTCCAAAACCAACTACAGAAGAAGCTGCTGCTAAACATCACTCAATATTTCAACAGTAACTTGACGAAGGAAGCATTATGCTCCAATTGTTTTTCCCAACACACTGGAAACTCAAAGCTTTTGAAAATGTTATTTTTCTTTTTTACATTTGTATATGTACATACTTTACAGTTGTGTGTAGAATAATGCACATAGTTGTACTGGCTTGTTATATTAAACTCTATCTATGCCTTATAAAGTGTTTGATTCTCTGAAACTATTTCACTTTTAGTTGATAAGTCAAACCTATGTATTAAAATGGTTACCTATGCAATGACAAAAAACAATCATATTTATACAAAATAATTTTTATTTGTAAATACAGTCAAGGAGAATTGACACATTTTCACATGATTAAATCTCAATCAGTGTCCATAGTTAGCAGCAGTATTTACAGGTCAAAATATTTGATCATAGCTCATCCGTCTTCTTCAGCCTGTCCTCTGTAGTGACCATTTGGAGATGTATATTTGGCTCTGATGCGCTGTATGACACAATCAGGTAAGACGATGTGGTCCCCTTGCCAAGTCTCTCCCCTTTGGAGCACCCACTCAATAAAGAACCGACGTGCGACAAGTCGATTTTGTCTAAAGAAATTAAAACACAAAACAAGTGGTTACTCTCCACAAAGCTATAATGTAACAATAGCAGCCAATGTAAGAACAAAAGACTGGTCATTTTATTTGACCTGTTGTAAAGGGTTCTTCTGGAAAGTGCTATAGACATGCTACGTGCAACATCAGTGCAATGGCTCAGACAACACAATTTGACAAAGATAACGTTACAACATGCTAGAAAAAAATAATGTTACTCACTCAATGATCATCTGCCCTCCCGGTCTTGCTGGTATTTGTTGTCTTTTCCAAATTATTTTTGGGATATTGAAAATGCCTCTCGGTTTCTAATGGTGGTCCAGTTGTATTGTCTTACAAGGCTAACCCTAACCAAGGCTAAAACAGCTGCAGCCTCGGCCTCTCTGCATACTTGTATTTCCTCGCTGAATTTCTTCAGCAGTGTAGGCTTCTCTGGCCAAACTAAATACCATGCTGGTTCATTACAGTCAGCCAAAACACTTTTTAAAGTATCCTCATCCATGATCTCGTCTGCTCGTGTGAAAAGATGCAATTTTCAATGCAGGAAATTATACAAGTAAACTGGCACGGACCATGGGCATGGACAGACGGTTTGTTTTGGTTCGCACATGCTTTTAGAGCCCGCCCCCTGGATTCACAGGGAGGGGGGTTGGTGAGCTCGGCTCCAAGAGTCTGTAGTCTGCACGAGCTCTTCCTTGAACCTGAAATGCCACAGAAACGTCACCGGTGAATGGATTTTTGAAGCTCGGTCCCCGCGAAACGGACGGTGTTGAAAAAATACACGGGGATATAATGAAACCCAAAGGATATTATGGTAGATGAGTTAAGGTTGAAAATCGGCAAATTTTCCCTTTAGAGCTTAATGCGATATTTGCCACAGTCAAAAGGCTTGAAAATGAGAGTTTTTTTATTTAAATTCAGCAAAGGTGGAGGAGCGGAGTACACACAACCTACTTCATGGCCTGATCTCTTTGATCTCTTTTATTTCCCATTCTTGCTTGAAATACAACTTCACAGGACTTCCGGTGGCGCTATGGAGGGATAGGACGCACGTTTAGGTTGCTCTGCACTCTTCCGAACAAATAATACGAAAAACTGAACAGAATTTGCTTATAACTACTACAGTAATATACCCCGAGAGACCGAAAAATTAACGACACAATCGTTAACGGGAAAGAGTTCACTATGCCAAACAAAAAGAAATCAAAGAAAGACAGAGATGAAGGCCGCGCAGAAGCCCCGAGCTCCCCTGAGCCGGAGAGCCCCGCAGACGAGGAACAAACAGACCAAACGCCAGTTCTGCAAGCTATTAAAACCCTCCGCCGAGAACTCTCCACAATGAAGCAGGATATATGTGCCAAAATAGACTCTCGCATTGAAGACGTAACCACGACCCTGAGAGGGGAAATATTACGACTGGAGTCGGATATCAACGGTAAGCTAGGAGCCATTCAAGCTACCTCCCTCTCTCACAGCAAGACGATTCAAGAGCTAGAGCTAGCGGCTACTACTAGCTCCGACGCTACAGACAGCTTAAACGCTGAGGTGGATCGCCTTTCTAGCTTGGTGTCAAAACTGTCGGAAAAGTGTCTGGACTTAGAGGGACGCTCAAAACGTCAAAATTTGAGAATAGCCGGGGTAAAGGAGGGAGCGGAACATGGACAAAGTGTGCGTGTTTTCACTGCACAGCTACTCAAAGACACTCTCGCTCTGGATGAAAAGCCCACACTTGACCGAGCGCACAGGGCGCTTAGGACCCGTCCGGACGACAACGGACCACCACGCCATCTGATCCTGCGGGTGCACCACTGCCATGTACTGGAGGAAATACTGCGTAAAGTGGCGAAGGATAGGAACCTATCATACCAGGGACAGCAGATAAGGATCTTCCAGGATTTCCCCGCCGAGGTCGTCAAACAGAGAGCTCTTTTCTCCAAGATGAGGGCGATCCTAAGAGATGTACAAGGAGTTCGTTTTGGGCTCCTATACCCGGCCAAGCTCCGTGTCACATAAGATGGCACTGACACAGTCTTCACTGACCCAAATGAAGCACACCGATATGCTCAGAGAATAGCCTCAGCCGACAGGGGATAGGGGATAAGTATCATAATGCCTGGCTCACTGACTGTGTTTGATCATTTGACTCAATTAAATGCCTCGTATTGCACAAACACGTTTGACTGAAATATAGCCTAACTGTCATGAGGCCTATGCCTGTTAAGTTCACATAGCCTACATTTAACCTCAAGGGCCTTGTTATGACTCGTGCTGAGGGGTTTCTGTCTCATGCCAGGCTTATTTTTATTTATCTTTCTGATGCTGTGTTGTTGAAATTGTAAGAGGATAAGTTTTGAATGATTACTGCTCCTAAATGGAAAAAGTCCTTGGAGCCATAACAAGTGTGGCAAGCTGAACCTGTACATTGCTCATTGTGTGTTCTGTTCAGTTCATGAGTATGTTTAAGCTGCAGGGTTACCTCATTGATATTTGAAGTTAATTGTACGGAAGATTGCTTTAAATTAGCTATTTAGAGGTGTTTGTTTTTGTTCTCTTTGTGTCAACCTCTTACTCTTTATACTTTGTAGGCTAAACATGCCGTCACTCTCCATACTTTCCATGGAGAGTATTTTTTTTTTTTTTGGGGGGGGGGGTGTCTACCCAGATTACACTTGCCAACATATTTGGACCACATATTGACCATGTTATTCATCACAAGACACTTTTTAACTAGGCTATGCAAGACGATGTAACAAACAGAACAGGGGGGGACTGGTCTCACCTTTTGTAGCTGGAACGTTAAAGGCGCAAATGAACCAATAGAAAGGGGCAAAATATTAGCCCACTTAAGATCCCTAAATGTTGATATAATTTTTTTACAGGAGACGCATCTCCAAAATGACTCGCACAACAGGCTGAGGTGTAGGTGAATTGGACAACTGTATCATTCTACTTTCACGTCCAAAGCCAGGGGTACTGCTATTTTAATCCGTAAGGGCATACCGTTTAAACATAAGGCCACGATAGCCGATAGGGAGGGTAGATATATTATTGTGACTGGGGAACTGTACTCAACCTCCCTGACTTTAGTGAACCTATATGGTCCTAATTTTGATAGCCCTCAATTTTTTAAGAAAGTATTTGACTTAATCCCAGATATGTCCCAGTCTAATTTGATAATAGGTGGAGATGCAAATTGTGTACTAGATCAATATTTAGACAGATCCTCCTGTCGAAGAACAGTTGCATCCAAATCCAGTGACTTTTTAAGTACTTATATTAATAATACAAACATAAAGGATGTATGGAGGATGGCCAATCCATCGGGGACAGCGTATTCCTTTTACTCAGGTGTCCATAAAGTTTACACAAGAATAGATTACTTTCTGGTCGACTCCAGGCTCATGCCTTATACTTACAACCCAAAATATCACAATATAGTAATTTCAGACCACTGCCCCGTTACTTTCTCGGTGAAATTGCAGGGAATGGGAAGGAATCAGTCAAACTGGAGATTTAACCCTCAAATGCTTGCAGAAACTAAATTTTGTGAATATTTGAAATTACAGATTGATTTATTCTTTGATACAAACGACACCCCCGGGATTTCTCCTTCACTGCTTTGGGAAGCTAAAATCTGTAGAGCATTTCAATTCACCAAGCAGAAGCAATTCGAATTTGGCGATAAGCCCCACAAACTCTTAGCTAGACAACTCCGTAAATTAGAGAATGACCGAACAATACATAAAATTAGATCAGATAAAGGAGAATTGTACGGTGGCGCTGAGCATTCACCAAATAAAAAAAAGTTTCACAGCAGGATCTCGTAATTACGAGATAATATATAAAAATCACACAAGCTTATAATTCCATATACAGTTAAACAGTCATTAAACAACAGTTTTCTTTAGATTATTTTTTCCGTTTTTTTGACCTGATAAAAACACCTTGTATTAAAAAATTACCACTTGTTTTTTGATATATTTCTGTTTCTGAAACAAGAATCAAATGACCAAATATATACACACACACCCATCAGCTGGTGGACCCAGGGAACTCACAGATTCAGTCAAGATAATAAGAAACAAAGGAGTAGTCTGAAATTACCCACATGGAACCAGCAAGCAGCACATTGTAAATCAAATAACGTGATTTTAAAAATCCAAATCATGGATTAAAGCAAGTGCAGAAGAAGTGTATCTTCAGTGAGATTTAAAA
Organism: Ammodytes marinus; assembly: GCF_949987685.1. Lineage (NCBI taxonomy): Eukaryota > Metazoa > Chordata > Actinopteri > Uranoscopiformes > Ammodytidae > Ammodytes > Ammodytes marinus. The sequence goes on along the minus strand of NC_137220.1, from coordinate 29,245,034 downwards.
CTCTCCTGGATGAGCAGCCACTGGTTTATTGACCTCAGTCTTCTGATTGTGACGTATGGGTGCAATAAATCAGACAGGTATGATGGTGCATGTCACGTTAGTTTCCAAATAACTTATACTGAAACCAGTGGCGGCTCCTGACAATAATCTCAGGGGGGGCAATTGTTGCCATGATGGGAAATATGACCCAAAATGAACCTAAATCAGATAGCATATGACAATGTCATATTGCATTTAACTGTTTGTTTTTCCTGTTCATCTGGCATAACCACTCTGGCAACATTAGACAAGCATTGTACTGTACAGTATTTTTGGAAATTAAGTTAGTTAATTTCTTGAATAAAATTATTTTAGCTCTAAAATGATTTAATTATCCGGCTGTGGCCATCACAGATAACTTGTCATCTACCAGTGTGCTCCTCAGATAGGCTTCCTTTAAAAGTTAGGAGACAAAAATGGATGCTGGCATAGCATGTGCAACATTAACAGTGCTAATCATCACATTGGTTTGGGTTACTACTGTCTACAGCACTTGGTAGGCAGGTTTATGTCGGACGGTGAAAGCAGCTGTCAGCTAAACGACGATCAACAGCTGATCGCCGTTCAATAGCCGATCAGCTGTTGAACGGCGCTGGCTCGTATATGCAGATTGATGTTTAATGTTTGTTTTACCTTTTCTGAGAGATGATGCATAGGGGTGACACCCAAAGTTATCCATGCGGTCTCTGTGCTGCCATCAGGATGGATAAAAAGCCAGTATACAGTCCATATCATCATGCAGCGGCAGCAGGACAGAGCGTTAGCGCATTAGCATCCTGCTAGCCTCGTTAGCCGTTCAAACGAGCCCCGTGAAAATCCGCGTTTATAAGATCCCCCAATCCATCTTGGTAGATACTTGCTTGATGGTTACATTTTGTCTGGGAAAGACCTAGTCCGAGTCCGATCAAGTAAGTAGCTTGCCAGCCTAGCCTGAGTTGATATAAAGTTGTGTTGGTCTTGAATATGACCGCTCTGGGCTGCATACTGGACATGTGACTGTATCAGTCACTGTAATTGGTTTATTGTTTACTGTACGTATGACGACAACACGTTAGGGCGAGCACCCCCGGAACCCATAGAGATTGCATTGCGAGGCTTGCAGTTTGAAAAAAAAAAGTTTTACATTGATGGCTGGGGGCGATTTTCAACCAGCCCGACATCGCCCCAGAGTGACGGTACAGAGCACAGACGCTGATTGTACAATGATATTCAGACTTAGATGCAGGTAAAAACTGTATTGAAATCATAAATTATGATTATTAATACAAAAAAAAAAAAAAATAAATCATTATTATTCATTTTTATATTTTCGTTTTTTGCTGATATGGCTCAAGGAGGGCGGCGCCCTATCGCCCTCTATGGGCGAGCCGCCACTGACTGAAACTGAATCTCAAACTGAATCCTGAAATGTATTTAGCATGAAATATTGTACAGGGAGATTTCTGTGGCAGCAATCGATAGAGGCGGTGAGGTGTGCAGGAAGATAACTGAAGTATGATGGACAGGGATCTGAATTACAGAAATACAATTGTGAGATTTTTTTTATATAATTAGAGGAAATATGGTGTGGTTCTGGACCCCTTGACCCCACTGTATTCTTGTAATTTAGTGTTGGGAATTCTTAAGGGGTAGATTTGGTCAAAGTCAAGAATATTATTAATTTCAAGGAAATTATAATATTAAGAAAAAATGTTAATTAATGATCAATTAAATTAGTCAAGCTAATCAAATTACTTATTAATACCTACGGAGCACCACCCTTTGTAAAAGGGAACTTTGAATCAAATCAGAAAAACAGTCTCATAATGTTAAAGGGATTTATCTTGAGAATGCCAAAGTTGGTTACAATGTACATTTAAGATAATGAAGGAGTGAATATTCGAGCATAGACCTTATTTACCAGCCATTAGTGAAATACAAGACACAAATATCACACACTGCTTCTTAAAATCAAAATGTAAGGGTTTATTTACTTAGGTAAGTTGATTAAAACGATACACATAAGTCAATAACCATGAACTAATCTAATTTAAGAAAGCAGACATAGCACAAGCAATAATAAGAACAGTTTAGAATCAAACCCACAGGCTATAGTACATGTGTATGTACCACTGTGTGTGTGTGTGTGTGTGTGTGTGTGTGTGTGTGTGTGTGTGTGTGTGTGTGTGTGTGTGTGTGTGTGTGTGTGTCAAAAAGAAAGGGGGGGTGGACACCGCCCAAAGCCAAAAATGGCGGACAGCTTGTGACGTTTTCGTCACGTGAAGGGGGTCACCGATGGCGACGCAATCACGTGGCGGAGACGTCCTAACTGTGACGTGTGACGTTAAAGTCACGTGAAGGGGGTCAGCGCTCGCGACCCACTCAATTTAACTTTGGAAACCACAGAAGTCAACGCTCATATGCTTAACAATCGCGACGCAAATGTAAGAATATGTGTTGGTGTGCGGATGTACAGAGTTTGAATAAAGATTGAGAAAGAAAGAGGAGATCAAGTAAAAGCTCGCCACAGAAAGTGCACAGTTAGTTGTTCACCTTGATTTATAGCCTACAGTCATTCAGTCTACGAGTGGTCTCGCAAAACTGATGCTGCTTCGGAGTTATCAGAGGGGAACAGCTGTTCTGGCACGTAGCGACAATCACAACAATCAAAATATCTCCCGGAAAGCGTGAGGAAAAACCACAGTGAGCAGTTAGGCAATTATTATGAAAATAATGCTGTCAGAATCACATTTAAAAGGGAAAAACGACTCGTCAGTCGGTACCTTAACCTTAAGTTAATGTATACCTAAATAGATATCTATAGCCTAATTTATAGCCCAGACAAATGCCTACTGTGAAGCGATGGGTAGGATAGGATCCTGTGGTCCACACGGCAGGTTTACAGGAGGGTCCTGCTTGTTATGCCGGTGGAGGAGCGATCTTGCTTCTTGGGGGAAAGACGGGGCCCGTGCGGTCAGCTGGCTTGCTCCGGTAGTGGCGTGCGTCTTTTGCAGAGGCGGCGAGGCAGTTTACTGTCTGTTGCGTTCAGAGACGCTGGGCTTCTTCTCCGGCTGGTAGGGAGGAAAGCGCAGCTGAGTTTCAGCAGCCGCGGTAGGATGAAGTTTCCTTGGTGAAACTTCCTTCGGATCCGGGAAGGTAAAGACTGCAGGCAAGCAGTCTGTGAGCTCAGTTTAAAGTTTGCAAACACCCGCTTTGTGGATGGCTCCACTGCTAAAAGGCTCAGTTTTTGGGGTGCTTGCTGGTTTTATCATTGCAGGGTCACATGGTTGACTGGAAGATCTCAGCCAATGGGGGTACAAAACCTTATCAGGTGTGATGAAACTAGGGCTGGGTCCCTTAGTTTTATGACCCCTTGTTCTGGGGGTTTTGCCTCCAGAAAACTCAAATCCAGGCTTTATTTTACCCATGTAGGCCCCAAGAGTTCCTTATCAGGCTTTGAAAAGGGGAGGTAGGCCTCATTTTTCCTCATAGGTTTCTATTGTACTTTTTAGCACTGCTGTAGGCACAACAGTAGCAAACAGCTTGTTTTGAAATTCCTTACCCTGGTCGTGATGAAGGCGTGCAGGGAACCCAAACCTCAGTGCAAAATCTCCAAATATCTTTTCTGCGGCTGTTTTGGCAGCTTTGTTACGGCAGGGGTAAGCCTGCGCGAACCGCGTGAAATGATCCATCACAACAAGGATATATTCATATCCTCCCTTACATTTCTCCAGATGTAAGAAGTCAATTGATACCAACTCAAAAGGATACGTGGTGATGATGTTGGTGAGAGGCGCTCTGGTTGGTTTGTTTGGACGCTTGTTTTTCAGACAGCTACACACCTGTGTGATGTAATGCTCAACATCTTTCTGCATATGCGGCCAATAAAAGCGCTCTCTGATGAGATTCACCACCCTTTCCACTCCAAGATGTCCCATATCTTCATGGAGTTCTTTGTAAACCAGTCGATGGTACTTTTGAGGCAGGAGGAGCTGTAGTCTGTTTGTCGTTTCCCTGAACAGCAGTCCATCATCACTAAGGTGCAGTTTATGTTTTTGTCTTGCCAGTCCAGCTACTTTGTTACTTTGAGGTTGTTTTCCACACTTTGGCCATTGTTTCGATGCCATGTATTTGAACACCTGCCCAATCACTGGATCATCTCTTTGTGCCTCTCTCAACTCTGTTTTAGGGATTTCCCCCACTGATGTCACATCATCATCGTCTTCAGCGATAGCTGTCGCTATGGTCACCACTATATCACCACTGTTTGTGTGTTTTCTGTGTCTGGGACCTTTGCTTCTGACAGACTGATGTCTACGGGTTTTGTATCTGCTGGATAAATGGTTTTAACCCTCTGTGTTTGTCCCAGTATAGTTCTTGGTGGCAATAGGATATCATGACTAGTGCTGTTTGTGACTGGAATAGTAACACGTGACCAGCTACCTCTATGCAAGCGAATCACACTTTCTTCAATTTTTAACCCTTCTGGTAATTCTGCTTGTGAACAGGGTTCAAATAACACGTCTTGGTGGTCTGGGAGTGGGCCTGCCCTCACAGTGCACTTCATCGTTTTTGTTTGACCAGCTGGAATATACTTCATCTCTCTACCCACTTTAACTGTAGCTTCACCTATCTCGTCGTCCCCACGCTTCATTACTTTCAGAAATACTTCAGTTTTCTTACAGTCAAATGAGAATGCTGAACTGACTGCTTCTGTGACAGCACATGGTGGCGCTATACCCTTCGCTAACACCTGCTCAATTACATTGTAACCGATGATTGGTTGTTCTGCCACCCCATCTCCATCAGCTATAAGGACTGGCACAGAGAGCTCAAGCTGTTTGGTGCTGTTTGAGGGTAATTTGAATGTGACCTCAACCCACCCAGAAAAAGGAATAGGTGTCTGGTTTACTGCCCTCCCATCCAATCTATCTGTTCCCAGAATCTCAGCTAGATTCCTGACTGCAGCATGTGGAATGTTTTGTTGTCTCCATGTCTCATTGATTAGGCAGACCTGTGATCCAGTGTCCCACAAAGATTTAGTTTCTACGTCATCTAACAGGCAGGTAATGACGTATTTCTTGCCAATTAGACTGAGTAACTCTGTTCTTCGTTTTGGGGAGAGGAGACTGACACTGACCGCTTCTTCCTTTTGTAGGGTCATATCTTGTGTATTAGCTGCCACTTTAGCCTCTAAGTGCTGGATACTATCTGTGATTAACTTGTAGACATCTCTGAGCTGTTCATTCTGATTGTTTTTGTCAACAGGTGGCGTTGGTGCAGCTGTAACAGTGCTAGATGACATATCTACCTGTCCTTGTTTATCAGTAGGCCTCCTTCCACTTCTACATCCACGTGACAGATGTCCACTCAGTCCACATTTGAAGCAATGGTCGCAGTTGTCTCCTTTATTGTTCTCTTGGCAGTTTCTGCAGCCACGTTTCCTGTTTGTTCGCTGCTGGGCAAAAGATCTAGGGGACTCAGACACGACCTTTTTAATTTCTTCCACTTCTCCTCTCAGCTGTTTTATTACAACAAGAAGTTCAGATTCTGTGTGAGTCATTGCCGGTGGTGTTCGGTTCACTTTACCTTTTGTGAATGTGGAGGATGCCCGTTCTTGTCCACCAACTGCTCCGACTGTTGCCTCTGGGACTGACTGTGTTTCAGCATGGATTTCTCTCACTTTGGGCTCTTTATAGTTTTTCTTGAATTTTTGTTGTCTCTCCCACTCAAGAATAGCTGCTTCGTTGATTTTCACAATCAGCACCTCATCAGTGACTGCTGGATCATCCAGGTAAGCTTTGAGCTGGTATTTTATATTGTCACTAATGAGTCCTGTCCCCAAAGCTCTTAGGAACTTTTTCTGAATGAGTTCCGGGCTATAGTGTTCATCTGAACCAAGTTCTCTGGATTTAACTAACAGCCTCTCTTTTAGTTCTATTGCCCTGAACAGGAAATTCTGGGGTGACTCATTACTTTCTTGAGTGACATTGAGGAGCCGATGATAAAGATCAGTGGAACTGTCCTCCTTGTAATGTCCCTTTAAGATGGTGCGCAGTTGAGAAAGGGTGAGGTTTGCTTTTATTTCTAGCATGTCACGTAAGGTCAAGCCAGGACTTACGGCTCTTACAACTGCCTCAACTATTTCCTCCCCACTGTGTTTTTTTCTCAACCCCATATCAATCTGGTGGGTCAGATTAGAGTATGAAAGCTTGTCTTTCTGGCCCTTTTCCCCAATTTGACCACTTATTTTGAACTCCCTTCTAATGGTCACTTCAGATGGCTTGGTAACTGAAGAGGAAGCTGTTGGTGGGGTAACTGAAAATGGGGTTGTTGGTGGTAAAACAGGATTGCTTGGTTCCTGACTGGTCATTTTATTCGTCAACCTCATTATGTCTCCTTCCATTTTCATTGTAGAGGCTTGAAAACTCAGTTGCAGTGCGGCATATTGTTGCTGCAGACTAGCTAATGCTCCAACATTGCTAGTAATATCGTCACTCAACTGTGGTTCATTTATTTTCATCAATTCCTTTGCAGTTTTTATTAAGCGGACAAGAAATGCAGATGCTACTTGCTCCTCTTCATTTTCTACAGCTTCCTCAGCTGCTTCAATTATTAATCTGATCAGCGTATGCTTTTTGGTCTGCTTTTCAGTAGAGATTTTTGCTTGAAAACACACCTCTTGTAGCTGTTCACACTGCAACTGCACCACAGACTCGGCCAGTTGATCTTGCAGACTCTCCAGCTCCATTTTGTGTTTGGACACTGCAATCTCTCTCTTCTCGGCTCACAGAAGCACCGCTGATCCCGCCGCTGCCACCAAATTTGTTGCACACTTGAATAATTGAACTCAAGAGTGACTTGACGTAGTTTCTTTAATGAGTTCTGTAAACAGACACAGGCAAAGTACACATTTCGTTACGACACGTTCTGTCCGCCATTGTTCCAATACTGCTCTAATAATGTGTAGCTTTCACTGTTTACATCCTAATCTAAGTATTACACAATTGACCAAAATACATATTAATACACATAGAAATTGCAATGGAAATACACAAAATAAAAGCACATTGTGACTCCTGATAATTTTCCCAGTTCTTAACCTTGGCAAGTAAACAAACATAATCTATATAAATGTACCGCGACCGGACCCTAATGGCGACGCAAGAATATTAGCTTAACTGCTACTGAAGTTGCTTATGACGGCATTATAACCTTTTAATACAACATTCACGGTAGAGTTAACAGGCCAACTCTTCCCCACATATCTAAACCCTTTCCCAGCTCATTCTTATACATTCATGACTCTTATATTGTTTGCTTACCTGTAAACAGACACAGGCAAAGTACACATTTCGTTACGCCACGTTCTGTCCGCCATTGTTCCAATACTGCTCTAATAATGTGTAGCTTTCACAGGATAGAACAATATATCAAAGCCACCCTGTGGCGGAAATGAGATACTACATAGGCCTGTGTAAAGGTAAATGGAGCACAATGTTTACAAAATGAAACAAAAACAAGAAGAATGACTAATAACTAATTATGGCAAACATAAGGACATCATATATATATGGTATGGGGGTGTACTTATCTAACACTATTCTCACAGCAGCATGTTGTTCCAAAACCTGTATGTACTTTTCAGCATTAATGGTGCCTTGATAGATGTGCAAGTTACCCATCCCAATACCATCACAAACACTTTTCAACTTTTTATTGGTAACAATCTGGATTGTCCTTTTCATCTGGAAACTGGAGGACACATCGTCCATGATTTACATCGTCCATGATTTGCAGTGCCACCTGACATCATGGCCATTACATTTTAATTTTGAACTTTGCCCCTTACGTGCAGGGATTTCTCCGGTTTCTCTAAATAATTTACTTATATTTTGGATTGTAGATGGTGAACTCCTTAAAGGGGACATATTATGAAAAACCAAACATTTCCGGTGTTTCGGCACACTTTTTAGGTTATTGGGGTCCCTACCAGCACACACAAGCTTCAAAAAGACAAATATGTCAGTTTCTTCTGGGATGCTTATTTCGAAAAAGGGGGGATTTGAAGGTCTGTTCCAAAATACATCGACTGATAAGGAAATTGGTCGGTTTTCATTAACATAAATACTCCCGCGGGAAAGCTCGCCAGAAACTCGGCAGTTGATTGGCAAATCAAGACGCCCCCGTTGGTAACCACACACACACCTGGAACTGCACCTGCACCTGCTAATGCAACAACAGAGTAGAAGCAAGCTGCAGTGTTAGCTCATCCTCAAGCTACCATCACATCCCAGCCTCAAAGCAGACCGGGGCTGAATGGATTTACTTCATTTTTTGTTAGGCTATGCCCTGCAAAGGTTGGCAATCTAGTGTGATCTGCCGTTATACTGGAGTGTGGAGGAGATTGTGCCTGGAAGACTGAGAGACACCATCTCTCCTCTGGAAATGTAAGTAGTCCTATTTAAAAACAAATCTGTCCGTTTATGAGTTCAATTTGTGTAATGTGCTTAAATTTATCCCTCCTATAATAACCAACGCCGACTGAAACGAGATAATGCCGCTGGGTTAAGTAGTATAGCGTTAGAGTCCGCTAGCTTAACCGTTAGCTTTATGCTAACGTTTAGATCTGAGTCTGTCCGTGACAGCCCCTGTGTGAAAAACAGACGGGAAACCGTATGGTGTGTTGGAAACTGAAGAGTATTTGTTTGTTGTTGACAGTGTGTAGTTATGCAAGCAGTCGTGGTACATGCAGCAGTAGGCCTATTACATCTCCTGTGTAATGTACAATATAATAGACAGGAATACTGTAAGTTGCCTCTGCTGCTGTGTTTCCTGTCCATTATATTTCAAAAAGCACACAGTATCACTCAGAACACGTTGCTTCTTGAGCAAGGGCTATACTGAACTTATTAGTAGCCTATCTTATTTAATAATGGAAGAAAAAATATATTTTCATTAGTTTGTAGCTTTGCCATAACTACAGATGTATGATGTATATTTCAGCTAAACTACATGATATAACATTGAATGTGCCATGTTTTACAGATATGAGTGACCTGACGGACCACACTATCTGTTCCATCAGAGGACTGTTCACTAGGTGGGACAGGTGGTCTTCTTCAGGGCCCACCAGCAACAACTGGACAGTTACATACAAGTTATGGCTTTGCTTCTGTTTGATATGTACACTTTATATTTCCATTTCACTGGCTATGAATAAACTGCTTTATTATTAAATATGGTTTTGGTCTTTTTAAAATGTAATGATGATGGTTGAATTAAAAAAACGTATAAATCAATGCATGTAGATCGGTCAGAAAACTAGTCCAACATCCTGACTATGAAAATGTGAGTTTCAAGTAATCCTTTACTACACGAAGCAAACAGTGACAGTTAGCAACACAATACATTTTTTACCAGTAAAACTTTATTATAAATGAGTGATCACAATACAAACTGGAAAATCCCGCGGAGATTGGTTGACTGTGTTAGAGGCTGGCCGATGACGTCGTCTTCTTGCTGGTTTTCATAAGATACATTTCATGGTTTACACTACCCTGCTCATAAGAGAGGTGAAGGGAGGGTGCGGGGTCGTTGCTAGGCCGGTTGTCATGTGCAGGCACATCCCACACAAATAGTTCTCCCCTGACCTTGGGCAAAGTATCTACTGAAACTGCCTGCCTCTGTATATACAGTGTTATGTGCACTTAAAAATGGTGAATGAATGTGAAGTTACTAAACATGCAAAAGTGTATAAGTTTAAAAAGCACAAGAGTACAAAATTAAGATTTATTCTCACAGAAACCAGAAATCTTGATGCAATTTTCACAGTTTTCAGCTCAGACTCCTGCCTGACCAGGTTCAGTTGTAAAGCTTTTGGTTTAGAAGTGGTAAGTGTGCTGACATTTGCTGTAGAAATGAAGCTAAACATGGTAACATCGATCTCCATGCTGCATTGGCCAAAAGTAAACAAAACTGACAGCTGGGCGTGTGCCATGCCCATATAGGTAGATATAGAGTAAATGAGCAGGGCGGTGCATGCATGCCCATGTAGATCTGACCAGTCAGAGCAGACTAGTATTTTTGCGAAGGGGGGTAGATGTCAAAACCAACCTTTTGAGATAGAGAGCAGAAAAGGCTGGAAAAGGCGATGAAGAAATGGGAAATGGTAGAAAACTAATGTTTTTTTTAACAATAAACCATTAAAACCTTTTTTTAGTAGACCTCGGAAATACACATTTAAACCCGGGTTTTTGCATAATATGTCCCCTTTAAATTCAGGAATGTTGTTTTTAAACTGTTGGACTGTTTTCCTCTACAGTTCTTCCCAAAGTGGTGTGCCTCACCCCATTATTGCTTGTGAAGACTGAACCTTACCGTTACTGAGCGACACGTCATGGTATGTCAGTGGTCGCTGTGGCCCATGCCACAGGCCGATACACAATCTTGGCGTCTCTCGCTCCCTTGCTGGCCTCACTTTAGCTTCGTCAGGTGAAGACACGGCTATCTTTTCATTCCGCGTCATCCATTGCACCCATAATCAGGGACATTTTATTAGGAGTTTGCATAATCCAGTTGAAATTCATCAAGCTAGTCACATGTTTTAGACAACATAAGGAGCACCTCTTTAATTTAGGCAGTGGTATTTTTATCAAAAGGCACATACACACGTCAATGCACTACAGGCATACATTTAACTCAAATAAAAAGGTTAATGAGTGAGTTGAAAATACAAGCACATTCATGACCTTAAATCTACAAAATTAAACCTGCAAGGACATGCCATTTGCTCCATGAATCTGACCGATAAAAAATGCTTTTACTTTGGTGGCTCAGTAACTTTGGACAAAATAATATTCAAACTTATTCTCATAAAATCTTTATCTTAAAAATAAAACCAGAAATAGTTTAAAAAACTCTTTTTCTGTGAAGAGAGTTCCCAAACGTCATGCAAAGAAAAACAAAAAGGTAAAAAGCTGAACCTTTATCCTGGAAATTCACATCTCAAAAATACAATTTGTCGCTTTATGTGCTTGGTCTGCTGATCAATGTCCATCCATATTTCACCATAAGTCCCGAACAGACAGGAAAAGTTCTTGAGGTTACTTAGCAGCTGTATTCACTGCATGTCCTGACTTATCATAAGCTACATCTGCAGGCACATGCTAACCTTGTTACATCAAAGAATCTCTCTATTGACTGAGTTAACATTAAAGCTTGCTCCCCGGGTTCATCACCAGTAAATACATTAAAGTAGGTCCACACAACAGCCTTCATCTGTTCTGTGATGAGCATTTGGAGGGTTGAAATGTTGTGTGAACCTCATTAATTTTTTGGTTATTTATGAATGAAATATTATTTATGTCACTGTTTGTTCTTCCCAGTGTGTACTTTAGTATATGACGAGAGGTAGAGGTCACCACAGTCCTAGTCATAGTGTAAGCTGGTTGGTGGAGTTGGGTTGCAGCTCTGTACATGGATCTGGGAGAGGCCGAGGACACATTCTGCTCTGCTCCTTGCTCTCCTCCTCTTCAGCTTTCACTTTCTCTGACTTGGTCTTAAACTTCAGGCCATGTCCTGTCAACCAAAACACATACACATTAGTGGTTATTAGTCAATTTCTCTCTTTTTATTAATTACTTGGCATCAACTATCACAGTCCTACAGAACTTTGTGGGCTGATTTACCACAAAAACTTTTGGCCAGGCAGTGCCTGGATTCAACCAAGCAAATAGACAAGAGCCCATCATTGGATGAAAACAGCAGTGATTAATAAGTTTCAGATGGCAACAAGTTATTTAACCCTAACTGACGCAGTGAATAACTTTGTGCCTTTAAACAACCATGTGAGAAGACTTGTCTTCGAAAAGAGGTTACTCGGTTTCAGAAGGGTCAAATTCACAATGGATATCACAATGGACATTTACAAGATGGAAAAGATAACAGCATTTGTCAATCATAAATCGGAGCAATTTACCTCACTTTAAAAAGTGGATTCACTATGTAATGCCCCAAAGGCCTGATTTAGTTTTTTTTTTACTGGTCATTAGTTATTTTACAAAGAAACAGACTACTCCCCAACTGTTCATAGTTCTTTTTACCTTCATTTTATTTCTTTACTGTATTGTGTCGGTATGTGTGTACTTTTGAGAGACAATTTTCAGTTTTTACCATTCATATTACAATGTTGAGCACACACAGTAGCTATCAAAAATGCTGTGGAAACTGTGAACTTCGTGAACTGTGAAGTAACCCACTAGAAACAACAGGACAATTGACCTCCTGTATGCAAATGTAAAGGATGCATACAGGGTCAAGCCCCTCCCCAAACTTAGGAAGTCGGACCACAACCTGTTTTACCTGCAGCCACAGTACAATCCCCTGGTGCAGAGGCAGTCTGTCACAAAACGCTCCTTCAAGGCCAGGACACACCGGCGCGATAATGCTCGGAGAGTCTGGAGGGGGCGGGGACACAAATCTGTTTGGTGTGTTCGGTGACGTCGGCCGTCGTAGATGTCGTCAGGCTTCTTTTCAGCCGATTCAACATGTTCAATCGACATCGGGCAGTCTTTCAGTCGGAGCAATTTGATTGGTGGAGGGCTAGCGAATCAGTGAAGCCCGGAAGTGAGGCGGGTAGCACAAACAGCAGTATCGCATCGCTAGCCATTGTTTTAATTTGTTTTCGTTCAGCGAGTACTCGCATGCATCAACCCTTCTTGACTGCTCGACACCATGCTCAACACTCTCTGCTAAAATTGTGCTCTTTATGGTCTAGAGAGCTGTCCCATCATTTCCGGCTTCCGTATTTTTTTGGGCCACAATACAGATTAGCGCCGCCTGCTGTTATGGAGACATTACGTCCCGCGCAAGCGCAGAGCGTACGGAAAGTCATTAGTCGGCTCAGTGTGTTCTTGGCACTTTTTTGGCCGCAACTGGCAAACTGGAGCTGCCTGAATCGGCAGACTCCATTTTCGGGTGACGGTTGGTAGTCGGACCGGTGTGTCCTGGACTTTAGGAGATGGTCTCCTGAAATAGAGGATGCCCTTAGAGACTGCTTCCAAACCACAGACCAGAGTGTACTACTGGGTCCACACGGTGAGGACATAGAGGGCTGACACACTGTCTGACAGACTATCTGAACTTCTGCACAGATGTAGTCGCCCCTACTAGGACTGTTCGCTGCTATCCAAAGAACAAGCCTTGGGTGACGTGTGATGTCAAAACTGTCCTCAATAAGAAGACGACGCCTTCAGGAGCAGAGACAAGGAGTCCATGAAGACAGCACAGCGTGAGCTGAAACTGTGCTTGAAGGAGGCGAAGGAGAAAGGTGGAACACAAACTGATGGAGAACAATATGAGGGAGGTCTGGGATGGTGTGAAAATCATCACAGGCCACAAAGATAAAAACAGCACAGAGGGAGAGGGCAAACCAGCTTAACATCTTTTTCAAGAGGTTTGACCAACCACCTCCCCTCCCACCCAGCCAAGGCACCAACATTTTGCCCAAACTAAGAGAGGCATGGGACAAGGGGGACATTGCTTACCTTAAATATGACCGCCTTATCACCTACCCACCGAAGGGGCGTCACAATCAAAGGGAGAGCAGTGTGCCCCTTACATCCACCCCAAAGACGGATATGCCAAGGTAGATGTCTTAAGGTTGATAATCCCCACTTGTAAATTGTAAATGTTAAACCTAAGTTTTTGCAGCTATTTTATTTTTATTTTCTTTTTATGACCATTAACCTACCAAAAAAAGGTTTAAAATTGGCTCATTTAAATATCTGCAGCTTAAAAAATAAGGTTCATGATCTTTGCTCTGTTGTGCATGATAATAATATCCATGTAATGGCTGTCTCAGAGACGCATTTAGATGACACTATAGATGATGCAGCTATATCAATTCCAGGATACCATGTTTTCAGGTTAGATAGAGACAGGTTTGGAGGTGGGGTTGCTTTCTTTGTACAAGATCATATTCCAGTAAAAATTAGAAACGATCTTGGCATGACAGGAGTTGAAGCCCTTTGGCTCCAAGTTTATACATCACATCAGAGGCCTATACTAGCATGCTGCTGCTATAGACCACCCAGTACGAATATTGAATATTTGAATAATATATGTACTATGCTCCAAAATGCAACAGATACGAGTAATGACATTTTTTTTCTTGCTGATATGAATATCGACTGGTTTTCTGACAATTGTTCATTGAAAAGGGCTTTGTCTGATGCAGCTAATATATGCAATTTATCTCAAGTTATTAACTTACCCACTAGAATAAGCATAAATTGTGATGGCTCAGTTAAATCAACATGCATTGATCACTTTTTTACTAACTGTGAACAAAAATGCTCAAAAGCTGTATCAAAGCCTGTGGGTTTCAGTGACCACAATATCATTGCTTTGGCTGTAAAAACAAGGGCTCCCAAAGCAGGGCCTAAGGTCATTTACAAGAGAATTTACAGAACTTTTTCTGAAAGTGACTTTGTTTCTAGTGTGGAAAATATAGAATGGCATGATATACTTGAGAAACTGCATGCAGAATCTGCATTAGAGTCCTTCATGAAGTTGTTTTCTACAGTATGTGACCAACATGCTCCAATTAAAAGGCTCTCGGTAAGATCCAAAAAAGCATCATGGCTGGATGAGGAATTAAGAAATTGCGTGAAAAGAAGGGATCAACTAAAAAAGCATGCGATTAACTCTGGTTGTCTCGTAGACTGGAAAGCTTACCGCTTGCTAAGAAATAAGGTAACTAAATTAAATAGACAGAAGAAAAGACATTATTATAAATTCAAATTTGACGAGTGCAATGGTGACAGTAAAAAACTATGGAGAACAATTAATGAAGTTATGGGCAGAAGTAAAAATGGTAAAACGCCTTCTTTTATAGAACACAATGGGATATTAATTACCAGACCCTATGCTATAGCTAACTATTTCAATAAATATTTCATACAAAAAGTTAATTCAATTAGAGATCAGCTGCTGCCGGGATGTTACAGGTCATCTATAGAGAATATAAGAAATCACATTATGGTTAATAAAGATTGTTGCTTTGAATTCAAAACTCTTAGGGAGGTAGATGTGGAAAAACTTCTTCTAACAATTAAGTGTGACAAACCTTGCGGTTTGGATAATTTAGATGGCAAACTTCTAAAGCTTGCAGCAAAAGCAATAGCAAAACCATTATGTCATATTTTCAATTTATGTTTTAAAGAATCTATTTATCCAAATCTGTGGAAAATTGCAAGAGTCACTCCTCTGCCAAAAAACTGCAGAGAGCCACTTACAGGGCATAACAGCAGGCCAATAAGTGTGTTACCTGTACTAAGCAAACTGTTAGAGGGAATCATGTTTAAGCAAATTCAGCATTATTTTGAAGTAAATAATATAAACTCTGATGTCCAGCATGCATATAAGGAAGGCTACTCCACTAACACTGCTCTTACATGTCTCACTGATGACCTGCTTACTCAGATAGACAGGAAGTCAGTTGTAGGTGTAGTATTTCTGGACTTTAGTGCAGCCTTTGATTTGATTGACCATGAATTGTTACTCTTGAAGCTTTCAGCCTATGGCTTTAAAAACTCTGTGATTAATTGTATGAGAAGTTATATGACTGACAGGAGACAATGTGTTAAAGGTCACATATTATGCTAAATGCACTTTTTAAATGTGTTCTAACATATCCATGGGTCCACAGTGTGCCTAGAGACTGCCAAAATATTTTTAAAAATAACACTCTCCTTTTCTCACAATCCCCCTTTCTGAAACCACCACCCCTCCCCCACCCAATATACTCCAGTCAGAATTTTCCCCTTTTCTGACCTCACAAACTGGAAAGCCAGAAGCTTCCACTGTGCAGCCCACACCCCTATTTCTTATTGGTCCACGGCCCTGACAGACAGAGGGCGAGGCGTATCTGGCTTCGCTTCCGGACAGGGGGCGGGGGCAGCGCAAAGATTGTATATTTACGAGGGGAGCTGCAGCTCTTTTTAAAAAATAGGCCATTGTGAGATTAGCTGAACTTCAGCATAGTACAATAAATTATCTGAAAGTTTTTTTCAGCAAACAATTAAAGAAAAACGTATTAGTGACCACTAAGACCATATAATATGGTGTATAATAGTACCGAAAAGTGTATAATATGGGAGCTTTAAGTTTAATGGTGCTTTTTCAGAAATAGAGACACTTCAGTGTGGTATTCCCCAGGGGAGCTGCCTCGGACCTCTCCTCTATTCTATTTTTGTAAATGATATGCCATATGTGTTGAGAAATGCGGGTATAGTAATGTACGCGGATGATACAACCATCTTTACATCTGCAAACAGTACTGAACAAGTTAATAAGACACTTCAAGATGAGCTAACACTGATATCTGACTGGGTTACAGCAAATAAGTTAAAGTTGAATATTTCTAAAACAAAATGGATGGTACTTGGGTCTAAGTACTCACTTCGGTCTGATCAGAAGTTGGTCCTCTCATCACATGGTGCCGCTATTGAGCAAGTTAGAGAAGCCAAACTGCTGGGCATTACGATAAATGAAACATTATCTTGGTCTATACATATAAAGAATATAGTTAGTAAAATGAGTAAAAGTATTTCAAACATAAGAAAATGTGCAGGTTTTTTAACTGACACAACAATCAAGCTTGTTATTCAATCATTAGTCTTGTCCCACCTTGACTACTGCCCTGCAATATGGTCTGGCACCTCAAAAAAAGAACTTGCTAAACTCCAGCTTGCTCAGAATAGAGCTGCGCGACTGGCACTTCACTGTTCTATTAGGAATAATGTAACTGCTATGCATGACAAACTCTCCTGGATGAAAGTTGAGGAGAGAGTGGCATGCAGCCTTATTTTGTATTTGAAGAACATCTGTACCTCACGTAAACCCAGCAGCCTGTTTTCTATACTAGTACCTGTCAAGATCACACATAATTATGAAACCAGGCAGGCCTTAAGTTGTCGTTTCAAACAACCGAGACCTCGAACAAATGCACTGAAAAAAACTGTATTGTACAGAGCTATTGCATATTGGAACGGACTTCCGTACTGCCTCATTCTTAAGAGTAAAAAAATAGGATTTAGAAGGGAATTGAAAAAAGCTGTTTTGAGCAAAGAAATCAGGTTAAATTCAGTCAACCAGTGTTTGTAAAGCTGCAGAGTGCCTTATTTTGAATTCTTAGTTTAAACTTATATATAGGGACAGCTCTTAATGAAATGATCCCTGAATGTATACTTGTAGTGTGTATGTATGGTGCATGCAAATGTATTCTGTATGCTTACAATATGAACCTTTAGGCATCTAATGTGGGTTAGCGGGTGTGTGTATGCACACGGTATGATGTAGGCTATGATTTGAGTTTCTTCTTTTTTATGAGAAAAATGTAATTGCTTGTTTCAGATTTTTTTTGTGTATGTGATTCCTATTTTGGGAAAACTGTATAGGAATTGTTTTGCTTTTTAGGGACCCCAGGAAGAATAGTTGTCACAATGGTGACAACTAATGGGGATCCAACAAACAATAAACAATAAACATAATGGCACCCTCACTTTCACCACCATCATGTGATCCTCCCCTCCCCCTCACCACTGCAGACCGCTCTCCATCCCCCTCTAACTTATCTCTCCTCAAACACCACAGCAGACCCTCCTCCCTGCACTATTAGTGCTGACCAGGTCAGACGAGAACTGAGGAAGCTTCGCCCAAAGAAAGCAGCTGGCCCGGATAATGTGTGCCTACGGCAAATGAAGACCTGTGCTGCTGAACTTGGAGAGCCGCTGCATCATGTCTTCAACCTCAGCTTACAACTAGGGAGAGGGCCCACCCTCTGGAAGACATTCTGCATAGTTCCGATTCCGGAAAAAAAAACAGACCTAGCGAGCTGGATGACTTCTAACCAGTGGCACTCACATCACATCTGATGAAGACCCTGGAGCGCCTCCTTCTCAGACGCCTCAGGCCTCAGGTGCAGCACGCTCAGGACCCACTACATTTTGCCTACCTGACAGGGGTTGGTGTGGAGGATGCCATCCTGTATCTTATACACCAGGCCCACAAGGGGGCGGGCACAGTCAGGAATCTGTTCCTAGATTTCTCAAGTGCTTTCAATACAATCCAGCCCCATATATTACAAGATAAACTGTCAGCTACGCGATTGGAGTGGACCCCCTCCTGGTGACTTGGATCTCATACTACCTCACTGACAGACCACAGTTCTGACATCTTGGTCAGCAGCACTGGGGCGCCTCAGGGGACTGTGCTGGCCCCTCTTCTATTCACCTTATACACCTAATGCTGGGCTTACACTACACGACTTTTCACGCGATTTGACAGTCGCAGACAATCTTCCAATGTCGGACTGAAATCACGGGAGTCTTGCTGTAGTTGTGACGCGCGCCCAGAATCTCAGTCGTTTGGTGTGAGGTGGTCATCTGACCCGATTTCTGCCAGTCTTCTTCCCGGCTTGACGTTTCGACATTATGAAACTGGTTTGATATTATCGTTAGTCCCGAGGGGTTGGCTCAATCGAAATGACGTGAACACTGTCACACTTTCTCCAGCACCAAACACGACGCAGGAGGAGCGGCATTAGCGACCTGTTTCCGCCTGTGAGCCACTTTTTCCGGACAATTTTACCTAGCAGCCTTGGCTGGAGAACCAGGCTGACAGCGCGAAACATTAACACTTTACCGACACATTTAGGGCTAGGAGTTAGAGTTATTGGAGGACGAGATCAGCAAATAAAGCTGGTCAAATAACTACAGGATGTCCCCCGCTCGGAATATTGAATTAACTTTTTTTTTAATTAAATATAATCACAATCGTGTTTGCAGTTTTTAAACGCGATGATGCATGACTTTTAGCCTACGTGATAAGGGCATGTATTTACTTAACACCCAGTCCATTTGACCTGCTAAAAAAACACTTTTTATTTGACTGAAATCACGTTTAAACCCCGGTAGCAGGATTGGAAAAAAATTAATCTCAAAAGGAATCTAGTTGTAGTCTTGCAATATGAGACCCCCTGTCTTTTCAAAATCTCATTCTGTAACTGAAAACGCAGAGAACTAATGACTTATTGTCTTCAGGTGTGAGTTGATTGTCTTTAGATTTACAGTATGATCAGGGTTGCTCCAAAAATGAATACCAATACTGGCAACAGATAGACAAAATACACTACAGTGAATAACAAATATTCAATGCAGTTTAGCTATAAACTGCCATCTTATTACAGAAAATAAAACTGTTTGACAGTCCAAATGAAGAATGTCCCCCTTCATTTACCATCAAATAACCATAAGGGACACAACCTGAAAATCCAGTAATTACAACCTTTCAACCTATATAATAGGTCGATTTAGAGTTAGAGGTTTGCATAACTGCCCCGCAGGAACTGCGTTAATTTGATTCAAGTCAGGTGACCACCTGTCTCTCAAGGAATCTAGTGGTAGCCATTGAAAGCTTATTCTTTCTGCCTCTTGAAGGTAGTGTAGCCACTGTTTCTTTACCTTTGAACTTGTGAAACATGCTTCCAACTGTATCTCTAGGAACTAGCTATCTTTTTGTAACTTTTTCCTTGTGTGTGCAATGATCTCTTCTCTAAGCGTATGCTTTCATGTTGTTTACGCCAAATTCTGACCCTACTATCTGAATGTTGCAACAGAAATGGAGACTTATCAGACCAGGCAAGATTTTTCCAATCTTCTATTGTCCAATTTTATTGAGCCTGTGCGAATTGTAGCCTCAGTATCCTGTTGTTAGTTGACAGGAGTGGCACCCGGTGGGGTCTTCTGCCGTTCACTGGATATTTTCTCTTTTTCGGACCATTCCATGTAAATCCTAGAGATGGTTGTGCGTGAAAATCCCAGTAGATCAGCAGTTTCGTCAGTGGTTGGTTGAGTGGTTCTTGCAATAATATGGATAAGAACAGTAGTCAAATAGGGCTATTCACTGTTTAGAGACCCTTGTACCAACCCTAACTCTGCACAACACAACTGATGGCCTCAAACACACTGGCCGTCATTTATCAACCGTGCGTAGACCAGAAAAATGGGTGTACGTACATTTCCACGCAAATCTCGGCATTTATCAATATGGACGTGAGCGTAGGATACGCTCAAATCCCACGCCAGCTCTCAGCTCGTGTACGCAAGTTTGTAAACAGCATGGACTCGCAGTGCAGGCTGTGCCGGGTATAGCCGATGACTTTGTTGGACAATTATTAGAAGATAATACAAATGCAGTGTTTGCTCAGACCGAAATAAATATATTAATCACTTAAAATTGTGCAGCTTATGTAGTAGGAGAGCTGATTCAATAGTGCGCACACCGGCCACTTAGGAGCCCTGCATGGGACTGCGTAAGGGCAGTTGTCTCCGACTTGGAGCAGCTCGGGGGACACTGAGGCACGGGGCTGCATTCATTCAAAATGTTAGCTTAAGTAGCCTATTAAATATGTAGTAGGCCTACACTGCTCTTTATGATAAAAAATACACGGCACAACATTCAGCTTAACATTTTATTTATTTGAAGCACTTTTTAGATGTTAGTTCCTATTTTAATGTGTCATTCATCGCTTAAGCGAGCGATTTATTTCCACCGTTAACCGGCACGTTTTTCCGATCTGCTGGTGGAGCAGGACAGTGGGCGCTCTCGCAGCTGATCGTTGCCGGGTCGGCTTGTGCAGCTGACGGCTGGGCTGACCAAGCGCATGCTGTCATACAGTAAAACGCAAAATGTGTTATTTTTAGTTTTTAAACCCCTTTTGAGTAGTGCTATCTAAAAGGGCCAATACATTTTAATCATTAAAATCTCTGCAGACCTGTATTTCTTTTATGGGGACCATTATCGGACAGTTGTGCGTCTTTTTCTCCTCTACCACTTATATTATGCCCGCACCCCCAGCCCAGTTGGTTGCATTTCAGAACAGCAACACGCTTTTTTTAGTGGCAATTTTTGAGTCAGACCACTTTTTCTTCGTCTATGTAAAGAAATGGCGACATGTAATTGTATATGCTGTTTTATAGAATTTGAGCGATAGCCTTCTGATGTAAACCCCAGATGCAAAATCCTCAGCTGGAGATCGTTTGTTGTCAACATCAACGCTGTTGACCGCAGCAGTTATTTCCTTCCTAACTGCTGCCTTCTGTCGTTCTTTGATGCCGCTTGTAATGCTCCGAAATGAAACTCTTTTTTTCTACTTTCGCTGTTATTCTTTCAATTTCTACTTCAGATAAGTTCCTCTTCTGTGCCGTAATGTGCATAGCCATGTCGCAAAACCTCTGGGCGAGGCCTGTAAACTGAGAAAATATAGGGGCGTGATACGATTGTTTTCAGCCGCCGCATTTATCAATAATGGCCTGGCGTACGCTGAGACTGGCGAGATACGACTGTTTGATAAATCCCACGCGATTCCTGGCGTAGGAAGGTATTTGCGCCAGAATCTGCACCAGTTTCCACGCAAGTTTGATAAATGAGGGCCATTAAGAAGTAGGGCTGGGCGATACATCAAATATATGCGATATATCGCGAGATGTTCTCCAAAGGATGTATAAAATGACCCTATCGCGACATCGAATACAAACTTGCACATAATGTGGTTATTTTTGCAGCCGCCGGCAAACTCGCTGGTGTTCGCTTCTCGCTCTTTCCTGTGGCTCTCTGCCTCACAGCCTTGCATGCATTGGCAACTCACTCACTCCCCCCTCACATCCAGAGTCTCCTGGGCGCACACCTGTAGTCTGCAGTGCGCGCTGTATGTGTGTTTACTTTTGCTTTTACCGCTATCTGAAAACTACGAGAGGGGGAGAATAAAAGACGAGACGGTCTCTTACGACAGGCGAACAAACAGGCAAGGGGGGGTGGAGGGGGCGCTTGAGGGCGATGGCGGACGATTGCTCCGACTTCACGTTGAGTGTTTGGTCCAACGTCACACAACAACGGCGGCACATTTATTATGGGCAGCCTCTTATAAAAGGTCCATGGCAGCACCAAGGGAGGTGCACACCGTTCATTGTGAACAATGAACTAAAAGTCTATGAAAAGTAAATTTGCCTGTATTTTTTAATAAAATAAAACATATTATTATGGAGCAAAACCTGTTCTGCATGTAAAGTGATGCTGCTATCTTCAGGGGGCTAGTGGTGATAAACAATAAGTTAGTGGTTGTAATGAGTCATAATTAGTGTCCCCACTTTACAGATTAACAGAAGATGGAAAAATACAAATATGTTTACAAATAAAATAGTGCTGGATCCATTGTATGGGAGTGGTGAAGGATGTGGAATAATCAATAAAATGTGCAAACTGTTTGCCATGTGCAAGTTTAAAATTGTCCCAATAGAAATCACTAAATAATATAAACAAGATGTTGTTTCATGTCATGTATCGTTAGTGCAGACACATTTTGCAGGGACTATTTAAATCATATTACTGGTGTGATGTTATTCAAAAAATAAATTAAATTGAGCATTTATTATGTGCTTTAGAGGAGATTTGAAATATATTGAGATATATATCGTGTATCGAGATATAGTCCAAAAATATTGAGATATTGATTTTAGCCCATATCGCCCAGCCCTATTAAGAAGGCAAGAAATTCCATAATTAAACTCTTGACAAGGCACCCATTAATTGAAAACAATTCCAGGGGCCTCATTTATTAAGGCTGCTACGCTGTTTCAGCGTAGCAGCCTAACTTGCTTCAAACCGGGAGAAACGTGCGTAAGCGTGTATGCAGAGAAGTTTATGTATTCCCACGCCAACTTTCGACCATGCGTAGAGCTCCTGCAAGGTTTTCCTGACTCTGGGAATCAGTAACGCTCGATGGTCACACGACGAAATAAAGCTTAGCCATCACAAAAACACACACATATGAGTAATTGTGGAAAAACTAGTTTTGTACAAAGTTAAGGCCAACAAATATGAATTAAACTATATATTTTGTAAGATAAAATAATGTTATGAATTCAGCAAATTATAACATGCATATCTTTTATATAACATTTCACCCAGAAAGTTTAAACTATTCTGGAGTTGTTGGAAATGTGTGGATCTCATGGGAGGGAATCAATTCTCTGGAATAGACTCTAATGCATTATTACACTTCTCACAACATATTTTATATAGGTCCATGTAGGCTAATAATGAGACTATAATGAGTGTGCCAATCATGATACTGTAATCAGCGTGTGAGTGTGTGCGTGCGCCAGTTACTGCAATAGATCTCTGCAATATTGAATGAGAAGGTGCGTCCAAACTTTTGACTGGAACTGTATAACCTTCTTTCAATGTGGGCTACCAATCAGACTTGAAAAAAGAAGTTGGAAAACATGTGTCCCGTTTACCAAAACTTCAGCCACAACCCCTCCGTAAATCCATTAATATTTCTTCAGAACTCGTCAGCTGAATGTGCCTTTGACAATATTTATTTAACAATAAAAGAACACACAGCTAAGCTTTTCTCAGATTTATTGTATATTAACACACAAAGTGTGTTTAGTAATTTGTTGCAAAATCCCCCCACCCTTCAATTTGGTGATAAAATAATCAGTTTACAGTCAAAAACCACACAGCACTTGTGAAGTATGCTGGCACTGTTATCCCTCTGTGTGTGTGTGTGTGTGTGTGTGTGTGTGTGTGTGTGTGTGTGTGTGTGTGTGTGTGTGTACCTGGACAGTCGGCCACTTCCTTGTAGGCCTTCTTCTTACAGCAGGCTCGACAGAGGTTGAAAACACATTTATTTCCCTGCAGAGTGATACAAAGTGGTATGAAGCACCAACATACTGACGTCCATTAAAAGTGAAATAGCATTTTGCCCTTTGATTACTCTTGATTTTAGTAAAGACAAGAGGAGATTGATACAAAATGGCGAGTTTGAATCATAACGTTTTGGTCACCGTTTGAAAAAAAAGGAGGCCATTGTTACAACAGACTACACAGTGACAGTGCAAGCTATGATATTGATAATTTATATTTGTAGAGGAAACAAATATTCAAACAGTTGCTGAGTAAACAGTAAGATGACTGGGACATGTGTTGAGACAGGAGTAGGCCTAATTTGAAGATGATGGATGTTGTCTGAATGTTATGTGGCTGAGGTACTGCTAGCCTACTGGAAAATCCACTTACTCTCACTACTATCATAGCAAGGAGAGTGCACAAATTAAACCAGGTTACATCCTTTACTGTCAAACTGGAAAATAACAAATTAATTTTGTGTGTGTGTGCGTGTGTGTGTGTGTGTGCGTGTGCAACACATTACAAACTACAAGTCCAGCAACCTCACCAACGGTAATGCCTCGCTGGCTAAGGAGCTAAACATCCTATTTGCACCACCCCATCCAGCAGCCCCCAGGCCCATGAGATGAAGCGCCTCACTACGGGCTTGAACCCTAGAGATGCCGCTGGACCATATAGTGTGACGGGTAGAGTGCTGGGAGACTGAGCTGACCAACTGGCTGATATCTTCACTGATAAATTCAACCAGTCCCTGTCCCAGTGCACAATCCCACCCTGCCTGAAGTCCTCCACAATCATTCCTCTACCAAAAAAGACTACTGTCAGCAGCCTCAACGACTACCGGACCGGTGGCCCTTACACCAGGAGTGTCAAACAAATTTTGGTTCAGGGGCATACAGCCCATCTGATCTCAAGTGGGCCGGACTGGTAAAATAACCAACATCTTTCAGTACTATGCTTTATCATTCAGCCTACATTTGTAGCCTACATAATCAAGGATAACAAGAGATCTACAGTCCCCTCCAGAATTATTGGAACAGTGAGGCCAATTCCTTTATTTTAGCTGTAGACTGAACATTTGGGTTTGACACCAAAAGATGAATATGAGACAAGAGATCAACATTTCAGCTTTCATTTTCAGGTATTTACATCTGGATCTGATACACAGCTTAGAAGATAGCATTATTATTAAAGGAACACCACATTTTTAGGTGAGCAAAAGTATTGGAGCAGATAAACTTTAAATACATTTAAGTGAATAAAACTTAATATTTTGTCGCAAATCCTTCGCTTGCAATAACTGCATCAAGCCTGTAACCCAGTGGTTTTCAAACTGTGGAGGGGCGCGGAGTTATGGCAGGGGGAGGGGGGGGAGCGCGGATGAATATCTGAAAAAACTAAAGAAAAAAAAACACATATATAAATATTTTTTATTTTGTTATTTTGTATTTTGTTTTTGATATTAACATCATATTACGCTATCATACAAAAAAAGGAATACAATGTTTTGGTCTAGAATAGTTAATAGCCTAATAATTGAATCAGATCATCTGGGAGATAATCTGAGGTTAATTTACCACGTCATGTTCACTTCCTAGCACAGTGTGTATTGAGTTTATTTAAAAACATTTGGAAATGGGGCTGCCCTCAGTTGCCCATGCACTATGTATGGTCTATAGCCTATTTCAGCCTTATCTGTAGAAATAAAGATAGCTGGACCATAGATAGTAAATAATATGGATGTAGCATCCGGGCTGTCCTCAGTTATTCACACGGCATCCAATAATCCTGGTTTGTGCGCGTCGCCATCTTGTGAGATTTTTACTCCGCCTCACTCCTCTTGCCGAAAAGGGGAATCGACGTCACGTCGGGGGCAGGGAGATAGCTGACGTAATACCTCCGAGGCAAAGTGAGGGACAACGGGCAGAGAGCTGTCACTCAAGAGATCGCACCAATACATTTTAACCTCCAAAAGAATAAAAACTAGCGTGGGCCAAAAAAATTCACCCCCCTCAGTGTTGTCATGGAGATATGACCTAAACATACAGACTAAAATGGTTTCGTGGCCCAGGCTGTAAATAGGTTTAATAAGACTTTGAAAACGGCCTATCTAACAAGTGAGTCAAAGAAAAACTGCTCGTCTTGGCGCCACCCCCAGTGGCACTTTCTGGTTACTACAGTTGTGGTCAATTCCTTATTGGATGCCGGTAAAAATCGCTGAGGTTGGGGCTTGAGCAGGACAAGAGTTCTTCTGCTTCGTTCCTCTCACTGCATTTAAATGCATTCACTATATTACAGAGAAATATGTCTTGTTAAAGAAAAAGAGCACCAAGACCAACCCAGAGGACCCTGCATAATATTATATCCACTGAAATTTGTTCTCTGAGTGGGGGCTCACTCTCTCACACTTTGAAAACCCCTTCTGTAACCCATTGACATCACAACACTTTTGCATTCTTCTTTTGTGACGCTTTCCCAGGCTTTCACCGCAGCCTCTTTCAGTTGCTGTTTGTTTTGGGGGGTTACTCCCTTCGGTCTCCTCTTTAGCAGGTAAAATGCATGCTCTATAGGGTTTAAGTCTGGAGATTGACTTGGCCAGTCTAAATCCTTCCACTTCTTACCCCTGATCAACTCCATTGATGTTTTTGCAGTGTCTTTTGGATCATTATCTTGCTGCATGATGGAGGATCTTCCAATCAGTTTGGTTGCATCTTTCTTTATACTGGCAGACAAAATGTTTCTGTAGACTTCTGAGTTCACTTTGCTGCTGCCATCATGTGTTACTGTGTTGTTGTTAAGATTATTATCATTATTCTTCATTGATGATGTAACACATGATGGCAACAGCAAAATTAATCTCCAGAAAAAATCTCCAAAAAAAATAGTCAATCTCCAGACTTAAATCCTATAGAGCATGCATTGTACCTGCTAAAAAGGAGACTGAAGAGAGTACCCCAAAAACAAACAACAACTGAATGAGGCTGTGGTGAAAGCCTGGAAAAGCATCACAAAAGAAGAATGCAAACGTTTTGTGATGTCAATGGGTCACAGGCTTGATGCAGTTATTGCAAGCGAAGGATTTGCGACAAAATATTAAGTTGTATTCACTTTAATTTATTTTAAGTCTCTCTGTTCCAATACTTTTGTTCACCTAAAAATGTGGTGCTCCTTTACAAATAATGCTGTCTTCTCAGTTGTGTATCAGATCCAGATGTAAATACCTGGAAATGAAAGCTGAAATGTTGATCTATTGTCTCATATTCATCTTTTAGTGTCAAACCCAAATGTTTCAGTCTACAGCAAAAATAAAAGAATTGGCCTCACTGTTCCAATACTTTTGGAGGGCACAACACATTTATTCACAGAGAGGCCAATGGAATTGAAATAAAATGCATTTCACTTCATCAACAACTGGTTTATTTGTATACAGTTGCTGTGCAATTATTGTGGACAATAGGCCTACTGTGATGTCTATAATTTATTAATCATTATAATTAGGCTACTTGCTTGATTTCTTTTTAAATACTGAGGTTATTCGTTGTTTTGGAACATGTATTTCCCAATTTAAAACATAAAAATAAAGCAGCATTGAAAGTTCTGAAAATAAATCTTGTAGGCCTACACTTGCATGCTGTTTCAAAATAACTTAATAGTTGAAATAATAAATACAACGTTTTTTTCCCCTTCAATAAATAAATGCCTTTCTCCAAAGTTCAAAGACAGTAACAGTGTGGCACTTCTGTAAACTTACTGAAAGGTGCCTGGTCCATCACTCTCATGCATTCATCAGACTTTTCTCTGCGCTGTCTGAGCTGTTCATACCATAGATAGTATATAAAATGGATGTAGCATCCGGGCTGACCTCAGTTATTCACACGGCATCCAATTCTCCTGGCTTATGTGCGTTGCCATCTTGTGAGATTTTTACTCAGCCTCACGTCGGGGGGAGGGAGATACGCCCATCTAGCTGACGTATACCTCCGAGGCAAAGTGAGGGACAACGGGTGGAGAGCTGTCACTCAAGAGATCGCGCCAATACATTTTAACCTCCAAAAGAATAAAAACTAGCCTGCTAGAAAAAAAATTGTCATGGAGATATGACCTAAACATACAGCAGGGCTGTACGCTTATTTTTTTAGGTGGTAGCACTGGTGCTAGCAAGCAAAAAAAATCAGTAGCACAAAAATAAATTCAGTAGCACACAAAGTATGATCGAAAACTTGCATAAACTTAACCCATGCATTTCGCTCTAATTACCTTTTAGCCTGTCATCTTGGTCTCATTTGAAATTCTCAATTAATGTCATATCCTAGTGTGTGCAGTAATAATTGTAGAAAAATTAATAGGGGTGCACTGATTGCAATTTAGACAAAAGAATATAACCTGCCAATTGCAATTTTTTGCTGATTCAGAATTATTTCTCCCCATAAAATTAATATCTATATCTTTTTTGTATATACATATCATTACTATATTCATAATAATAAACATTTTTGGTAAATGTCCTTCTGTTAATTAAAACCTAACTTTAAAACATATAGCCTATTAAATAAATAAGTATACATATTGGTACAATTTAGGATAAGTTAAGGTAGGTTGTTGTGAATGTGTTGGGAGTAGTTCTTCAGTGGCTTATCAGTTATTTCAAACTTTGTTTAAATAGACTACTGTTGTTGACTGCTCTCTGCAGCTGAAGCAGTTGATTTTCAAGCTAGCGCACTGCAGGGCTGTTAAGCGCAAACTTCCTGTTCTTACCGGCTTCAAAAAAGTCACCTCACGTTTGGCTAGTAACATGCTTTTAATGTGAAGGCCCACAGGAAATGTTCTGTTTGCACACGCGCTAACTTAACTGCGTGCCGTCTCCTCCTTCCGGTTATTACCGTTGGTGAAGTGTATTAGACGCTAGAATCACACAGATCCCGAGCACACATCTTTCACCAGCCAAAGTGGAGGGTGGACTCAATAACTTACTTGCCTAAGACTACATTTAACCGAATTTGGATAGTGTTAATGTAGAACCCTCTAAGCAGTGTTGTGCAGCACTCCTCTGTGTCTCAAACAGACAGCATCTGCTCATTAGCACTCGTGCGAGTGGACTTGTATTCATCATCGCACGTGATCAATTTCAGTAGCAAATGCGATCAAAACTGTCGCACTGTACAGCCCTGTACAGACTAGAATGTTTTTTTGGACCAGGCCGTAAATAGGTTTAATAAGACTGTGAAAACAGCCTGTTTAACAAGTGAGTCAAAGAAAAATTGCTCAGTCTTGGTACCACGTCACCGTGGCCACCGGAAGGTACTGCAATGTTTGTCACTTCCTTATTGGAAGGAACTTCATATCCTTTAACCAATTTAAACAAACTATCTTAAATCTGCCAAACTCTACCTGTAACTGTTTTAATCAGGCTATATTGTACTTTCACCCATTTCATTTGAATTGCTGCCACTCTTCACCACTGTGTAAATGTCTCAATTGTTTTTCTCTTCACCTGTTGTTGTGTATTTGATGTATTTGCATTGAATATTGTTTATGTATTGTTGTTTTTCCTTTGAATTTGTTTGATCTCGACGTCATTGTAAATGAGGGTCACCCCTCAATTGGTCTCTCGAGGATAAATAAAAGTTAAATAAATAAATAAAAATAAATAAATAATTGGATGCTGGTAGAACTCACTGTGGTTGGGGTTTGGTTCATACCGATATATAGGTTGTATTGCCACGGTGATGTGGATTCTTAATCTATCGTAGCTTTGCACAGCACTTCTTTCTGTTCAATGACGGCTTGCTCCTGCTCATTTACTCTCCCGCATGCATGCCGTAGTCGCGTGTGCAGAGCCGCAGATGCATGCACGCACGCACCGCAAATCGCAGCCTTTCGCGCAGTTATGACAATGCACAAGCACACATCGCGCTTGCTAGTATATTAATTGTGCAGCAATAAACAAAAAACTTTTTTTATTTATTTTCGGTGGGTAGGGTAGTCAAGGTGAGGGCTGCCACTGTTAAGGCGGCTGCCTTAGCCATAAAGCGCTGTGGGAAACCAAAGGTCCGTGGTGGAAACACTACCTTTTGGTAATTTTTTTTGGCTGCCCCTTAGCAGCTGGAGTGAGCATTTTGGTTATTTCTTTAAAAATTCATAACAGAAATTCTCATTACTTTCTTGCGATTAATACATTTTTGACAATAGTTTTAAACTCAGCTTTTCCATGCAGTCCTGCCTATAGTCTACTCAATGTCGTGCATGCCAGTCGTGTCATCACTCAGCCAATTACTTACTGAGATCAGCACCTTCTTTTGGAATTAGAAGGTTTTAAGTTCAAGCCCCTGGTATTGCAGGAATGTCATCTTATATCTAATAAGGCATTGCACTGTGTTCACCTTCCCTGCATGTTCTAGATGTCAACACACTTGATTCAAATTAACAATCAGTTCAGTTCCAGTAAAGTCATGTTATTAAGTCAGCCAGACTTCTTATGGCGCTTTTCCACCGCACATGTAGCTCTACTGACTCAACTAGACTTTACTAAACTTGGTTTGGTAGCAGCAGGGGTCGTTTTCCACCGCAATTAGTACCTTCTGAACGTGGGCGGGGTCGTCATACAAAGGGGTAGAAAACAGACTCCGGAGCCATGTAGCAAAGCAGAAATTACGAGCAGTTGCTGTACTATTAACTGAACCAACTGCCAAAAATACAGATGGAAAATGTTTAAGAAATACCCCCCTTGTATCTGTTTGCTAAAAGAAGTAGAAAAATATTGCGATGGGCCATTAAAAGGGAGGATTGGTGTCCCGGTGAGTGACTCGCCCACTCAGTCAGCAACACAAAAAAGCCTCTAGGACCAGAAAAGTCAATGTGGAAATATTTTTCGCTAATAATTAGAAAAAACTGAAAAACAGGTTTCACACCACAACTTTCTCGAATTTTACTGTATCGACATTCGACAATTTCTCACAAAGCCTCGGGGGACTATGATACACATGTCTGTAAAAGATTAGAAGGATAGCTTGAAAAACATGGCCGCCATTGACCAAAACGTTTACGAAGGGGCAGGGCTTATTAGCAAATTGGACTTTTGCTGTACTGTACTTATAAAATCTCGGCAGGAAAGTGATAGATGCCCTGCCTCCCCCTAGTGGCCTGTTGGTAAAAAATATTGATATATGAAGTCTTCCAACATGTGATCGGTAGGTTAAAGTAAAGCTCTTGTCCATTAATGGCACCGCAATCACTTGTTACATCATTCCTCTGCAAAGTTGATCGGACATCTTAACCTAGTTAGCATAGCAGCTAAGGGCTATGAGCTGCTACAAGCTAGGCCAAAACAACAAAACTTGCTAAGAGGAACCAGCCCGCTCCCAACTACATTTTTGGTCAAGAGGTTGACAGATGATAGAACTCCTGTAAGTGATCTACCCTTAATTTGTCAAAAGTAAGCTCAAAAAAGGACAAAGCTGTTTAGACTCGCTCATTCTTACGCAGCTGCGCTTCACACAGCCTCTTGGCAAACACAACGCTACATGGTGATGAGTTCAAGTGCTGTAGGTTGAAATGGGTATTTGAGGTAACATCATCGTGATTAGTTCAATGTGAGCTTGTAAAACATAGTGTTAGTCGATAGACTTTAAGAAATAGGCTGAAGTAGTTAAATAAAATATATATATAATTTAAAAAATAAAATAAAACAGCCAACGTTATTACACAACAGTAATATTGTATACCTGGGTATAATTTAAGGAAGGTTTAAAAGGTAACAAATTGGATACCACCCAACCCGACTGTAACCATTTATCGAATGACTGCTTACCTTCGGGTTCCCACACTGTTCACATTTGATGTACTTGGCTGCAGGGACACAGAAGAGGGGACAATGTCAGATTCAGTAGCATTCCCTTGTATGATTCCAACCAGAAGAGTTTGTACTCACGTTTCAGCTCGGGACTAAATATCTTGTTGGGGTTTCTGGATCTCTTCTTCTGCTTGTTTTTGGAGAGTGTGTTGGCTGTTCCGTCTGTGTCTTCCAGCGCTCTCTTCTGACACACCGCCTTTTTCACCTCAGAACTATGGCCGTTACTGTTGGCAGTTAGCTCCTTTGGCCTGTGAGGCATAGTCAGTGAGATTAATATGGAATATTCCTGCATCCTTTAAGCATGGATAGAAGTGACTGGGTGTGCAGTGGCGATAGAAAGATAGGCAGACAGATAGAGGGAGGAAGAGACAGCTTTATTTTCATAATTTGGGTTTTTGATTTGTGAGAGTGATCATCGCTGACTTTAGACTGACTCTCGCTGTCGGCTCTGCGAGGTTCAAGCAGATCAGCTGAGTGAACGGCTGTTTGACACGGAGATGAAAAACGAAACTGAAACTAAAATATGCTGACCGAGGAGCAGCCAAATATAAATTAATAAATATTGTCATAACACAAGGAGGCTAGCCTAATGTCTTGTGTGATTTGCGTCAGTAGCCTACAGTAGCCCACATTCTTCCCTCCACTCGCCACTTAATGTTACGTATCACACATGCGCCAATCAAGTGAACACACAGTGGGCTTTACTCTTTTTTCATATTCACCCAAACTGTGGTTCACGTGCGTGCTGAACCGTGAGGGTTGGTCCGTACGGAACGCGGATCAACCGTGATCCGTTGCACCACTAGTAGCTAGGGACACATTCTTCTACGCTAAAATGCGGATCAAACACACAGACGTAAACCTACTTCCTCTAGCGTAGGTGTCGGATTTGCCGGATTATAATTAGAGGATTAAAAATACCGGTAAAATAAAACAGAAATTTAACAATTAAACTAGAAAAATAGAAAGAAAACAAATAAGAAATTGAATGTAATGACTTTTCAAGGAACTGCGGCTACCCTGGCAGCACTGAGGCACACACATACACAGAATGGAGAAGACATATTCTGCAGAATAGATGCAGAACTTGGCTGTTACTGTTAATGATCCGTTTGAGTGTCGGTTATCAGTCATAAAAAATAAAAAATAAAAGTAGTTACTGTACCCAGCTTCATTTTTATACCATCCACAATTGTTTTACTGTGGAGTTGACCTTGTCTAGGGCTGGGCGATATGACGGTATCATATCGTGGACGAAAGTGATGAAAGGATGAAAGTGTCTACCGGGAGAGATTTGGCCATACCGTTTATACCGCGGAGAAAAAAAGTTCATGTGGCGGGAGCATAGATAAGCGGGAGGCAGCTGTCCCTCCGAGTCCCTACAGTTACACTGCAGTTACACCGCCGCGCCACAAGGGGGCTCTGCAGCAGAGGTCTGGGCTGCAATTCATCTTCTCTACCCTCAACAGAAGAAGCCTCATCTGTTGCTCTAGCTGTCTAGATCCTGTGCGCCGTCACCAAGCCCCAACCTCAGCGATTTTTACCGGCATCCAATAAGGAAGTGACCTACAACTGTAGTAACCAGAAAGTGCCACTGGGGGTGGCGCCAAGACGAGCAGTTTTTCTTTGACTCACTTGTTAGATAGGCCGTTTTCAAAGTCTTATTAAACCTATTTACAGCCTGGGCCACAAAACTATTTTAGTCTGTATGTTTAGGTCATATCTCCATGACAACACTGAGGGGGGTGAATTTTTTTGGCCCACGCTAGTTTTTATTCTTTTGGAGGTTAAAATGTATTGGCGTGATCTCTTGAGTGACAGCTCTCCGCCCGTTGTCCCTCCCTCGGAGGTATACGTCAGCTATCTCCCTCCCCCCGACGTGACGTTGATTCCCCTTTTCGGCAAGAGGAGTGAGGCGGAGTAAAAATCTCACAAGATGGCGACGCGCACAAACCAGGATTATTGGATGCCGTGTGAATAACTGAGGTCAGCCCAGATGCTACATCCATATTATTTACTATCTATGGCCGTCACTACAGTTAACAAACCAACTCCGTGTCACGGTGGCAGAGCAGCTGGTATTAATGGTCAAAAATGTCATCGGGCAAAGGAAACTTGCTGCTGTGTGCGGTGCTTCAGCGTGCTGTTGCCGTGACGCAGAGTTGGCTTGTTTTAAGCCGCAAACTAAATGGGTTAGCTCTCGTGAGCTAGCTGGCTAACAATGACATATTTAGCATCTACTCAGGGCTTAATCCCACAGCCAGCAAGGCTGGTTTTATGTAACTTTAAAACATGTCAAACTTGAAAATATTATTTGTGTTGAAGCTGGAGTTAAAGTATTACCAGACATTTGCTCACTAGTTAAGCAAATACTGCAGGAAAATTCATACTGTAATCCATTGAATTTAAAGGAAAAATACTATACCGTGATATATATCCATATCGTGATATAAAATTACCTATATCGTGATATAAGATTTGGTCCATATCGCCCAGCCCTAACCTTGACTATGTCTGAAATGTACACCGTCTCAGTGAAATGGTTATAATGAAAAATATAGAAAACAACCAATAGGGTTGACTCACGCTGGTCTGACGTACGGCTGGCAGATCCAGTGGGGGAATGGGAGGCTGCCCTCCTTCTCTTCTGCATCCTCTCTTTTAGCTATCTCTTCCTGTGAGGACACACATATAGTTAGATACTGGGACAGAACACAGGCTACACCACATTCCCTTTATTCTGTAGGCGTTCCAGTCTGTGTAGATTTTATCCTTCAACAACACACTATGCCTGGTTGTCCTAGTAACACGCATTAAATGGGTTTAAGTCACTAACAAACTGGATCCAAAAGACTCTAATGGCATTTTTTCCACAAGCATTTTTGGCCGTGCTGATTATATTTTCCATGACCACTTTTACCACGCCTAGCTGCGCTCAGGATAGACCTACTTTTGAGTATGGCCGAAGCAGGTCGGCCCCGCCTCCAAACGGGCTAACGAATCAGCGTCATCGTTCAGTGACCCCCGACCCTCTAGCGATATGTGAATAGCCTCCGCTGCTAAGTCAGCTGAATCAGACATCCCAAATAAGACCATAGCCAATTTAAATGTATAAATATTCAAAGCACAAAACAGTTCGTCATAGAAGCCCAATTAATGCCCCGCATAACTACTTCAACAACATGTGTCAAATAAGGAGGGCTATAAAAAGAAGAAAAGTCTGCTAGCTTAATCCTAACATATGAATGGAAACGCCATAGACGCACTAACAGAAATGAGCATTTCGCGTGCGGATTTAAACTATACTTTAACTATAAACCATGGACGTATAAGGCACGTGTCCACAGCGCTAAGAACTGCAAACAAAATGAGTGCTTTTATACTTTATCATCTCAGGGCGGCGCGTCATTTTTAATTTGTTAGGCTAAAGGCTACACTCTTGCCCCTTTCACACCGACGCAAAATCGAAGCTAGTTCGGAGCTAGAGCCAAGTTAGAGACAGTTTTTTGGTTTCGCACCGCTAGAGAGCCACCTCCGGGCTGGAAAAACTGGTGTCAGCCCAGCTCCAGGATTGAGCTGGGCTACAAAATGTGAACCGCCTACGTCAGGGGCCCGGGAAAGGATTATCCTGACCAACTAGACCAACTCAAACCTCATCAGTGTTTGGAATAACGCCGTTTAAAAGAACAGCGTTAGGTAATGCTGTTATTTTTTCAGTAACGGGGTAATCTAACTAATAACGGTTTCCGTCGTTACAACGCCGTTATCGTTACTGAACGTTAAATGCGGTGCGTTACTATGAAATGATTGAATACACTGTGTTATCCGTACGCCCCCCTGGCTCCATACTACACAAACTGCTAGTGAGGAGACCGGGTGGGTTAACAAAGAGATAAGCGATTTTATTTCTTATAGTGGTTTAAGATGTGTTTTAATCAGTGTGGATGACATTATAACTCAGTTAGCAGCAGTGACGTCTGTCAGCCAGAGCGCCTGTTAAGTGATGTTTCTTTTTCTTTCTCTCTCTCTGTTGTGTGAGCGTGCAAGTTGCCGCAGTAACCACCTATCAATCCACGGTTGAAACGTGCTTTCCCTGAGTTTGTTTGCAAGTGCTTGGAGTTTCCCGATCTCTATTATAAGTTATCATTTATGCACGTTATTAAACGGCTGCGATACGCGGGTTGCAACAGCTGTTTAACATGTCATCATCACGAGCGGAGTGTAAAATATTGTTCTTTTTCCTGGGATCTGTATGCTGCTGTGCATTTTATAGAAGGAAATAAACATCGGATAAATCCTTATTCCTCCTCTCATCGTCTCATGCTTCATAGTCTGACGTTTTTGGCCATAAGTGGTGTTTTGGCCGACACCCCTAAAGTGAATCCAGTGATATTAGCAGATCATCAAGGTACATCCACCAGTTTCCTCTACTACAAAGGTGGAGATATAAGCACTAGCCTACTTCAAATTCATTGAGGTCAAAGAATGTTTACTTTTGTTGAGAACAAAATACTTGAAGTGCAGGACAAACCTCTTGCTGTCTGTTGTTGTGCAATAAATATTGAATCTGTTCTACTCATTTCAACTGACTTGTGAAAACTGCTCCGAAAAATCCAAATTCTTTGACATATAGCAACTTTTTTACAGTTACGCAAACAGTTACTTTCCTTGGTAACCAGTCACTTCTATTATAAAGTAATTCAGTTACTAACTCAGTTACTTTTTTGGAACAAGTAGTGTTCAAAAACACAGAGACATGTCGCCAAACTGAATGCACAACTATGGAACTGTACAGTGAAGCAGCCGCCCCCCTCGTTAGTTTCAGTTTCAGTATACAGCCGACACAGTTAATATAACCACCGTATGGACAGCGTTTAAATAGAGCCTCTAATTCTTATCATCCTAAGTGCTTTGATGCAAATTAGCTAATTGCAGCAAGCTCTCCTCAGCACTACAAGTGCCGCAGCAAAAAAGCCACAGTAAAAGTTGATCGCTTTGTCAATTCATGCCTCTGACACGTCGACTCGCAACATAATGAGTCGAGGCTTTGAATTCAATGCTTGGGATGTTGAGCTCTTTGGCGATTTCCCGTGCCTTTTTATAGCCTACTATAGTCTCATCCCACCGCGTTCTCTCTCCCAGCGCAAAAACGCATGTCCCTGCCGCATCAGAGCGCACAACCAGTGTTCCACCCTAAAAAAAAGAAAAGAAACAAGGTGGACACAAGCCCTTAAGCTGAATGATCGCTCTGGCATTCCCTTACTGGACGCCAAATATTAGACCCCAAATATAAGACGACCCGACTTTTTACGACCTATTTGTAGGGGAAAACCCTGTCTTATATTAAAAACATCACCGCTGCATGTAACACTATTTCATTGGTGAAGTTTGTATTTATCAGAGTAGCGAGTTGCGAGACAAGTGCAGGCTGAGCTTTTTTTTTCAGCACCTCCTGTTGAGAATATGTTCCTGCGGCTATGTGCGCGTCTGTTTTATGTTGGCGAGCCTGAGTAAGTAGCCTATATTTTAGAGAAGTTTCACATCAGGCCAGCCTATTATGTAGCCTAGTGATGCGCCGAGTCCTTTTAATTATTTATTTTTGCCTCGCAAACGGCCGAGAGTCTAGCAGCATCTCATTCAAATAGGCTGCTGCATCCAAATCATCCTGCAATCACCAATTAGATACCAGACAAGTTGCCAGCGTGTCTGTTTCTCCCTAGCGCACAGCAAAGGAGATATATATTAGGCTACTCTTGTTAACTCGACGTCATTGAAAATGAGGGTCACCCCTCAATTGGTCTCTCGAGGATAAATAAAAGTTAAATGAAAAAATGAAATTATTATAAAATGTCACGCAAGAGAGACGATAAACAAATATGGTCAGTTAGATAAGGCAGATTCTTTGGAACAACTAAAAAAGGCAAAAGTTGATGATGATGTGAACAACTTGTTTGTGCTTTTAAGACGCCTGAACGCAAGAAACAAGTCTTTGAGGAAGGAAACTCATCAGACCAGCAAGATTTTTCCAATCTTCTATTGTCAAATTTTGGTGAGCCTGTGCGAATTATAGCCTCAGTTTCCTTTTCTTGGCTGACAGGAGTGGCACCCGGTGGGGGCTTCTGCTGCTGTAGCTCATCTGCTTCAAGGTTGGATGTGTGTGCATTCAAAGATGGTATTCTGCACATCTTGGTTGTAACAACTGGTTATTAAGTACGGGCCCTCAACTTATTGTTATCCACCATACTTATTCTTATGCCACATTTTCGAGCGCTTTCTCCTCCCACACCGTTGCACGTAGAACGCACGCCGTTGTCCCTACCCCACGGGGTGTGCTATTATTCAGTTTCTTGATTTTCCACAAGGGGGCGCTGTTATAAAGTCCTGACTGAAAACACTTTGGGAGGCCACGCCCCGCACACAGTAGGTCCGATTGACTTGACATTTCTTACACAGATGTACGTTAGGGTGCTCTACAAAAAAGTCTCTGGGACCAAATAATCCACCTGGGAATATTTTTTGCAAATTAGCATAAACTAAAAAACAGGGTTTTTACCACAACTTCCTCAAATTTCACTGCAGGGGTTGACACTAAGGTTTCAAAAGCACTTGCCCATAGGGCAAGTACAGGTAATGTTTTACTTGCCCGAATGTCGTGTTCACTTGCCCAAAAAAACTGTTAAACAATGATATATATAGGCTAATTAAATTATACATTTTAGCGAACCTTATCTCTTAAATGCAAACACTGCTTTCTGTCTCATCCTGACCACATACAACCAACAACAATTCATATAAGCCTAGATATCATGACATCACACTACACCAAGCGCTTGGTCCTGCTGCAGCATTGTAAAAGGGCCTCTTTTTGCCATGCACCTGGCCTGGTTTTGGGGGTCTCAGAAAACTCACATTGTGTGAAAAAGTGATAGTCTGCCATAAAATTATTAAAGTCCACCATGTTAAAGCTATTACCCAGTTATACTGTAAGTAGGGAGGGGGATCATTAATTTCTATTCATATTGATACCATTATAAAGACTACACAATCCAAATCTTTATTGATACTTTTCTATTATTTTGTTAAAAGAGAACTGGTATTATTGCTTTAATTGCTTATAAGATTAGAAGAGCTAAGGATAGGACTTTAAACAGGTCAAAATTCCATATTTAGGCCTACTAATAATGTTCAGTGTTTCCCCCAGGAAATGTCTTAGTCAAGGTGGTCACTGTCTAGCCGTACAGGAGGCGCGTCGAAAATTTTGGGGGTATTTTGCTCAAAGATGCCAATGCGCACTAAAGAAATAGTTCTGTTTATTTGAATGACACTGACCTTACACTTGTGCAATTTTGTTTTATATGTGCACATTTTGTGCAAACATGCAGACAAAAAAAATACAATTAAAGAAATTCTACTGTTTTGGTGCAATACCATGCAGACACTAAATAAAAATAATGGACCATACACTTAACATGTGTATGCACATCAAAGTGCTTTTTAAAGTTCCTTTTTGGATGGGGGGCTGTTGTGAGATTATTGTGGTCAATAGGCATACTGTGATGCGATTAATTCATATATGGTTATTATTATCCTACTTGCTTGATTTCTTTTTAAATGCAGAGGTTATTGGTTGTTTTGGAACATGTATTTCCAAATTTAAAACATAAAAATAAAGCAGCATTTAAAATTCAGAAAAATTAATCTTGTCGGCCTACACAAGCATGCTGTTTGAAAATGACTAATGCATTTCAAAGACAGTTACAGTGTGCACTTCTGTAAACTTACTGAAAGGTGCCTGGGCCATCACTCTCATGCATGTATCAGACTTTTCTCTGCGCTGTATGAGCCGATAAGTTGTGTTGCCACGGTGATGTGGAGTCTTAAACTAGTCTAGCTTTGCAAAGCACTTCTTTCTGTTCAGCTAAATATATCCCCATAGAACCGCACTGCGTTTATTATCGCCACCGGTTAAATTTCGGTTTGCTGCTGCTCGTTTACTCTCCCGCGTACATGTCGTAGTCGCGCGCGCAGAGCCCCTGACACAGAGCAGCTGATAGTCTGAGCAGAGAGAAACGCTTGGAGACATATGTGCACATTTATTTACCGCAAATCACGGCCTTTCGCGCATTTCTGACCATGAAAAATCACACATCGCGCTTGCTAGTACATTAATTGTGCAGCACTAAAAATAAAAAAATTTAAGATTTAATTTTTAATTTTGAATTTTTTTGGTCGGTCAGTAGTCAAGGCGGGGGGCTGGTTTTGCTAAGGCGGTCGCCTTAACTATAAAGCGCTGGGTGAAACACTGATGTTATATTGCTGGGGAAACAAGTTTTTCACCCAAACTGTATTATTCAAGCTTCTCACGAAAAACTAAAATTTCTTTTTTTCTTGATGTTACATTTGAACACATCATGATGTCATTTTATTGACCTGTGCCTAATAATCATTTTACTGAGCCGACCTGAACACATCACGTTTGAACCGTTTGCGATTTTTTTTTAAAGCCAACTAGTTCTTATCCTGCAGATTTTAATATGAATTTAAAAACTATCACATTTTTTAACTGCGGGACTTGCTACACAGTCTCTCGTTTGCGTTTGTTGATCACCGCTGCTTTGAATGAATGATGAGACGGTGCCGAGCCCGTCTGCAGCATGGGTGGCAGCGGCTCAGAGGACGGATTTTTTTTTTTGGAGACAGAGTTGAAGCGGGTTGAAGGAGTTTCTTCAAGACAGTCGAAGGTACAACAATTTACAGTCTATGATGCAGACCAGTGATGGAATAATTCGCCAAAGTAGGCCTAATTAGTTGAAGATGACCCGACTCTACTCGATATTTAAAATTACATCATGTGATCTACTGGACTCCATAGCGGTATCGATAAGCTCAAACGTTATTGATTTCTGGGGTTTGAATATAGCGGAACCAGGTCCGTAGCCTAATAGAGCCGGCTTTTGGAACGTAGACAGCGAAACTGCGCGCACACAGGCTGTTGTGTGTGTGTGAGTGAGTGAGTGAGTGAGAGTGTGAGAGAGAGAGAGAGAGAGAGAGAGAGAGAGAGAGAGAGAGAGAGAGAGAGAGAGAGAGAGAGAGAGAGCGCAGCTGCTCAATAGCCGATCTATTTTGTGTGAGTTAGCTGGGAAAAAATGTTTTGCGGACTCTAAAACACATGAATAAATAGCTTAGACTACATGGATAGCTTGAACAACATGGCCGCCATTGACCAAAACGTTTACACGGATGGGGCTTATCAGCAAATTGGCCATAACTCATTGACCATAGGTCATATCATCATACAACTTGCTGGATATGTGCAAAAGACATGTGGTAGCATGTAGGGGTGTAACGATCCATCGATGTAGATCGATCCATCGATTTGCGAACGATCCAACTGAATCGATACAACGTCCAAACATCGATACAAATCGATGTTGTATATGCTTTTATTTTGACAATGTCCTTGCCCGGGTGTTTGTGACACCATTTCCGCCCGACCGCAGCAGGCTTTTCACGCTTGTTATGATTATCAAAGTTCATTTCGGACACTGAAACCATCGGTAACAGACCTGTCTGTGTTTGCACCATGGGCAGAGGATCATATATCCCCGCTGACAGAGCAGTCGAGCCGGCGCTTACCGGGGCAGCGCGCCGCTCGACAGGCTCGCGGGGTTAGCAGCCGAGCTAGCGGGGCATTCGGCTGTTATCCCCGCGGGCTGTCCAGCACTGCGCTGCGTGGCTCGCAGTGTAAAGTTCCAAGAATGCGCGGCTCGGCTGCTCTCTCAGCGGTGAGAAGCTCCTGCGCTCCCCGGGGCGGTCACTCTCTCCGCGGGGTGAATTTACAAGCCACCGCAGCCTCAGCTAAAGAGGATAGCTCTATTAGGCTAATGAGCTAAGCTAGCGAGGAATCCACCAATTCAGTCCTGTGCCCTGAAACCCCACACGGCCCAAAACTACTCAAATGTCACTCCAAGCATTGTTTACTGCCACTACACCTTAAGATATGAATAATAGTAAGAGATTGAAATATATTAATCTTATGAAAGATATTAATCTTATGAATGATATTAAGCTTATGAAAGATATTAATCTTTCAATCAAATAATTCAAGCTAATATTTTTTAGCTGTATTTTACATAGATAGAGGTATTTTATAAGGAAGTCCCCTTGACATTAAATAAAATGTCATCAAAAAGAGGGAAATAGCCGAGGTAGCAGCTTAAATTTGTTGTTTATCCTGTTAATTTCAAGATCTTTAGTGTTCAGAATGCATAAAAATTGTTTAAAATTATACAAACAATTAAGAAGGCTATTCTATTATCAACATGTATTGTTAGATAACGAGATAGGCCATCTTGTGTTCAATGGGCATATAATATCGTCTCATATCGATCTCAGGCCCCTGAATCGAATCGAAATCGTATCGCAGCAGATTTTAGATATCGGCAAATATCATATCGTTGTCTAATGAATCGATTTAATATCAATAATAATAATTGATAGGTTTTATATAGCGCTTTATTGCCTAGGCACTCAAAGACGCTTTACAGGGTTCCTGATTCAATTCGTTCACACACAGTCATACCGGTGGTGGTAAACTACGAGAGTAGCCACAGCTGCCCTGGGGCAGACTGACGGAAGCGTAGCTGCCATTCAGCGCCAACGGCCCCTCCGACCACCACCTCAAACATACAGCTATATAATATCGTATCGTGATGAAAGCAGCGATTTACACCCCTAGTAGCATGTCCCTCAAAGCTTGTTGGGATTAACCCATAGGGTTTGACAGGTCATGCCTTTTGCCCCTGACTCTGATTGAGTTGAAATTTCTTAACACATGTACAGCTCACAATGCTCTGTAATAAAGCCTCTTGGACCACAGGGGTCAGCCATGATTTTTTTTTTCCTTCCATAATTTGCGTTACCTGAACTACAGTCAAGTGACATCTACATTGTGGATTTCCAACCTATCATCACCAAATTGTGTACACAGCATTAGGGGACCAACATACACATGTGTATAAAGTTTTAGCGAAATAGCTCAAAAAACATGGCCACCCTTAACTAAAACGTCTTTGCAAAAGCAGCCATTTTTCTGCAGATCTGCCACGATTGCAACCTTCAATTGGCCACAACTTGCGCGTAGCGGCGGTTCGTAGAAGCGTTTGAGCCCGGCTGATGGGTTAGGCTCCGCCAATGCGGGGCTGGCGGTCGGCGCCGGGGGGGCCCGTGCGGGATTTTCTAGTTTGAGTTACTGTTGCCTTTCTATCATCTCGAACCAGTCTGCTCATCCTCCTCTGACCCTTTGACAACATGGCATTTTCCTCCACACAACTGCTGCTCACTGAATATTTTTTCTTTTTCAGACCATTTTATGTAAACCTTAGAGATTTGGTGTGTGAAAATCCTAGTAGACCAGCAGTTTCTGAAATACTCAGATCAGCCCATCTGTCACCATCAACATTGCCATGTTCAAAGTCACTTAAATCTCCTTTCTTCCCCATTCTGTTATTCGGTTCGGTCCTGTCCAGGTCCACATGCCTAAATGCATGGAGTTGCTGCCATGCGATTG
Organism: Ammodytes marinus; assembly: GCF_949987685.1. Lineage (NCBI taxonomy): Eukaryota > Metazoa > Chordata > Actinopteri > Uranoscopiformes > Ammodytidae > Ammodytes > Ammodytes marinus. The sequence continues at coordinate 29,201,841 of NC_137220.1, read as the reverse complement.
GCTGATTATATGTGTTATATGTGTTAACAAGAATTTGAACCGTTGTACCTAATAAAGTGGCCGGTGAGTGTGAGTGTGTGTGTGTGTGAGTGTGTGTGTCACCGGCCACTTTATTAGGGACAGCGGTTCAATTTCATTTATCAGCCAATCACATGGCAGAAACTCAATGCATTTAGGCATGTAGCACTGGACAGGACAACTTATTGAAGTTAAAACCGAGCAGAATGGGGAAGAAAGGGGGTTTAAGTGACTTTGAACATGGCAATGTTGATGGTGCCAGAAGGGCTGATCTGAGTATTTCAGAAACTGCTGATATACTGGGATTTTCACTCACAACCATCTCTAGGGTTTACAGAGAATGGTCCGAAAAATAAAAAATATCCAGTGAGCAGCATTTTTGTGGACGTAAAATGCCTTGTTGAAGTCAGAGGTCAGAGGAGAATGGGCAGATTGGTTCGTGATGATAGAAAGGCAACAGTAACTCAAATAACCACTTGTTACAACCAGGGTATGCAGAATACCATCTCTGAATGCAAAACACGACCAACCTTGAAGCAGATGGGCTACAGCAACAGAAGACCCCACCGGGTGCCACTCCTGTCAGCTAAAAACAGGAAAATGAGGCTACAATTCTCACAGGATCACCAATATTTGACAATAGAAGATTGAAAAATCATGCCTGGTCTAATAAGTATCGATTTCAGTTGCGACATTCAGATGGCAGGTTCAGAATTTGGCATAAACAACATGAAAGTATGGATCCATTCTGCCGTGTACCATCAACCATGCCATGTTCAAAGTCACCTAAACCCCCTTTCTTCCCCATTCTGATGCTTGGTTTGACTTCAGTACATTGTCTTGACCATGTCTAAATGTATAAATGCATTAAATTGCTGCCATGTGATTGGCTGATTAGCTTTTTGTTTTTATAAGCCATTGAACAGGTGTACCTAATAAAGTGGCCGGTGAGTGTGTGTGTGTGTGTGTATATATACACACACACACTGTGTTCCAAATTTTTATGCAAATTGGATTGAAGTGTCATAAACATTACATTTTTTGTTTTTCAATAAAACTTATGTATGATATTGTGTATCGATGGCACCTTGGATCATGGAAATCAATCTCATACACCTGTGATAATTAGTTTGCCAGGTAAGCCCAATCAAAGGAAATCTACTTAAGAAGGACGTTCCACATTATTAAGCAGGCCACATGTTTCAAGCACTATGGGAAAGAAAAAGGATCTCTCTGCTGCTGAAAAGCGTCAAATAGTTCAATACCTTGGACAAGGTATGAAAACAATAGATATTTCAAAGAAACTGAAGCGTGATCATCGTACTGTGAAGAGACGCGTGCAGGGACGTTGGAACTATTTTCTTAGGGGGGGTGCTGTAAATTGGGCGAGGTGCAGTGCTATCAGACAAAGCAGCAGGCTACTGGTTAAAATTAGCAATCTATAACCGTGATAAAATAGCCTACTTATATAAAATAATTTGATTAGAATTACGCTATTAAAACAAACTATAAAAGCAAATAACATTTAAGAATTTTCCAAAGTAGCCTATCCTTATAGCCTTTTAAAAAAAAAAAAATCGTGAATTTGAAGGACATAGGTTTGATTAAACATTTGGTTGTGACACTTTATAAGTGGGGTTCTGGGGGTACTCCCCCAGAATTTTTTGAGCATTAAATGCTTAATTTCCTGCATTCTGGTGAATTTTTCTGCGATCTCCGTTAGTTTCAGTTTACAGTCGACAAAGTTACAATCACAACGACCGCATGGACAGCGTTAAAATAAAGCCTCTCATTCTTATTATCCTAAGGGCTTTGATCCAAATGATGATATCTAAACATTACGGCGGCGCGTAAAAGGACAGTGCAGTTGGCAATCTCTCCTCAGCATTGCAATTGCAACAGCGAAAAAGTCGATCGCACAGCCGATTCCTGCCTCTGACATGTTGACTCGCAACATAATGGGTCGAGGCTTTGCATTGGCTTTGGCGATTTCCCGTGCCTCTTTTTTCTCTCCACACAAAGCGTTCTCTCTCCCATTGCACACACGCATGCCCCGGCCGCTTCTGAGAGCACAGCGAGTGTTGGTTCCACCCGAAAAAATTAAATTAAATTAACACAACTTGGACACAGGCCCTGAAGCTGAATGACCGCTCTGGTAACGGGCAGTCCATTACTGGACGCCGAATACTAGACGACCCGACTTTTTTACGACCTTACGAAGTGTTAATAAGTTCACCTATAGGCCTACTGATGCATTCGCGCTCACTGGCCGGCGGGGACACACTTCTTATCAGCAGTAACTTGGCACGATACCGGGCAGCACGCACCTCGGAGGAGCAGGTGCGCAGGTGAACGTTGGATCCTGTCAGCGCGCGTCTCTCTCTCTTCCCCCCCGCCCCCCTGTGGTAGGGCGCTTAGCAGACAGAGGGAACGTATAGTGTATAGTACACGGTCTGCCAGGCTGAAGTTAGCCTACCTATTACTTTGTGCCATTAACCTGGATTTTTAATGATAACCTAATGCTCATTAGTGTGCACCCCTCAGCACTCTGACTCTACCGAAGTGCGCATGGGAAGGCGGGACACAAACGTAATCTTGTCCTGAGCACGGTGAAGAAATGCGACGGGCATATTTGTAATATAGCCTATACAGTATATAGCCTATATAAGCTATACTGTATATATTATTGTGACTTCCAACGTTCCTGGACGTGTGGCTGATTCAGAGCACAGACAGGTTTGTGCAGATAAAGGCATAATGAGGAAGGTTTCTGCCAGACAAATTCATCAGATAAGGAGAGCAGCTGCTAAAATGCCGTTACAGAGCAGCAGACAGGTATTTGAAGCCGCTGGTGTCTCTGGAGTCCCGCGAACCTCAAGGTGTAGGATCCTCCAGAGGTTTGCAGCTGTGCATACACCTATTATTCGGCCACCCCTAAACAATGCTCACAAGCAGAAACGGTTGCAGTGGGCTCAGAAATACATGAAGACTAATTTACAAACTTTCTTGTTTACTGATGAGCAGTGTTGGGAACGTTACTTTAAAAAAGTAATTAGTTATAGTTACTCAGTACTTGTTCCAAAAAGTAACTGAGTTAGTAACTGAATTATTTTCTAATAGAAGTAACTACACTCAACAAAAATATAAACGCAACACTTTTGTTTTTGCTCCCATTTTTCATGAGATGGACTTAAAGATCTAAAATTCATTCCAGATACACAATATTACCATTTCTCTCAAACATTGTTCACAAATCTGTCTAAATGTGTGATAGTGAGCACTTCTGCTTTGCTGAGATAATCCATCCCACCTCACAGGTGTGCCACATCAAGATGCTGATCTGACATCATGATTTGTGCACAGGTGTGCCTTAGACTGTCCACAATAAAAGGCCACTCTGAAATGTGCATTTTTTTGCTTTATTGGGGGTCTGGGGACTCAGAACCAGTCAGTATCTGGTGTGACCACCATTTGCCTCATGCAGTGCAACACATCTTCTTCGCATAGAGTTTATCAGATTGTCAATTGTGGCCTGTGGAATGTTGGTCCACTCCTCTTCAATGGCTGTGCGAAGTTGCTGGAGACGGCTTATGGTGGAGAAATGAACATTCAATGCACGAGCAACAGATCTGGTTGACATTCCTGCTGTTAGCATGCCAATTGCACGCTCCCTCAATGCTTGTGGCATCTGTGGCATTTTGCTGTGAGACAAAACTGCACATTTCAGGGTGGCCTTTTATTGTAGACAGTCTAAGGCACACCTGTGCACTAATCATGATGTCAGATCAGCATCTTGATGTGGCACACCTGTGAGGTGGGATGGATTATCTCAGCAAAGCAGAAGTGCTCACTATCACACATTTAGACAGATTTGTGAACAATGTTTGAGAGAAATGGGACAATTGTGTATCTGGAATGAATTTTAGATCTTTAAGTCCATCTCATGAAAAATGGGAGCAAAAACAAAAGTGTTGCGTTTATATTTTTGTTGAGTGTAGTTACCAGGGAAAGTAACTATTTGCGTTAGCCTACTGTAAAAAAAAAAAGTTGTTGTATGTCAACAAATTTGGATTTTTCTGAGCAGTTTTCACAAGTCAGTTGAAATGAGTAGAACAGACAGGTAGGCCTACTTGTAGGCTACATAACCTTCAATATTTATTGCACATCAACAGACAGTAAGAGGTTTATCCTGCACTTCAAGTAGGATTGCCTATTTTGTTCTCAACAAAAGTAGTAGAGGAAACTGCTGAATGTACCGTGCTGATCTGCTATCACTGGATTCACTTCAGGGGTGTCGGCTAAAACACCACTTAATAAGGCCAAAAACGTCAGACTATGAAGCATGAGACGATGAGAGGAGTAAGGATTTATCCTATGTTTATTTCCTTCTAACATGCACAGCAGCATACAGATCCCAGGAAAATAACAGTAGCAATATTCGGCTCGTGATGACACGCAAAACAGCTGTTGCAACCGGTGAATCGCGGCTGTTTAATAACGTGCATAAATTATAATTTATAGAGATCGGGAAACTCCATGCACTTACTCACAAGGGCGATGCAAACAAACTCAGGGAGAGCAAGTTTCAACCGTGGATTGATAGGTGGTTACTGCGGCAACGCGCACGCTCACACAACAGAGAGAGAAAGAAAAAGAAACTTCACTAAACAGGCGCTCCGGCTGACTGACGTGATGGCGCTAACTGACAGTTATAATGTCATCCACACTGAATAAAACACATCTTAAAACAGTATAAGAAATAACAATCGCTTATCTTGTTGTTAACCCACCGGTCTCCTTACTAGCAGTTTGTGTAGTATGGAGCCAGGGTGCTTTCGGATTACACAGTTTATTCAATCAATTCATAGTAACGCACCGCATTTAACGTTCAGTAACGATAACGGCGTTGTAACGACGGATAAAGTAATTAGTTAGATTACGCCGTTACTGAAAAAAGAACGGCGTTACCCAACGCCGTTATTTTAAACGGCGTTATTCCCAACACTGCTGATGAGTGCCGTGCAACCCTAGATGGTCGGATGGATGGAGTAGTGGATGGTTGGTGAATGGCCACCATGTCCCAACAAGGCTGCGACGTCAGCAAGGAGGTGGTGGAATAATGTTTTGGTCTGGAATCATGGGGAGAGATCTGGTAGGCCCCTTTAGGGGTGAAAATGACCTTGGCAAAGTATGTTGAGTTTCTGACTGACCACTTTCTTCCGTGGTACAAAAAGAAGAACCGTGCCTTCCGTAGTAAAATCATCTTCATGCATGACAATGCACCATCTCATGCAGCAAAAAATACCTCTGTGTCATTGGCTGCTATGGGCATAAAAGGAGAGAACCTCATGGTGTGGCCCCCATCTTCCCCTGACCTTAACCCTATTGAGAACCTTTGGAGCATCCTCAAGCAAAATATCTATGAGGTTATGAGGCAGTTCACATCAAAACAGCAGCTATGGGAGGCTATTCTGACATCCTGCAAAGATATTCAAGCAGAAACTCTCCAAAAACTCACAAGTTCAATGGATACAAGAATTGTGAAGGTGATAAAGAACATGTAACTTGGCCTGTTTAGATGTTTTTGATTGAAATTGCTTTTGATTTCACTAAATATGACCTCCACATTCTGCAAATTCAACAAATGGCCATTTTTAGTTCTTTACAACCTACAAAATGTTTTGAAACTCTGTTGTGCATAATAATTTGGAACAGTGCATTTGGAGTTTTTTATTTTTGAAAAAAAAATACTGTTATCATTGGGAGGTTTTTTCAATAAAATGTGAATCATACTTTAACGGTTGATGACTTAAATTACACTGTCTGTCATTTGCATCGACTATTTAGGAAAATCTGAGAAAAATATAATTTGCAACACGGTGTATATACACTCAACAAAAATATAAACGCAACACTTTTGTTTTTGCTCCCATTTTCATGAGATGGACTTAAAGATCTAAAATTCATTCCAGATACACAATATTACCATTTCTCTCAAACATTGTTCACAAATCTGTCTAAATGTGTGATAGTGAGCACTTCTGCTTTGCTGAGATAATCCATCCCACCTCACAGGTGTGCCACATCAAGATGCTGATCTGACATCATGATTAGTGCACAGGTGTGCCTTAGACTGTCCACAATAAAAGGCCACCCTGAAATGTGCAGTTTTGTCTCACAGCAAAATGCCACAGATGCCACAAGCATTGAGGGAGCGTAGGGCTGCACGATATTGCCCAAAATGATTATCACGATTATTTTGGTCAATATTGATATCACGATATTTTACCACGATTATTCAGTAATTGTAGTGAGTAAAATATTTTTATTGGATTGTCACGTAAACATAACAGCGCTTTCATATCCATGTGATCGGCTATGCAATATTACTGATAATGTACATATATTTGCATAAATATAATAAATATTTACCTGAAGTCAATGCATTTCCACAAAGAAAATATAAATCAAAATATTGCACCAAAACTTTACTCAAAATCAAATCAACAGAGCACTGCTTTAACTTTTCCTTGTGCTACATTTCTGTTGAATAACACATCTTTGTTTCCTCACCTGACCTCATTGCATCTCCTAAAAGCAAAAATATAAAATATTTTACTCCATTCATTGTACCTGCATGATGGATGTGTATAAAACTTGATTTTGAACTAAATAAAATTGTGCCCACAATGTATAACTAAAATAAGTATATTATGAGCTGCGCCCTGTCAAAATAAATCACAACCTATATGGCTCTACTATGTCGGAATTTAATTTGAAAGGACGGAGACGGGAAGTGGCAGGTAACACTCAGCAACACGTTAGTTAAATGTTGCTGCCTCTCATGCCTTTACTCCCAACGCGAGGTTTCATCTTCGCTTCAGGTCGTGTGTACGCTGAGGCACTGACTGTATGGAGTTATTAGCAACCCTGGGAGCTTGTCTAATAACTGGAATAGTCATTGCAAACCCACTAGGTTCTTATGTAATGAAAACATAGTTCAATACGCCAGCAAATAGGAACGACCAAGGATACGAACTAGCAACGGTGGAATAGTCTACTCGCCCAGCTAGACTGCTTCAGCTGACTGAAGGCTCCGGCTCAGCTGTTAGCCACAGAGCTACTGTTTTGCTAACACAACTCAAGACTCGCACACTGTACAAACAGTAAATCGGCCAACATGCTTAACCAGAGCTCCATCTAGCTAACAAAGCATTATTCCCCAAAATCTATAACAATTCACGGAGAAAATGACTGCCGAACATTTACATGGCGGGCTGCAGCCTGAAGCAAAACGTACTCACGTCGTCTTGCTGGAGTCCTGTCGGACATTAACCATGACTCCTGTGTTCCCTGCTCTCCTGATACATGCAAAGACGTGTTGAAAAAGTATTCCATTGTTTTCTGAACGAGTAGCCCTGTTTGTGGACGTCTATCCATCAAAACTATGACGTAGGTCCTTAGGTGACCCGTTCGCTATACATTATACTCTTGACAGCGGTCTGTCTGGCTGGATAACAGACCTGGCAAAGTGTCATGTAATAATGGGTTATAAATCCGGTCCCACACAAAAAAAGAGACTAACAAGGGGATGTATGTGATTTCAAAAGCGCAGATGTCTGCTCTCGCTCGCGCGATAAGCAGCAGCAGCTTGCTTCTTCGCGCGGCTCTTGGAGTGCTTTCTGTCTATGCGGGCAGAAAATTGTTCACACTTTGGGGGCGGAGCCACTGGACTTTGATTGACAGCTCTCGGGGAACCTGGGGTTGCCAGGTTGGAGCATGAACAGGCACATGATCAGCGAGTGGTTTGGGGAGGGATTGATTTGCTTCGCAGCTGAGCACACATTTAAAATATCGCACATTCATGTACACGTCATCGTGGGAAGCCAATATCGTCATCGCGATGAAAATTCGATATATTGTGCAGCCCTAGAGCGTGCAATTGGCATGCTGACAGCAGGAATGTCAACCAGATCTGTTGCTCGTGCATTGAATGTTCATTTCTCCACCATAAGCCGTCTCCAAAGGCGTTTCAGAGAATATGGCAGTACATCCAACCGGCCTCACAACCGCAGACCACGTGTAACCACACCAGCCCAGGACCTCCACATCCAGCAGGTTCACCTCCAAGATCGTCTGAGACCAGCCACTGAGACAGCTGCTGAAACAATTGGTTTGCATAACCAAACAATTTCTGCACAAACTGTCAGAAACCGTCTCAGGGAAGCTCAACTGCATGCTCGTCGTCCTCATCGGGGTCTTGACCTGACTCCAGCTCGTCGCCGTAACAGACTTGAGTGGGCAAATGCTCACATTCGATGGCGTCTGGCACGTTGGAGAGGTGTTCTCTTCACGGATGAATCTCGGTTTACATTGTTCAGGGCAGATGGCAGACAGCGTGTGTGGCGTCGTGTGGGTGAGCGCTTTGCTGATGTCAATGTATATATATATACATATATATATATATATATACATACATATATATATATATATATATATATACATATATATATATATAATATATATATATATATGTATATATGTGTATACATACAGGTCCTTCTCATATAATTAGCATATTGTGATAAAGTTGATTATTTTCCATAATGTAATGATAATAATTGAACTTTCATATATTTTAGATTCATTGCACACCAACTGAACTATTTCAGGTCTTTTGTTGTTTTAATACTGATGATTTTGGCATACAGCTCATGAAAACCCCAAATTCTTATCTCAAAAAATGTGCATATCATGAAAAGGTACTCTAAACGAGCTCTTAACCTAATCATCTGAATCAACTAATTAACTCTAAACACCTGCAAAAGATTCCTGAGGCTTTTAAAAACTCCCAGCCTGGTTCATTACTCAAAACCGCAATCATGGGTAAGACTGCCGACCTGACTAATGTCCAGAAGGCCATCATTGACACCCTCAAGCCCATTCGCTCAGAAATTTCTTTCTGTGTCTTATCCTCTTGTAAGACACAGAAAGAAATTTCTGAGCGAATAGGCTGTTCCCAGAGTGCTGTATCAAGGCACCTCAGTGGGAAGTCTGTGAAAAAGTGTGCCAGAAAACGCTGCACAACCAGAAGAGGTGACCGGACCCTGAGGAGGATTGTGGAGAAGGGCCGATTCCAGACCTTGGGGGACCTGCGGAAGCAGTGGACTGAGTCTGGAGTAGAAACATCCAGAGCCACCGTGCACAGGCGTGTGCAGGAAATGGGCTACAGGTGCCGCATTCCCCAGGTCAAGCCACTTTTGAACCAGAAACAGCGGCAGAAGCGCCTGACCTGGGCTACAGAGAACCAGCAATGGACTGTTGCTCAGTGGTCCAAAGTACTTTTTTCAGATGAAAGCAAATTTTGCATGTCATTCGGAAATCAAGGTGCCAGAGTCTGGAGGAAGACTGGGGAGAAGGAAATGCCAAAATGCCTGAAGTCCAGTGTCAAGTACCCGCAGTCAGTGATGGTCTGGGGTGCCATGTCAGCTGCTGGTGTTGGTCCACTGTGTTTTATCAAAGGCAGGGTCAATGCAGCTAGCTATCAGGAGAGTTTGGAGCACTTCATGCTTCCATCTGCTGAAAAGCTTTATGGAGATGAAGATTTCATTTTTCAACAAGACCTGGCACTTGCTCACAGTGCCAAAACCACTGGTAAATGGTTTACTGACCATGGTATTACTGTGCTCAATTGGCCTGCCAACTCTCCTGACCTGAACCCCATAGAGAATCTGTGGGATATTGTGAAGAGGAAGTTGAGAGACACCAGACCCAACACTGTGGATGAGCTTAAGGGCGCTATCGAAGCATCGTGGGCCTCCATAACACCTCAGCAGTGCCACAGGCTGATTGCCTCCATGCCACGCCGCATTGAAGCAGTCATTTCTGCGAAAGGATTCCTGACCAAGTATTGAGTGCATAACTGAACATAATTATTTGAAGGTTGACTTTTTTGTATTAAAAACACTTTTCTTTTATTGGTCGGATGAAATATGCTAATTTTTTGAGATAGGGATTTTTGGTTTTTCTTTACTTTTTTGCCAAAATCATCAATATTAAAACAATAAAAGGCTTGAATTACTTCAGTTGTGTGTAATGAATCTAAAATATATGAAAGTCTAATGTTTATCAGTACATTACAGAAAATATTGAACTTTATCACAATAGGCTAGTTATATGAGAAGGACCTGTATATGTATACATATTTATATATACACATATATACATATATGTATACATACATATATATATGTATACATATATATATATATATATATGTATACATATATATATATATATATGTATACATACACATATATATATATATACATACATACATATATATACATACATACATACATACATACATACATACATACATATATATACATATATATATATATACAGTCATATGAAAAAGTTTGGGAACCCCTCTCAGCCGGCATTATAATTGACTCTGCTTTCACAAAAAATATATAAAAGTGGTATGTCTTTAATTTACCAGGAACAGCTAAGTACTGGGATGTTTTCCAAACAAAGATTTTTTGAAAAGCAGTATTTGGTTGTATGAAATAAAATAAAATGTGAAAAACTGGCTGTGCAAAAATATGGGTACCCTTGTGGTTT